>NW_027554068.1:0-1200000 GCF_045843805.1 Urocitellus parryii
GGTCAGTATCAGGATCATACCAAGCCTTCTTAGAACTCAGTATTTCTGAGATACTATCCTTTATAGTATGCTAACCTTGACTACCACCTCTTATGACCTGCTCTGTAGTGCTACTCCCCTTCTCTCACATATTCTTGTATACCCCTGTATCACATCCCTTTTTTCCTCTGGTGTACCCTCCACTCCCTCCTTTTACCAACTCTATATTTCCCTCAACCTTCTCTGCTCATTTTCTCCTGGTTGACACTCCACCAGAAATATTCATCTCTAGCTGAATAGCCCTACAAAATCTCTTTTCATTTTCCCACGTAGTCCTCCACCACCTCATTTCACAGCTTTCCTTGTAGTCCTCCACCACCTCCTTTTATGGGTGCATGAGTAGTATTTTACCATCTTCTCTTGGGACTTCTTTGTAGCTGATTCCATCTTAAGATTGCAAGCCATCTCATCACAAAGTCATGCAAAATGTATTTCTGTTTTACTATAAAATACTAAGATTTCTGTTTGACCTTACCATAATTTGATGTTTTAAAACTTGCTTGTGATACTTGCCCATTCTTTGAACTTACCCATGCCCACCTCTCCCTGACTTTTTACTTTCATTTTGTCCATTTATTGATTCTGTTTTTTTTTTTTTCTTGTGCTATCATAGTCTTATTAGAGACATTGGGACCTAAACCCACATGATGAATATAAAGAATTTTACTCAGCAAAAAAAGAGAATAAAATCATGGCATTTGCAGGAAAATGGATAACATTGGACAAGATAATGCTAAGTGATGTTAGCCAATTCTCAAAATACAAATATTGAATGTTTTCTCTGATATAAGGAGACTGACTCATAGTGGGGTAGGGAAGGGGAGCATGGGAGAAATAGATAAATTCCAGATAAGACAAAGGGGTGGAAGGGGTTGTTAAGGGGTAGAGGGTTAGCAAAGATGGTGGAATTTGATAAAAATCGTTTTCCAAATACATGTATAAAGACTCAAGTTTGTGTCAACATACTTTATATACAACCAGAGATATGAAAAATTTTGCTTTATTGTTGTAATAAAAATTGTAATAATTTTCATTGTAGTTTATTTATTTGTTTTTCAAATAAATAAAAAATAATTTAATCTCCATTTGCCATCTATTTTACTATTTAGAAGACTGAAATTATAGCTATGAGAATGCTCCTATGACTAGCAGTGAGCTCCAGCCAATACAGGCAAGAAGATCAAAAAAGACAAACAGCATATGAAATCTAAGAAGCTGACTTTGTAATCAATTGGGCTGTTTGTGTACTTGAATTTAGGTTCTATCTGAAAGTGTGGTGTGATCCTGCACCTCTACTCTGGTACTTCCAGACTGTGAATCTTTTTTTTTTAACTACTTGAACTCCTTTTTAAACTTTCTTTTAACAGTTAATCTGAAATGTAAACAAAAATATTTATTACTAAACATAATTATTTGTCAGTGGCATATCTTTGATGTTTATAATCTATTTATGTGCTTGAGACCTCTAAAGAAATTTAAAATAAAGCCTGCTTATTGAAGTGTTTGTGAAGCATAATGTAGTTTTTAAGGTTTTGCTTTTTTAAAATGAGCAAAACTTAATTGAAAAGAGAAATCTAACATCATCCAAATCTTATAAAAATAAAAATCCAAATTCTATGAAGATAAATATCTCACCAGTAGTTTTTACCATTTCTGAAGAAAAATCTAAAGTTGAACTGTTAAACCAATAAAATGATGTTCATAGTAGCCTCTAGATTTCATGTTCCTGTTACTGACTTCAGCAAGTTTGATGCCAAATGCCATGCTAGTAGCACTGCACAATTTATCATTTGCCATGTTATCATGCAGAGAATTGGAACAAGGGCTACCACAGAGCTATACTTCAGCCTCTAATTATAACTTATAAAATAGATTCTGTGCATTTTAGCTAATATTGTTTTATACATCATTGGTAGTTTCTAGTTTCTTTTTTTAAGAATTATTTGTAGCATGTAAAATTTATTTTTATTAGGCATATGAACCTACAATGCAATTAAAATAACTTATAACAAGATGAAGCATAAAAGAAAATAATTGGAGAGTACAAAGGCAGCTCTTAAAAAGTATTCATTCTTAAAGCAGATTTAGTATTAATTATATATAATAAGATTATCCAATTAGTAATCTAATTTTTCAGTGTTCTAGATTATTATAAACTGACTTTTCTATTTAAAAATATTTTTATTGAGCAATATCCAGAGACTTAAAATCTTGTTCAATTCAGAAATAATGTACTTTTTTTTGGTAAACACTATGTTAAAATCAAATCAAGAATAATGTGCTTTCAGCAAAAGTAAGAGCAAGATATTACAGAAATATCCTAAGTTTTTAAAAAAGTGGTTCAGAAAAGAGAGATGACAATTGTTGGCATAATTACAACTTCCTTTCCCCCACTCACACTTTTTAAATATTGTTTTTATTCTCAAGAAATAGAAAACAGCTCAAGATAAAACCTACTTGTCTGGTAATTTGTCTTTTTTTTTCTCTCATTGAGAGACAGGAGACGAGTTACCAGCGTTTGAGATGGAGAAATGCTGCTTTATCCGTTCTCTCTTTGAGATGATAAATGATGTGTCAATATCTTCATTCCCTCTTTTGAGATATAGGAAAACTGATTGTTTTTTTCCTAATAAAAACTTGATTTCCACAAAATCAAGGGATGCTTGCTATGTCAATCATGACTACATCTGCTCTTAATGCACTGCCATGATTACAGCGTATTAAAAGTAACATTAAAGGGTGAGTTTCTACTATTCTCTTTATCTCTGCACAGAAGCCTATCAGGCTCCTGACAATAAATCAGCTTCTTATCCCGGGTGTGTGTTCAATCATTCTTGTGTCAAATTTCTTTTAAGTATATGCATTCTGAACATGGCACCAAATCCTTGAAAAACAATCTCTACAAATATCACTAGACCATATTCCCAAGTTGGGGCTCTGATTCCTTCAATGCTAATGATGTCTGTGAGGCCAGTGTTTTCAAGACATCTTCAGAAAACACCAACAATGCAGGTCTGAGTAGCAGCTTACATAGGAACCACTTCCTCTGATTATTGTTACAGACCTGTGTGATCTTCTGTGTTAGGAGCACATCATACATGTGATATAGCACTTTATGATTATTTGTCTTCAAGCATCCTTCAAAGCATCTGCTTACTCCTCTGCAGTTTCCTCTGGTAGCATCAAGGCTCAGGACTGTTGAATTATGGTGAAAGATCAGCACATCAGCATGTTATGTTCTAATTTGTTCTCATCAGTGATGTTAGTGTGTGCTCCCATCTCCACACCTCTTTAGCTCACAGCACTGTCACATATTGCACATCACATCCATAAGACCAAGATCAGCAAAAGAGATCCAGCTGAGAGCTATCTACCATTAATGGTGACAGTGTCCTCATGTCAGCAGCAAGAACATTTCTTTCTGAAGACTTAGTGATAAGTCATAAGCATGGAAATATATTTCTAAGACTCTTTTGTATTTAAATTGCCTGAAATAGAAACAACAAAAAACACAGAGGAAGAAAGAAAAATTTAAAGAAATTGAAGCATTAAATGCTTGCATATATTGAAGCTTCAGCTTGAATATATGCCTGCCTCCCAGACCTGCAGGAGTAGAAGAAATTAGTCAAACCAGTCCTCCTGGTTAGCACAAGGGAGAGGAGCAAGGTCAACAATCCACTGCACACTGAGGATGTTTCAGGAGTCATTTTAGTAACTCTGAAGGGACATACCATCATGGTGACAGGCCCCAGAAAACTGGTGTCCCAGAAAATTGAGTCCCTATGGCTCATTATCACAGCATATTGTTGTTGTTGATTGGGTGTTTCCAGGGAGGAATCCAGGAAACAGAAAGGGGAAACTCAGAGACACACTCTCAGAATGGTACAGAGAATGCTCCAGTGTTCCCAGGCCCACAATGTCATCAGTGAAGGGCTTTCTCTCATGTGAGAAATTTTCTGGAGTCACAGGATCCCAGTAAGGTTTTACATTTGGCTTTTTGCAAGATGATTTCTTCAGCCAGGACAGCAGATGATTGTTTAGTGTCTCAAGCACAGAAAGATGAATTGTTTCTTGAATAAAAGAAATTAGACCTGCTTGTAATTAAACTGATGTGATCCTACAAGCAACAAATGCAAAAAAAGGATGTCAAAATAACATCTATGTTTTATAATAAATGTAACTTGTGCAGTTGAAGAATAAGGTTCAAGAGCTGTCCACCTACAGATACAAGTTCTCAGATTATCAGACAAATTTGTGCCATTTTAATGAAGCAACTAAGGACTTCTAATTTAAAAAGAAAGAAAGGAAGGAAAGAAGGAAGGAAGAAAGAAAGAAAGAAAGAAAGAAAGAAAGAAAGAAAGAAAGAAAGAAAGAAAGAAAGAAAAGTAAGGGAGAACTCAGGAGTCTCTTCATAAACACAGTGTGTGCTTATATTTCCTGGGACCAGCTGTTAGGTTCAAATTTACTGTGTCACTTTCACCACACATCACCAAGTCTTGAGCTGCCCATCTTAAAACTTTACAACAGTTGCATCAGAATTAATGTAGTAATATAAGTTAAAAGTAGATGTATATTGTCATCACTTATGTAATATAACATAACTTCAAAGAAAACTAGGTGTGTTTTCCAATTTTTCTATAAACTTAATATAAATATAATATTGATAAATTGATGTTTGATATAATGTTGAAAGATAAGTAGATAATATTTTGAAATTTCAAAATATTACACAATCATGCACACACAGCTGTAAGCTTCTTCAGGTTAGTTTCTTAGATGGACAGAGTCTGTACACTGAGCTTCAAGCCTTTGGGACATTAATACACATAGTTTGTAGTGGGACACTTGGTGACCAGTACACCATAGTGAAGAGTTGCAGAAAAATCTGTAGCTGTTGGTTTCTGGTCTTGTGTAAAACATGGTAAAATGAGTGCTGCTCAGTATTTTTGTGTTTCACCTGGGCCTCATCATGTTGTTGAGCTTGGCAGTGCCAGGATCTGTGCCTGTTACTAGACAACTTCAACCAGTACACCACTGCTACTCTTTACTCCACCTCCACAAGATTATTTTCCCTATGCCACAAGGGGTGGGTTTCTTCCAGCAACATAGAATGTGGCTACAGGATTTAGTCTTTATATATTCATTCTGAAGTATTTCTAAATAGCACAGAATGATAGAAATGCTATGCAAAAAAGTGAGTTTTCTCCTCTATTATCTTCTATGAGACCAAGTGGGTAGAACAGTCAGTAAGAGGTAATTAAGTTAAAAGGCCTAACACTGGAATCCTGAGAAGTCCTGGTGTGCTAGCCCTGGACCCATTTCACTGCCCTGTCACAAGTGGTCATGGTGAAGTATAACAGAGCCAGTTAATGGAAAGAATGAGACAGAGACAGCAGAAAAAGAGCTGTATTTTTTTTTTTTAGATTCAGCTGGCTCTTGGTTGGCTTGCAGCCCTGGGCCTTTCAGAGAGCTGTAGGCAAGGCATGACCCCACTAACCCTGAGGAAGCAAAGGCTCCAGGCATCCAGGAGGGGAACACTGCCTGGGTTGAGAGGACTGAAGACATCAGAGCCCAGAGTCTGAAGCCCTCTCTCTAGATCTTGTGGTGGCCTCAGAGCCTATTCAGGGAGTCTGGCATTAACATCACAAAGTACTGAAACGGAATGTGAGGGTTAGGTTTTGATAGGATTAAGGGTAATGATTGTGGGGTTTGTCTAGGATTAGAAAATTAACATCAAATTATTAGAATTTGAGTTTCTGTTGGTGCTAGAGAGAGTTAAGCTCTATGTGTGGACAGTGGAAGTGTTAGAATTAGGGCTTGGGCTAAGGTGTATGTTTGGGGAAGGTTTAGGGTAGATAATCCTGTACACCACTAAACCACCGAGTGTTAAATTTACCCATAAGGTCCTTGGAGAGGAGCAGAACATTTCCTGTGCCCCTGTCTCTGTAAAAGCTGCTGTAGCTCAGAACATAGGTCAGCCTGAAACAAAGGAATAAAGATGGAGGAAACAGCTGTGTAATCTGCCTGTGGACAGAGAAAGAAGCTGGTGGTGTTTTTGACTGCCTTAGGTTATATTTTTGCAGGAATTATTATTGAATTCCTAAGGTTCACTATCACAGCATATTGTTGTTGATTGTGTTTTTCCAGAGAGAAATCCATGAAATAGAAAAGGGAAACTCTGAGACACACTCTCAGGATGGTACAGAGAATGCCCCAGGGTTCCCAGGCCCTGAGCCACACTGGGTAATTAGGGGGATGTCTAATGCCACCTTGTCACTTGCTTTTATTCATGCTTTAGTGGCTTATTTTCTAAGTGTTAATATACTTAAACAGTATTGAGAACTGTATGTAGTAAACTCTTACATGACTGAGATGCAAATATGGCATTTCTATAGAAGAGGAAATACAGGTGAGTACAGAGCTGTGTAAAATGTTTTCTTCACCTCAACTGTTCTTCATGTGCTGGTATTTATCTTTTCTTAAAACCCATGGTCTTGAGACCATTCCCTGGCTGTCACTCTACCTTAAAGTTAATATTTACAGCAGGCTTTTTGGTGGCTTCTGTTTGGGCCTTTTGGCCCAAGGGCACATGTATGACCAGTCAAGTTCTCTGTGCAGGTGTAAATGGCCACCCAGGACCTGGTATTTTATGCCTTTGCTGTTGTCTATTCCCAGGCTACAGCAGTGCTTGGCCTGGTCAAATATTAGCATGTTAAGAATGACCCCAAACTCAAATTTTCTCCTGTCTTTAATTTACTTTCTTTTCTTTTTTTTTTCTGAATTTCCACTTTCAGTGATGTCAAAGATAAATAGCCAGACAAAAGATTATGGAGTGGGAAGAAATTTTATTCAGTAACTATTTATGGTAGAAAAAGGAGGTGAGCTTTCTTTTCACCTATGCAGAGGTGATTTGGGATTTTTCAAAGGGAGAATAAGGGAGATCAAGCATATGAATTTTGAAGTCAGTGATGTGCAAAAAGATAAAATGATCATTGCTGTGGGTGTGTCCAGACTAGTGGTGCTGGTAGTTGTGTCTATGGCTCTGCCTGCATAGCCTGCAGATGGTTTTTTACTTCTGTATAGTTGTATTTGAGAGGAGTTACTCTCAGGTCTAAGCAAGGCCTTCCTGAGCCACACATATTCCAGTCTAAGTCCACTTAATACAGTCTTAAAAAGAGAGGTCAGAGGTTCATGCAAAGGGGTTGGTTAGGGCTTGGTTTGGTCTCTGTCAGCCCTTAGTTTTCCTCAGGCAGACAATAAGAGAAAGTGTAGAGGTAGTGTCCTTCTGGGGTTACCCCAAGAATACAGCTTCAAAGCTATGTTATATGAGCTTGGATGGGTTTATGGAGATGTGGAATTTGGTAGATGGGATGCTTTTGGCAACAACCTAAGGACAGCTTCAAAGCTTTGCAAAATAAGATTGGTGGCCCCTCTTAGTGCAAAGGTTTAGATGAAAATATCATAACCAGAGTTCTGCATTTCTCAGTGACTTTCTTCCCAACTGTGTATTCATGTGTTCAAGTGCATGTTCTTATTAGTTTGTTTGTGTGATTGTGCATATTTCATATGCATGTGTCCGTGAATTTATATGATTGTGTTTCAATGTTCATATATCTGTGTTCATGAGTGTGTTTGTGTGTGTGCATGTTCATGACTGTGTGCATGAGTTGTGCATAAGCTCAAGAGTGTGTACGGTGGTGTTTTCGTGTGTTCATGTGCCTGTGTTTATGAATATGTGTGCTGCTTACTCAATACAAATTTTAGAAAGGACTCCAAATGTGCCTGAGTAGTATGGCACACCTTTCTTTAATCATCTAAAATAATACAATAATAATAATATTAAAAGAAGTATAGTTCTTTGTTTTCAAATTTAAATAACTATAAAAAATGGAAAAAAAAACTTAAATGCAGTTTATATTTATGATATCATACCATTAAATAATACAAACATAAGTAAAAATTTTGGAAAAAAAATAATTTCCTCACATATGACAAAACGTATGCCTCACATATGAAAAAGGAGGAAAAGAAGCTAAGGCAAGAAGATTCCAAGCTTAAAGCTAGTCTTAGCAACTCATCCAGACCATAAGTAAATTAGAGACCCTGTCTCAAAAAAATAAAATATAAAGAGCAGGGAATTTTGCAGAGCAGTTAAGCATCACTGATTTTAAAACTGGTCACCAAAAAAGTAGAAAAAAATAAAAAGAATGTCAAAAATGAAACTTCTAAGAAAAAGAAGGTAAGAGCTATTCATGGTGGCACAATCCTATATTCCAAACAGTTCAAGATATTCAGGAAGGAGAATTGTGAGTTCTTACAAAGTCACAGAAATTTGGTGAGGCCCTAAGCAATTAAGTCAAACCATGTATCATAAGAAAATGTTAAAAAAAATAAGATGTAGTATGTTGTTCAGTGGTTAAATGCCTCTGAATTTATTCTGCATACCAATAAAAGGAAAAAGACTTCAATAGCCACCTTTTAAAGGGAAACATAAGTATTTAATACTTATAAAATATCTCAATAGCTTTAGAAATTGGAAAATGGCAAATAAAATTATATGTGTGAGACAGAATTAAAAAGTATCAGTAAACACATGAAGCAAATAAATTCTCAAGAACAAAACAGAGTAAAAGTTCATTTCCCAGCAGACACATATGCTTATAAACATTACTGCATATCTGAAATATAATAACATGAGGAAATGGCAGTATTTGTTCAAACAGATAAAATTCAGGATATGCAGAGAAGGCAAATTACATTGAGAAAGATATAAGGAGGATAGGTTGTGAAAGACAAAGAGATTAGGGTGAGAAAAATAATTTTCAGATGCATTTTTATCATATTATACCCAGTTTGACAAATACGTAAGTCATCATATAATTTTATGTAGATGTAAAATACATGTGATATTTTTGCATGCATGCATATTTAAAAATGGGTACTTTGATACAATAAAATTGAAAAAAGAACCTAAAAGACTTGACCATACACATCTTTGTTTAGATGATAACAGTCATCATTACCAAGATGTAAAATTTCCTCTAACTCTGCAGTATCACCTCATTTAAAGGGTAACATATTTTACTTTTAATGGAAGAAGTGGCCAGACCAAAAATTTTAAAATTCATCTGGAAAGTTATATATAAAATCAGCCTCAAAATTTTAAATTTAAAGAAAAATACTTATTTTACAATAATAAAAACCAAGGAATCATAATATAAACCAAAGTCCATAGTTTAATGTATAAGTATGTAAAACTTTATGTATATTTAATAGAAATTGAAAGACCAAAATAAATTTAAACATGTCAAGAAAAACATCACATGTGAATAGTTGACCTGGTCAAATATAAAGAATAATCAACTAGGGGACAGAATTCACTGGACTAGTTTGTGTATACAACCTTCAAAGCACTGGGTTATGATTTCAGCCCAAATATAGAGTGCATATCTTAAGTGAGGTCAATGTTTGGATGATAAATGAATAAGAGTTTTTGATTCTCCATTCATGGATACATTAAATGCAAACATTGTTTAAAGTTCCTCAAAGGTAAAAAAAAAATAGTTGAGAGATTTATATAAACTGTAAAACTGTGAAAATATCTGCCACTGATAATTTGAAAAAGCTATGGTAGACTTGGGTATCAATCCAGCCTTAGGCAATGTGCTATGTAATTGGAAAATAATTACCAACAGCCAGTGTCACCCTGAGAAGGGGAAGATTGAGACTATATATATTACCCTACCTTTAAATAATTTTCTCTGCTTTAGATCTTAATTTTGCTCATGGTGAAAAAGGATTTTCACATTCATAAGTGCTAAAAATACAAAAAATTTGACAGTTATCCATGAGCTTGCAAGGTCATCCATGGTCTTAAAAACCCTGGAATAAGGACAGAGAAGTTAAATCACAAATAATTTGGTCTACGCATTTATGGGTGTTCAGCACACAAAGAGCTCCAGTCTCCCACTTGCCCTTCTAAAAATTCCATGACAGCCAATTTTGTCCTAGCAGGAAAATTTTTCTTCATTTACTGTTATAATCACTTAACATCTTCCATTCAATGGAATAAACTAATTACTTCAAATACATTTAAAAAGAAAGGAAAAATAAACACTCTTCCAAAGAAAGATAGGAGGCTTAGGCAGGAGCGCCCCAAATAGAAAGTCATTACAAATGCTGAAGTTCTGGGAATAAAGATTTCTGATCTTAGAAAAAATTTCCCCCAGAACACAAACTATTGGTTTTCCATTAATTTGCAAGCATCTCAATGGGCTGCTAAAATTCCAAGCAGTAGTTCCTAGAAAAGGTTTGAAAGAACACATATATTTTTTTTAATTCCCAAAAATGATTTCCACACATTCTCTCTGTGGCTACTTGACAGAATTGACTCTTTAATCTTCCATGACAGATTTTATGCACAAGTCAAAAAGTGGACACTTGAATACTGAGCAGAGGTTTAAGAGTGGCTTTTGTCACCAGGCATGGTTGCAACATGCCTATAATCCCAGCAGCTTGGAAAGTTGGGGCAGGAGAACCTTGAGAACCTTGAGCCTTATAAAAAGTGAGGCATTAAGCAACTCTGTGAGACCTTGTCTCTAAATAAAATACAAAATAGCAATGGGGATGTGGCTCAGTGGTTGAGTGCCCCTGAGTTCAATTCCCAGTGCCTACCCCCAAAAAGAGAGATAATGGTTTTGTCAATAATCTAATAAGTGCTAACAACTTATCAGAGTCAAGAAACCATGGGTATGAGAAAAAGGAAACCCTTGCACACTGTTAGTGAAAAATATAAGTTTAGGAAAGTCATCTGTGAAATTAATGTAAACTCCTTGAACTATTTGAAACAGAACTAACATGTAACATGGTTAAATTAATTCTGGTTATATATTCAAGGAGTTAACATGAGTAAGTCAAAGAAATGACTGCATTCCCATTATCATGTAGCAGTATTGCCAATAGTCAAAGAAAAAATAATAACTTAAATTCCTGGTGTCTCAGGAGATTGTTTTCAGTTCAGGGCATCCAACTACTCCCCAGATTATCTTTATATTATATTTTAGACTACTTCCTCTTGGGAAGAGAGGACACAGAGATTCAAATGGGCTATACACTCCAAAACTATATAGACATGATAGCTGTGGATATCTCAGAAACCAGTGACCCAGGAGAAAGTGTGTGACATGAGGACCTAACATCCTGTGAAGTTTCCAATGGGGAATACCTGCTTAAATATATTCCAGTAAAGGATCTGTTTCTATGGAAGAAAAAGAGAGAACAAAAATGAGCATATTATAACAAAGTATCAAGTCATTCTCTCTCTCTCTCTCTCTCTCTCTCTCTCTCTCTCTCTCTCTCTCTCCTCATATTAAATTCTCACAAATCAGATGATAAAAATCACACATACAGTGCCACCTAAGACTCGGGTTATGGTTCAGGGGTAGCGTGTTCACCTAGTGTATGTGAGGCACAGGGTTTGACCTTCAGCACTACATAAAAGTAAAATAAAGATACTGTGTTCACCTATAACTAAAAATTAAAATGAATATTATATAAACAGTGCCATCTAGTGTTACAAAATAATAGTTATGTAATAATGTGTCTATTTGAAATATGAGAAAGAGTTTATTATGTTTTGGCGTAATAAAGTTGTCATTGGGAATGTGAACAGAAAAATAAAAATAGAGGATTACATTGTAAGCCCTTAAAAAGATAACACTAAAGAAAATGTCCAGCACTCTGAATTTAAGGTCCTGCTTCCCAGAAATATAGAAAGCTCAGGAGGAAAAAAAAAAAAAAAAAAAAAAAAACCTTAGTTACCTATATGCCAGCAACAATTTAATGCAGAGAAAAAAAATTACGTCTGGATTTTTAATTCTCTCCTGATGATCATGCCAATTAGTACCACAAAGTCTGAGATGCCAGGCTTCCAAATCAAAGCTGTACACATGTACCCATATACTTCAGGCCATACCTGAAGATGCCAGGATTGGATAAAACAGAATGTCTGGATTACAGCTGCTTCTGTATTTCCCACTAAATTGGCCAGAGTAAACTTGAGAATGAACTTTTTCATTGCAGGATTTAATTTGCATGTCCTGGAGACTTTGCTCAGCTGTTCACATCTACCAAAACCACTCCCAGCCATAGAAATTGCTGTTTGAAATTATTTCAAGTGGTCTTCCTTTCTAGGGTACAGATACAGTCTCAAAACCATGCACAGTCACTATTGTCTGGCTTTCAGGGTGCTTTGCATTCTCCCTATAGATTTTTCATCATCTGGGTGAAAGTAGAACCTGAGTTAACTAAGCAATGAGAAGGAAGCCTAGAAAAAGTTCTGAAAGAACAGCAAGCTCCAGAAATAAAAACTTGATCAGATAGTTTAAGCCATACCTTTTGTACTGATCATAGGTTATATTGAACAATTATTACCCACGAGCACCTGACTGGAAACTGCTGCCCTCATAGTCTGTATCCACTTAGCCTTCTATTAAAATGATAGTAGATGGCATCAACTTCAGGAATGAATGAGGCCATAATTAGTAAAGACAGGCAGATTATTGGGTGCATTTACTCTACTTTTTTTAGGTGATGACAATTGAGTACAAAACAGCTTTTTTTAAAGGCAAGTTTTTCCTAAAGTGTTGGAGTCTAGCCTGGCAGTAGGATCTTTATTAAATTTAGCCTTTGATATAGGATAATATCACTGTGTGAATTACATGCATACATATTGTTCATTATTTGAAACCATACAATGGGCATTTTTTTGTTTTTCAATTAATTTTTCTGATCTATTTTCTGAAAAGGCAGTTTGAGCTCTCAACAAGGAAGCATTTCCTTAATGTCCAATAAAAATAATATGTTAGCCACAAGGGTAGTTTTAATTTTTTTAGTACATACAATAAAAAAAAATAAAAGACATAGTTGAAATTCATTATAATCACAAAACTGAATATATCAAAAGTCACATATTATTATGTGACAAATATAAAATTTCTGATGAAGAATATATAAGTATTGAGAAGTACATCCTCACAACTTCTTTTATTTTAAGCCACCAGCACATCTTAGTCAATAGTGGTCACATTTCATTTTGAGAGCTGTGGCTCCTCTCATCTTTGGGAGTCAAAGAGCCTGGATACCTGCATCCCATATAAGAGGTGTGCAATACACTTTTTAAGCAATGTTTTTCAACAAAACCAAACAGCAAGAGTGGTACTTCCCTGAGAAAGAGAAGGAATATCAAACAAGACAGGGTCCAAAAGGTAATGATATTTTTTCTATCAGTTGCTAGAAAGAGATTTATTCCAATTTCAGATGTAAGACAGCAGAAAAGGGAAGAAAGAATCTCAAAAGTTTGAGATCTCATTTCAGTATACCTTTTCATAGCTTTGATTCTAAACCTTAAACATATGAAAGACAAACCTATTATTTTGAAACTTAGCCTTTGACCTAGTTCCTAGGCTGTGATATTGTTTCCTCACTTGATATGAAGTACTGTGACAGTTTTAGTTAATCTAATATATACATGTCTCCATAAGTAAATAGCATCTCAATAAATATCCATAATTAACTTAGGGGGAAAAAAGAAAAACAGTACCAATAAGGCAACTGCTGTTTCTCACAGAATTTTATAAAAATATGTGACAGAATCCTGATTTCCAATTATAATTGGTGGATGAGTCATTCTACATCTTATTAGATCATGATTGGGCTGCTTTAGGAATTTATGCTGGGCATATCTGTGTTTTTCTGCCACAAATAGTTTTAGCTGATGACTGCTGAACTTTAGAGGGTTAGCTATCATCCTCACCAGGGGCACCTTGATTCTCTGCTTTGATGACTCATTCTGTAATGTGGGCTTGTTATTGTGGACATAGAAGGGTTTGAAAAGCAAAACTGAAAGAAATCAAGACCTTTTGATTGTAGGTACCATAGCATACACTTTCATCTTTACAGTTTCATATGAACCACAATAAATTTAAAAAATGCCAGGCACAGTGCATGACTTTACTCCAAGTGGCTCAGGAGTCTTAAGCAGAAAGATTGTTAAAAATGAGCCTCACCAGTGTTGAGGAATTAAGAAACTCAGTGAGACCTTGTCTATAATGAAAGATAAAATAGGGCTGGAGATGTGGCTCAGCAGCCAAGTGCTACTGACTTTATTCCCTGGTACTCAAATGCTCCAAAGAAGAAAAGAAAGAAATATTAGATACAAGGACTTGGAAACTGATTCTGCATTTTAATAGGTAAAGATAAAAAATACAATTTCTTGTTTATAAATACAGAAAAGAAGAAAGAATTGATGATATCATGGACTCTATATCATTCTATCTTATTTTATACAAGAAACATAAATAATGGTTTGAAAAAAAGAAATATGTTCAAATATCCACAGCTATTAAACAGACAAGGTAGAATTCAGAATCAATTATTCATGATTCCAAATTCCAAATATTTCCACTAGACCACATACTGCATGAAAATTTTCTTACTCTCTGAGGTTTTGAATAAAAACATACCAAAAAAGCAGGATCTGTGTCCATATTGTTTATATCACCAGTGGAAATATAATACTCAAGAGTGTTCTTCTGAAGCTTTTAGAAAGGACTTGGGATAATTTTTAATAATGGCAGATGTCTCAATTTAGAAAACACTTAATCAACAATACATTTTAAATTTCCTGCCATGTGAGAATATGAAAATACTACAATGCATTCCAGAGGCATGATTATAAAATATTCTATGAAAATGCTAGAAAGAAAATACTTCATCTGAATCCCAAAAATCCTAAAAATAAAAACTCAAAATCTCATAATAATGTACTCTCACTTGTGTACAAAGCACTTTTAAACAAGATACCAAAGAATACATTAAAACTCTCTGATGAGATGGTTATCTGGGCTTTTCTATATAAGATCATGAAGCTACATGAAATTTGTGTCAATACGAAAAGATTTCTAATAGACATAAATGGAAAATACTTTCCATGATTATGATATATATGGATTGATAAAGCACCATGTTACATTTAATTTCAAGAATTATTCTAAATATCGAATAGAAAGAAATCCAAATATGAGTTATAGTGAAAAAAACATGAATATAAATGAATGGAAAACAAATAATAATTTAAATAAAAATCAATTATAAGAGCAACCTGATGTAATCCTAATGTATCCTGATTAGTAACACTTATGTTAATAAGTGAGGATAATTACTGATAATGCAGGTGAACAATATTTAATCTTTATAAAATATTTAAACTAACCAAACATGGTTACACAAACCTAAAATTATAGTGGCTCAAGAGGATGAGGAAAAAAATAATATGTTCAAAAATAGCATCAGCAACTGAGTGAGGTTGTAAGCAACGTTGAGAAATTTTCTCTAAATAAATATAAAAAGATATGGGGATGTGGATCAGTGATGCTGTGCCCCTTAGTTCAATTTCAGGTACAAGAAAAAAAGGGTTTCTGTTTTGTTTTGTTTTCTTTTTCGTTTTGTTTTATCGTATTTTCCTTAAAATTTTGTGCTTCAATTTTTCTCATTAGTTGTTCTTGTTCATGTCTCATAAAATTAAGTAAAATTTTTCTGTTGCTACATAGTGTACCTTACTGAAATTGACATATTCTATCACATTAAGCATAATAATTATTTAAATATTTAGATACTATGTACACAAATAAAATCAGACAAAATAACAATGGAAAAAATTAGAAGTCTATAAGTAAACTCCACATCTCTGATAAATTTAATTTTGACAATATTTTCAGAAAAAATAGAGAATAAGTAGTCTCTTCCTTAAGCAAGATTGATATAAATGCATATTTATATTTCAAGTAATGTTATTAGATTTTACATGAAATTATGTACAATATTTAAGATGAAAAGTATCCTTACACTAGAATATAAGAGTTAAAACTATAATAAATTAAAAAAATCAATTACTTTTATAAATCAAATTTAGCTGTGGAGTTTTAGTTATGCTTCCAAAAAAAAGAAAAGAAAAAAGAAATTGTACTTGAAAAAACTTATGTACAAAAACACAACCTGTCCATGAAAGTGAAGACATAATTATAAAGTTTTTTCCCCCAAAGAACTATCTGTCCCAGTTTTTACCTTGGCTAGAGGGCAGTTAATTCTCCTTATTGAGAAGCTTATTGAGACCATAGCCCAAACGATTTTCTTGTTTGGCTCTCACACTCCAGTGCCAAAATGCACCATTCATAATTACTCTACAAAAGGGACTAATCCAGTAAAAAAGTTATACATCCAAGAGACCCCCAAATTTTTCAAGCTGTCAATTATAAGCCCTAAAATGTAAATGATTTCATAGTACTTGACATTTAAAAATTCCTGCCTCAGTTCTAAATTGTTTTTGTTATGCCTTTGAATAAACCATTATGTTTTTATTTTTGTCAGTATTCTTTTGTTCCTTTTGCCTATCCAAATGCATCTCTCTTATATGATGTAAACAAAAATTATTAACATTTGCAAAAAATACCCTAAAATGAATGAACACAGAAAATAAAAAATATATCAAATATGAATAAAATTGAAAAATTCATGCCTCTTTGATACAAAAGTAAAGTTACATTTGTGTTCTTTTTTTCTTTTGGTAAAAAATGAATTTCTTGATGAACAGTCACTTACCTCTAAAATTTACCTAAAGTACCTGGAAATATGTTGAGACTGTAATTTATATAGGAATATTTATTGCTGAACTATTCATAAGAACCAAAAGGTAAAATCAATGCAAGGTAAGTAGATAAATAAAAACCTGTAAATCCCCAAAATAGAATATTACTCAGCAGGCTGGGGATATGGCTCAAGAGGTACCACACTCGCCTGGCATGCGTGTGGCCAGGGTTCAATCCTCAGCACCACATACAAAAAAAGATGTTGTGTCTGCCAAAAACTAAAAATTAAATATCAAAATTCTCTCTCTCTCTCTCTCTCTCTCTCTCTCTCTCTCTCTCTCTCTCTCCCTCTCTCTCTCTCTCTCTCTCTCTCTCTCTCTCCTCTTTAAAAAAAAAGAATATTACTCAGCAAAATTATCTTTGTGTCTCACAGATGCTAGGAATGCACTCTACCACTGAGTTATATTCCTAGCCATATTTAGAAAGTAATTTTATGAGAGCACTAAATGTTACAAACAATCACCTAAGGGAGAGTAAGAAGAAAAAATATAATAGGTTTTAAAATTATTATTATATGTAATTTTATCAACAAGTAGATTCATGAAGTCAAAAAACAGATTAGTCATTGCCAAAATCTGTGTGAAAAAGAAACAAAGGAAAAACTGCTAATGAGCACTAATTTCTTTCCACCTCAAATAGTTCTGGAACTAAATTTTGGGGATTTAGTATATTCAAATAATAAATAATTACACCCTGAAAATATTTATAAAGTTAATTTTAAGTTCACATGATCTTTGCAGGAATGAATAGATAAGTAATTTATACAATGCATAAAGCATACAAAATCCAAGCCAGTAAATAGGAAAATAAAAATGTCACTGCTATTCTTCAAAAAAATCACTGAGTTTTCACTATGAGATCCACTTACATTTATGTGAATATACTGTGGCTTTTTTTTTGTTGTTGTTGTTTTTCCTTTTTGCTTTATAATTCCTGGTAAATATAAAAGAAAACTATGTCTATACATCAATGATTATTGTAAAATTGTCAAGTTTTTAATATACTTATGTAAAAAAATGTGTATTGTGTGTGTGTGTGTGTGTGTGTGTGTGTGTGTTCACTGATTGAGATCAAACCCAAGATTTGCACAAGCATGGCAGGTATTTCGCTGTTTTGCCACAACCTATGTACAAAAGTGCATTTTTAATCTTGGTTCTCTCTCTCTCTCTCTCTCTCTCTCTCTCTCTCTCTCTCTCTCTCATTTCCTCTCTCTCTCCCTGTCTCTCTGTATGTCTCTCTTTCTCTCTCTCTCTGTCTCTAACTCACTCTTTATCTTTCTTTCACTCTCTCTGTTTCTCTTTCTGTTTTGTAGTTTTGAAACACAGGTGAAACCCAGGGTTTCTTTTACCACTGAAGTACATCCCTAGTTCTTTTGATTTTTTTTAATAGTTAAAGAGGGTTTTTTTTCTTAAGTTGATTGGGCTGGCCTCCAATTGAAAATCCTCCTGTATCAGCCCCCAGTCTGGTATTACAAGCATGACTTATCATATCTGTCTATTTATCTCTTTTTGGAAAGATATCTAATGCCAATTTTTAACTTTTTATTGTATATATTTCTTATTGTTAAAATGAACTTTTATTATGTTCTAATTAACATTCTGTTACTACTCAACTGATTGTTGTTTCTGTTTTATGAGTGAACAAAAATTCCACATGATTAACCACTATCATATATGACCCCACCATGTGCTTTCTTGTATTACACATTTATTTTAGAGGGAAATTCTGATCTATACCTTCTCCTAACTTCTGGTGGCTTGCTGCCAATATTTGATATTTCTTGACTTGTAGAATCACTATTCTTATTTCTGCCTCTGTCTTCACATGGTATTCATCTTGTGGGAGTCTCTGTGTCCAAATTTTCCTTTTGTAAAAAAAAAACAGTCATATTTGATAAATAGTCCACTCTAGTGTGTCCTCATCTCAACTGATGACATCTGCATCTACCCACATCCCAGATAAATTTATATCTAGGTTTGGACTTTAACACATGAATTTTAAGGAAACAATATCTTGATGCATAACATCAAGAATGACATCTACAGCTACTTATGAACTACCTGAAATAGGGCCTGGCACACAGTGGTTGGTACTTAATACAAATAAAGAAATACATAAATGAATAACTCTTTGTGAGTTCCAACAAAGAAGTACATGGTTTGGGGTATTTTGGTTTTGATGGTCACTACTGAACATGACACTACTGAAAAGAGAAGTTGATGTTTTGAAAAGCTTTCTGAGGCTGTTTCCTGAAAGATCATGGCCCCATTGCTTTCTGATCACAGCAGAAACCTATGCACTTGAAGTTGAAATGCTATAAATTGCATTTTGTTTTATCTTTCAAAATGTCACATGTACTTAAAAAAGATTTTAGTGCCATATAAGTGTCCCTGAGTAATTTGATTTATATGAAAGGGAGACCAGAGAGAACCAACTATATTATAATTAATTACATATGCAATGGTAGACTAAATTTAGGTACACAATTACATGTCTAATCACACTCTGCAAAGGTTGTAAACTGTATGCCTGGACTGAGGAATGAGCCCTCTGCTCAGCTCAGGTGCTCAGATACTGTCAGTGGACTCCTCAAGACATCCAATCCCTGCATGCAAAGAGAAAACCTCAGAACACTGTCCTAGAAGCATGCAGTCTTCCTTCCCAGGAGCTAGGTTATGCCACTCAGCCTCTCCAGGACTCAGCCACCCTGCAGGGAGCATGAACATGACACCATAGGACAGCTGTGTGGAAAAGATTGGCAGCATGTGCAGAACCAGCAAGCACTTGCATCATGAAGCAGGGGACATAAAAACAACTTTGTTGTCACTTCAACGAGCCAAATGTAACTGTGTTGGGTTGCCATTGCTACTTAAATGTAAGTGAGGTATGGAAATTAGTGGATTTGGGGAGCCTTCTATGTACTTGAGTCAAATAACAGATGCTGGGTTCTTTTGTCAGTTCTGAGACAATTAGCTCTATGGACATATGATGGATAGCCACTGCCCATTTTCTGTAGGACACTTAGGGCACTAGCTGAAGATAGGGATTGATATATAAATGATGATGGTAAAGATATAAAGATATATAGATGAGCTATAGAGAGATATAGTTATATATGATAAATATTTCACATATGCATATGTGTTTGCATATGTATATGGGTGTGTATATGTCTCTATATAAATAGAATAACAGAAGCCACTTGCTTATATCTCAAATTGCCAATGGAATGCAACTTCCACATGTATGAAGCAAATTGCTAGGGTTGTTCTGAAGTGTACATAGCAAAGTTCATCAACACAGACACACACACACACACACACACACACACTGTATCATTTCCATTTTCAAAATGTATGCATGTGACTGTGTGTGTGCACATGCACATACTTCTTATAAAGCTATAGAGCAGTGCAAAAAATAATGGCTGGGTAGTTCATCAGAAGTCCTTGTTTTGAGTCCCAGTTGTGCCATTAATGAAAAATGGATGGACTAATTTCTACTACCCAACGTTTGAGCACAAAATCAATGAGATCATTGGGGAAGCACAATATAAAACTATTAAAAAATAGAATAAAACTCATGAGCCTCACATGTCAGCAAAGGTATCAAACAACTGAGGGGAAATGTTTCGGGCAACCTGTTTTCATCCAGGTGGAGATGTGACAGAGGCCCCAACCCTGCAGACACTCTGCACAGATCCCCAGCATGCATTCAGCTGCTGCTGATCTGCAGCTGTATTGAAGTTGTGTTATTGGCTGTGGTCTATAGCATTTTCCTACAGAAAATGTAACTAGATTAAGTTCCTCTTCAGTGCCTTACACTAGGTCTTTCTACACCATTTCCTCTTTATAGGACACTCATTCTCTCATACAATCTTCAAGAAAAAAAATTGTTTTTTTTAATTTATAATTAGAGGTTGGAGAAAGAACAGAAAGTGTCTTTGTCAGGGACAATGATCTTCAAAATTAAATCTGCAAGTAAGAGTGCACAGGAGACTCTCTCACCAGAATCTTTTAAACTCCCACTTGCCCCATGCCCATATAATCACATCTTTTCCCCTGAAATGGGACTAACAATGGTTCTTGTTATATGGAAATCTGGAAAGCAGAAACTCACAATATGACAAAAGGAAGTTGGTGACTGCTGATCTTGAGACGCTTAAGGAGCAAGGCCTCTTCTCGTGTTCCCTTTGTCCACCCCTGCCCGCCCACACACTCTCCATTAGCACTGAATTCTTCACCAACACTACATGAAATAGACTCCCCATGGAACAATTATGGCTACCTTGTAAAAAGTCTTTATAGAAAAGGGGCTCAATTTGTAATCTGGATAGTTATAGAGAAACTGTAAGTCATTCAAAAATGTTAGCATTTCTGATTTCTGCTCCACACACTGTAGACCTAGGGCCACATATTTTTCAACTTAGGAGATTAAACTACAGTCTCTCCTTGAGTGCCAAACAGCTACATGGCTGTGGAAAAAACTCCTTATTCGTGTGGATAACAGTTTCTTTCTTTTTTCTTAAAGAGAAAGAGAGAAAGAGAGAGACAGAGTTTTATATTTATTATTTGGTATTTGGTGGACACAACATTTTTATTTGTATGTGGTGCTGAGGATCAAACCCAGGCTGCACGCATGCCAGGCCAGCCTGCTACCACTTGAACCACATTTCCAGCCCCTCACAGTTTTTTTCAATAAGTGACTGATTTGAAATATGTGTAGATATGTATATACATAAACATATATGAGCAGGAAAGAATATGGAAATTTGAGATTTACATACTATGTTAATTCCATAGTATCAGATATATAAGGTGTATAGTTTTATGGCTAACACAGGATTACCATAGAACTACACATATTGTGCTACATATAATTATGTTTTACAAGAATCATGTAAGAAAACCCAGATATTTAAAAATGCAAATACACAGAATGACATTTTAATGAATTAAAAATGCAATACCCCTCAAGGTCATTATAAACTATTTTTTTATTTATTAATGAATCTTAAAGTACTAGTAAATGGAAATCTGAAACATTTTTGTTATTAGGCTTTTTGATACTTTATAAAAAGTGTATGCATGCATGTGAGATTACAAATTCAGGCAGTTGAACATCTGAATATTGCCCAATTATGTTTACATTTCACTGATTTTGATTGGACCTTAACATGTCTTCTAAACTTTGGTAGGGCATATAAACACGAAAAAATTAAAGTCCGCATCTGGTTCACATCTAGTAGCATTAAGTTTATAAGTATTCTTTAAATCTCCAGTGAATAGTCATTATAAAACTAATATAGAAATATGGTTCATCTGATTAATGGGTTCAGATTCATTTACAGCCCCCCATAACAACCTCATATTTTAATTGTTTTCAAACTAAAAAGTCAAAAGTGACATTTACATTTTTTCAGCCAAGAGTTCTCAAGAAACAGGCCAAATTTCCAATGGCAACCTAGGTAAGAC
This sequence comes from Urocitellus parryii, assembly GCF_045843805.1. Taxonomy (NCBI): domain Eukaryota; kingdom Metazoa; phylum Chordata; class Mammalia; order Rodentia; family Sciuridae; genus Urocitellus; species Urocitellus parryii. The sequence goes on from NW_027554068.1 coordinate 22,217, forward strand.
TGGTCGAACCCAAACAGGTGTAAGGAGGACAGGACCACAGAGAAACCCTCAAACATTAGAACACAAAAGGATGGAAGCACCCTTCTGTTAGAACAAACTGGACTGAAGACCTCATGGGTTTGAGATGTGACTTATGGGAGAACTTGAAAGTACTTTATGAACACAGATATCCATTTCTCTGTAAAGGTCATGCCAAGATGTTCAGAGCATTGCCACAAACTCCTGGAGCAATTATTTCAGCATCTTAATGCCTGCAACTTAGTGATGTTAATATTCCAATATATTAAAAATACTAAAAATGTTTGTTCCACATCAGTTTGAGACAATTTTAATTGCATTCGTCACAGATTTTCCTAAGAATACCTGGAAATCTGAGTCAAATTAAACCAAGATAGTATGTAGCTAAAAATTATAAGAACATATTTCCATGTCCACTAACCCTTTTCTTTTTCTATCATGTTTTTGCTGTTGATGAATCAAGTAATTGGTACCCCAGGCCTGGGAATATAGGGTAAGCACCCCTGGGTTTGATCCCCAGTATCAAAAAATGCTGCAATTTCAATTTATAAATTTTTGTTAAAATTGCATGAGGGGGTTGGTAGAGTGCTTTTTTCACAGGCACAAGGCTCTGGGTTCAATCCCCAGCACCACAAAAAATTAAAACTTGCATTAACATTTGACATATTTTAATATAATAAAAAAATACTAAAAAAATTTGTTCTACATCAGTTTGAGACCATTTTAATTGAATTAGTCACAGATTTTCCTAAGAATACCTGGAGTCAAATTAAACCAAGATATTATATACCTAAGAAGTATAAGAACATATTTCCCAGTTCACTAACACTTTTCTTTTGCTATCATGATTTTGCTGTTGATGTTAATAAGTTGTCATAGCCTAGAGGGATTTGAACACTTGTTCTGAGATTAACTGACTTTCCTCTCACTTGTTAGATAAACTAATAGAAATATATTTAACTCAGATCACTAATTATTTCACTAAGCCTCAAATGGCTGCTTAATAGGATCCAAAGAAAGGTAAAAATCAGATGCATCTTCTAAAGATCCCAGTGTGCAGCATGTATGTATGTCTATGTGTGTCAATATGCATGTGATATAAACTGGAGCATATACATATGCTTTATTTGTGGCTGCGTGTTCCCTTTTCTGATGTTGTGGGGAAAGATAGGAAATGACAATGTTTTTCCAACCAGGGACAATAATAACAACATGAGATTTAAGTGTCCCTTCACTGTCAGAAAAAAGTATAGAGAAAGAGCTGTGAAAATGAGGAATAGAGGCAGGAGACCCTCTCTCTAGAACCTCCCCTCCAACAGAGATAGTAGCCTGCCAGTGTTGAGATTAAGAGCCTTAAGGTCAGATTCCCTGGGTTCAATTCTATTCCACCATTTATTGGACACATCCCCTTGGGTCATTTATATATCTCACCAAGCCTGCATTACTTCATTTGAAAAATGGGCATTTAAATCCACTCATTATAGAAATGTGCACTCAGTACCTAACATATTCTCAGCACTACACCCCATGCTAGCTTATGACTGTAAACCAAACTGAGATTACTTACCCTGTGGGTGTTCAAGCAAGTGGTCCTTGTGAGGATCAGATCAGATGACGTTGGGTCCATGCCTCTGGCACAGAGGCTGGGACAGAACCAGCTCTCAAGCAATGTCAGCACATGGCTATTTCTAGATCTGGCACCATGAAGAATGAATATGCACAGGACCTCTAATCCTCTGCACAACTGCATACACTAGCTATCCACCCTTTATTACCAGTGAGAAAGCCAAGGCTAACTGGGTATAAGCATCTTGCCCATTCATTCTCTATTAAAGACACATATTGCATTTTAATATAAAGAACCATGTGTTCTAAGCATTGGACAAACATCAACACATTAAAATCATTAAAACTCATCCTCTTTTCATTGTACCATTCAACATGCAAAACCACTAATTGATATTTGTCACTTCTGTTGATAACTATAGAAATGATAAAGATGAATTTTTTTGAAACTTTACTGTGATTCTCAATCTAGTATAGTAAACACAGAAACACAGTATAGCACAGTCATAAGACTAAAAAGTTATAGAAGGAAAAGATTATTGAAACATCTTAGTATATCAAAGAGAAAATGCTCAAAGAAAATGGAAGAAATTTGAAAGTAAAAGATGGGGTCAGACCTCCACAAACAGCTACCAATCACTGCACAAGAGCAAGGAAAAAAGGACCCCAAGGGAAAATTAAAAATATTATACTGATTATAACCAACTCTGGAGGTACATATATATACACTCTTCTCTATCACACTCCTGTATTTTATTTTTTGTCTGTTTCCCCTTGTCTACCCAGATTGAATACAAACTCAATGAAGGTGTAGATTGTTTTGGTATTGTCAATCTGTTCATAGATGTAACCTGAGAGATCAAGAATAGACTCATTGCTCACACACACACACACACACACACACACACACACACACTCACAAATACTTTAAAAACAACGGGTAGCATAAAGGGAATTGAAAAGATAAATCAAAATACTTAGAACAAATACTTGAATGTGATCTGACACTCTGTAGACCAAGGGGAGCTCCTCTTAACTACTGTGAAAAAAATTGAAGAAAGAGAACTAAATTTTTTGAGTCTCTACATTATTATGTCTAATGGGAGAAAAAGTGTTCTTCTCTCCTCTGTTCTTCCTTCTGGAATCAAAAGTAGTGAAGTTTAATTGTTTCTTTTTGTACTTAAATTTTAACATGAATAAAAATATCTGCAATATAATCAATCCAGTTAATAATCTTGAAGATACACAAGTATTTTATAGAAGAATTTATTATTTGTCCATCTATCCATTTATTAATCAATTTTTTAGGATATACTATGTATAAACTGTGTGCTAAGTGGCATATAACTTCCCAGAAATCCAATTCTTCACAGGTGACTGTAAAATTCTGTTAATCTGTTAGCTAAAATGTGCAAAATTTGTCTATTTGATAGGATGTTCTATCTACTCTGTTGGCAGAAAACTAACCCCAGCTTTTCTATTCTTATACACTTCCCTCCATCCCCCAAACCCCCAGCTCCTCAGTACTGTCTGTGAATAGACCATTCTTACTGCCTTAAAACCCATCACTGACCTGCCATTTATTGCAATCATAGTACCAATCACAGGCTTCTATTTTCCTTATAGGTATTTGTTGGTATGTTTCCCTACACCTCTAGACAATAAAAACCTTTAAACAAGGACTCTATCCATTTATGAACTCCATTCTATTCCCTCATTTAAAGCACCAGTGTGCTGCCTGATACATTATTGATGCTCACATGGTCTGCACAGTGTGATACATAAAGGTGCTGCAATAACACACTGGTAAGAGGGGAAATCCCCAGTTCCATAGATGAGCATTCTCATAAAGAAAGAATATGAGTTTCCAGGTAAAAATATCTTATATAATTTAAGATGTGACACTACTCGCATTCTAGGAGTTAGAAGAGTCTTGCAGATACCTTGGAATTCCTGGAGAAAGAGACATCATCATATGCAGGAAGGAAAATCTGGAAATCTCTATGCTCTTGACAAAACTCCCACCACTCCCTGCCTGGAAATTTTTGACACTAAGCTTACTTACCATCTTTAAGGAGCCCTAGAGTTCCAATTCATTCCTTCTTTCTCAGATTATCAGCCCACAAGTCTCCACACATCCTCTTCTTTTGCCCTGTCTCCATCACAGCCTAACCCTGCTGCTCCTGCACTGTTTTCATCAAAGCTCATGAGCTTCTTTCTCCAATATTGAGACCTACATGATTCTCCTTTGAGGACTCAGCTCTTTTTCACCCCAGGAGTGATGGCTACTGTTTCTCCCTAGACTACACAAACTGCATCCTTCTCCCTGTCCAATGTCCTCCTCATTGCTCTTTGCGAGACCATTCTCCCTTCTCTTTCAGGGAAGAACCCTGCTCTCAGTAGTGCCTGTGAGCCATACTCACAGGAGAAGATCATTCCTGTTCCTTTAAAACCCACCACCAACTTGCAGCTCATTAAAATCCCTTGCTGATCCCTCCTCTCCCTCATGGAGTTTACTTAATTCAAAATCAACCTCCCCATGAGCACTCAAAATAATTTTTAGTGACTTCACTTTCCTATTAGTAGTGGCCTTTTAGCTCAATGGTCCCTTCTTCTTGTCTTCTGTTTCTCCCATGTTCCAGAATATATAGTCCCTGAATTGCCTAATTATCAATCACCACTTTCTGGTTCTCACCTTACTCTGTTTTGCTTGAGTTACCAGGATTTGCCATCTACTGATCTTGTCACTCTTTCAATGTCCTCCACCAAAACTTTTTATATATGCATTTCCAAACTTCAGATCAAATTTCATAATTATCATCTCTTTATTATAGTCTTTTAGCCAAAGGTCAATTTTCCCCACCTATTTGCACACCCCAAGCTTGACATGAGAAATCGACTTCAATAACAGCAATAAGAAAAAAGAAAAACTTAAAAACACTGAAGTCTATACAATTATAGGTAGAGGTGACAGAAACAAACTATGGAATTGGACAAAACTTCCTTATCTTTGTATTTGAACACATGAGCCAAGTAACTGCATTATGTAGAACCATAAAAAGAATCCTAAATACAATTAGTTAACTCCATGTATTTATAATATGCCAAAATATAATTTATCATCATGCATATCTAAAAAGCCAAATAAAATAAAAAAGAAAGAAACTATGGAGTTATAGTAACCCACATGTACTCTGAATCACCAAACTAAAGCATGGATTGAAACACTGGATATCAGAAATCAAGAGCCTTCTCTGTGATACACAGTATTCTTGATTCATTATTTATTCTGTCCTTATCTTTACACTATCTTGAGTCCTGATTGAAAGATGAGTAAAGTAAGTTTGAGGGATGAGTGATTGTTACAAGGTCACCATCTATTCAGACTAAGACTCTGAAAATTAATTTGTGTGATTTATAATCTACTGTATCATGTATCACAATACAAAGTCAGTCAGTGTTGTTTTGTTTTGTTTTGGTTTGATTTTTTTTTCTCCTGGTGGGAGGAGAAAGCAAGAGATAGAAATTACAACAGGGCACCAAGAACCATCTGCATAAACTATCAATGTAAATAACTTGATTGTGGTCATTGTTACACTTGTAAAAAGGTATATTCAACATGAAAAATTATGACTTAAATATGTATAATTTATTGTATTCTAGTACTACCCTAATAAAATTGTCTTAAATTTAAATGAAAGAAATAAATATGTTCGTTCAAAAAGCAATATATATATATATATATATATATATATATATATATATATATCATAGAAAAAGATGCTAAATATTAATTTTATTAAGAAATTACAAATTAAACACACCTGTCAAAATTTACAAAATTTCAAACATGACAATATAAAGAGCTGACAAAGATGGGGAACAAGAAGAACTCTCATACATTGCCGTTGGGATAACAAAATTGGACAGCCACTCTGGAAGACAGTTTGGTGTACACTTAATATGGCCCAATAATTGCATTTCTCAGTGTTAATTCAATGGAATTGAAAGTTATTTTCACACAAAACCCACATACAAATGTCCACTAGAACAGGAAGCAGCTAAGAGAGAATTCAGTAGCTATTTACCTGTTATTAATGTAAACACTGTGATACATCTATACACTGGAGGGTTATTCAAATTTTTTTAAATAAAATTTGCATTAAAAAACATGGAGGAATCATAAATATATACTGCTAGAAATGATATATTGTCTGAAAAGTCATATTTGTAAAAATTCCAAATTTATGACATTCTGAAAAAGTCAAAATATTAAAAATGTTGAACATGGCCAAGAAATCAGGGGGAGAAGAAGATGTTAAAGTGGTGAAGAACAGGGATTTCTGGAATTGTGAATCCACTCTGTAAGATTCCATCATGGAGAAAATTGACATTACTCTTTGTCACTGCTTAAAAAACTGTAGAATTAGTGTTTTAATAAATAATTAAACTATTTATTGCTACTAATAATTATTTAATACTATCACTATTGGCAAAACATTTTGATTTTTTGCTTATGTTAAAGGTTTCTCAGTAATACACAAAGAAAAAATAGTAAAAGCTCTGAATAACGGAAAGCATATGGTACTAAGTGCTTTATTTTCATGTAAATCTACAATTCTCTTTAAAATAAATTCTGTTAATTAAAAAAGTTAAAGAAGGCTTGGTGGTTTTTCTAGTCTCAACCATACCTGGCCTAGAATTGGCCCTCAGGAATAAAATTTGTATTGAGAATTAATAATTTCCAACAACCTTGTTTTTATTTCTTTGCATTTCTTTCTTTCTTTTTTTTGTATATTTTTTTCTGTGAACTGTTGCTGGTGTTTTCCTAAAAAATGTCAAAAAAATCTAGTTTTACAATTTTCATTATCTTTTTAGAGAATAGTGAACATAAGCCCTTAGTGAATAAACTAGTACCTTCCATTTATAAGATGCTTATACATCAATAAAAATGATTATTTATCACTCTTTTCCATAGGTACTAATTCTTTGAATATTAAGGAAAAGATGTTTTAAACTTATTTTACTACACTCATATTCATGAGAAAATTATATGAGATTTTTTTATGTTCACCTCACTTCCAACATACTACCTATAAAATAAGATTACTTTCTTCTTCTTACCCAACAAATCTCTGGTTGAAATAAATGAAGATAGTTCAAGTAAAGAGGTGTTACACATTAAGGGGCACATAAATTGTGGGGGATATTACTAAGAAACAGAGTTTTATTGATCAGATAAATACTAGGCATTTGATGATACTGAGAGCTCCATATTTTTCTTCATATTTTTTTTTATAACTTAACCCTTCCCTTGTAGATCTTGCATTTCTTAGCTATGGTAGTTACTAACCTATTAGAAACAGGTAACAGGGTCTGTGAGTCATTTCTGTCAAGATTAATTTCCATTATACTAACAACAATATTTAGTATAATTGGACATGACCAGGGCTACTCAGAACCTTCTTTGGGAAACTAAAACATCTTCTTTTACATTTCTGAGACAAGGTTAACAGAAAAGAGGTTCTCATTTTGGTTCCTAGAATATGAAAGAGAAAATCCTGCATGATTGTAATCTACAGTTCATTTTTTTCACAGTTCATAAACTACTTACTCATGGCTAAGCTTAACTGTAAAGTAGCTGAAGAAATCAACTTCAAGCTCAGATTGGTTCATAATGACAATGTATATTTGCTAAATATTTAATATGATGAGGGTGATAGAATGAGAAGATGGACTACAATGAGAAGGGGTAATTGGCTCTCTAAGGAAGAATGTGCTTTAACCTGTCTTCATTCCCAAGTAAGAAAAGACATTTGTCATATGTCTTCCTTACTTTCTCTCTCCTCTACTTTATTTCTTATTTCATTGGTTATTCCCTTCTTATCTCTTGCTCTCCATCCCTTCCTTGATTTATTTCTTAGAGAAGATGTCTCAGTTCATTCTCCATATTTACTTCTAACAAACTACTCATTTGAAAAATAAAGCTATATGGGATGCATATACATTTATATTGGTTGTCATTACTCTAAATTGTTTTCAATTGAAAACCCTGAAAAATATATTTTCTATTACATTACTGACTTCTCTCTAGTAAGAGCAGTTTATAATAATTTAGAAAAGTTATTTTTTTTCCTGAGAAGTATTCAAACTTTCAAAAGAATTTTTACTGCTTTTTCACCCTAATATCAAAGGATGATTTTGTTCACTGAAAACTTTAAAAAAAATGTTTTTCAAAGACAATTTAAATTCATTCAATGAATGACAACAGACTTGGGGTGTTCAGGTAAAATAAACATTTTGTACAAAAAATTTGTATTAAAGGAGAAAGGTAATTGGATCATCAGAGTACAGCTTTGCCCCGAATATTTGAATTCACACATTGACGTCAGGAGAGCCAAAGCTTGGGAAAAAAGGAAATTTTTCTCAAAGAATACTCAAAGCCCTGGGTACTTATTTTGCTGGCCCAACTGTTCAGAGGATACCTTGTATCTAAATCATTACAGAGGATAAGACAGAATTGGCAGCTTTGGTGCAAGGAAGTTTGACAGTGACATCTGAGTACCAGAAAGAGCTGTTTTCATGGAGAACATTAGCAGTCACTATTCCTCTGGACAGACACAAGGACTGTGGCCATCATATTTCAATGGCACATGGCTTTCTTGGGAAAGCAAGTGTGTAAAAAGGCAAAGGCAAGAAGGACAGACTGAGCAATAAATTTAGGTATGTGTGGGGGATGCAGCGTTCAGTGATAGTGTGGTCTGCTTTCACACCTAGGGGATATTAAATAGAAAGTGGAATTGGGGTGATGTCAGAAAGATGGTGGACTAGGAGGACTCAGGGTCTCATTTCACATGGGAACATTTTTTAAATTGGTCAAAATGTTACAGGAGCTCTTGAAAAAATCAAAGGTCTACAGAAACAACTGAATACTGAATCAAGAAAAAACCACATTCAAATTAAAAGAATTTCTGTGAGGTTTTTACTTGAGGATTTTACCTACCCACTTCCCAGCATGTCATGGGGCAGTCTGTAATCTAGAGGGTGTAGAACCCAGTTTACACTTTCTGCCCTAATATCTGAAGGAGCGGAGCAGCGTTCTAATCTGCCTGGGAGATTGGCCTCTATGTCACTGAACTTGGATCCCAGATGGGGAAGAGTAGCCTCATTCACAGCCCAGGCTAGGAAAAGCCAGGGAAAGTAATGGCAGGCATAGCTAGAAAACTGCCAGGGGGCTACAAACCTGGATAAGCCTGGGGGAAGAGATTGTGAGTAGAGTAGAATACACAAGGCCCCAAGAAGAAGACGGGAAGCGTGAGACTCTTTGGGAAATTAAAACATCTAAAAGGAGAAACATATTTGGGGGATTTGAAAAGCATGTACAGACCCCCTGTAAGTTGTGTGCCAAGAAAAGGCCTGAGGATACTTCAGCCTTCATGAAGGGCTGACATCAGTCTCAGAACATGACCTGCTAGTTGAAAAAGGTCTTCCTTTGCCCAGATCCAGGATATGAAGATTGAGAGGGTTTGCAGTTTTTTCAAATGCCCAGTTTTTCAACTTTCATATTGAGTCACATTATAATCAAACATCAACAAACTGCTAGACATTCAAAGAAACATGAAAACATGGCTCAGCTAAAGCAACAAAATACAGCATTCTAAATTTTTAAGAAACACAAGCATCAAAGTACTAGACAAAGACTTTAAAGTGGCTCTTTTAAATATGTTTAAGGAGCTAAAGGAAAGCACATTCAAAGAATGAAAGTAAAATGAATGTGGTGGTACATGCCTGTAATCCCAGGTACTCAAGAGGCTGGGGCAGAAGGATGGCAAGTTCAAGGACAGCCTCAGTAACTTAGTGAGACCCTATCTAAAAATTAAAAAAAAAATAATAATAGAAAGGGCTGGAGATGTGGCTCAGTAGTTAAGCACTACTGGTTCAATCTCCAGTACAGAAAACAAAACAAACAAAAAATCATGGCACATACATATATGCAAAAATATGTAAATCTCAGCTAATTTGGGATTCTGAGGCAGAAGAATCAGTTTGAGGTTTGAAGCCAGTGTCTCAAATAAAAGATATAAGGGCTGAAGACATGTTCAATGGTAGAGCATCCCTGCTTTTAGTCACCAGTACTAAAAAAAAGCAAATTAAAAAAAAAAAAACAGTATTTGAAGAAAATGAGAATATTAAAAAAAAAGATTGGGATTATAAAAAGAATGAAATAAATTTTAGATCTGAAAAACACGAAAAAAATAATTGAAAAAAATCAATGGATGTTTCAACAGCAGGCTAGAAAAGAAAGAAGAAAGATGCAGAAAATTTGAAGACAGTGATTGGAGCCCAAGGGACTTATTTATGGGGCACCATCAAGAAGTTAAATATATGTCTTAAGGAAATTCTATAAGAAGAAGAAAAAAACAAAAGTGTAAACAGATGATTTGAAGAGTTAAAGACTGAAAACTGCAAATTTGAGTAAATACATAGCTCTACAAATCCAAGAACCTCAGTGAATTCCAAATAGGATAAATTTAAAGAGTTCCACATTGACTCACATTGTAATCAAGCCACTGGAAACCAAGACAGAGAGAATCTTGAACCCCCCCCCAAAAAGGAACTTGTCAAAGATAAAGATAATCAGTGGTTTATTCAGGGGGCACTTTGAAGACTGGAAGGCAGTGGGATGGCAGAAAAAAAAGAAAAACCAACAATTGAGAATTCCACACCCCACAAAATGGTCCTTCAAAAATGAGGCAAAAATTAAGATATCTCCTGATAAATGAAAGCTGAGGGAGTTCATCTTCCATAGACCTGCCTTACAAGGAATGCTAATGGGAATATTTCAAGTTGAAATGGAATAATGTTAGCAATTTGAAGCAACAGAAAAATATAAAGATTCTCTACTAAGGGTAAATACATGGACGAGCATAAAAACCAATGTCATTATAATTCTGATTTGTAATTCTACCTTTTATCTTCTGTAGAATTTAAAAGACAAACACGTAAAAGTTTACAAAACTTATGTAAATGGATATAGGACAATATAGAAAGATGCAATTTGTGACATCAGTAGCAAAAAGAGAGGCAGAGCTCTGAAGAAGTGGACTTTTTGTTTGCAATTTCAGCTGGTATCAGTTTAAACTAGATTGTCATAATTTAGGATGTCATGAGTAATCTCCATGATAGTCACAGGGAAAATATCTGTGGAATGTGCAAAAAACGAAATAAAAACATGTCACTAAAAAAATAATCAACTAAATACAAAATAAGGTACTAAACGTTGGAGGGTGTTAGCTCCATTGCCGAGTACCTGTCAAAGGTGTGCAAGGATCTGGTTTAAACTCCCAGCAATTAAAATAAGTAAATAAATAAACAAGGAGGAAGACATAAGCAATAAAAATCTACAAGACACACAGAAAAACAGCAAAATGGCAAGCGTGAATCCACCCCTATCAGTTCACTTTAAATGTAAATGAATTAAAACTCAGTAATCAAAAGGCACAGGATGAAGGAAAAGATTTTAAAAACAGGATCCAACTCTATACTGTCCACAAGAGACTGACTTTAGGTGTAAGGACACTCATGGGTTGAAAGGGTAAGGATGGAAATATAGTCCATGCCAACAGTAGCCAAAAGGGTATGGTGGCTATAATGGTGTTAGGCCAATAGACATTAAGTTAAAAACTGCTATGAAACAAAAAAGGACATGAAATATTAACAGGAGGGCCTACTGACAAAGTAAGTGTAATAGTTATAAATACATAAGCACCAAATATCAGAACTCCAGATTATATGAAGCAAAAAAGACAGAATTGTAATGAAAAGAGATGGCTTTACAATAGTAAGATGGACCAGTACCCCCACTTATTTTAATACCAAGGATTACACCCAGGGGTGCTTAACCACTGAGCAACATCCAAAGCACTTTTTATTTTTTATTTTATTTTATTTTATTTTGATACAGGGTCTCACTAAGTTACTTAGAGCCAGCTAAGTTGCTGTGGCTGGCCTTGAACTTGTGATCCTCCTGTCTCAGGCTCCATAGTTGCTGAGTTTTCAGGCATGTTCCACCATGTCCAGGCCCCTTTATTTTTTAAAAATATTTTGTTTTAGTTGTAGTTGGACACTATACCTTATTTTATTTTTATGTGGTGCTGAGAATAGAACCCAGTGCCCCTCATGTGCTAGGCAAGTGCTCTACTGCTTAGATATAAACCCAGACCCCATTTTCAATATTGGATGGAACAGCCAAGTAGAAAGCCAATATGGAAACAGGGGACATGAACAACACTATAGGCCATTTGGAAAAAAAAAAAAAATATATATATATTATATATACATATATATATATATATATATATATAACATATATAAGTAATATAAATGTATATATTCTTATATAATAAATAAATATGTAAAATAAAATATATATGTAAAAATATATATAAATAAATACATAAATATATATGTATAATAAATCACAGGAAAAGTAGAAGTAGAAAAAAAAAATCTTGAAGCAATTGATAGTGAAAATACTGTATACCAAAACTTATGGGATACAGTGAAAACAGTGTTGAGAAAAAATTTTAGCTGCAAATACATTTTAACAAGAGTATCTCAAATCAATAATAAACATTAGAGAAGAGATAAATAGAATAGAGAATAAGAAAAGTAAAGTAAATTTACGGTGAAAGCAAGAGCTGGTTCTTTGAAAAAAGTCAACAAAATTTACAAACTATTAGCTATATTGACTAAGAAAAAAGGGGGAGAAAAGACCCAATAACTCAAATTGGAAATTAAATCAGGGGATCATTATCAGTTTTCCTAAATAAAAGGATTATAAGAGAGTACCATGAACACCTGTGTGCAAAAAAAAAAAAAAAATGGGTAACCTAGATGAAAAGGACAGACAAGATATACACAATCTACCAAGACTGAATTGTGAAGAAACAGAAAATATAATCAGATCTATAATTAGTGGAGAAATTAAATTAATAATCACATATTTCTATGAATACACCATAATGAATCCCACCATCATGTACATTCATAAGAATGGGGTCCTAACTAGAATAAGATATACTCCATACAATTATAACATATAATTACAACATACAGGCATGTGCCACCATGTACAGACCCCTTTATTTTTTTTTAAATATTTTGTTTTAGTTGTAGTTGGACACTCTACCTTATTTTATTTTTATGTGGTGCTGAGGATAGAACCCAGTGCCCCTCACGTGCTAGGCAAGCACTCTACCACTGAGATACAACAACAGACCCCAGACCCCATTTTCAATGTTGGATGAAACAACCAAGTAGAAAGCCAATATGGGAACAGGGGACATGAACAAAACTATAGACCATTTGGAATGTGTGTGTGGGGGGGGTGGGGTGTACAATTATAGCAAAATAATTCTATCATAAATAAATAAATAGAATCAATTTTTAAAAGTGAAAGAGAAACTGAGAACTAGATGATGTCACTGGTGAATTTTATCAAACATTTAAATAAAGAATTAATACCAATGCTTCTCAAACATTTCCAAAAAAAAACTGAAAAGGAAAAAAAAAAACATTTCCTAAATCATTTTATGAGACCAGAATTACCCTGATGCTAAGCCAAAGACATCACAAGGAAAGAAAGTACAGACAGTCCTTCTTAAGAACATGCAAAATCCTCAAAAAGACACTACCAAGCTGAAATCAATCAATCGAATAGTGAAAGGATTGTTCATTATTCATGACCAAGTGGGAAATTTTCTGGAATTTGTGGGATTCAAAGAGGGCTCTGCCACAGTCTGGCTGCAGCAAACTAACCGGGGTGACAAGCAACTTGTGAAGGTTGATATAGCAGGAGTGGGAGCCCGTTATTGTAGGACAGTAGGTGTACATATACATAACTGAATACACAGCTTGTTCTTAATTAACATAAAATAGGTACAGCAGTCAACCAATAAGGAATCATCACCTTAATGATTACACACAGTTTAACTTAATTGACATAGTCTACACACAGCAGTCAGTCATTAAGGAATCTCTATCATCTTAATGCCTCGCTGGCCTTACTTCTCAAACCACTCCTCTTGGCAAAGTGCCAGACACCATCTTGACTTGTTTCAGACCCTAACAGGGCTCAACACATGAAAATTAATCATTATAATGAAGAAAAATTCATGATTGTCTCAGTTGGTGCAGAAAAAGCATTTGGCATATTTCAAGTCACTTTCACTCAACTGACTAGGGACCGAAGAAAAGTACTCAACATAAAAAGACTTTATGTGGAAAGCAAGCTAGCCTGATACCAGTGGGGAAATACTGAAAACTTTTCCTGCAAGACCAGGAATTAGACAAAGATTTTTAATCAACACAGCCCTGGAAGTTCTAACAAGAGCAATTAGGAAATGTAAAGAAAAACATTTGAGTTGGAAAAGAAGAAGTAGAGATATCTGTTTTGCAGATGATATGATTTTTATATGTAGAAACCTTAAAGATATCCTTGCCCTCTCTCCCTCTCTCTCATGCACAAACACACACAGTAAAATCAACTAATTGAGCAAAGTTGCAATATAAAAAATCAACACACAAAAGTCAAGTTGCATTTCTATATATTAACAATGAGAAATTGGAAAAGAAAATCAAGGAAACAATTCCATATAATGGAACACTGAAAAGAACAGAATACTTAAGACACCAGTATTGGGCTGGGGATGTTATTCAGTGGCAGAGCACTTGTCTGGCATGTGTGAGGCCCTGGGTTTGATCCCCAGCACTGAAAAAATAATTGCCAATACTCTACAAAGATATCTAGATAGATTCATTGCTTTCCCTATGAAAATCACAGTAGATGCAGAAATAGGGGAAAAATCCATCCTAAAACTCATGGAATCTCAAATAGCCCAAACAATTTTGAAATAGAGGAACAAAACTCGAGAACTCACATTTCCTGGTTTCTATGCATCTACAGTGATCAAGACAATGAGATACTGTCAATAAGATGGGTACACAGATCAATGGAACACAAGACAGAGCTTGGAAATAAACAGTTTTATTTATGGTCAAATGAGGTTGTCAATTCTGTTCACTGGAGAAAGGACTCTTCACCATGGGAACTTGGGAAAACTGTACATCCACAGGCAGCACAGTGGGGTGGAGCCCTTACCTAACACCAGATAAGAATTAACTCAAAGTACAGCAAAGACCCAGAAGAGACCTCAAACTATAAAACTCCTGGAAGAAAATATAGGGGGAAAGTTTCATGAGATAGGATTTGGCAGTGGTTGTGTATAACACCAAAATCACAGGCAACAGAACCAAAAACAATTAAGTTGCTGTCATAAAAATTTAAAAAAAAAAAGACAATATCAGAGAACACTAATAACAGAGACAAATGGCACCCTATGGGATGGAGAACATATCTGCCAATTACACATCCAAGATACAGATAGGGATTCCTATACCTCAACAACAGAAATCCAAACAACCCAAGTTAAACATTGGCATTTGACTTGAATAGCCATTGCGTCAAAGAAGATAGACAAATGGCTATGGAATAAGCATATGAAAAATGTTGAACACCAGTATCATTAGAATAACACCAATCAAAACCACAATGAAATTACCACTCCATACTCATTGAAAATTAATGGGGCTAGGAGTGGATCAGTTATCTGTTGTAGAGCAAGGGCGAGGCCCTGGGTCCCACCCCAGCAGCATGGGTGCATGTGCGTACACACACACACACACACACACACACACACACATACACACACACAAAAGATGGAAGAAAGAAAGAAAGGACAAGGGCAAGTGTTGGTGAGAGGACATAGATACGTGGAAACTCTAGTGCATTGTTGGTGGGTATGTGAAAAGGTGCAGAAAAAAATAAGCTCAGGATTTCCGTATGATCTGGGAATTCTCTGGATCTGTAGAAGATGGTGAGCAGGGACTCCATGTTCATAGCAATGTTATTCATAGCAGCCAAAATTGGGCACAGTCCAGGTACTCATTAATGGGTACACAGAAAAACAAAATATGGCATATTACACAAGAAACGGTTATTCAGACTTTAAGAGGAAGAAAACTATGAAATATGCAACAAGATGAATGAATCTGGAAGACAGCATGCCTTGTCACGACCCCTTGCCAGCAAGGGAAAACACGACACAGGATTCTTCTTTCAGCAGTTTATTCAGGCCTTGATTCATGTATGATGATCATCTGTTCTACCCCCCGCACACGTAAGCGCCGTCTAATAAAGCCCCCAGCGTCCCAATCCCAAGCCGCCACGTGGAACCTTCTCATAGGGAGGTAAGGGACTGCGTGCCAACTCTCCATAGAAGGAGTTGTTTACCACAGGCTACAGTGGAAGCCGGCACCATCTTTTAATGGCGGCCACGGTCTAAGGGGTGCGGCTCACCACAATGCCTATCATCCAAGCGACTCCAGAGAGTAAGATAGGAGGATCACAGGTTAGAGGCCAGCCTCAGCAACTCACGTAAGCAACTTAGTGAGACCCTTTCTCAAAATAAAAAATAAAAAGCACTAGGGATGGGGCTCAGTGGTTGAGCACTCTTGGGTTCAATCATGGTACCAACCAACCAACCTGCCAACCAATCTAATAGCATCTAAATGAATAAATTGGACACAAAGGATAATATTGTAAGATTCTGCTTAATTGAGGTGCCCCAAAATGGCAATTTCATAGAGACAGGAATTAGAATGGCTGGGAAAGGAGAATGGGGAGGGAGTGTTTGACAGGGGGAGAGGCTCAGTTTGGGATGGAAAGTTCTTGAGTTGGAGGCAGTAATGATTACACAGCAACGGGAGCACACATAATGCCATTGAAATGCCTTTAAAGGCCCAAAGTTGTAAATGTTTAATATCTTGCCACACTAATTTTTAAGAAAACTAATTAGAAAACATGATACAACAAAAAGAGAGATAGTGGAGTTGGGAAGAGTGAGGAACAAAGAAGAAAATAGGAGGAAGAGAGGAGGAGAGGAGAGGAGTAAGAGAGGAGGAGGATGGAGGAGCTGCAGGAGAGGACAGAGTGAGGCCAAGAGGCAGCTGGGGAGCAGCAGCTGCTCTCCAGGGGTGCTGAGAGGGTTCTCAGTCCCCAAGCATGTCTTTCCTGTGTCGTATGGAATGTCCTGACTTTGAACTTTGTCTTCCTTGGCCCATCTTCTGATGGCCTAGGATGTGAGGGAACTCAGCAGAAGGTTGAGAAGCCACATCTCAGGTATTTTCTTGAATATTTTGTCTTCTCTAGTTCATCAAAGCCACTGAGAAGACACCCCAGAACCTTCATAGGAAGGAGTATGTCCCCTTCCCCTGCCACAAGCCTTATAGGATCTCCAGGTGGTATAGGGAGAGAACAAATGAGTTAAGAGTGAACACACTCCACATTTAGGAGTGCCCCCTCCAAAGCTTGGGGGACTATCATTGTGCTCTGGGAGCAGGAAGCAGCCTCAGGACACATGCTGACACAGAGGGCATCAGAGACACCTCAGGGGCACAGAGAACCTGGCTTCTCCAGGAACAGCAGGGAGCCTCCTCCATCAACTGCTGTGGGCTTTCCTGCCAGGCATGCCCCGTTCACCTACCAGATCTATCCTGCTCAGAATCCTTGAGGTTATCTTAGTCCCCACTCCCCAAACCTTGACCTGCTTAATCCTGGATGGGGCAGCGAGGCCTGGAACATGGTGGTAGATGTCTGTCACAATCAGGGTCTTTTAGAGCTCACAGGGACAAAGAGATGATTCTGCTCATTACATAGAGGTGGTATCTACTAAAATGGTGAGTCTTGTTGGTTAGGAGACAAGCAGGTGTCTGCTCTGTAATTTGGGGAAGGCAACCACGTGTCTTGTGCACCTGGGGACCCATGTCAGGATAAATAGTGTCAGGTTTTCAGCTCTCTGCAGGCATCCCTGGGCCACACTGACACCCCTAGACCCTGTGGGCAACCCTGAATCACACAGCATCTCTAGCTGAGGATGCTGGCACCTCCAAGCCATGCTAATACTCTGCCACCACTGGCTGTCACCATTAGTGCACATGAAAGACATGAGTGCCCCTTGCCTCAGTGGATCTCTCTCAGAACCCAAAATCTGGGGCTCCCAGTCTCCTTTGCCCACATGTGGGGGTCAATTTTTTTCTCAACACAGAGCACTGGGAAGCCTTTCCTAAGACCTTTGGAGCAAGACAAACCTAGACTCAAGAGCTTAAAGAAGTCTGGTTAAAATTAATAACCCCCTGAACCCAACACAGATTAATAGAAAAAAAAATGTACACTCATTTCTAAGTGTATGATTGCCTGTCTGTGTGCCAGGGTCCTGGGTGTCCATGCACTGTCTCAAGCAGCTACTTCATTTCCAACCTTCATTTAGATCCCTCCTCCTAGGACAGCATCTTTCTCCTCTGCCACCCCCACCTTACTTTTCTCCCTTTTTAGGCAAATTCTATGGTATCCCAAATGACCAGACTGTGGAGTCATTGCCCAGGGAGGGCCCTCTTCCTGACCCCGCCCATCCCCCAGCAGGCGTACTAATCACATTTTAAATTGCCTGTATTTGATGCTGGTTTGACATCTTTGAATCCTGGAGAGAGGCCCAGGTTAGCTAATTCCTAACCCTAAAAAGCAACTTGCTTATGAGTACACCTCTCATACACCTCTCCTGTGAAAACCAAGCACCCTGAGCCTGGAGCCCCACCTCCCCTACTTATCTAATTTTTGCACACCAGGTCAATATTTTGTCTGCTCTAATTTGACTCTGGCCTGGAAAACTTGAGACTACCCTTGTGTCCCAGAGCCCTCTGAAATTAAACTATCCAATCCTAAACTTGCTTGAAGGTGCCTACACTGCCTAGCTACCTCCCTCCCACAGAAACCTCAGAAGTGGCTGGGGTCCCCCACACCTACCTGCCGCCATGCCCAGTGCTGCCCCACAGTGGCCCTGCATGACTATGGCCTGTCCCCTCCACATGATAACGGAAAGCAATGGATTCTTCATACAGAGGTGGTTGTTCCCATTTCTGCCTCCTTAATATACATCATTAAAACAAGCCACAGTGAAGCCAGCAGGCCACACCAGAACCAAATGAAGTGTCCAGAACCCCCACCATGGCCTCTCCTTTCTCTGCTCTGGGGCCTCCTCTGCATTCGCTCTGTTGGAGGGACACCCTCAGCTCACTGTCCTGGCACTGGAAATACTCCCTGGCACCTAATGGTGTAGATCTTGGGAACCTTGCTTAGTGTCTGTGCCCACCGTCATTTGTCTCCTTTGGTATTGTGATTTGGCTTATTTATGAAGTCACCCCTTGAAAACTTGGGTGTAGCCAACAGTGGCTGACTCAGACCTTCCTGTCTGCTCCAAACAAGAGGAAAGACATAGAAATCCACATTATCACCCCCCATAAATCATCCCAGTTCCTTAGAGTTCCCTTCCGGACCGAGGAACTCTTTCAAGAAATCCATTGACTCAGTCAAACCTTCCATCTCCATACAAATTTGGTCTTTTTCTCCCCGTAAATAACTCCCCACCAAAGAGTCGATGCCCCTGCTGCCTAGCTGAGGGAGCTGTAAATCCTTCATAAGAGAAGGCAATTTGCAGACACCCTCGGGTTCTTCCCACGGTATAACTTATTGAAATGTGAGCCTCGGCCGCCAGGCTCGCATCCAACATCTGCCACTGGCCTTGGAAATAAGCACTTGGGTGAGTGAACTTGAGACAAATCAAAGAGTGTAATTTCATATGATGAGGGAGCACAGTAAGTGTCTGAGTCTTCCTGCTCACCCAGGGTCCTGACTTTAATCTTCCAACATGGATCATTCCAGGGATGAATGGGCATGGCATAGGCTGTCTGTGGCTAGCTGGGACATGTGTTGGAAGGAAGGCCATATCAAAGGGGGACAAAAACTTGTATTTCCCATTTTGGGGGCCTCTGCAACTTACTGCTAACCTGGGTGGAGGGCTCCTCTCCATCAATGCCACAGCTTCATGAAGGGCTGCTCCTACCTCCATCTCTGGTCAGGTGGACACCGTGCTCTGATGGCTAATGTGCCTGCTCTGTCTGTCCTTCCAGGGGATCCTGTACAGACACCTGATCACCCACCAACAGAAGCCCTCCCACTGCTACCTGATCAGCTCTTATGACAACCATTACAACAGGCATAATTACAATCTAGCTTTGCCTGCTCTCCGCACGTGGAGTAGACAGAAGTTGCTGTGGCTTCCAGAGAATGTAGACTTCTCCCTTCTTGGCACTTTCAAAATTCAAAATTCCCCCTCCCCATGTTGGCCTGGAAAGGGTCACAGATGCACAGCTCTTGTGTAGGAGGATTACCCAGGCCTCTGGCTCAAAGAAAGCAGCAGGAAGAGTCCTATCATCCACTCAGGGCCTCCACATGCTCACTCTTCTTTAACCTGGGGACATTCTCCTAATGACACTCACCTGGGCAGTCCAGGCTGCATTTACCTGGAGCCCAGGTGGCAGGGAGCCTCCCCACGGTCATTCTCTCAGCAAGCAGGGACTATTTCCCCTCTGGCATTATCTTGTAGTGGCACCTGGGGACACAGTATTGACAAGCACAGAGGATTTCTGCCCCTGGGGAGATGATATTCCAGTGGGGAGAAAGATAATACACCATTAATGATCCAAGCAGCTGACAATAAAGTAGATAAGATAATTTCAGAAAGGGTGAAAAGAAAATGGACCTCTGGTTGCCCTGCCAGCTTCTGTCCCTGGTATAATGGCCTGGGTAAGCCTTCAGTGTCCCCTATATGGTCAGTCTGTACAAGATTTCTCCAAACTCTGTGTCACCCAGACTTGCTTTCTCTTGCAGCTCCACCCACAAACTACAGACTCTGAGTGGCTGAAGCAACAGTGGATGCTCCCCAAGGCTGGCTGGAGGGAGAGCGTCTACACTTCCTCCTACCCCAGACCGCCCTTGAGCACTATGTCCAGGTGGGAGCATGCCATCCCCGTGCCTCCCCCTTGCCTGAAGCTATACTTCTGAGAACTTCTACCCTACCAGCAGCTCACATGAGCCACCTGGAGAACCCGGGCAGCACTGGACTGGCCAGTGTGGAGAATTGGAGCTTGCCCATGGAGCAGATCCTAGAATCAGGCATATCCCCCAACCCACAGATTCTGTCTGCTCCATCCCACAACTAAAGCTCTTTGATGTGGTTGCAGGGCTGGGTTCATGCAGGAAACAGGCTTATGCTTTCAGAAAAGGTGAGGAGGGCCCTTAAGCTCTACCCCTCATTTCACAAGGACGGGGCAACCTGAGGTCCAGAGAGGGATGGATTCCCCTAAGCTCTCACAGCTTGCTCCAACCCTCAGCTAGCACCTGGTCCAGTGAGAGAAGCAGAACTGATAATGAGCCCACCATGAAGACCAGCTGATGTGGCCAAGAGGAAGACAGCCCACCCTGAGAGCTGGCAGTGAGGCTGGAGTCTAGCTCGTCTTTCAATCGCTGCCCAGTCTATGGAGGGACTCGCTGGCTCCCAGGAAGGGATGACATGTACCATTCCTCCCTGTGTCTCTGTGCTCTCCAGTCTTTTTAAGAATTTGGGGAAGGTGGAGCCTTCTGGTAGGAGGTCAGGGCATTAGGGGGATCTATTGACAGAAGAACTCAGGTGCTTCCCTCTCCCATGCTAGGAGTCCACCCAACGTGGATCATTGGCTGCGTGTGTGAAAGGCCTATGATCTCTCTAAGGGATCCTCTCTGGACCCTCACTCTACACCCTTGAGTCTCTGTCTCACTGTGCCCCATAAGCCTCCACTCCATGTGGACCTTCATGTCTAGGTCCAGACAGTCTGGTTCTGGAAGATCCTTGTACTTCTCAGGGCTCAGGGTCTTGCCCTCCAGACTCAGAACAAAGTGCCTCCTATCCATTCCTCCTGTGAAAGTCAGAGAGGAAGTCAGCTTTCTGCCTTCCTATTCTCAGTACCCACCACCACCCATCCCAGCGTGTCCATGTATCTCAGGTCCTATGTCCATGTAAGTCAGGTCACAGACCATCAGGGAGCATCTGGTCCAACTGGAGAAGCAGACCTGATGATGAGCTCAGCCAACATATTCTGCTGCCAAAACAAAACAACAAATAGATCATGGAGAGAACTATTCTTCTGTGAATGTCTTTCCTACCTTCTTGGAACTGCTACTGCATTCTACCAAATGACCAACAAAAGAAGAAACATAAGCAGGGGGAAAAAAAACAAGATTGGCATTTATTGCAGATTGAGCATGCATTGGAGCCAGGGTCTGGGCCTGCAAAGGCTGATCCTTCATCAGATCACATTATCTAAGGTAGAACCAAGGTTACTGGGTCACCTCTGTCTCCAGATGTGGAAATGGACTCATAAAGATTGAGTGGTCTGAGGTTGCACAGCTACTGATGCCCAGGACTGAGATTTGGATCCAGGAGCTGTGGACACTGGTGTGCATGCTTCAATCTTGTACCTTGTGCCTCACAGCAGACAAGCCAGTGGAAGCCCTTGGCCCACTGAGTGCTTGGCTTGTGGGCATGAGCATGTCTCAGCAATGATTTTGCACTAAAAACAAATAATATGACTCAGAGCTGGGAAGCCAGGGTTTGTGTCATCCGCTCGCAGGCCACCTGCTGTCCTCAGGCTCTAAGGTTAGTTCAGCACCTACTCCACTTCCTTCCTTCTTCCCTTGAGTGTCCTCATCTGTTAAGGACACGGTCATCCCCTGGGACTGGAAGTAAGAGATGGGTACATACTAGGTGTTCAATAAATGTCTGTTGACTTACTGAATGAATGACAAGAAGAAGTGGGGTGTGCAGGAAGGTTGTGCCAGAAGAGCTCCAGCTGGGCATAGAGTGGCCCTGGCCTTCCTCACCTGGCCAACCCCATCCAATGGCTCCATATACAGCTGTGGTGCTAATTAGGCTGGGCCTGATTTTATGGAGCCTCAGCCCAGCAGGAGGTGAGAAACAGTCAATAAATATAGGACAGAGGCATTGGGGACAGGCATAGGGGACTAGAGACCTTGGGGCCAGTGAAGGAGGGAATGAGGGAGATCAGGTCAATTTGTTCTTCAGAGCAAAGAGCCACAGTGGAGGCGGGGAGGCTTGGTCCAGCCAGGAAGGGGTGCCTACCTGGGAATGGACTTCTGGCCAAGGCCTGAAAACTGAAGGGGCAGTCAGGAGGCTAGAGGGTGGCTCAGGTCCCTGCAATAGCACATGTGGGGCTCTGAGTCACTTGGGAGATGCAAGAAGCCCAGCAGGAGTGTGTATTAGTTTGCTTTGGCTGCTATGACAAAATGCCACAGTCCCAGCACCTTAAAGCAGCACTGGTCTGTTCTCATATGGTTCTGGAAGCCAAAAGTCTGCAAGTGGTCTGTGGACTTCCTGCCTTCTGGAGGGTCTTGGCTGAGCTCTTCCTTTGCCTTCCCAGCCCCAAGGGGACACCTACCTTCCATGGCTCATGGCTGACCTACCTCTGAGGTCAGCAGGGGCATCTCTCCTCTCCCCTTGCCTCCTTAAACAAAGACCCTCCTGGACCCACTTGGGCAGTCCAGGAAAATCTTCCCACCCACCCACAATCCCTCAGTGATTCAAACCTGCAGAATCCCTTTTGAATATAAGCTCATATTCACAGGTTCTAGGGATGAGGATGTGGACATCATAGGAGGGACAAGGTGGGGATTCTCTACGTTTGTCATTGTTGGTCTGCTAGCCTCCATTACACTCTGTCCAATCTGGACAGCCGGGATGGTCATGGGAAGTGGGAGGGCCATGAATGGAGCCCATGGACTATGTCTGTCTGTATGTGGTCAGCTCTCCTTGCCCTTACATTCAACCCACATGTTACAAGGGACCGTGAACACCAAAGCAGCCGGAAGTACTTGAGCTGGAGTGGCAAATGTTCAAAATTCGACATGGCAACCAGTCAACAAATCTGGGTGCACAACTAGTAGCAGCAGCTCCATTTGACTAGGAGGAAGGGTTTTCCATCTCCCCCAGGAGGTGTCTTTTCCTATGCCCTGCCTCACTCAGCCTCCATCAGCACCAGACTCTCCTGGAGGGCCTGTTAGCCTAGGGACATTGGCCCACCAGAGTGGATCAGCAGGTCTGGGGTGGGCAGAGAAATGTTTTTACTAACAATTTGCCAGAGGAGATGCTGATGCTATACCTCGCTTTGGGAGCCACTCTACTAAACTGAGCAAGTCTATTTGTCTATTTATATAATTTCTTTGGAATAACAGGTTCTGCAGGGAATAAAGCATAGTAAACATTAGACCTGACCCTGATGTCCTTGATGTCTTCGTCCAGCTATAGCAGGAAGCCCTGAATCTAAAATTTACTTACAAAGCAATAAAATGAGCAAGGCATTGCTGAGGACAGGGACAGTATAATATAATAGCCAAGAGTGTTGACAGAAGTGGAAATTTCAGTCCCACTCCTCCCAGGCTGTGTGGCCTCAAAGGAGTCACTGCCCATCTTTGCATCTGTCTCTTTCTCTTATCAAATGGGTACAATGATAATGTGGTAATGTCAAATTCAGATAAAAATAATGAGCCCAAACTTTATGCATAATATATCCTATGTGTATGGTGACCGCTATTATTTGACTTTCAAAGACAACAGAGTGGGCATGAGAGCAGTCAAGGGCTCAGGAGGCTGAGGCATGAGGATTGCAATTTCAAGGCCAGCATTAATAACTTAGCAAGGCCCCAAGCAATTAGAGATGTGGCTCAGTGTTTAAGCACCCCTGAGTTCAATTCCCAGTACAAAAAAAAAAGAGTGGGGAGGAGAAAGAGGGGCAGAACGAGAATGAGGAGGAGAAGAAGAGAAAGAGAAAGAAAACAGCTAAGGGCAAAGTGGACAACCAGACCTGAGGCAGAGTCCACTCATAAGCTGACCATTCCCTTTAGTGGGCACAATGACACCTGGCTCTAGACTAGAACCCAGCAGTAGAAAATTGCTTGAGGGAGAGGGGACAACCTGAGACAAGTCTGCCCCCGTAATGGCTCATTTGACACTGATTTACAGGTGGCTCTGACTTCAGATTTGGTTTCTGTGACTGGTGCTGACTCTGGAAAGCAGACATGAAAGTTAATTGAAAACCCGACCTCGCCAACCCCCGAAAGTGATTTTGTTTGTTTTTGTTATTGAACAGTGTGTAGGTGCTAGTGGTGCACTTGGGCAGTGTCCTGATGCTTTGAAAGCTTGAAATTAAAGGCAAACCATTGTTAGTCTTGACTCTTGTGGGGCTCACTTTGAGTTCTGTCTCAGCCAGATATGAAAGTGCTGGCACACTCACAATGCCTCTGAACCTTGGTTTTTCCATTGGAGTAATGAGACAACTTGGAGGGCCTTGGGGAGATGAAACTAGAAAACTGGACCCCAGTTGTTGGTGATTCTAGCTTTCCTGCTGGATGTTGTTTCTTCCTGGAGTAGAGCTCCTTTGACTACTGGTGCAGGCAGAGCCTGGCTGCATGTGGCCTCTGGGAACACAGGGCCTCAAGTCCCCAATTACCCCCAAGGCCAGTCTTACTACTCATGCCACTTCAGGTTTCTTTCCTGCCCAGGAGAAGCCATACTCCTCTGTGTGGTGCAGAAAAGCAACCTCGGGTCAAGTTGCCCAGGACCACCTCAGGGTGTACCAAGCTGCTTAAGGTCACTCACGTGCAGGCCAGTCTTTCCCACCTCAGTGGCAACAAGTCCTCTGGTGGTGTTTTAGCTTCTTGTTGATCCCCTCTGGGGAACATGGTTTCCTGTCAACAGCTTTCTGGAAATGGAAACAGACCTCAGGCCATGTTCTAATACTTCCCAAGCATATCAATTGTCTCTTAGCAAGCCTTGCCAGGGGCACCTCTGCAGACCACCTCCCTGCTCTCCCCTAGTTCAAGGTGATGAGTTGCCTCCCATTCAGCTAAAACCAGTCTTGTCAGAGGACCTTAATAACCAGAGAGTCCGACAGTCTCCATAATCCACTGAGGGTGGGAGCTATGAGCTCTTGGGGAAGTTAAGTAGAAGTAGACATGGGTCAAAGGCATGTGTCCCTGTCATAATTTGGATATGAGGTGTCCACCAAAAGCTCCTGTATTAGTGTAGGATGTGAAATTATCAGATCTTGTGAGCTATAATCTGATAAGTGGATTAATCCATCCAATGGATTAATTAGACCTTTTCCAAGCATACTCAAGTATTTTACAAGTATATTCTGATAATTAGCATTTACTCAATCCTAGATAAACATTGATAAAATGCAGTTTCAGAAGCCCTCTCTGGCTGCAAAGGTCTTCTGAAGTGACTGGTTTTACCTGGGTTTTCATAATCCAGGGAGGTGCCATCCCAACCAGGATGCAGTTAAACTTTCCTCCTCAAGGGTCTTCTTTTTTCCAAGGGCTTTTTAAAATTCAGTGCCTTGTCTTTTCTGTCCTACAGTCTTTCAGTCTGACATTTTATCAGGTCTCTTGAAATAATCTTATGAGCAAGCCACTGGAGTGGGAAGGGGTGTGGGGTGATGTTCAGAATTTACTGCTAGGAGGTTTCCCCAGAAGAGAGGTGGGAGACAACTCATCCCCTTGATCTGGGAGAGGCAAGAAGGTGGGGCTAGAGATGTGCCCCCTGGCAAGCCTTGCTAAAAAACAATTGGCAGGCTTGGGTAGAGTTGGAACATGGCCTGAGACCTATTTCCATTTCCAGAAGGCTCTTTAGAGGACCATGTTTACTATAAGGAATTAAAAAGAACACCATCAGAGGACTCTGCCACTGAAGTGGAAAAGGCTGGCTTGCACTTGAATGATACTGGGCATCTTGGCACACCCAGGAGGTAGCCCTAGGCTGGTGTGTAATGCCAGATTCTTAGGACCCCAGTAGATCTCCAGGAGCTGAATCCGATGCAATCAAACCAGAGTCTTTATTGCAAACTCGAGCCTGGACTCATAACCATTCCTGATGCAGCAGTCTCAGAAAGTGAGACCTGGCCCTTAGTTCAGTGAGGATTTATAGGTTTTTGGGGAAGACTCTATGCATCATAACATAACACAGCAAGTCATTCCATATAGCAGGAAAGTCAAACAACAATTTTTATTATTGATTAGCATATTGGCTGGCAGGAATAATTTGGGAAGGGGTGATTGGTTAGTACAAGAGGAGGATTCACTTGTGATGACTGGTTTAGGACACAAGGGGTGTACATGTTAAACTACGTGGTTTCCCAACATGTTATCAACCACCATAAACTACTGGAGTGTCATCTGGCATCCCAGGTATTTTCCCAGGCTCATGCTGATTGGTGATTGCTAGGTGGTTGCTATGGGTCGGCACCTAGTCTGACTGCATCAGGGACACCTGGCACCACAGATCTCTTCTGTTATTTGCAGACAAACAGCTCAACAGGGTGGGTATGTGCCTAGGAGTGCTCTGTGGGTTTTTCCAAGGACAAGGATCACACCTCCTTCTTTGGGCAGGCTTTGAAATAGAAGCTCTTTTCAGAAATGTATTCAGCAGTTTCTTAGGTGTTTTGCACCACACAGAAGAGTAAAGATTATCCTTGGAGGAGAAAATTGCTGCATGGGTCTTACAAGTGGCCTTCAAGCATGTTGGGGCTATGGTTTATACTTTCCACCCATGGGTTTCACCTCTGGGGAGCTGGAGCCCTCCATATTTACACCCAGAAACCATGGTTATTTTTAGAGGGGTATCAGGGGTTGATCTCAGGGGCACTCAACCACAGAGCCACATCCCCATCCTATTTTGTATTTTATTTAGAGACAAAGTCTCACTGAGTTTCTTAGCACCCCACTGTTGCTGAGGCTGTCTTTGAACTAAGGATCCTCCTGCCTCAGCCTCCTGAGTGATTACATGCATACAGCACTTTGCCTGGCTTACATAACAATGATATTTAGAATTTCAAATCACTAATAGGATAATTAAAGGCAAAATGGTGAGGGTTAAGCAGGGCCAAAGTAAGAAGATGAGGAAATCACAAAAACAGAAGAAGGAAACCAAAGCACAAATTGCAGAGAAAAGGCCAAAATACAGAGCACTTGTGTGTGAACAGAATTAGGCTGTGTTCTGCTTAAAATTGTCTTTAAAAACTATAAAATATTTCTTAAGCTCAGAGTAACCACAAAGAAAAAAAATGACAGCATATTCCCAAATGGCAAAGAAGGAAATCAAAGCTGATCCCAGAAGAAAACACCAACCCACAGAGACAGATGAGAGTGTGAGAGAGGAAAAGAGAGAAAGAGACCTAAAGAGCAATCAAAAAACAAACAAAACCAAATAAGACCAGTCATAAATAATCTTGCACATCTCAACATAAACCTTGAATGTAAATGGATTAAACTCCCCAATTATAAGAGGTAAAGTGACTGAATGGATTTTCTTTTTTAATGGACTCAGTTACCTGCTGTCTACAAGAAAGTAGCTTCACCTCAGGACACACACAGAGTGACAATGAAGAAATGGAAAAGATAAACCAACCTAAAGCAGGAATGGCTAGACTCCTGTCAGATAAAACAGACTACAGATTAAAACACAATAAAAAGAGACAAGGTGATCACAGGATGATAAAGTGGTCAATTCAGCAACATGAGACAGCAATTGTACACATACATATACCGGAAACCCAAGCACCTACTTGTGCAAAATAGATATTACTGGAATAAAAAAGAATAAGTTGACTACAACACAGTAATAACAGTCAGTCTTCAATACCCCTTTCAGCACTGGACAGATCATCTCTGCACACAGTAGACATTTACAGACCATTCAACCCAACCACTGCAGAGAAAACATCCTGTTAAGCATGTAAGACATTCTCCATTTATTCTCAATATAAATCTCAATGAATTTAAGAGAAATGGAATTATTCCAAGTCTCTCCGCTGATCATAACAGTATACCATGAGAGGTCCATAGCAGGAAGAACACCTGGGCAGTTACAAAGCATGGAAATTCTTCAGTGTGCTCCCCAACAATCAATGGGTCATTGAAGAAATCAAAATGAAAGTGTAAAATGTCTGCAGACCAATGAACAGGGCCACACAAGATATTCAAACATGTGGAAACAGCAAAAGCAATTCTAGGTGGGACATTTGCAGCAAGAAATACCTACATTAGGAAATCAGATCTCAAATAAATGGCCCAATATTGCATCTCAAGAAACAAAAATATTAAGGATGGGCCATGCCTCAGTTAGTAAAATAGGGAAAAGGAATAAAATAATAAAGCTTCTGGAGAGGCTGGGATTACAGGCATGTGCCACTGTATTTGCTTTTCATATTTGTTTTTGTTTTGGGTACCAGGCATTGAACTTAAGGGGGTTTTACCACTGAGTCACATCCCCAGTTGGGATTTGAGACAGAGTCTTACTACATTGATTACAGACTCACTAAATTGCTGAGGCTGGCTTTGAACTCACAATCATCGTGCCTCAGCCTCCTGAGTGGCTGGGATGACAGAGGAGCACCACCAACCCAGCTTTTTTAGTTTTTTATGGAAAATAATCTTTAAGGACATCAATTTTACATGCCTGTGAGTGCATATCAACTAAACAATGCATTACATTGTTCTCATGTGTGTTCTGTTTTTTTTTTTTTTCTTTTCAAGTACTCCTCACAAATACACAACTTTATTCAAAATAAAACTTCCCTCTGGAGTCACATCCATATTCGTTTATTTATTCATTTATGTGTTCATGCACTTTCGTGGTTCTGGGGATAGAATCCAGCCCTTCCTCATGCTAGGCAAGTGCTCTACCACTGAGCTATGTCCCCAGGCCCTCAGTTACCTTTTATGAAGTTCACTCATTTCTGTAGAAAACATGGGTTCTGGGTTTCTAGAGTTTACAGGTGAAATTGGCCAGTGTTCCAGAAGGGGGTCTAAACTCTTGATGCAGTTGCACAAAAGATTCTCTATCTTTCTGTAGCCACTCCAAGGAGTAAAACTGAGTCCTCTACTGACCAGGCCACCCTTACAGACCCAGTCCTCTTTGTTATGTCATCCTACAATTGTGTGCTCTCTCACAGCACAAACGAACCTAGAGTCAACAGATGAGGAGCTCAAAGAGCATTCTGGGTGCTTTATCCCCATGGATGTGTGGGAACCCATGCAACTTGTACTGTTCAATGGGTCTGGAGGCACCAGAATATCTTTAAGATCCCTTTTTTGACATTAAGATCCTTAAAAAAATGATGACAAATCTTGTACTGCAGATCTTCTTTGCCTTTATTTGATCTTAGAATCCAGCAGCAGAGCAGAATGAATTCTGTTCAGAATTTCCCCACCACCAACCACGCAAGTTAGACATAGAGCAAGAGGAAAGGAAGTGTCATAAAAAGGGGTGAGCCACAGAGATCATTGTGTAGGGGACAGATGGGCTGGTTGTGTAGGACCTGGACTCTGCTAGGTCTCTGTTCTAAGAGCGAGCTGGAATCCACTTACACATCAAACTGGGTTCTAGTTCACTGTGTGTGGAGAAGTCTTCAGGCCCAAATTAAAACACATACACAGGCAGCTTAAGGAAAAGTCAAATGAAGATTCAGTGGACCTTGTTCTCCTCCATGGATGGGAAGCTAAGGCCAAGGTCGATGCACAACCCTCCAACCTGAGTCCTCAGCAGGAGCCGTTGTGTAGGCATCTTGGTCTAGGACCAGGTAGCCCAAGCAGGGCCACCCTTTTTCCCAGAGTTATCCCATGGTTACTCACCTTCTGACCATCTGATTCAAAAGAGGCCACCTTGTCTCCTTTGGTAGAGAGAGATGGGAAGTGTTAGAGGAAGATCTTTCAGTTATGAGTAGCCCTGCCCCACCAGAGCTTGTATTTTATTCCATTTGGTTTTGAAATATTTGCAAGTGTTATTGTAATGCTAGATTCAGGGCACCCCAGTATACCTCCAGGAACAGAATCCGAGGCAATCCCCAAGAATCTTTATTGAAAGCTCGAGCCTGGACTCACAACCATTCTGGTCCTTTATTCAGTGAGATTTTATATTTGGGGGGATACTCTATGAGTCACAACATCACACAGCAAATCATTTCACACTGCAGGAAAAATCAAACTATAACTCTTAACATTGATTAGCACATTCACTGTCAGGAACAAGTTAGGTAGGGGTGTTTGGTTAGTACAAAAGGGGGATTAATTTGAACTGATTAGTTTAATCCATGAGGGGTGTATATGTTAAACTACATGGTTTCCCAACATGTTATCAAACACCATAAACTACTGGGGGGGTCATCTGGCAACCCAGGTATTTTCCCAGGCTCATGCTGATTGGTGGTTTCTAGGGGGTTGCTATGGGTCCTCACCAAGCCTGAGTCAGGGACACCTGGAACCACAGTTCTCTCCTGTTATTTGCAGACAAACAACTCAGCAGGATGGGTATGTGCCTAGGAGTGCTCTGTGGGTTTTTCCAAGGACAAGAGTAATGCCACCTTCCTTAGGACAGGCCTTGAAGTAGAAGCGTTTTTCAAAAATGGAGTCCCATAAGTTTCTCATTATCTACCTATATGATTCTACTATTTTGCTGAAAGGTAATTTGGATACCTTCATTGGTATGCACCACTAATTTAATTGAGGACAGACTACCTAGGCAGATGACAGACAAGGTTTGATGAGGCCCAGGGGTTCTGATCAATGTACAGCATCAACATCTCCTGCAGGCACTGGGAGTAGGACAATGAGGCCTGTCCTATGCACAGATGCCCTTGCCCAGCACACCCAGAGACTGGGACCTGAGGTTTCTGGGTCTACATGGAGACTCAAAAGGAAGGGGCAACATTGAATGTCTGGGTAGCACTGAGGTACCCTGAGAAGAGATTTACATGCAATGGCTCATGGAACGTAAAATGTTCCAGGCCACCTGTGTGCACTCGCATACATTACGCCACACAGTAGCCACACATAATGACCAGATTTCAGTTTGATACTTGACTTCCCAGGACTGAACCACATTGATCACCAAGTAGCCAGTGCTGTCTTTCTTCATCAGCACCTGGAGAATCCCAACGATTAAATTAGAACACAAGGGAAATGCATCATGGAGGACACTAGAGAATTAATTTGAGATTTCATTAATTTATGACTATTTCTTTATAGACCAGAAATGAAACAAGATATCTTCTTCCTGTGCCCATCAAGCCTAAATCCCATTCTAGAAATCCAGGTCCTATCTATGTCTCTATAAAGACACATGTCCTGAAGGTCTTATCCTCAGGGTGCTTCTCTACAATATACCCCATGCTGCACTTTCTTTCCCTATGCACACTTCAGGCAAGTGTCTGAAATGGTAGGCTCTTGGTTCCCTCTAAGATGACCCTACATCCTGGTTATACCTCCAGTCGCCAAGAAGTATGCTTCTTATACACACCCAAACTAGGCAGCTATTGGATAGCAGCAGTGAATGAGGCCCTGGATGTAGATGAATTTGTAACCACATTAAAGACAGGGGACAATACTGAAAATAAGGACGTTTGGCTGCCTAAAGTCCTTCAGTATTGCTGTGAGCTCAGCACAGAGTTGGGAACATCACCCTGGGTGGATGGTACCCTGGCATCATAACTCTCCAGAGGGGCAGGGTACAGCTCTATGCTCAACTGGCTCAGCCTGGCAGTGTGAACCATCAGGTCCCTCAGGGATGACATAGAGAGGTGGTTCCCATGGAAGCTCAAGATCACAAGCTGGGAGCAGTGGCTCAGGGCAGGCAGGAGGGCCTGACGCTGGGAGTCAGTGATGCCGCAAGCTTCAAAGTCCAGGTTCTCCAGGGTGGTTGCAGTGCTGTCCAGCATAATTTTGTGGTGTTCCAGACTGAAATATGTCAGTCTCATGTCCCTGAGTTCCAGATGTTTGAGCTGCCTGGCGTTTGGACTTAGGGAAAGATAATTCTAGTCAGAATCTGATAGCACGAAGTTGGTTACTGAGAGGGTCTTCAGGGGAGTCTTCAGGTGCCTAAGTAGAAACTAGGCAGTTAGTTCTGAGGAATGATGTCAAGGTGGAAGAAGACAAATTGGACTGAACCCAAAGTCACCCTGGTGATCTGACAATGATCCACACTTAGGATGCTGCCTTTTGCAGAATCTGGTCATTCACATAACCCCATTTCAGGGTGAGCCTTTCAACACCACTTCTGTGACCAGATGGGTCCACACCTCTTTCTCCCCTCCTCACTGTGAAGCAGAAAGTCACAGGTCTGGCCACAGGAGATCAGGAGGAGTCATGTATGAAGGATAAATCCAGGCAAGATGTAACAAAACACATGGGGGTTAACCTTCTGCAGGGTTCATACCCTGTACCCTCAGCAAGGCCTCCATCCCTGCTCCTCACCCTCAACAGCAGAATCACCACCTGAGGCTCAGAACAGCCTTCCCCAGTTTGTCATAGAAGTGGGGTTTCTCCCAGCTGGAGAGCACAGAGTTTCCCTGTAGAGGGGTGTGAGTGTGGGGGCTTGCCTACTTCCAAGCCCTCTTCTCTACCCTGCTTCCCTTCATCTTTGCTAGACAGGCCTCCCAGGGAAGGAACCTCAAACACATCTCACTAGCTCCTGTCCCCCTCAGCTATTTTCCCAGACACTGCACTCCAGGTTATTTAGCCCTCTGCTCCAAGACAGGTTATGAGATCGAGGTTCAGGATACAATAGAAACAGATGAAGTGTTATTTACCATCCAATGTCTTGTTCACTATGAGAGTGTCAGTGGCTGGCACACAGTAGGTGCCCTTCAGATTTCTTGTTACTGCTCTGCAGAGGATGCTCACCCCCCTTACTCACCCCAGCCCCTGCTCCAGGTGGCCCTCCAGGAGGAGGACAGCATCCACACAGAACTTCCACAGTCAGTCCATCCTGAGGAACTGCAAGGTGAGCTGGGCGAGCAGCCAATCCTGGTCCTCTGGGGAGGTGTAGGCAGGCATGGGGACCTAGGAGACAATCTTCCTCAGGTTCCTCATCTGTCCCAAGAAAAGAGCATAAGCAGCCAAGGTGGAGGGCACCCAGGTGCAGTGCACTTCCACCTTCTGGACAGAGTTCAGCTGCAGCAGTCTCAGGACCTTCCTGGTGTGGCTGGTGAGTTTCCCAAAGATCTTCAGCCTATTGCAACACAGGTTCAGCCTGTTCCTTCTCTGTGTGACCCACAGGAACAAGTGGGTCAGAAATTCATCCAGGGTTCCTTCTGTGAGGCACAAGTCTATGACTACCTTCAAGGGCATCTAAGCTGCCATTGTTGGACAAAGTTTCAATGTTTGATTCTTCTTCATTGCCTCTGGTGAGCAGGCATCAACCATGGCTCCAGACCACATCCTCCAGAAGTTTTGGGGAATATTCCACAAATCCAGCACCTGCAGTTTCCACCTCCTGCATGGATCATAACAGAGTCTCAGCCCTGAGGCCCCTTTCTTCACCTCTCAGCTGCTCCCTGCTCCACTTCTTCTTTCTGTCTCACTTTTCTCCACCCACTTCCCTCAAATCCATCCTTGTGTCCCCACTTGTACATACTGAGGCAGTGGCAGGTACAGCCTCCTTCATGGGTCACCAAAGCTGCCACAATCACCTTCACATCTGGAAGCCTTTCCCAGATGGGCTCAGCATGGCCTTGGCCTCTCCACCCCTCCTTGCTGGGATCCCAGGAAGCCTGTGGAGCACACTTCAGCACCCATGCTCCCTTCCTATACCCATCCCTTCCCTGGGACCAAGGGTGCTCACTTCCAGGCCACCTGGGTCCCCCTCACGTGGTGCGATCCTGCTGGGCAAGCCCATCCAGAGCCACTAGGATCATCTCCAGCTGTGGCTTCCTCATCAGGGCCCCTAGGAGCAGGCGGGTGAAGGGCCAGTCTTGCACCATTTTCTTCAGAACCTCCGTGTGTCCCCTGCTGAAGGCCTCCACAAAGAGTGGTGGGAAAAGCTCTACGGGCAGGTCCTCCAGATCCAGGACAGCCGTGTACTTGTCACTCAGCAGGTTGTTACCTGCCAGCTCCAGGGGCGTGGGTGGGGACTGGATGCTCATCCTGGGTAGTCTGAATGAAGAAGAATCCTGGAAAATTGTCCAGAAAAAAGGTCACTATCCCATTCATTGCAATTTACTGGGAAGGGGGTACTGGGGAGTGTAAAAGCACACCCCATCCTTAATGGGGGAAAGACTTTGATTATGATTTTGTCCTTATAAAAGGAGAGTTGGGGTGTTATGTGACCTAATGCAGTAGTCTCCTCAGCTTCAACAACTACCATGGCTTGGAATGGACATGTCCTCACATGGGTGACATTAGTTTTAATTTTAAAAATTAAATGAGAAATTATAAAGCATGTGCCCATGTTATAAAACATTTGGATTTTAAAAGTTGAGTTTCTCATGAATATCTGTTACACATGTGAGATTCTGCCACCTTAGGGAGGAGTTGAAGCAAACAGATCAGAATAGATCATAATACAGTCTGCAAATTGTTGCATAAGATGGTTATAAGCATTTTGTTTAATTTTTTTTAATGAATTATAAATTTACAACACCACAATCTGTAATATATAATTTTGGCGGGGGGCAGGATTGGGAATCGAATTCATGACATTCAACCACTGAACCTCTTCCCCAGCCCTATTTTGTATTTTAGTTGGAGCCCAGGTCTCACTGAGTTATTTAGCACCTTGTGTTTCTGTGGCTGGCTTTGAACTCTAATCCTCCTGCTTTCACAACCTCTGGAGATGGTAGGATTACAAACATACACAAACATGACCAGCAAAACAGTATAATTTTAAGAGAACTCAAAATAAATATTTGTATTATCAGAAAACATAATTCCAATAAATTAGAATAAAATAGGAATCCAATCAATCTCCTTGATTATTAAATTTTAAAGTAGTTGGGGCTGGCACTTAGTGCAAGAATCCTTGCCTTGGACATGTGGGGCACTGAGTTTGATCCTCAGCAGCAAATAAAAATAAATAAATTATGGGCTGGGGATATACCTTTGTTATTAAGAGTGCTTGCTTCCCATGCAAAAGGCCCTGGGTTCAATCATCAGTACCACCAAAGAAATAAATAGATAAATTAATGAATAAATACATGTATTTTGTCCATATAAACTTTAAGAAGCAAAATTTTAAAGAAAGTGTAGGGAGTGTGTATGCAAGGCTGTAATTTCAAGGGCTGTGGAGACTGAAAAAGGAGAATCAGGGTTTCATAGCAAGCCTCAGCAAGAACAGGCTCTAAGGAATTCAGTAAAACCCTGTCTCCAAATACAATGAAATATAGCACTGGGGATGCAGCTAAGTAGTTGGGAGTCCCTGAGTTCCATCCTGGAACAAAAAATAAAAATAGAGTAAAAGAAAGAAAATTGAAGGTGACATAAGCCAAAGTGGAAATCCTAATGTTCAGGATAAAGGTAAAACCACACTGAGAGGCAAAAATCTAAGTCCTAAATTGGTTCATGAGAAAAAACAGAAGCCAATTTTTTTCCTGAAACTGCACAGGTGAGGAAAGAATGCGCTGGTGCTCAGGGTGGTGAGGGACTTACAGGATCTGTCTGCGTTTGCTGGGTTCTCAGAGCCTCAGCAGGTCAGGCTGGGTCTCTTTGGGCTCCAGGACTCTGGTGTTTGTCTTCTGGCACTGGAGAAACTTTTATTCACCTCCCATACCACACCCTCACCTCCACGTTTTTATTAGCATCCAATTCGAAAGCAGTTTCTGATGACAGTGCCGAATCTCCACCCATGTAACTCTGATTGGATTTTCTTAATCGATTGAATTGGATTTTCATGTGTGATCGCAGAAGCATGGAGAGTATGAGATGCAAGGTTGCCTCCATCCACGCACTACATTCCATGGACTGAATTTTGCCCATTTGTGACCCTCCTGTTTCCACCTGTAAGACAAAAAGGCCCTTAATCCCTAAAGCAAGAAAAAAAAAATTTCATTGTAAAGGGAACTTTTTCATATCTAAAACATTTTTTTTTAATATTTTTTAAAGATTCCATAGTGAAAACAGGTTCTTGAGAATATTAACATCATCCATTAAAAAAAAAATGTGTCCAACAGTGACATAGTTATGATGTTACCTTGCAGTATATCTGAGCCACTCAAGAGGAAGAATGGACACCAAGGGTGGAATCAGTCTTCTAGTCTTGGGACATGACTTCTTCTCTTTGTCTGTCTGTACTGGGGATTGAACCCATTGGTGCTCTACCACTGAGCCACATCCCCAGCCCTTCTCCTTTTTTTTTCTATTATTTGCAGAAATGATATTATTAAATTGCTTAGGGCCTCACTAAGTTGCTGAGGCTGGCCTCAAACGTGCCATCCTCCTGCCTCAGTCTCCGGAATTACTAGGATCAGAAGCATATGTCACCATGCCCCACCAGATTGGAAAAGTCTGAATTCCACCGAGTGTTGAAACTGTTGGCAACTTGGGAATTGGAGAGAAAGACAAAGGGTTGGGCAGCAGGTGTTCCTGACATCAGGGAGGCCACCAACTGGAGAGTCTTCCTTCAGAAACAGGGACCTCCCCAGGGCACATCTGCCACGCTACCATGGCCCCAGGCAGTTTTCAGGGCCCTTTAGGCTGTGAGAAGTACACAGGCAGAGGAAAATTTTAAGAGTCTGAGTAAAACATAATTCAGGAATTGAGGAAGGGGAGACGGAAAGACAGGGAGTGCTTGGTTGATGAGCCATGCGAGGGGAGGACTTACAAGGAAGATGTACAAGGAATGGTTTGATTGGTGGCAGTCACAGAATTGCATTTTTGATTTGTTGTTCTGTCTTTGTGTTAGTCAGCTTTTTTATGCTCTGACTAAGACACCCAACCCCAACAACTACAGAGGAGGAAAAGTTCATTTGGGTACTCATGGTTTCAGAGGTCTCAATCAGAAGACCGCAGGCTCCATTGATTGTGGCCTCACCTCCAAGATGTGGCTGAACATCATGGTGGGAGATTGTGGTAGAGGGAAGGTGCATACATTATCATAGAAGAGAGAGAGAGAGAGAGAGAGAGAGAGAGAGAGAGAGAGAGAGAGATGGCCACTTGTCAATGTACACCCATATTTACACCTCCAATGATAAGTTTCCTCCAGCCACACCCCACCTTCCCCCTGTTATCACTCAGTTAATCCCATCAAGATTAATTGACTGTCTAGGTTAAGGCTATAAACCAATGATTTCTCCTCCAAAAGCATTGTTTCCAAGCTCTGGGCCTCTGCTGTTCATTCAGTAGTTGAACTTTTGCAGAAAATTTGAGTATACATGTTATATTTTAGAAATATTTATGTGCTGCCTTTATTTAGTTTTTATTTTTTCTGACACTGAGGATTAAACCTAGGGGATCTTTACCAATGAGCTGCATTCCCAGCCCTTTCCACTTTAATTAATTAATTTATTTATTCATTTATGTATTTTTGGCACTGAGGATTGAGAGAGAGAGAGAGAGAGAGAGAGAGAGAGAGAGAGAGAGAGAGAGAGGAGAAAGAGAGAGAAATTCTCACTAAATAGCTGAGAATGATCTCAATTTTGAGATTCTTCTGTCTTAGCTTTCGAAGTAGATAGGCTTACAAGTGTACACCACCACACCCTGTTTTGAATTAAAATTTTGAAAAGGTTGAGCATTATCCTAGCATGCAGAAGGACCTGGGTTTGATAGTTTGCACCAAAAAATAAGCAGATATATTGATAAATAAATAAACAAACAAACAAATCAGAAATCTGTGTTCTAGGTTTAAGTACACAAATTAGAGTTTAATTTTTCTTTCCTTTCATTTTTTTTTCATAAAACTGATTATAATTACTTTTATGGAAAAAATCCAATTGGTAACATGTGCTCCAAAACACTGAGAATATCTGTGGTTAAAAATCAGATTGGAATTTACTCTTACCAGCTATTAACAAGGTGAATTCATTGGTATACATTTTAATATAGTTCCCAGAATTATGTCTGAAAACATACTAGATTTTTTTTATGAATTTAATAAAATTTTGAATCCAATGTTAATAAAACATCCAAATAAATATAACTTGAAAAAAGTTATGTCATATTTGTCAGGCTTCCCATTATATTAAATTAGGATAATTGGCTTAATGTCTTCTTTCTAGAAATCCCTTGAGAAATTCTAGAGCCCTGTGGAACATCACAATGTTAGCTCAAAGTCAAGGGAAAATATAGAATTTGATCCTAGAGAAGTTAGTCAAAAATCTCAAAAGTTTTAAAGCACTAATGAAAGTAGGGGCGATTAGATCATTATAAAAGATAAGTCTTTTAGCCAGAGTGATGAAAGATTTTGAAAGCTAATACAGAAAGTCATGTCATAGGAAATAGTACTTCAACTTTTATCAGAGATATCATAGTTTTCCTTTTCCCAGGTAATCAGATACCTTGTTAAAACCAACCTGATGCTAGGGAGGCTGAGACAGGAAGACTGAGAGTTCAAAGTCAGCCTCAGCAAAAGCGAGGCACTAAGTAACTCAGTGAGACCCTGTCTCTAAAGAAAATACAAAATAGGGATGGGGATGGAGCTCTGTGGTTGAATACCCCTGAGCTCAATCCCCAGTATGCTCTCTTTCCACAGATAAAATAAACCTGAAGGATAAAAGTTTACCTCCCCCCAACTGAGCATTGAACCAAGGGCACTCTACCACTAAGTACCTGCACAGTAATTTTTGTTTTATTTTTAAATAGGCTTGACAAATTTTCAAGTCTCCTCTGAATCTTGCCATCCTCCTGCCTCAGCCTCCTGGGAAGCTGGAATTACTTCATGTGTCCTAAAAAGCATTTCTTAGAGTGCAGCTCTTTGACAGTTGTTTATCTGGAACATTCACATGAAAGCCATCAAAAATTTTAATTAGTTTTGTTATCATTTGCTCACCAATTTCAAAATGTGCTTGAGAATGAACCACAATAGTCTCAGCTGGAGTGCAGAAGAAAGGCTCTCCTGGCATTACTTGGAGGTTGGTGGTCCCTTCTGTGTTTCATTAATCTCTTGAGAGCCAATGATAAAAATCCTATGACCTTGTTTGTAATGTCAGGGGTTTGGAGGCATTTGTTTTGCGTAACGTAGTGGTTTTGTCTGAGTCCTCCTGAATGTTTATACTATCAAGCTTAATGTCACTCTGCTGCATGATCCCCTGGCCTCCAATTTTGTCAGGTTTTGGTACAAATAAATTTATTTTAATTCCATAGACATTCACAGTAGCATCATCGGCAGGGACACTGTGGTCATGGAATATTCTCAGCCATTACATGGTCAATGTTTGCTCACTTGAGTTGTCTAAATCTGATGGCAATGATTTTGTATGCATATGGCTGCTGGACTCTTGTGTGTGTGTGTGTGTGTGTGTGTGTGTGTGTGTGTGTATGTGTGTGTGTATGTGTGTGTGTGTGTGTCTGTTAGTCTGTGTATAATATGAGGATTGAACCTGCAGCACTTTACCACTAAGCTGCACCTGTTAAATCACGTTGCAAAGAAAAGACCACCAACTCCAATTGTAAATCAAATTAAAGC
Organism: Urocitellus parryii; assembly: GCF_045843805.1. Taxonomy (NCBI): domain Eukaryota; kingdom Metazoa; phylum Chordata; class Mammalia; order Rodentia; family Sciuridae; genus Urocitellus; species Urocitellus parryii. Next base: position 62,254 of record NW_027554068.1, read on the forward strand.
AAGCTTGTAATTCTGACCAGTCGGGACTGTCTCTCCTGAAATCCTTGGGTTAGAGGACAGTACTCCAGCTCTCTAGGAGTGTAGTTTTATAGCACAAAAAGTTGAAAAAGGGGGTGTCTTGAGAATGTACAGATAACAGGATTTTGACAAGTATTAAACAAAGGCAGGTAGTAAGTTAATGGTCTAAGTGGTTCTGCACTTAGGGAGTAAATCCGATCCCAACATCAGAATTTATGAGGCGTCATTAGGTTTCAGAGAGGGTTGTTATCTGGTCAGGGAAACCCAGAAAAGGGTGAGTTCCAGGCACAGGCAGGAATTCCAAGCAAGTTTAGAAATCACAGTAATTTATAGTAAAACAGCAGTTAAATTTCCATGACTTTGTTTCGAGATGGCTCTCAATCTTAAGATGAAATTATGCTGGGTTCATCACACTCTGAACACTTTTTGTTCTTTTACTTGAGATAAGATCTCACTAGGTTACCCAGGATTACTTGGAACATTCAATCCTCCTGCCTCAGCCTCCAAAGTTGCTAGGATTATAGGTGTGCACCTTGGTATCTGGCCATAGAGCATTTAAATCCCTTGAGAGATTTCATTAGCACCAGGGGGCAAACACCATACCTATAAGATGAATAGTAGCCTCAGACTGCAAAATTCCTCTGGATGAAGCTTCCCAGAAACCAAGTGAATATGTCAATGATGCAGGGTGTGCTCACTGATAAAACACTCTCATTTCATCTTCAAAGATTTTGATTTTTACCAGAAATATCACTTTCAATTAGTTAGGGCACAAGTTCCTTCCTGATAAACAGCAGAACAAAGAGAACACTTCTCCTCTGGAGCACTCCTGAGACCAAATTTCTTTCAGATTGCACTGCTAGTAGACAATTCAAAGTGTGCAAACTTCTGTGACAGTTTCTAAAATATTAAGTGATTTTTTTTCTAATTTAGAGATTCCTACCTGAGGTGAAATTTCTCTTCCAAAAGAATGAAATCCTGAACCCCTTCAGATGATTGGTACTTCAGTCCATTTTCTGTTATTGTAATGAAGTACCTGAGACAAACTGAGTTTATTTTTTTAAATAGATTTATTTAGCCCACAGTTCTGAAAGATACAAGGCCAAAACCAGGCAGCCCCCTTGGTTGGGCCTGTGGGAGGAAGCCAGAGAACAACCTGGGGCTCAGGCTGAGGTTTCTAAACAGCTCTCAGTAGGCCTGACTCAGCATCACAGGAGAACCATCCCTTCCTTTTTTTAAAGAGTGAGAGAGAGAGAGAATTTTTTTAATATTTATTTTTTAGTTTTCGGCGGACACAATATCTTTGTTCGTATGTGGTGTTGAGGATTGAACCCGGGCCACATGCATGCCAGGCGAGTGTGTTACCTCTTGAGCCACATCCCCAGCCCCCATCCCTTTCTAAGAACAAACACACAATAACCTCCCTGGACATGTAATCATATATGAACATAATGTCTGATTCATTCTACTCTTTTTCCTACCACCTTACCCACTCCCCTCTCTTCACTCCTCTTTACCTAATCTAAAGTGACTCTATTCTTAGATTACTCTAACCCTTTATTGTGAATTAGCATCTGCATGTCACAGAAAACATTCAGCATTTGATTTTGGGGGGATTTGCTTATTTCACTTAGCATGATATTTTCTAGCTCCATCCATTTACAGGCAAATGCCAACATTTCATTATTCTTTTTGTTTTGAGAGAGAAAGAGAGAGAGAGAGAGAGAGAGAGAGAGAGAGAGAGAGAGAGAATGAATTTTAATATTTATTTTTCAGTTTTCGGCAGACACAACATCTTTGTTTCTATGTGGTGCTGAGGATCAAACTCCAGGTCACACGCATGCCAGGTGAGCACGCTACCACTTGAGCCACATCCCCAACCCCAAAACACTTCATTATTCTTAAGACTAAGTAATATTCCATTGTGTATATGTACCACATTTTCTTTATTCATTCATCTGCTGAAGGACACCCAGGTTGGTTGCACAGTTTAGCTATTGTGGGTGGAGCTGCTATAAAGATTGATGTGGCTTCATTATGTCCCAAAAGTGAAAATAATCCAAATGTCTAGCAGTCAATGAGTGGATAAACAAAATACAGTATATCCATACAATGAAATAAATAATATTCCATTGACTATTATTAAATAATTTATTTTAAAATTTTTTTAGTTACCAACACGTCTTTATTTTATTTATTTGTATGTGGTGCTGAGAATCGAACCCAGGGCCCCACACATGCCAGTCAAGTGTTCTACCTCAGTCTTATACATTTCTTTTTGATGACTGTATTTGGGGAAATTTTAGATCCAAACCATAACAGGGAGTGACTGTTAAAGGATACAGAATTTATTTAGGGGATGGTGGAATTCATCTGGGATTAGGAAGGTGGTTTTTCTTGTCTAGCACGATCAAGACCATGGATTCAACCTCCAGAACCCATTTTTTTAAAATAAATCTTTTAAAAAGTCTGCCTCTCTCTCTCTCTCTCTCTCTCTCTCTCTCTCTCTCTCTCTATATATATATATATATATATATATATATATGTGTGTGTGTGTGTGTGTGTGTGTGTGTGTGTGTGTGTGTATGGATTTGAACTAGATAAACGTTTCTTTTCTCACAATGAAAAACTCTGAGCTCTGAGGAGCTACTAGACCTACTCCACACTGTCCAGGACCCACCACTCTGGTCTCCCTATATGTGGATCATTCTTCTGGTCCAAGGTGCCATCCTTGTTCTAGGTACCAGAATGCAGGACATTTCAAAGAAGGGACAAAGAACACAAATTTATCTTAAGTAAAATTCTCAGAATTGTCTCATAACATGTGCACTCACTTTCCATTACCTGGATTGTAGCCACAGGGTCATGCTCAGAAGAAGGGAGGGTGAAAATGCAGGCTTATTTATAATTTCAGCACCCATGTAGTCAGCTAAAATGCTTCTATTTCTAATACTGTGTAAGAGGGGATCAATGAAAAATTAAAGGTTGTCTTCATTGCCCCAGGTAACCTGCATACAAAAGGGACCCAATAGCCCTGAAGACAAGTCCTAGCATGACAGTTATGGAGGAGGCCTTGATACCCATTCCACTTTAAAGCAATGACAGAATCTAGAGGAGACTTTGTGAGGGATCATGATACTTAGGATTAAACAGAGAGGTGCTCTATGCTGAAATACATCCCCAGTCCTTTTCATTTTTTTATTTTGAGACAGGGTCTTGCTGAATTTCTGAGGCTGGCCTCAAACTTGATATCCTCCTGCCTCAGCCTCCCAAGTACCCAGGATTACAAAAATGAGCCACCCATTCCTGACTCAAGGGAGATGTTTTTGGTGGGAAAAAAAAAGTAGAACTAAAAATTAGGTAGTATGTGTGATCCCATGAGAGGCATGTGGTTCTAACGGAGAGTTTGGGGGATAATTGTTGATAAGTACTTAGAAAACAAAAATGTATTTTGAAAGTTAATCTTTGTAAGACAGTGAGCACATGCCTATAACTCCAGCGACCTGGGAGGCTGAAGCAGAGGGATCTCAAATTTGCCAGGCATGGTAACACATATCTGTAATTCCAGTGGATTTAGAGGCTGAGGCAGGAAGATCAAAAGTCCAAAGCCAGTTGCCTCATCAATTTACCAAAGCTCTAAGCAACGTAGTGAGATTTTGTCTCTAAATAAAAAATAAAGGAAGGAAAAGAAGGGCTTGGAGACAGTAGTTTAAAAAAATGGATTCAATCCCCAGTATCAAAAAAATGGCAATCAGTAATAGCAATCAGTAATCCTAAGAATACTAAAATAAATATCTTTAAAATAAAATGTTAGGGCTGGGGCTGGGGCTCTGTGGCAGAGCACTTCCTGCCACAGTGAGGAACTGGGTTTGATTCTCAGAACCACATAAAAATAGGTAAATAAAATAAAAGTATTGTGTCCATCTACAGAAATAAATATTTTAAAAAGAAAACGTGAGGCTGGGGTTGTGGCTCAGTGCTAGAGCACTCACCTAGCATGCCTGAAGCACTGGGTTTGATTCTCAGTGCCACATAAATAAAAGAAAGATATTGTGTCCACATAAAACTAAAAAATAAGACATTATTTTAGTATGCTTCATGTATTAATTGCACAGTCAATTACACACCAGACTAGTGAAATGGTGCATGCCTATAATCCCAGTGACTTGAGAGGCTAAAGCTGGAGGATCACAAGCTTAAGGCCAACCTGGGCAATTTAGCCAGGCTTTGTTTTAAAATAAAAAATAAAAAGTTCTAAAGAGATAGCTGAACAATAGAATGCTTGCCTGCATAATGCAAGGCTCTAGGTTCAAGGTTTGATTCCCAACATAACACACACACACACACACACATACACACACACACGCACAGACACACACACACTCACACACACACACACACACCCCAAATTCCTGTATATATTAGGAGACATTTTGGGGGAGTGCTAAGTGCTAATTCCTCATTTTACACGATTCAAAGTCAGTAGACAATTTCTATAGCTGAAGATTCAGAAATAACAGTATAAATTAATACTAAGAAACGTGGAGGAAAATGGCAAGCAAACAGCTAAGAAATTGAAAATTATCATCTTGGCTAGAAAGCGATAGGATCTTGGATAGAGAGTGGTATAAACAGGTGTCTTCTGCATAAGCATTTGATTCTTAAAGCAATGAACATAAACACTCTTTGATACTTTATTTTTGGTACCAGGTATTGAACCCAGGCTACTTCCCAATTCTTTTTTTTTATGTTTTATTTTGAAAATCTTACTAAGGCTCTCACTAAGTTGCTTAGTGAGATTATTCTTTTTTAACCACTGTCTCCAAGTCCTTCTTTTCCTTCCTTTATTTTTTATTTACAGACAAAATCTCACTACTTGCTTATTTACTGAAACTGGCCTCAAATCTGTGATCCTCCTGCTTTAGCCTTCTGAGCTGCTGGAATTACAGGTATGTGCCATTGCACCTAGGGATACATTTTATTAAAGGATTAATTAAAGTTTTCATTAAAAAATCTGCTTCCCCAGTCAAAACTTTATAAATATCAATATAAAAAATAAGAGTAATAGTACTTATGCCAAATGGATTTTATACCAGACTTGTATATTCTTTTGTAATTTTTTCTGTCTCCACCGATTAAATTCTTTTCAAGGTCTCAAGTAATAATATTAGGTACCGAAGAAATATCATTTAATGTTTGTACTTCTTTGAATGTATTATAGTTGCCACTCTATTTTTTAAATGTCTTTCTTAACTATTGTCTCAACATCAAATTTTCCACTGAATCAAACTCTATGAATAATTAATGATGGTGAATTAAATGGGATTAATGACTCTAGCTTTCAGAGTCTACCAATCTCATCATTGGGAAAAATGAAGTTTTCCAATGCCAATCCCCTGGAAAAAACGATCCAGCTGGAAGCTAGCTAGTATTCAGACTCTGTGATCCAATAGTTTTAATGCATGTAGGTCATATCATCCAGGGGGATGTTACGTCTCCAATCATGGTAGCTGGCTTCCTTGGGCTCATTCCAGTGCTTGCCACCATATCGTCTCCTAACCTATCTCTTTATTTTCAGCAGCCATAGCCCTGGTCTCAGATGCATGGTAGAAACAGCCTCATTATCTTTAGTATTGTAACAGCAGTTAGAAACCAAATGAAATTCAATTAAAATGATATTAGCAGCTCAGGAGTGATTTTGTTTAATTTACTCCTACTCAGATGTAAAAATATTAGCAACTTTTAAAATTGGACCTCATAATGTCTAACTCCTACTCAAATGCAATGAAATTAAAGACTTTGGTGCTTAAATACTGCTTAATTTACTCCCACCCATCTATAATGACATTAAAGATGCTTTAGGGTAGATATTGTTTCTAATCAATTTTATTCAAAAGAAATCTGAGCTCACAGGTACTATTATTAAGCACATAATAAAATCAAACAACAAAATATCTTTACAATTGGGGATAGGGTGGTTTCTAGTAATATTAAAAAGTAATCATTTTTTTTTAATGCAAGGATATTAAAAAAGTAATATCTTAAATATGAGAATTGGTAAAGTTTCCAACTGTTTAAGCAAATATGTGATTCTCAGTCTGTTAAAGAAATTTACATTGTTACATCTATACGTATAAGTTATTGAAAGAACATTTTATTCAATTATAGAATGTGATTGACTTACACTTCATGAGAAATTTTACCTTAAATGTGGCTTACAGAAAAACAATTTTCTTGTGATTCTAATGTTAATAATTTTTAAGACCTTTTTCTTTTATTAGTTTAAAGAATGATTATTTTTTGAACCTTTATTTTCCTATAAAGTCTGTCTTTAAACACAACAAAATTTTGATTCCATATATACTTGTGATAGAGCATTTATTCAGCAAATAGTTCTTAAAAGGTGGAATGAAAATTGTTATCAATAATAGTAGCTAATATTCACAACACCTCTAATGTGTGCCAAATAAGATTTTAGGCACTTGTAATGTGTTAACTGATTTATTTATTCAAATTAGGTAATACTAAACAATATTGCTAGTTTATTGGATGTGAAACAATGAAACAAAAAATGATGAAAAAATAAAGTGCGGTAATGTCTGGATGGATGGATAAATGAATGGATAATTCTGTTACAGTTCTTTGGGTTGACTTTAGTTTGGGAAGCCTTTGAAGCACTTATAAACTCACACTATAAAATGTGCAATTCTCCCCCACAGAATTAAGAAAATTTGATGAAAAAAATAGTAAATGTGCAACGGGCACAGAAATGCTTGTAAATATTATCTACGTATACAGAGCGTTCAGTCCAAAAATTCAGTTTTCTTTACTTGGGTATTTAGGATATGAACAGAGTCTGTCTGCAGCTAAAAAGACCTGGTCAAAACTTGTGATGTGCTAACAGATTCTCATAGCAATGGAGGAGCAGACACTTAGTCTCTCCAGTACTGTAACCAAAATACATGGTTTCTCTCAGTCAGATAGGCAGAGGCATGGTTAAGATGTTTTAATGGCAGATGTCAAGGTAGTTGTATAGCAGCCTGAGTTTGGAACCTCACTCTGCTACTTGGTGGTTTGATTTTTAGCAAGGTTTTTTGTACTCTTCTCCTAGTTTCAATTAGAAAAATAAACCCCAGTGTCTTCCCAAATATACTGCTGAATTATTTATAATCCCTATGTTTTTCTTTTCTTTTTTTTTTAATATCTCACGAAGAATTGATCTTTTTTTTTTTTTTTAGAAAAGAGTGAGAGAGTGAGAAAGAGGGAGAGAGAGAGAATATTCCAATATTTATTTTTCAGTATTTGGCGGACACAACATCTTTGTATGTGGTGCTGAGGATCGAACCTGGGACGCACGCATGCCAGGCTAGTGCGCTACCGCTTGAGCCACATCCTCAGCCCAAATCCCGATGTTTTTCAATGCCATTCAATTTATTTATAAGTGTTTGATCCAGTCTCTTAAGAATCATCTTAGATCTCTTTCCATCTTTCTCTCTCTTTCTTCCCACATCCAATGACTCATCACCCAAACTATTTTAGCTCCTATTACTTGGAGCATCTTAACTGCAATAAGACACTATGGAATACGCAAGTGACAAAGGCAGTTGTCTACCACCTTCACTCTCCAAACACTTACAGTGTTCCTGTCATTTGTCAGAAGATAGATGCTAGGATGATAGGCTGGGGATGTGGCTAAAGCAGGAGCATGCTCACCTGGCATGTGCAGGGTGCTGGGTTCGATCCTCAGCACCACATAAAAATAAAATGAAAGATCTGTGTCCATCAAAAACTAAAAATAAAATAAAATAAAATAAAAAAATTCTCTCTCTCTCTCTCTCTCTCAAAAAAAAAAAAAAATAGGATGCTTGGGCTATGGGTATAATGAATTTTTGTCCCAAGGAGCTTTCTATACAATGGGAGAGATAAACAAAAAAATACTGGATTACAATGTGCAATGAAAGGTGCCTTACAGTACTACAATAAGAAGACTATTCCTCATTGCAGGTCATATGAATTAGGTGTGCATCTGGCTGCATGTAACAGAGCACCCAACTACAATGATTACACCAATTATGGCTTTAATTTCCTCAAATAACAAAATGTGAAGAGGGAAGTGTCCCAATTCTGCTACATTAACTCATGGAATTTGTCTCTAATACCATTCTAATTTCCTGTTTGGCTAAGATATGGCCTTTGTCTTCATGATAAAAAAAAATGTAGAAATACAAATTTTTCTTTTCCAAAGCTGCTTTTTTTTAAAGTACTTAAAGATGAGGATAATGTAAATACTTTATTGAACGGTTTTATAAATGTATTTTCCTATGTCACACAGATAACTACATATCAGGATTAGCTTCCACAAGTAATTTAATAGGTCTGTTACTCTGTGAGTATTTTTTAAAAATCATGTCATTTGCATAGATACCACCTCTAAGAATAGCCTCTACAACGAAGGAAGGGAAAAGTTGGAAACATCTCCAAACCCTTTTCTCCACATCTTATAAAAATTCCATAAGTGACTAGTATCTTTTCTAGCAAACTAATAGGTTGCCTAGTGTGACAACAGTTTTAGATGTTTGTAGTTAAAATTTCATTAATTTACACCTTTAAAAATTTGTTTAATACTTACTAAATTACCTGCCAGGGTTTGGTGAGTAATTATTGATCACTTTTTCAAATGTAAATAAAAATAATTTTACAGTAACTAAATTTCAATATTTTAATGTAATTATATTTATACAGCTATGACAATCATTTTTAAAAAATTATTTTCATGCCAAGGTTTTCTTTGAAGTACCTGGTTTACTATTAAATAAACAGCTGCTTTATTTCAACATAGAATATAAATATTTGTTCAATAAGAAGGTACTACATAGTGAATTAATGCCAAAATTAAGTGTCCAGTATTATTCTGACTAACTGTCATGGTAAATGCTCACTGGGATATGCAAATATTTAAAGTTGGATCAAAAAGGTAGTTTTGAGGGTGTCAGTCTAAATTCTAGGATTAATAGTCATCATTGTCTCCCTTGTGATCTCTGAGCAACATATGCTTTTCTCAGTCTACGGAGGAAATAGCTCCAATTACCACCAATCACATTACCAAGAGAATGTTATAGTTTGAATATACCCATGCAGCTGGGTGCGGTGGTGCATTCCTGTAATCACAGTGACTCTGGAGGCTGAGGCAGGCAGATTACAAGTTCAAAGCCTGCCAAGGCCTCAAGCAACATAATGAGACTCTGTCTCAAAAGATATATATATATATATATATATATATATATATATATATATATATATATAAAGTATATCAATACAATCTCCAAATTTTATGAAAATCCAACCATATTTATCTACACATTCTTAAAAAAAAGAGTGAAACAATGTCCTTTGCTTGGATAAAAGTATATGTTGTGGTAAAGATACAATAAAAAGATAACCACAAATAAAGAGGATAATTTGGAAAAGTCAAGAACTAGTTTTGCCTATTTTTATTGTTAGTTTTACCTATTTTAAGAGTAATGATTCATTATTTTTTAAAAGATTATAATTGCAGTGTTGACCATGAACTATAGCCATGAGAAATAAGACAAACGTAAATCAAACTAACATAAGAAATTATACATGTAAGGATGATATTGTTGGAAACAACAATGTGTGTTTCTTTGTGTGTTAAGGGACATATTTTTTAACATAGTAATAGTAGGAGGAGGAGCAGAAGTTCCAGTGATAGTAGCAGAATCAGTGGTGGTAGGAACAGTAGTGGTGGCAGTAGTGGTAGGGGTAGGAGCAGCAATGATGACAGTCAGAGTAGGGTAGTAATTCACCGGGACATTGGGAATGCTATTCTTCTAGTGTTCTTGGTTCTTTTATTACTTTGGGACCATCAAAACTTCGACAGTGATTTCTCAGGTTCCCAAGAAGATCCTTTAATTCTGAGAATTATCTGCCACTTCCTTCCTATTATGGACTGAATGTTGGTGGCTCCCAAATTCATATATTAAATTCCTAATCCCCAGTGTGATGATATTTGCAGGTTTAACTTTTGAGAAGTATGAGGTTTAGATGAGGACATGAGAGTAGGTCCTCCCATAAAGAGATTAGTGGCCTTATGAGAAGAGGAAGAGAGAAAAGAGCAGTTCCCTGGTCCCATGTGAGGACACAGTGAAAAGAAAACCTCCTGTGACCCAGGAGGAGAGACCAAATTTGTAGGTGCCTTGATCTTGGACTTCTAGCCTCCAGGTCAGTATGCAGTCTGCTGTGTGATCCACCCAGACTGTGGTATTTTGTGATAGCAACCCAAGTTGACTCACATCCTTTCTCTCTGGGTCTCTTGGCTGTGGGTGAGAGATAGGCTTTCAAAGTTCACAAAGGCCAGCTGACAGATGCTGTCCCTGCTGTGGGAGTGGACACCCTCAGAGGTGAGGGTTTTACAGTCACATGAGTTCTATAGCAAGATCTGACCCTGTTACCTAAATTCTCTAGTCACATGCTCCCAGAGAGATATTTGGTATTTTTCAGCCAATTACAGTTTTTCTATTTTTTTTTTTTTTGTACTGAGGATCAAATCCGGGGCTTTGAGAATGCTAAGCAAGTGCTCTAGCACTGAGCTACATCTCCAGCCCTGAGGTTTCTTTGAGCTTCAACCCTTCTCCCTAGGAATCAGGCACAAGTCCACACAGGCTGAATCAGAAGAAAGCCATCCCTGCCTTGCCTTTGCTCAGGTAAATTAGTGCTTTTTTTCAAAGTCATGTCCTGAAACTCTCCAAGCACTTAGCATATGAAAGGCCCCTAATACAGTGACAGTTAATGGAATCAATAAGCACACAATCCTTAATTTTGAGAAGGCTCTTTTTTCTTACCTAAGAGATTCCTTTGTGCCTAGCAGAGAGTTGTTTGTAAGGTAAGAGGATGTGTATTATCAGGCCCATTTCACAGATAGAGAAACTGAGGTGTGGAAAGATTCAGTCAGCTTACTGTGGAGTCCCACTGCCTCTTTAAGTTGACCAAGTGTTTCACATAGCTTTTCATGTATATATGTAAAGCATTTCATGCCATTTGATTTGCCTTGAACAGATTTTTAGTTCATTTATTCAGGGAAGTGGGGTGGGGCATGGAAGCGGCATCAGTGACAGTCTAAATAGATTAAAAAATAAGTTCATGGTCAAAAAGAGTTCAATTATTGAAAATACATGACTACACTCCCCCAACCTAAGAATCCCCAAGGGTATTCAAGCTATTTATTTCTCATTAGAATAGGAAGATAAGGAGAGCATTGTACAATTTCCCACACTGCCTGACCTGACAAGCTTTTCCAAGGAGAAAGAGATTCTCTATGAGCCTCTGTGCTGCTTTCTATGCATGTCCTCTGAATGCTCAATTGTCGGGCAGGATTCCAGGGTGTATAAATATATAATTATACTGCATTATATTTTCCAAATAGGTTGGGTTTTTGGTGAGGATCTGTTTTATTATGATCCTCAGTTTTAAGTCAAATGGTTAAAACTGGATTTCTAATGCTTCATGGAAATACAGATTTTACTTTCTCAAAGCTGCTTTCATTTAAAGTCCTTTAAGATGGGGATAATGTAAGTACTTTGTTGCACAGTGTTATAAATATATCTATGGAAGTGCCATAGATACCAGCCTTTTAAGAATTCCTTAATAAACTGGAAACAGCTTCACTGAGGAGGAGGTCTCACTCTGTTTCTTTTCAATGTTATGTCCATTCCCAGGTTTTTATGATTCATTTGTCAGTGATGGTCCTATAGGACTTGGTTTCAGGAGAGTGCTTTGACCAGAGAATTTTAAAATCTTGATATATTATAGTGAGACACCCTCACTTGCATGAATAAAGCATGAACAGAGGAGTTAAAGTCACCCAGGCCATTGCAGATATCAAGCCAGAAGTAAGGTTTCCTGACCCCTTGACCCATGCCATGGTTACCAGATTCACTTACTATTCTAGTAAGCAAAGACATTGTATTCATCTATATGATAAATGTATATCACAGGTCTTCAGTAACTATGAAAGATCATGAATGTTCTATTTTCCTAGTTGCCCTATTGAAGCTGTAGCATTTTGATGGCCTTTGGCTTCCTACTGTGGGTCTGCAGGGTCCTCCCATGACTGGCCTGGCTTCCTTTTTTTTATCTCCATCCTTCTTGAAAGTTGATATCCCCATCTTTGAAGGCCACGCTGGTACTTCACTATTGGAACCTCTGTCTTCTAAACGCAAGAGATACCAAGAGAGAGCAGACCCACAGCAGAAGGTTGTGTCTCCAGGGAGTCCACCCCAGGCTGGGCAGTTGGCAGATCAGATGTTACAAGGCTTTGGCATCAGGAGATAAAGCAACCAAGAAACAGTTTTGTTTTGTTTAACTTTTTCACTGCTCATCTTAGAAGTGGGGATGGCACAAAGCAGGGGACAAAAAAAAAAAGAGAAAAGGAACAGTAACCATCTAGACAGGGTTGAATTTTTTTCTCATAACTGAGACTTTTGTGGTCAAAGTTCATACTTAGTGAAGGGTTTTCAGAGGCCCTGTCCCCAACCAGATGTTTTCTCTCTTTTCTCCAAGTTCTGCTGGTGTCCTTCTTATGTTTTTATTGCAGTGTTTACATTGTTTTTATGTACAGTCATTTCAGTACCTTTTGTATGTCTCTTGCTTAACTGGAATATTCCTGAGAAAAGGAACCAGAGCTTGAGACCTCTGTGCTCCCATATCACCAAGTCTGAGACCACATCCATAATGTGCAGTGAGGATTTGTCCAACTCTTCCAGTTTTCTCTTTTGTCTCCCCATTTACCTTGAACCCTATATTCTTGCCACATCAAACTGCCTGTCACTGCAGGCCCACACCATTCTACTTACTGCACAATTCAGTGCTTTGGCTCCTGCTACTGTGTCTATCTGGTACACCTTCCCTCCATCTTTTTTTTTTTTTTAATTAGCTACACATGACAATACAATGGTGTTGACAATTCATACATTTGAATCAAATGGGGTATAATTTCTCTTTTTTTTCCCTGATTGTACAGGTTGCAGAATCACATTGGTCATACAGTCACCTATATACATATAGCAATAATAATATCTGTTTTATTCTGCTGCCCTTCCTACCTCCCCTTCACCTCTCCTCCCCTCCCATCACTTCTCTCTACCCAATTTAATGTGACACACGTTTTTTCTCCTCACAACATCATACATGTATTCTGTATAACAATGATGGTCTCCTTCCATCTTCCATGCAATTCCCCTTCTTTCTCCTTTTCCCTCTGACCTCTCTTCCCTATTTAGTGGTAATATTCTCATGATCTTGCTCCCTATCCCATTTTGAGTCACCCCCTTATATCAGAGAAGACATCAGGCATTTGTTTTTAGGGATTGGCTAATTCACTTAGCATAATTTGCCCTAATGCCATCCATTTCCCTGCAAATGCCATGATCTTGTTATTTTTTAAGTTATGAGTAATATTCTATTATGTATAAATTCCACATATTTTTACCCATTCATCCATTAAAGGGCATCTAGTTTGGTTCCACAGTCTAGCTATTGTGAATTGTGCTGCTATAAAAGAAATCGGTAAAGCTGTGTTTATTGCATCATTTTGCACAATAGCTGAGGTATAGAAAGAACACAAATTTCCATCTATACACAAATAAGAAAAGAAAATATAGTATATACATAAAATGAAACATCATGCAACCTAAGAAAGGAAGAAATTCTCTCACATACCACAATTTAGATGTACACAGAGGTCACTATGCTGAGAGAAAAAAAGACAGATGCAAAAATACAAATATATACTACGTAGACATATTTGTGTATCATAAGTAATCAAATTCCTACAACAGAAAAGATTGTAGCAGCTAAGGGCTGGAGGAGAATGTAAATGGAGAGCTGTTGAATGAATGTGGCTTTCAGTTTTGCAAGAGAAAGAAGTTCTAGAGATCTGTTCCACAAAGATGTGAATATAGTTAACACTACAGTACTGGTCACTTTAAAGATGGTTACATTGGGAAATTTGATATGGTTTCTAACCACAATTAAATATAATGAAAATATTTATATACCTTTCAGATTGGCAAAAATTAAAATGCCTGGCAACAGGGAGAGTTTGTAATATTGAAGAGAAATGGAAACATTTCTACCCTGTAGGTAGCAGTGAGATTAATATGACTATTCTAAGGGGCAATTGGCAATTAGATACACAGATTCTACAACCCAGAAATTTCTCTTCTCATTATTTATTCTAGAGCAGGTACAAAGATTTTCATTTGTATAAGAGCAAAAGTTGGAAACAATATAAATGACAATTAATAAGGGAAAGGATAAAGAAAATGGTGCATACTCACAAATTAATGAAGGAATCAGATCTATACCAATGTAGATCTCAAAAACATATTATTGAGTGAAGAGAAAGCATTTTATACAATAACATAGATAGCATGCCACTCAAAAGAGTACAAAATGCTAATAAGAATTTTTGTGTATAAAAATATAAATGAGGTGACAGACAAAATAGTTAATCAGAAGATAAATCTTATTAATTTCTAGTGTACCAGTCTTGAGATGCTCCCAGTGATCCCTGATACTTATGCCTTTGTGGAGATCCTTCTACAATGAATACAGCTCAGCTGTATCCTTTTCGTTCCACAGAGTCCTAATAGGGTTCTATGAAAGTGGCTTCCAAGGCTAAATATAAGAGATGCTAATTCCTCCTTGCTCTATGTTTTTCCACATTGTCATTGTGAAGGAAGTCAGTCACCATGCTGTGAAGATACTCAGGCAGGTTGTTCAGAGGCCTGGAAGATAAGAAACTGAAAGCTCCTGACAAATGCCATCACCACCTTGAGCCACCTTAGAGGTGGATACATAAGTACCAGTCAAGCCTTCAGATTACTGCAACCTCATGAGAGAGCATGAATCAGAAATACTCACCTAAGTCACTCTCAAGTTTCTGACCCTAGAAAATGTGGTATAATAAAGGCGGAATTTTCTAGGATTTAGAGTTTGAGGGTGATTTGTTACACAGGAATATGTATCCAATACATATATGGTTGCCTCCTAAGGCTCTGTGCCTGCACCCTGCATTCCATTTGTATCAGTAAGTGTCAAAAAGATGTTAAAGATACATTAGTATCAAGGTGAATCCTTCCTTCTTTAAGTACTCAGAAAAATAGACTGTTCTCTAGGTCCTATTTCTGTTTTGACATGAAGTCATCTTTACCAGTACAACAGCCTGTGCTTTGGGCAATGCTGATATGGTATGTTATGGTCTAAATTGTGTGCCCTTAACATTCAGATGTGGAAGTAATGACACCAGTATTTCATAACTTGGGGATAGGGTCCTTAAAGAAATAACTAAAGTAAAATGAGGTCATCAGGGTGGGCCCAATACAAATGATATCTCTATAAATAAAAGGGGGCTGGGGTTATGGTTCAGCAATAGAGTACTAGCCTAAAACATGCTAGACTCTAGATTCAATCCTCTGCACCAAATAAATAAATAAATAATAAAATAAAGTTTAAAAAAGGAAGCAAAATACTTGTTCACAGGTACTCTGCAAGGGAAACCCATGTGGACACATGAGAGATGCTTACAGCTCCTGGAATTAAAGGTGAGAGGCCTCAGGAGAAACCAACACTGCTGACTCTTTGGTCTTGGAATTTTGGCTTCAAGTACAATGAGAGAATACATTTCCCTTTTGTAGGCTACTCAGTCTGTAATCCTTTGTTATGACAACCCAGACAATGAACATACAATCTAACATCCTTTCTTCATATGTGATGACTTTAGGTTCAGAGATAGAAGTGACTTAGCTAAAGACAGAGAAAACAGAAAGCAGAAGACAGAGAACCAATATTTCCTAGCTCAAGAGTGGTTCCTCCACTATGTGAGCCCAAGGTCCCTAAGGTAGAGAAGATATCTCAGGAAATACTGTGAGCACAAATTGAGTTCCTCAATTCTTAATCTTTATTTAAAAAAAAATGGCCTTTGCCTGCAGCCTCCATTGTCTCTTCTTTCTCACATGCTAGTTTTTTGAAAGCAGCCCTTGTTTGACTTCTTTTTTCTGGATCATCTTCCAAGAAGAACAGTAACCAGTTCATGGAATTGTACTATTTTTCAGGTACCAATGGAAATCATGCACCATGGAAGGTGGTGGCCAAAAGCCCATGAACTTTCAGAAGTTGCAAATGTACATAAAAATTAAAGAAAAAAAGGTGTCACAATTTACCACCTATGGAGTGCCAAGAATATGCCAGGTGCTCTATGTGAATCACCAATCAAATTCAACCACACAAAGTTGGGAATATCATTGTGCCTCTATACATGAGGACACTCAGATCCCAAACCATGTCATGGTCACAGATCTTGTAAGTGGCAAAGCTAGGACACAGATCCCAGTGTGCCTGACTCCAAGTCCAAGTGGTAGCCCACTGGCTATATCTGTTCTGCAGATGGGTTTTGTTTGGTATTGTGAATTTTTTTCTACTGCTTTCAAAAACTCCTAATGATAACATTAAAAAGTAAGAATACTTCCCATAAAGAGCCATGTTTCTGGATTCTTAATGAAAGAGAGAGAGAGAGAGAGAGAGAGAGAGAAATGATCTAGCAGTGTAACATTAGAAGAAAATCAACATCTCAATACTCAGTAGAAATAATAAAAAGGAGTTACTAAATTCTAGGTAGTGTTTTAGGATGTAGAAGCAGCTGGGCCAGAGTATCAGATAATGGTAATCACCCTAGTCTGTTTTATGCCACTATAACAGAATACTTCAGACTGGGTAACTTATAAAGAACAGAAATTCATTTGACTTACAATTCTGGAGGCTAGGAGTCCAAGATTGAGGGGCCACTACTTGCCAGAGCCTTTTTGCTGCCTCATCTCATGGCACAAGGGCAAAAGTGCAAAAGAGCATGAGTAGTATGGGAGACAGAAGGGACCAAACTCATCCTTTTATTAGGATTCCACTCCCTTGATCACTAACCCACTCCCATTGTAATGGTACGAATCCATCCATGAAGGCAGAGCCTTCAGAACCTAATCCCCTTCCACAGGTCTTTCCTCTCAACACTGTTTTGTTGGGGATTAAATTTTCAACACATGAATTTTGAGAACATATTCAAACAGCAATAATGGCTAACATTTACTGTACAATCATCATTGGTCAAAGGAGTGTGTGGTAGAGCCAAGAGATTTTCCCAGGTTAGATGCCAACACTAAAGGTCTATGAACCATGGGTGCTTACAGGCTTAGGCAGCCCAGCTACTAGGTTTCTGGTGATTAGATAATTCCTTAGGGAACAGATTCTGAGGATAGCGTTCAAGGCTCACTCATTTTTTTGGCTTCTCAGAAGCCATTTTTTAAGTCACATTGAATAGAAATTGGCTGGTCAAGTCTATCTTATAGCTTGGTTTCTTTTCCACTCACTAATAGGAGAAGCTAAAACTCATGGTTAAAAATAACATCATAACACATACCATCATAGTTCACTTCCTGCTGTGAGAACAGAATACCATGAAATGAGTAATTTATAAAAGAAAATGTGTTGGTTCAGAGATCTAGAGGCTAGAAAGTCCAATACCAAGATACTGGTAGCTTTGGTGATTATGATTCTAAGGTGAATTGAAAATGATTTTCACCAGAGGGGCCAAAGTCACCCTTTCATAATGGGAATAAGCCATCATAGTCCAATAACCTCTTGAAGATCCTACCCTTTAATACTGTTATCATAACAATTAAATTGCATTGTAAGTTTGTAGGGGAAGCATGTTCAAGTCATAGCACACACATATGCTCTTTGACCCAGTAATTCCATTCTGAGATACTCTAAAAAGATAAATAGGCCTGTAAGCAGGACTCAAACATAGATAAGGAAATTTATTGTGGCATACTAAGAATGGAAGATTGAATGATTGTCAAAGACCTTGAGGTGTCTCTGTCAAGCAGAAATTCTTACGTGGGAGACAGAGAAACATGGTTGATAGAGAGAGCAAACACTCTGAGGCCAGTTCCAGCTCTGCCTCTTATTCATTGTATGACTTTGAGAAAGTCACCATGAAGCCTCAGTTTTCTCATCAGGAAAGGAGAAAAATAATATTATCTACCCATTTGGAAAGTATTTAGAACACATTTTAGTAGGCAGAATTTGGGCTTTATTATAAGTTTTTGTAATAATACTACTACTATTCTGTTATACAAAGGCAAGATACATCTTTTCATAGGTTGTATTAATTGCCTATTTACTAATTTCAAAGAGAAAAAACACAAGGGGAGCTTAGAGCAGACAAGTTGGAATAAAAGTAGAGTTGGGGTCAGATGATTCCTCTCTGGCTAATCTGCCACCTGACAGTTTGTCCCCTGGTAATAATGTGTGCAATTCTGTGCCTGGTTCATGGGAAGGGGATTATCACAAGGGCTTGCAGGAGATGACACTCAAATGCACTCTCTGTGGGATCCTTCAGTGCAAGGGCTGCTGTTGTCAGGATAATGGAGCAACATTGAGGACTTCAATTACTCTAGGCATTGGAGAATATCTTGGAGTAAAGCCACCCCAGAAGGGAAATAATCAAATTCCAGGTATTTCAGGACTGTATTTCTGTCTTAGCTTAGAGAAAGCCATGCTCTCTCTGGAACCAAAGTTAAGATGGCAGAGAAATTGTGACCATGGTGAGGTAGAGTGCTGAGGCCAAGTCAGGGTTGCAGGCCCATGACAGTGGGGTCCTCTTCCACTTGCAGAATTGAGTCTGCTAGCGGTTGGATTGTATCCTCCAAAAGATAATGAAGTCCCAACTCTTAGTACCTGTGAATGTGAAATAGGGTCTTTGAATATGATCAAGTGAAGATGAAGCAACTCTTTATTTGAGTGAGTCCTAATCCAGTGGGACTGGTGTCCTTAGGACAAGAGAATGTATGACCCCAGAGACAGTCATACACAAAGGAAGACACTGTGAAGACCCAAGGAGAAACCAAAAGACACCTGCGGCTACCAAAAGCATGGAGAGTGACATAGAAATGCTCCCTCACAGAGCTCTGAAAGAACCAAATCTGCCAACTTATTGATTTTTAGGTTCTGACTTCCCCGATGGTGAGAAATAAATTTCTGTTATTTAAGTCACCCAGTTGGTGGTACTTTGTAACAGCAGCTGTGTATTTGCAAAATAGCACATGCCAAGGACCAAAAACCAGCAATAAGGCACTGGTCTGGGCTCTCTCTGTCTTCCCACACCCAGGTGGGTCAAGGCTTAGAAGGGTGAGAGGACCACTCATTCTAAGCTACAACAGGGAAAAGGAAAGTAGAGTGCCTTCCTATTTGCTCCCCATTGTTGATCTCTCTCAGGTGGTTATCTTCTCTTTTCTAAACCAGTCACATCCCAAACATGGGTTTTTGAGGTCTATTTTAGGAATACAAGGCCACAGTGGGAACTTCCCAGCTATCCACCATTTTCCAATTATCTTTCTTTCTTACCAATAGAAAGAAAAACCACAGAGAGAATTGAAATGTCTTCTGTTCAGTTTCACAATACTTTCAACACCAAATATGTGGATTTTCCACAAGAACCAATCCTCTAAATCTCTGTAGATGAAAACAAGGTATCCAATCATTTAGTCAAATTCTGGCACTCGATGTCTCCCAGGTTCAGGCCTGTTCCACAAGTCTGTCCAACTTCAGGTGACAGTCAAAAGAATTGGAATCCCTGATTAACCACAACTAGTATCTGGAAAAATGGGGTTCTTTGGGCTGGGATGTAACTCAAGTTGTAGTGTGCTCACCTGGCATGCACAGGGCACTGGGTTTGATCCTCAGCACCACATAAAAATAAAATTAAAAAAAAATATGTTGTCTCCACTGAAAACTAGAAAAAAAATAAAATTCTCTCTCTCTCTCTCTCTCTCTCTATATATATATATATATATATATATATTATATATTATATATATATATTATATATATATATATATATATATATATATATATATATATATATATATTATATATAATGGGTTCCCATCATACCTTCAGGTTTAATCATTTACTAGAACAGTGTTCAAAACTCAGGGAAACATTTAACTAAACGAACTGGTTTACTATAAATGTTACAACTTAGACGTAGCTCCACGGAGTATGGAGGGAGCTCCCATGTTCTCTCAGGTGCCTACCTGCTCAATGCCTGGATCTCTTCAGAAACTTTGTGAATTCCCATCCTTCGGGGGGTTTTATATAGTCTTCATTACATAGCTATGACTGATTTTATCATTGGTCCTTATTGAGTAATTCAACCCCCACTCCCTGTTTCCTCTCCAGAGTTGAGAGGTGATGCTGAAAATTCCAATTCCATATTCATATGGTTGGTTTCCCTTCAACTAAACTCTATTCTGCAGCTATCCAGGGGCTCTTCCCAAATCACCGTATTTAAACAATGTAGTTAAAAGGTGCTTCCTCTCTCTGGCACTGTCTGAGGAGCTGGGGACAAAAATCCAACTATTATAAAAAAGATGCCCTTTGTCTTTCATTTCTTGGGGAAGTACAGGGGTTTTAGGAGCCAGGACAAAGACAAAAAAAATATTATGTATATCATGACATCACACCCGGAATCCTGGTATTATGAGTTAACATTTTCTACTTATTAAAAAGGGAAATATAGTCAGTGCTTTATATACTTTGGTTCTACATCCAGAATTCAAACCATAGGGAAAAATGCATTGACATGGAGTGGGTAAACTTTTATTTTATTATATTTTGCTTGTGACTATTCCCTAAACACTACAGTCTAACAACTGTTTATATTCTGTTTACATTTTATTCTGGTTTCTTAAAAAATATTTTTTAGTTTTAGGTGGACACAATATGTTTATTTTATTTTTATGTGGTGCTTAGGATCGAACCCAGTGTATCACGCATGCTAGGAAAGTGCTCTAACTCCGAACCACAACCCCAGCCCTGTATTAGGTTCTATAACTAAACTATAGATAATATATCCCACTTCCAGGAGCCCCATGTCGAAGAAAATCCTTCAGCCCTAATAATATTCACCATCCTGAGGGTGGATATACCAGCAAACAACAGACAACCCCACCTACTGGATGAAAAGGGAAGCAAGAAAGATACTGGTCTCCAACAAAAATCAATCCTTGTATCTTTCTTCTGAGATTGTTTTTTTTTCTCTTTTCTCTCTCTTCTCCTACCCTCACATACCTAATATTTGTAAAACCAAATACTTTTTATAAATTAGTCTACTAATTACTTGGATGTCTGAATAGATATCTCATTGCATTACAGTTGTATTTTATGTTCTTTTATCTCCTGTTTTTACATATTTTATTTTTCCTAATTCTTATGTTTGTTTTTTTACTCTCTCTATTGTCTTCCAATTTAGCTCCCCAAATCACACTCTTTCTTCTCCTGCTACTGACCAACTGTTTAGATTTCTTTTTCATGCTTCCTAAGATCTAATAAATCTAGATTCTCACCTCCTACCCCCTCAACAACTCATCCCACATCTTACTCCCAGTGCCTTGTCTACCATCAGAATCTGTAGACCCTTTTACAAATCTAGTCTTTGTATTGTAGATAATAATTGAATTTACCATTTCTGTGTATTGTGACAAAACTGTAAATGTCTTAATAGCAGCTATTTGTTTGAAGAGTGTATATTGTTTGTATTGGGACCTCTGAATATTGTTCTCCCCCTTAAACAAGAGGTATTGGAACCCTGCAGGAACACCATAAGCCTATAGGATAAATACTGTAATGCCTTGGATCCAAAGTGCTAAAAGGGAAGACACATGAACAACATGAAAAAACAAGGAAAGAAAGTGCCCCAAACAAACCAAGATACCACATTATTAGAATCCATGGGAAACACAACAGAAAAAAATGACAAATTCAGGAAGTATATAATTAAAATGTTCTGTAAATTGAAGTATGATATAACAGAGAAAATACAAACAGTAAAAGATCATTTTGATAAAGAGCTACATAAGCAAATACAGGAAGCAAAAGATTACTTCAATAAGAAGACAGAGGTTCTGGGGAAAAAAAAATCCTTGAAATGAAACAATAAGCCAAATTTGAAAACTCAATAGAAAGCACCACCACCAGATTAGAACACTTAGATGAAAGGACCCCAGACAATGAAGACAAAATATATAATATTGAAAAAAATGTTGAACACACACACTGAAGATGGTAAGAAACAATGAGGAGAACATTCAAGAATTATAGAATAACATAAAAACACCAAATTTAAGAATTATTTGGATAGAGAAAGGAATAGAGTTATAAAACACAGGAATGAACAATCTATTCAATGAAATAATATCAGAAAAAATTCCAAACATTAAGAATGAATTGAGAAATCAAATAGGATTAATCAAAGAGGATTACAAAATATCAAATGTACAAAATCACAATATAGCGAGACCAACCAAGCACATTATAATGAAAATACCTACATTCGGAATAAGAAGAGAATTTTAAAAGCCACAAGAGAAAGGAATTAGATTATATATAGGAGAAAAAAAATTAGGATATCTGCACATTTTTTTTAACTCAGACCCTGAAAGCTAGAAGATCCTAGAAAAACATATACCAACCTCTCAAAGAAAATGGATGCCAACCAAGAATCTTATATCCTCAAGTTCAAGGGACAAATTAACCACAACACAATAATTATGGGTGAATTCAATACACCTCTCTCACAACTGAACAGATCTTCCAAACAAAAGTTGAATAAAGAAACTATAGAACTCAATAACACAATTAATAACCTAGACTTAAGTGATATATATATATATATATATATAGAATATATCAACCATCTGCAAGCAGATATACTTTTTTTCTCAGCAGCTCATGGATCCTTCTCAAAAATAGACCATATATTAGGCCATAGGGCAACTCTTAGCAATTATAAAGGAGTAGAGATAATACCATGCATCTTATCTGATCATAATGGAATTAAACTGGAAATCAACAATAAAAGAAGGAGGAAAATATCTTACATCACTTAGAGAATGAACAATATGTTACTGAATGATCAAGTGTTACAGAAGACATCAAGGAGGAAATTTAAAAATTCATTGAGATAAATGAAAATGAAAATACAGACACAACAAATCAGAATCTATGGACACAATGAAAGCAGTTCTAAGAGGAAAATTCATTACTTGTAGTTCATTCCAAAAAAAAAAAAAGACCCAAATAAATGATCTCACATTTCATCTCAAAACCCTGGAAAAAGAAGAGCAAAACAATAGCAAATGTAGCAGAAGGAAAGAAATAATTAAAATTATAGCTGAAATCAATGAAATTGAAACAAAAGAAACAATTTAAAAAATTGACAAAACTAAAAGTTGGTTCTTTGAAAAAATAAATAAGATTGACAGACCCTTAGCCAAGCTAATGAAGAGAAGAAGAGAGAGAACTCAAATTACTAGCATACTAGCATACGGGATGAAAAAGGCAATATCATGACAGACAGTACAGAAATACAGAAGATAATTAGAAATTATTTTGAAACTTTATACACCAATAAAATAGAAGTTATTGAAGGCATCGATAAATTTCTTAAGTCATAAGATCTGCCCAGATTGAGTCAAGAGGATATACACAACTTAAACAGATCAATATCAATTGAGGAATAGAAGAAGCCATCTGTATACCAGATGGGTATACAGCAGAGTTGTACAAAACCTTTAAAGAAGAACTAATACCAAAACTTTTCAAGCTATTTCGCAAAATAGAAAAAGAGGGAGCACTTCCAAATTCATTCTCTAAGGCCAACATCACCCTGATTCCTAAACCAGATAAGGACACTTCAAAGAAAGAAAACTACAGACCAAAATCTCTAATGAACATAGATGCAAAAATCCTCAATAAAATTCTGGCAAATCAGATACAAAAACATATCAAAAAGATGGTGCACCATGATCACGTTGGATTCATCCCTGGATGCAAGGCTGGTTTAATATATGGAAATCAATAAATGCAATTCACCATATCAATAGACTTAAAGATAAAATCCATATGATCTTCTCAATAGATGCAGAAAAAGCATTCGACAAAATACGAAATGCCTTTTTGTTAAAAACATTAGAAAAACTAGGGATAACAGGAACTTACCTCAACATTGTAAAAGCTATTTATGCTAAGCCTCAGGCTAACATCATAATAAATGGAGAAAAATTGAAGGCATTCCCTCTAAAATCTGCAACAAGATAGGGATGCCCTCTCTCACCACTCCTATTCAACATAGTTCTCAAAACCCTAGCCAGAGCAAAAAGACAGATGATAGAAATTAAAGGCATAAAAATAGGAAAAGAAGAATTGAAATTAGCACTATTTGTGGCAGACATGATCCTATACCTAATGTACCCAAAAGGTCCTACCAAAAAACTTCTAGAATTAGTAAATGAATTCAGTAAAGTGGCTGGATATAAAATCAACACTCATAAGTCTAAGGCATTTCCTGTATATCAGTGATAAACCCTCTGAAAGGGAAATCAGGACAACCACCTCATTCACAATATCCTAAATAAAATAAAATATTTGGGAATCAACCTAACAAAAGATGTGAAAGACTTTAAAATGAAAACTACAGAATCCTAAAGAGGGAAATAGAAGAAGAATTTAGAAGATGGAAAGATATACCTTGTTCATGGATAGGTAGAATTAATATCATTAAAATGGCCATACTTCCAAAAGTACTCTATAGGTTTAATGCAATGCCAATCAAAATCCCAATGGCATTCTGTGCAGAAATAGAAAAAGCAATCATGAAATTCATCTGGAGAAATAAAAGATCCAGAATACCTAAAGCAATTCTAAGCAGGAAGAGTGAAACAGGTGGTATAGTGATGCCAGATTTTAAACTATACTATAGAGCAATAGTAACAAAACAGCATGGTACTGGTTCCAAAACAGGCAGGTAGACCAATGGTACAGAATGGAGGACACAGAAACCAATCCACAAAATTAAAACTACCTTATATTTGACAAAGGTGCTAAAAGCATGCAATGGAGAAAGGATAGCATCTTCAACAAATGGGGCTGAGACAACTGGAAATTCATATGCAACAAAATAAAATTGAATCTTTTTCTCTCACCATGCACAAAAGTTAACTCAAAATGGATCAAGGAGCTAGGAATCAAACCAGAGACTCTGCATCTAACAGAAGAAAAAGTTGGCCCTAATCTTCATCTCGTGGGGTTGGGCTCCAAATTCCTCAATAGGACACCTATAGCACAAGAGTTAAAATCAAGAATCAACAAATGGGACATATTCAAACTAAAAAGTTTTTTTTTTTTTCTCAGCAAGAGAAATAATGAGGTAAATAGGGAGCCTACATCCTGGGAACAAATTTTTACCCCTCACACTTCAGATAGAGTGCTAATCTCCAGGGTATACAAAGAACTCAAAAAGTTAAATAACAAAAAAATAAATAACCCAATCAACAAATGGACCAAAGATCTAAACAGACAATTCACAGAGAAGGATATACAATCAATCAACAAGTACATGAAAAAATGCTCAGCATCTCTAGCAATCAGAGAAATGCAAGTTAAAACCACTCTAAGATACCATCTCACTCCAGTAAGAATAACAACCATTATGAATTCAAACAATAACAAGTGCTGGAGAGGATGTGGGGAATGTACAAGTACACTTGTACATTGCTGGTGGGACTGCAAATTGGTGCAGCCAATTTGGAGGGCAGTATAGAGATTCCTTGGAAAGCTGGGAATGGAACCACCATTTGACCAGCTATTCCCCTTCTCTGACTATATCCAAAAGACCTAAAAAGAGCATACTATAGGGACATAGCTACACCAATGTTCATAGCAGCACAATTCACAATAGCTACACTGTGGAACCAACTCAGATGTTCTTCAACAGATAAATGTATTTTAAAAATGTGGCATTTATACACAATGGAACATTACTCAGCACTAAAAAATAACAGAATCATGACATTTGCCCTGAAATGGATGGCACTAGAGCAGATTATGCTATGCAAAGTTAGCCAATACCTAAAAAACAAATGCTGAATGTGCTTTTTGATATAAGGAGGGAGACTCAAAACAGAATAGGAAGGAAGAGCATGAGGAGAAGATTACCATGAAACATGGAAAAGAGGTGTGAGGGAAAGGGAGGGAGAAGGGGAATTGCACAGAAGATGGAAGAAGACCCTCATAGGTTAACAAAATACATATACGATGGTGTGAGGGGAAGGGGAGAGAGAGAGAGAGAGAGAGAGAGAGAGAGAGAGAGAGAGAGAGAGAGGTCACAGTAGAATGGGTAGAGAATACTGATGGGAGGGAAGAGGAGGGGAGGGGGAATAGGGAGGGGAGCAGAACACAACTGACACTAGGATTGCTTATGTATACACATGGATGTATAACCAATGTGATCCTGCAATTTGTAGATGTGGAAAAATGAGAATTCATACCCTATTTGAATCAAACATATGATATATCAAGAGCAACTAATACAAAAAAAAAACTTCTGGCATATCAAATACAAAAACATCAAAAGATAGAGCACCATGATCAAAAATCAATAGATGCAGAAAAAAAATTGGTCAAAATACAGTACCTGTTCATCTTCAAAACACTAGGAAAACTAGGGATAACAGAAACATATCTCAACATTGTAAAAACTATGCTAAGCCCCAGGACAACATCATTCTAAGTGGAGAAAAATTGAAAGCATTCCCTCTAAAAACTGGAAAAAGGGATGCTCTCTTTCACCACTTTAACATATTTTTTTAAACCCTAGCCAGAGAAATAGACAGATGAAAGAAATTAAAGGATATGAACAGAAAAAGAAGAACTCAAATTTTATCACTTTTTGCCATCAACATGATTCTATACCTAGAGGACCCAAACAATTCCATCAGAATTTTTTTGTAACTAATAAATGAATTCAGCAAAGTAGCAGTATATAAGATCAAAACTCATAAATCAAAGGCATTTCTGTACATCAGTGATAAATCCTCTGAAAGAGAAACTATGAAAACTACCCCATTAACAATAGACTCAAAAAATAAAATAAAATAATTGGGTATCAGCTTAATCAAAGACATGAAAGACCTCTACAACAAAATTACAGAACACTAAAGAGAGAAATTAATGAAGACCTTAGAAGATGAAAATATCTCCCTTGTTCTTGAAAAGGCAGAATTAATATTGTGGAAATGACCATACTACCAAAAACACTATACCGATTTAATGCAATCCCAATCAAAATCCCAATGACATTCCTCATTGAAATAGAAAAAGCAGGGGCTGGGATTGTGGCTCAGTGGCAGAGTTCTTTCCTCACACATATGATGCACTGGGTTCGATCCTCAGCACCACATAAAAATAAATGAGTAAAATAAAGGAACTGTATCCATCTATAGTTATAAAAAATTAAAAAAATAGAAAAGGAAGTCATGAGATTTATCTGGAAACATAAGAGGTCAAGAATAGCCAAAGAAATACTTAGCAAGGAGAGTGAAGCAGGCAACATCATTATACCAGACCTTAAACTATATTACAGAGCAATGGTAACAAAAATGGCATGGAATTGGCACCAAAATAGACTTGTAGATCAATGGTACAGAAAAGAGGACACAGAGAAACCCACATAAATGCAGTTATCTCATTCTAGACAAAGGTACTAAAAACATATATTGGAGAAAAGATAGCCTCTTCAATAAATGGTGCCTGGAAAATTGGAAATCCATATTCAACAAAATAAAATTAGACCCTACCTATCACCATGCACAAGACTCAGCTCAAAGTGAATCAAGGACGTAGCAATTAATCTAGAGACCCTGTGCCTAATAGAAGAAAAGGAAGGCCCAAATCTTTATCATGTCATATTAGGCCCTGACCTCCTTAATAAGACTCCTCTTGCACAATAAATAAAATCAAGAATCAATAAATAGGATGAATTCAAACTAAAAAGCTTCTTCTCAACAAAAGATACAATTGGTGAGGCGAATAGAAAGCCTATATAATGAGAGAAAGTTTTTACCACATTCACATATGATAGAGCACTAAACTCTAGGGTATATAAACATATATGTGAATCAATCAGCAAATACTACAACAAAAAATTTTCTTAATGAAATACTTAGAATTGAAAGTGAAGCAGTTGTAGGCAGGAGTGGATATTCACTATCTATGCCAGACTGACCTTGGTGCATTCTCTTCCTGGGCTCTGTGCCCAAGAGAGAGCAAGGTATTTGTTAGAGAGAGCAAGACCTGGGCATTCTTTATTAAATCATTTCTCATTTTATGTTGCTTGCCATTCTGCCTTCTGGAATGGAATGGGGATGTAGCTGGCTAAGATGGCTCTCAGCTACCTGCTTACCACTACAAGGTAGGATGGAACTGAAAGTATTTTCTATTTGGAGTTTTATCTACACCATTTATAACCACACTCAACCATTTTAACACTAAAAAAATAACCCAATCAATAAATGGGCCAAGGACCTGAACAGACACTTCTCAGAAGAAGATATGCAATTAATCAACAAATATATGAAAAATGTTCAACATCTCTAGCAATTAGAGAAATGCAAATCAAAACTACTCTAAAATTTCCCCTCACTCCAGTCAGAATAGCAGTTAATACGAATACAAACAACAATAATTTTTGGTGAGGATGTGGGGAGAAAGGCATACTCATACATTGCTGGTGGGAATGAAAATTGATGCAACCAATATAGAAAGTGGTATGTAGTTTCCTTGAAAAACTGGGAATGGAACCATCATTTGACCCAGATATCTCACTCCTCAGTCTTTACTCAATATTTAAAAATAGCATATTACAGGGACACTGCCACATCAATGTTTATAGCAGCACAATTCACAACAGCTGAACTGTGGAAGCAATCTAGATGTCCTTCAGTATATGAATTGGATAAAGAAAATTTGGTGTATATATACAAAATGGAATACTATTCTGCATTAAAAGAGAATAAAATGGCATTTGCAGGTAAATGGATGGAGTTGGAGAAAACAATGCTAAATGAAGTTAGCAAATCCCCAAAAACTTACTTGCCATGCCCCTCCACCCAGGGAAGTTGTTTACCTATTTCTACTAGTACAATTCTTGGAAGACACCTAAGACCCAAATACCATGACCAGTATAGCCAAACTAGCAGGTTCTGGTGAGGGGTGATGGGAGATTGGATAAATAAGATTTACATACACATAGTTTTAAGATAAAACTGGGATTGGGTGGAGTGCTGCTGTCTGAGCAGGTCTAAAGAATTAAACCAGCAAGCTATATTATATATGTATATCTCTAAATCAGATTAAAGACTATGCAAGCATTATTTTTGTATTCGTGAAAGTTACAGTGATAGTAAATGTATGCAGTTATTTCCTCAGTTACATTCTATTGCAGTGTGCAATCTTGGGAGGATTGTTCAGCTCTCAAGAAGGTCCATTGTTTAAAGTTACCAATTCATAGGTAGATTCAGGAGGAGCAGAACTGATGAAATTTTGGGATTATCTTAGCAAGGAAGTTCCTTCATTCCCAGGAGCTGCAGTGCCTGAGAAGAAGGTCGAGGCTGATAAGACTCTAGAAAGAAGGACATCTCCTTAGCAACCAGGCATCCTATGCCTTTGCACTGAAACTTTCCCAGTCACAAAGTATGCCACAGACATGAAGTCAGGAGGGATCCCGATCTCATACACTAGTATCCCAGTCACTGTCACCACTCTCCACACTCAAATGCCCCATAGAGATCAGCATCTGCCCAGCTTGATGGTTGGGTTGATTTAATCTCTCCAAAGAATATACTACCCTATACAACTCCAAACTAACACTTAGAGCTAGAACCAGCCCCAAGAACTTCTCAAGCAGAACTCTGCATAAGCCCCACCCTACATTAAGTAATCTATACTGTATGAATAAAACTCCAATAGAAAATACTTTCAGTTGTACCCTACATAGCAGTGGTAAGCAGGTAGCTGAGAGCCATCTCACTACATCCTACATCCTCAGTCCTTTCCAGGAGGCAGACTGGCAAGCAACATACAAAGAGGAATGATTTAATAAATAATACCCAGAACTTGATCTCTCCTGGGCACAGAGCCCAGAAAGAAAGGGCAACAAGGTCAATCTGGCATAGGTAATGAATATCCACTCCTTCCCACAACTGCACCACCTCAGTAGAGGGACCAGTGTTTTTTGTTTAATTAAAAAAATTTTTATTGTCATAGAATTTGCTGATTGGTTCACATACATATACATGTTTATGTGGATGTACGTATCCATATACATACAGTCACATTGGTTTTTCTTTTTTGTCAACTCTTTTTCTTTTATTGTCCTTCCTTTGTCCCTTCCTCTCCTTTTCCCTCTTCGTTTCTTTTTAGATTCTTTTCATGTGCTTACTCTCTTGTGCTTTCTATCTTCCACTTTTTCAATATTCATTCTAACCCTTTCTGCCTTCCTAGCTCATTTCATTTCTACTAGTTAACTAAATTTAAAACATCTTTTAAATCAATTTGTTTTATCTATCTGGGGAATGGAAGGAGGTGGATTAGTGGGTTCCTCAATGTCATAGTAGCTGTACATAAGGGAATTAAAAAGGCAATTTTACAGTGGCAAACTGAGCCTACACAGCTGAGAAGAGTGAAGGACACTTTTATCTGAAATTGGCAAGCTCAACTCTAGTAAAAAGACCTTGCCTAACAATGGGGGTTGGTGGGTAACTGAGACTGATTGAAAGTTAGATCAAATATTGTGATTCCCAAGTCACCTCTCAAAGCCTAGAGGAAACCAGAAGATAGGATGATATTTCCCACTATCCTCCTAGCACAGACACTGAAGCTTTAGGAAGAAGTGGTGCAAGAGAGGTTTTCAGGCAGAAATTGCATGAAAGTGCACACAGGCTTCCCTAATATGTTTGAACATCTTTAGTCAGAGGTGAGAACAATTCATGCACAGTATCTAAAATCCTACCCCCCAGAAATCTAATTCCAAGGCCTTAGAAGAAAACACACACAGACACACACACACACACACACACACACACACTCCCAAAATTTTGCAGAGATCAACTGAGCAATAAATCTTGAAAACTCTGCAGCCCAAAATTAAATCAGTAACTGAATAGCTGACCTAAGATCCCTATATGCTTTCATGTCAATTTTCATTTCTTTAATACCAAATGTCTCAATATTTTCACAAATATTACTCCCATTTTTCACTTTGATTAGTAGACATTCAGAGAACATTTTCAAAAAGCTTTATAAAATTTTATTAGAATATTGCTTTGTTTTGAAGTGGTTCCAGTTACTAGAATTCAGTATCTTTTCTCCAAGTGATGCCAGTATTAATGTAGTTTAAATTCAAATTATGAGGAAGAACTGACACTGGGATATTTGCCCAGTCCTGTTCCCTTAAAAAAATTGGGCTGGGATTGTGGCTCAGTGGCACAATGCTTGCCTCACATGTGTAAGGCACTGGGTTCAATCGTCAGCACCATATAAAAATAAATAATAAATAAATAAATAATACTGTGTGTGTGTGTGTGTGTGTATATATATATAAAATTTTTTTTCTCTCTCTCTCTATATATATAGAAGAAAATCGAAATAAAATGTTTCTTGTAGCTTGGTGCAGAAGCACACTCCTATAATAGCAGTGGCTCAAGAGGTTGAGGCAGGAGGATCCCAAGTTTAAAGCCAGCATCAGCATCTGAAAGGCCCTAAGTAACTCAGCAGACCCAGTTTCTAGATAAACTATTAAAAAATCTTGGGGATGTGGCTTAGTGTTTAAACACCACTGGGTTAAATACCCAGTAGCAGATAAAATAAAACAACAATAACAACAAAAACAAACCTTGTTTAATAGAAGAAATAGTTATCCCAGAAGATGCATCTAAATGTGAAAGATGGAGCTAAAAAGATGATAGGCAGACTAATTAGGAACATTGATTGTTACAATTCCATATACAAAGTATGATGAGCCAGACCACATGTGGTCAAGCTTGTGAACAGCATATGATCAACACTCTGACTGGAGGGTGAAGGGACCCATAATCACCAATTCTCTCTTTCTGACTGGATGTAGAAACTCCCCTCCCCCAAAATCATGACCCAATAGTTTTAAGGGTAACCTCCAACAAT
Source organism: Urocitellus parryii (assembly GCF_045843805.1). Classification (NCBI taxonomy): domain Eukaryota; kingdom Metazoa; phylum Chordata; class Mammalia; order Rodentia; family Sciuridae; genus Urocitellus; species Urocitellus parryii. Next base: position 94,420 of record NW_027554068.1, read on the forward strand.
ACCACATTAACCCCTAGACAGCAGAAATTCAGCTGCAACCAGTTTGGGACTCCTGCCCAGTGGAAGCTGAACCTCCTCTCTGTTTAAAGAAAGAAATAGGACTGGGGCTCTAGTACAGTGGCAGAGCAGTTTCCTAGCATGTGTGAGGCACTGGATATGATCTTTATCGTCATCTAAAACTAAATAAAATAAAGGCATTCTGTCCATCTACAACTACAAAAAAAATTTAATTAAAAAAGAAATTTTCACTTTACCCTTTGTTGTCCATGGGCTTCATTCTTCAGATCTGTAAGATAACTACATCTTCAAAACCTTTAAGATTTGGGGACATGTCTGGGGTCCTTGAAAGATAGAGTAAAATGAAATTTTGGTTTTCTGAAGTCTTATAGTACTTTTAAGGGGGAAAATGCATTTCAATCCAAAAAATAAATACTGGGTACCTGTCAGCAACTTAAAAGCCATTACTGTGGCTGCCAATCTAAAGACACTGAACATGAGCTTGCTGGAGAAGGCTTGATCAATCTCCTTTGTCTCTGATGGTGGAATGTTGGTGATATTGTGCTTCAGCCAAAGAACTGAAACCAGGTTGACCTGGTAACTTCAAGTGTTTGATTCTTTCCCTTTCTGACTCACTTGAAACAATGATGGAGGGTGTCCTCACCTGATGTGTCTTCTTGGATCTGGAGAGGAAGTCTTAATCTGACCTGAGGTCCTTTGGAAAAGTGGGGACCCACTAATTCCCAGAATGTGAACCAAACAGTCTGTGTCTCTGTCTAATTCTATGATGAAAATTCCTTTCCTCGCCACTTCTCATGCAGCAGCAGACCCAGATTCTTGATAACCTCTGATGAATCCTAATTTTTTCACAAGAAACCATAGATCAGACTATGGGGAATTCTTGAATCCTTGGGCAACATTTAAGACCCAAATCCCAACCATATGCTTAGTAACCACTTTTAGGACAGGGGCCAATTCTTTAAGAGCTCACAGGATAGACTTTAGGACCAAAGGCATAACATAAACTAATAGTCAATAAGATTTTTCTGGCAAAAGGGACATGATTGCTTTTTCTCCTTAAATTAGGACATTATCCATCGCATTATCTGACCTGCCTCCCTATCCAGACTATGGAATGGTCAGGGAGTATGGAGAGTCTGGGCTTCTTTTGTTTTGATAAAAGTGCTTTCTCTTATGGCAAGAGTGGTGTTCAGAAATTAAGTAAGGATTGTTTCAGGATGTAGATTTGGGAAAGGAAGTCAGCAACTAGGAAGACAAATCACTTGGTATGCTAATAGAGAACAAAACTAAGGATCTAAACAGATATACATATGTCTAAGAAACATACACATGTCTAAGAGACATTTATGTCTAAGAAAATTGCAGATGGTTTATGCAAGGTAAATTTTAAACAGTTTTTGTATGTTGTGTCTATTGGATTTTTTTTTGTTGTTGTTGAGGAGAATGTATCCTAGAGGACAGATGGTCAAACCTATTTTGGAATCTTTTGAATAGTTGCTTCATGGCTGTTGCTGTTTTGGTTTGCTGCGGTATTATTTATGCCCCAGGTGTGCATGGTTTTAGGTATATATACATCAAGAAGGTGGGTGTGTTTGTCTGAGAGATTTTTTTTTTTTAGTTGCGCACAATATATTTATTTTTTTATTTTTTATGTGGTGCTTTGAACATGCTAGGTGAGTGCTCTACTGCTGATCCACAACCCCAACCCCAGTCTGAAAGCTTTGAGTGTTGATGTGGGTTTTATGTAATGGGGGCTTGTATGAGTGTGGTACAGGCAGGAGGGTGGCCTGCGTTAAGTCAGCATGGGATTTAATTTTGCAAAATTTACATTGGCACTTGGACTCAGCTCTTGAGCAGGCACATTTGGTTCTTTGGTGTGTGCATGTTTCTGGACAAGTATGTTTGGAGTGTTGACTATGTCGTGACATCCAAAGCTGACAGTTATTGGGCCAGTTATACAATGGTCATTTGGGGAACTTTAGAACAGATGTATGCTCTGATACTTTGGGACATGGTTTGATGAGTGATGGAAGTCTGGTGGACATAAGAGTTTATATTGATGAGAATATTTTGGTGTTTTGGGAGGACCTTGTTGATTGATGCATAGAGAGTTGGATTATGGTTTGTAGCTATGCACTAAGTTTTTAACCTTAGAGAAGCTTTTAAATATCTATGCCATACTGAGTGAGGCACAAATTTCCCTCCAAAAGTGTATCAATATATTGGGAATCTCCACAAATTAGCTCAGGGTTTATGAAAACAGATAGGAAATCACAAGATCCAGAACCAGGCTTTGGCTGTAGGTAAGTGGTAGAGCACTCACATAGCATGTGCAAGACACCGGGTTCAATCCTCAACACCATAATTAATTAATTAATTAATTGGTAAAAGGTGCCTAATCCAGTAGGCCACAATCCTTTCCCATGGTTGCTCATGAAAAAGGGAAGGAACACCAGCTTACACCCTATCAGGAGACAAAGGAAATAACAGGGGATGCATTGTTCTTTATTTTTTTGAAGATGGAAAATATTCCGTGTGCTGTATGTTAAACAGTTGAGATCAGTTTGATCCACAAGCTCTAAAAAAGAAATTCCTGATAGTTTTCTGCACCTGAGCCTTGCTGAAATAAATTCTAGAGGATGGGACAAAATGGCCTCCAAAGGGAAGTAAAAAGTAGAACACCAACTTAATGCTAGGCTTGTTTTATAAAAGGGAGGGAAATGGGAAGAAGTCACTATGTGTAAGCTTTGGCAAAAAGGGAGGGAAATGGGAAGAAGTCACTATTTGTAAGCTTTTGTGCCCCAAATAGCAACTGTGCTTGCTCCTTATCTGCCTGTTAGATATCTATTTGTAATGTAGGCTGCATGAGCAAGTGCCCAGACCAACTTAAGATCTGAGGAAAGTATCACTTTAAAATACAAGTCACTGTGGGAAATAAATAGCTGGGCTTTTATACTCTGGGATTGTTATCTTTTAGTAAGTTCTTCCCTGCATGCTAGAGAAAGGTGTCCACAAAGGAAAAGGGATCTGGAAAGGCTGACTGCACCAGGCCTTAGATGTTTTGAAGATGATTAAAGGGCACAAATTTTCATTTGGGGATAATTCAGTAGATATTGTCCCAAATTGCAAGGGATTACAAGAGACCATTTGTTCTTATGCTTCAATTTATCCCTAACTGTAAGGTCTCCTTCTGTTCTAAAAGTAATACCTCCAGTCTCTCACCAGAATGGAGTTCAGTATCTTTTAACAGTATCAACCTTATTAACACCCAAGGATTACTAGTTTCCTCTCAAAAGTTCTTTTAAAAAATACATACTTTTGGATCCTTGGCCAATAAAATATCTGCACAGATTAAAATTCACTGCTTTGATTTAAAATGACTCCAGGTATATTCAGTGAAAGCCCCCTAACTTGCCTTTTTCATATAGGTTTCAGACAAATCTGGAGTCAGATGATGGGTTATTTTTCATTTCTGGAGATAGGGCATATATTTCCTTGCCACCAGTGCAAAGAGGCCATAGCCCATTGGCCTATGTGGCCCTGGAAGCTTCAATAGCATTAGGGGACACTAAGATGCCTCAGGCACATAAAAGGTATTATACAGCTAAAAGGACCTGCAGCTTTCACTAAATGATAACTTTAACATCAGGAATACTGGGAAGCACAGGGGCAGCTGTTAAAGGAACCTCTGAACATCTCTATGCCCAGCTGGTTAAGGCTCTCAGGGAGACCACTGCTGGGGAATCCAAAAACTAACCTAGCAGGAAGACTCCTGGTAGGAGAAGTCCTACAAAATCACCATGCTCTGGAAATTTTGACCACCAAAGCTGGATGAAACTGTATTTTGCAGGGAGGATAACACTTTTATGTTAACAATTATAGATTCAAGTCCATTTACAAAAAAACTCCAATAAGATTTCAACTCAAAAAGAAGAGATTTCTAATTGGTGGACATTCCTGTGGGCACAACTGCTTCACAGGTTGAAGCCCTTACTTGTCCTCTTGGACATGATGTGTTTGATTTTGCTCTCTGGCCCTTGTATATTAATTGTCTTAGTGAAATTTGTCCCTTCTATATTGAAGCTGTTGAGTTCTAGATGGGACTAGAGATGGAGCCAGGGATCCATTATCAACGTCCTCTAGAGAGACCCACTGAAGAGTTTCCCTACTTGCCAGATCTAATGTCCACAATGCAGCCTGAGGAAGGTAGAATTGTAATCAACCAAATTCCCTAGTGGCAGTTAGTGTTATTTCTTCAGAAGCAGGAATAAGAGCAGGAACTAAAAACATGATAGGAACACAGGAATTGCTAAAATTCCTTGTACAAAATATCTAATGGGCATGTGAATAAGCACATGAACAGCACTTGTCCAACATCCTGACTAGAGGATGGGGTGGGTGGGGCATGATCATGGAATGTCTTATTCTGATTAGATGTAGAACTCCACTCCATAAAAGTCATCAGACAAGGGCTGTAAAAGTTGCTTGCAACAACACCAATATAAACCCCTAGTCAGTAGCAACTCAACAACAACTGATGTGGGACCCCTCTCTCGTGGAAGCTGCATTTCTTTGTTTAAGGATAGAAAAAATATTCCATCACTTTACCCTGTATTGCTATGGGTCTCATTCTTCAGATCCACAAGAGAAAGAACCTACACCTCACTACACCACACAAGCAATAGGAGAAAGCAAGGGGGAAAATGTCCTCAATACCTCATAATAATAATTCAAAAACTAGCCACACAGACAATGCCTTTGAAGAAATGCATAATGAACAATTTAGAAAGTCAATGTTTCTGAATTATCTGTAAACTACAAGAAGATCTAAGCAAGAATTAACATAAAATACAGAAAACAAGAGATCATTTTATTTAAAAAAATCCTGAAAATGAACAAAACAGAAATTGTGGAAATGATAGACTTAATAAATCCAAGTAAAAATTCAGATGAAAGTATCAACAACAGAGATGACAGATTTTCAGGGCCTGAACATAGGGTATGTGATCTTAAACACAGAAACAAAAGACAACAAAAGAACAGAATATTTAGGAAATCTGGCACAATTTTATATAAAAGACTAAACCTAAGAATCACTGACAATGAGAGTGGTGAGATACAACCAAAGATTATGTGTCACCTTTTCAGTGAAATAACATTCGGAAAAGAGCAAATACCATACAACAAACTCACATTAGCTGATTAGAGCCAAACCCCAACCAGTACCACCAGTATTTCCCATTTATAACTCTACATAGATTTAGGTCTATCTAGATAAAACTCTACTTGACACTCCATTCTAACCTAACACATACAGGTAAGAAGTGAACCTGCAAGCCATTACACACAGCTTTAATTCAAGAATCACAAAAAGAAGTGTGTAACAACCCAAAGTCCTTGTTCACTCCAAGGGATATATAGTCCAAGAAGAAGTGTAATGAAGGGCAATGCTGCACAAGGAATGCAACAGCTTTGATCACCTGAGCTCAAAGAGCTATTTTAATTCCCATTTTCTTTCTTCTTATATTTATATTTATTTATTTTTGTTTTCTTGGTGTTGTTACTGTGCTATTTGATTTGTGGATATACATTCATATACATATTTGTTTCCCTTTTCTGTTTTACATTTTTATGTTTACCACATTTCTTTGTTTTGTAATTTGAAGGTTAGGGTTTTATTTATTTCATGATTTTTGTTTGTGTCTATTGTCTCTAACACCTTTCTTTTCCCTCTTAATAGCCAGTTTCTCCTGTTATTTCTTTCTCTATTTAGTTTCGTTTACTTTTTGTCCTTCTCCTCCCTACATTTATTCTGTTTTCTGTTCACATTGTGAAAATTCTAACATTTATTTTACCTTCACATTACACTTCTTTTTCTCTTAATGAACTCTATATTTTATGATCCTTTAGAACTCTTTACTTTCTAAATTCCTAACCCTATCATCCTCCAAGGTGCTATAGTTATTAAGCACTATAGATAGATTAGTTGATACCTGATGTGTTTTTTTAAGGTGGATCTTCTTCAGGGTATTTATTTCACTGACATTGCTGTTGGCAGTTGCTAAGTCTGCCATTCCTCTTTGTGGCAATTAGTATTGTAGATGGCATTCTTGTCACTGAGTATATTATTTCAATGCTGCATATAGTTTACTGCCATTGCTACTATTGGTCCATTCCTCTTTTTCTGTGGAATGCTAGGAACCTATTGGAAAACCATGATCTCATAGAGCAATGACTCTGCAGCTGAGCTACTTCCAGAACCCAGCCAAGAGACAGAGCACCTTGCACCACCCATAAATTATGCTTGAACATCAAACATACATTAATACAAAAACTAGTTGAAAGAAATCACCAAAACTGATGACCAAGCCACAAGTAGAAATATTTAGGTGGAGACCTCAGATTCCATCCAAGGACATCCAATCCTACAACAGAAACACAGACAATTAACTTGTAATATACTGGTAGATACCATACCTTCAACAGGTCTTAATATAGACAGCTTCCATACTGCTTTAGGATATAGTCTCATTAAGTAATCACAGAGGGCATACCCCACATAGTCTACCATATACAAAACTGCATGGTCTACAAGCATCCCACTTTTGTGAGGCCTACGGGGTAAAATGGGATCCTCAACTCTGCCACAATACACATTACATTAAAATACACTGGTCATCATCATATAACTACAAGAGAAAGTTACTTCAACACACACTTGAAAATATATTGAAAAATTCCAAACAATCTGATATCCCTGAACATATTGCCAAGAAAAGGATATGCCCTAAATAGACCCACACATACTAATGGAAGAGAAATATATCCAAACATATGCACAAAATCCAACACAGGAATAGAAGAAACATAAAAAAAAACAATGTAACATGATAACTCCTGTTTCATAACTCAACTGATTTCAATGATACTGAAATTCATGAAATACCAAACAAAGTTCTCAAACACACAATTATAAAAATTATCAATGGTTGGACTGGGGTTGTGGCTCAGTGGTAGAGCACTCACCTAGCATGTGCAACATGCTGGGTTCAATCCTCAGCACCACATAAAATAAATAAAGTATTGTGTCCAACTACAATTAAAAAATATATATTTAAAAAATTATCAATGAATTCAAAGACAACACTTAAAAGAACCAAATGAAGGGCTGGAGTTGTAGCTTAGTGGTAGAGCACTTTGCCAACTCATGTGAGGTACTGGATTTGATCCTAAGCACCACACAATAATAAAAATGTGAAAGAGATAAAAGAACCAAATGAATTAAGAAAGTGGGTACATGATATGATTGAGAAATTCAATAATGAGATAGAAATATTGAAAAAGAAAGAAAAATGAACCTTGGTAATCAAAAAGGCAAAATAATCAGGGGCTGGGATTGTGGCTCAATGGTAGAGTGAGTGCTTGCCTAGCACACGCAGGGCCCTGTGTTCTATCCTCAGCACTACATTAAAAACAACAACAACAAACAACTAAATGTTTGGAATAAAGGTATTGTTTCCAACTACAACCAAAAAATATTTTAAAAAGGCAAAATAATAAAAATATTCTTTGAAAATCTTGCTAAGAGTAAAACATGAATAAGGTGGATTTCAAGAGTGGGAAGACAAAGTAGTCAGCTTTGAACATTCAGACACTATAAATGAAAATAAGTAACCATGACCAGAATACACCAGAACTCTAGGATAATGTTATGTCACCAAATTTAAGAATCACTGGGGGGAAAATGAGCATTGGGAGATGCAGGGTAATGACATGGATAACATCTTCATGAAACTAGTAACAAAATTTCCCAAACAATGAGAAGGAAATGGACATCCACATATGGGAAGAATTCAGAAGCCTTAAAGGACAACATCCAAAAGGAATCTTTTCATAACACATTACTTAAAACTTCTAACATACAAGGTAAGGGTAAAGTTTTAGAAGTCTGAAGAGGAAACATCAAGTCCCTTTTAGAAGCCAGTAAGAATTCCTTGTCATTTATCACATCAAACTCTAAATTGCAGAAGGGCTTGGGAAGATATGTTACAAGCCCTGAAAGAAAATAACCATCAGCCACGTTTTCTATATCCAGTAAAACTATCTGTCAGAATCCAAAGAAGAAATAAAACCTTCCAATTAAGTAGAACCTAAAAGAATTTATAACCACTAAACCAGCACAACTGACACTCCTTCAAGAAATACTACAGGATAAAATGAAAACAAACTACAGTGCTTACACATGGATAAATTTCATGTAAAGAGTAGCTAATCAAATGAGAAACAGGAACAAATTAAACATCAGGAAATGTATGGTGAAAATTAATAAATGTCTCTAATAACACTGAACATAAACAGCCTCAACTTTTCAACTCAAAGACATAAACTCGTAGAACAAACTAAGAAAAAACAACTATATTGTGCTTGCAAGATTCTAACCTTTCAGGTAAACTAACCAAATATAAGTCAGCAAGGAAGAATATGAAAATTAGAGATGAAAAAGGTGAAATCACCAGAGATATCAACAGAAATCCAGAGAGACTATTTTGAAAATTTATACTCCAATCAATTGGGAAATCTAAAAAAATGGACACAGTTTTAGAAAATTATGTCATACCAAAATTAAATCATAGGACATAGAAATCTAGATGGACCAATAACCAGCAATGAGATAGAAGCATTAACAAAACTCCTTCCTACATAAAAAATCACAGGTCCAGATAGATTCTCAGCTGAATTCTATTGGACATTTGAAGAAAATTAATGCCAGTGCTTTTCAAATTATTCCAAGAAAAACCCAACAGATTAAACACTTCTAGAATCATCCAGAAAAGGACACATCAAGGAAAGAAAACTATAAACCAATACCCTGATGAACTTAGAAGCAAAAATTCTTAATAAATTATTACCAAATCATATTGAACAACATATTAAGAAGATTATACATGTCGACTAAGTTGGTGTTTTCCCAGGGACATAAGGATGGCTGGACAAATAGAAATCAGTAAATTTTCAGTAAATATAATTCCTTACATAAACTCAAAAAACACTCTTCTATATAGATGCAGAGAAAGCTCTCAACAAACGTCAGCATCCATTAATGAGTAAAAAAAAATAACATATAAGAAACTAGAGGTAGAGGAAAGTACCTCAAGATAAAAAAGTCTATATATGAAAACAGGAAATGCACACAATCATGAATGGGGAAAAACTGAAAGCACTTTCTTTAAATTTGCAAAAACGACAAGGATATCCACTCTTAACTCTCTTATTATATACTAAAAATTCCATCTAGAGCAATCAGGCAAGAGAAAGAAATTTTAAAAATAAAAATAGGAGGAAAAGAAGTCAAAATATCATGTTTTACAAATGACATGATACTTACCAGTGATACTTACCAATGAGGTGAAAAACTACTGTAATGAGATTAGAAAACATTTAAGAAATATTTTGTGGAAGACACAAAGAGGTGGAAAGAACTCATATCTCATATATTCATGAATAGACCGAATTAATATAATTAAAATGCCCATACTACCAAACACAATATACAAATTCAATGGAATCAAGATCAAAACACCAGATATTGTTCACAAAACTAAATAAAATAGCCCTAAAATTCAGTTTGAAAAATAAAAGTGCCATAACAGCCACAGAAACTCTAAACCAAAAAACCAATGATGGTGGCATGCCAACTCCTGCATTCAAATTGTACCACAGAGGTATAGTAACAAAAACAATATGATACTGACATTAAAGTAAATACACAGACCAATGATAAAGAATAGAACACATATACAGACCCATTCAGGAACAGTCATCTGATCCTTGAAAAAAATTCCAGCAGAATACATTGGAGAAAAGATAGCCTTTTAACAAATGTTACTCAGACAACTATCTGTATGTTTAAGAACGAATCCTGTCTTTACACAAAAGTTAACTCAAAGAGGACCAAGGACCTTGGAATTAGACCAGAAACTCTGCAACTGATATAGTAACAGGTTGGCACAGGAACCAGCTTCCTTAACAAGATTCCTAAAGAAAAGAAATAAAACCAAAAATCAAAAGTGGGATATCATCAAATTCAAAAGCATCTACACAGCAAAGTAAACAAATAAGAGCACAAAGAGAGAATCTACACAATGGGAGATCTTCATCACCTGATTCTCATATAGGAAATTAATATAAAGAATTCAAAACATTATCACCTATAAAACAAATATTAATTGGGCTGGGGATGTGGCTCAAGCGGTAGCACGCTCGCCTGGCATGCGTGCGGCCCGGGTTCGATCCTCAGCACCACATACCAACAAAGATGTTGTGTCCGCCGAGAACTAAAAAATAAATATTAAAAAATTCTCTCTCTCTCTCTCTCTCTCTCTCTCTCTCTCTCTTTAAAAAAATTAATAAATGAGTAAAAGAACTAAACAAAAACTTCTCAAAAGAAGAAATGCAAATGTCTAATAAGTACATGAAAAAAATGTTCAACTTCTCTAGCAAGTATAGAAATGAACACCAAAACTACATAAAATTTTCATCTCACACTACTCAGAATGATAGCCATCAATAATACAAATAATAAATGCTGTAAAGAATATGGGAAAAAAGACAACACATACATACTGTTGGTGGATATGTGAATTAGTGAAACCACAATAGACACCAGCATAGATGTTTCTCAAAAGACCAGGAATGGAACCACCATACGGCCCAGATATACTACTCTTCCGAGAATTAAACATTTATACCATAGTCATAAATACATACTTGTGTTTATAGCAATACAATTTATAAAAGCCACAATAGGGAATCAGCCTGGCATTGAAAGACAAATGGATAAAGAAAATATGGGGTGTGTGTATGTGTCTGTGTGTGTGTGTGTAAAGAAAAGGAAGTTGGAGGGGTTTTCATGAAAGTCAAAATGAGATCAGTAAAAGAAATGATACACCCCAACACCCTAAACAAAACAAAAATAAAACCAATTCCTAAATCAGAAGAAGCAAGGAAATGATGAATAGTACAACTGAAATCAATACAATAGACAATGAAAATAATACAAACAATCAATGAAGCTAAGGGTTGGTTCTTGGAATACGTAAAACCTTGTCCAAACTTATGAAAAGAAAGAAGATCCAAATTTGTAAACTTAGAGATAAAAGAGAAAAATTCACCAAAAACATCCAAAGATTCATTAGGGAGTATATTGAAAACTTATATCCAATATGGTGGAAAACCAGGAACAAATGTATGTATTTCTAAATGTATTTGGCCTTCCAAAATTAAACTGACAATATATAAAAACTAAACAGATCAATTACAAACACTGAGATAGAAGCAGTGATACAAAGCCTCCTAAAAAGAAAAATACATAAATAGAGAAATTTTTAGTTGAATTCTAATAGAAATTTAAAGAAATAACAAAATAGAAAGATAGAACAATTTCAAATCTATAATATGAAATCAGATATCATTCTGAAACCCAAAACCACGTAAGGACACATCAAGAAAAGAAAAGAAAAGTAGAGAACAACATCCCTGATGAACTTAGATGAAAAAAAAATTTAATAAAACATTAGCAAATCATATTCAGGAACACAATAAGAAGATTGTACATGATAACTAAATTGGTTTCACTCAAAGGATACAAATGGATACTCATTTGAACATATGCAAATCAATAAATGTACATCCTCATACATGTAGAATTTAGAGAACCATCATACATCTTCTCAATACCTACAGGGAAAAAATCCTTAACAAAATTTAGCAGATTCAGTTGGAAAACTGAAGAAACAAAGGATAGAATGGAATTACTTCATAATCCATAAAGTCTATATACCATACACCTAAACTCAACATCATTGTGAATGAGGGAAAAAATGAAACATTCCCTTTAAAATCTGGAACCAGTGAAGGAGGTCCCAATCAAAACTCTTCTACTCAATATACTACTGGATATATTTTTTTCTGGACCAATAAGCCAATAAAATAAGATAGAAGGGATAAAAACAGGAAAATAATAAGTCAAATTATATCTGTTTTCAGAAGATATGATTTTATACTCAGAATATCCAAAACACTCCAACAATTTGATAAACAAATTAAGCAAACATCAGTTCACAAAATCAATATAAGAAAATCAGCACCTTCTCAAGACACCAATAAAGAACCTAGTGAAAAAAATAGCTTCATAAAATCAAATTAAATACCTAGGAATAAACCAAACCAATAAGGTGAGAGACATCTACAATGACAACTAGAGAACACTGAAGAAAGAAATTGAGGACCTTAGAATATGTAAAGTTGGTAAAATTAAAATTGTCCAAGTAGCCATACTATCAAAAAGTATTGCACAGATGCAATAGAATTCCATTCAATTAATATGACATTCTTCAAAGATCTAGAAAAATCAATTCTAAAATAAATTTGCAAGAGCAAAAGACTCAGAATAACCAAAGCAATTCTGAGCAAGAAAAGCAATATTTGAGGCATCAAATGATACTACAGAACTATATTAACAAAAAAGAAATCATGGTATTGGCATCTAAACAGACATGAAGTCCACGGGTATAGAAGACGCAGGGACAAATCACCATAGATACAGTAATTTGATATTCAAGAAAGGTGCCAAAAGCACATGTTGGACATGGTATTGATAGCTTTTTGGAAAAAAAGTGATGAAGAAACTGGATATTCACTTGCAGAAAAATGAAAATAGATTTCTACCTTTTACCCTGCACAAAAGACAACTCAAAGTGAATCAAAGATATAGACTTTAGAACAGAAATTTTTGAATTAATAGATAAACATGGGCTCAACATACCAACATATTGGTGTAGACACCCACTTCCTTAAAAGACTGCTAAAGTTAAAGAAATGAAACCAGAATCAATGATTTGGACAGCCTCAAATTAAAAGGCTTCTATACACAGCAAAGAAAACAGGGGCATGAAGATGGACATTAAATAATGGGACAAGATTTTTGCCAGCAGCCTTTCCAACAGGGAATTAATATCCAGAATATACAAACAAATCAAAAATCTCAACACCAAAAAAAAAAAAAAAAAAAAAAAAAAAACCCAAACAACCCAGTCAGTAAATGGGAGGTAAAACAAAAGAGACACTTCTGGAAAAAAGATACACAAATGGCCAAAAAAAGATATGGGAAAAGACACTTCAGTATCCTAGAAATCAGGGAAATGCAAATCAAAATTACACTGAGAATTCATCTCATCTTTATTGAAAATGACAATCATCAAGAATACACATAATAATAAACACTGGTGAGGATGTAGGTAAAAAGCGACACTCATACACTGTTGGCGGGTTTGCAAATTAGTACAACCACTTTTTCCTGGAAAGCAGTGGAGATATTCCTCAAAAGACTAGGAATAGAACCACCATATGACCCATATGACCCAGCTATCCCTCTCCTTAATATTTATCCTAACGTACAGAATTCAGCATACTATAGCAACACAAGCAGACCAACACTGAGAGCAGTGCAATTCACAAGAGCCAAGTTATGGAACTAGCACTGGTGGTCATCAACAGATAAATGGATGAGCAAAAATGAAATATTATATATATATATATATATATATATATATATATATATATATATATATATAGAGAGAGAGAGAGAGAGAGAGAGAGAGAGAGAGAATGAATAGATTTTTACAAAGCCAGAAAAAAGAATGAAATTATAGCATTTGCTAGTAAATAGATTAAACTGAAGAACATTATGCTAAGTGAAATCAGGCAGATGCAGACATCAAGTGTTGAAATGTTCTTACTTGGGGAAGCTAAAATCATAAGGGAAAAAAAGAAGAAATTCCATGAAAATAGAATGGATATAAGTAGAATGGAAAAGGAAGAAAGAGGGGGAGGGGAATATGGATGGCATAAGGGAGGATCAGTGGAATAAAACTGACCAAATTATGGTACATAAATACACAAACAAACTTCAGTGAATTTCAAATTTATGTGTATCTTTTTATTTTTATATTTTTAACTTTATTGTATGTATTTATTTTATGTGGTGATGAGGATAGAACCCAGGGCCTTGCATGTGCTAGATAAGCATTCTACCACTGAGCCACAACCCTAGCCCAAACTTTATGTATATCTAAAATCACAAATTTAAAATATATAAATGGACAAAAGGCAGATGAGTAGAATAGAGTTAAAGGGACACTGGGAAGAAAAAAATGAAGGCAAAGAGAAGTATTGGGGACCAAATAGCAATAAATTATATTCTATGCATATGTGATTATGTCAAAGTGAACCAAAATATCACCTATAGCTATGATGCACTAAGAATACCATTAAAACTAAAAACTTTAAGTACAGACGTTAAAAAGGATGTAGAGAGAGAACTTATGGCATAGGTAAAAATGCTTGCCACCTACTCCTCAGACAGAGGATTAATACCCAGAATACATTAGGAATTTGAAAACTTAACACTAAATTAACAAATAACACAGTGAATAAGCAGGGGAATGAATTAAACATACAAATAAAAGAATATAAATGACCAATAATATAGGAAAATTAAAATGTATGGCATCTTTAGCAATTGGGAAATGTAAATCAAAACTACAGTGATGTGTTGGGGTTATATCTCAGCAGTAGAGCCATTGCCTAGCATGTACAAAGTGCTAGGTCCAATCCTCAGAACCATATAAAAATAAATAAATAAAATAAAACGTATTTTTAAAAAACTATGCTCAGATTTCATCTTCAGGCAGAATGGCAGCATTACAAATAATAATAAGTGCTGGAGAGGACGTGGGGAAATGAAAACAATTTTACACCATTAGTGGGATTGTAAATTGGTAGAACCACTCTGGATATCAGTATGGATATTTCTCAAAAGACTAGTAATGGAGGGCTAGTGTTGTGACTCAGAGGTAGAACACTTGCCTAGCACATGCAAGGCATCCTGGGTTTGATCCTCCACACCACATAAAACAAGATTAAATAAAGATATTGTGTCCAAATACAACTAAGAAATATATTTTTTAAGAAAGACTAGGGATTGAACCACTTTATGACTCAGCTCAACAACACCTTGGTATTTACTGTAGAGAATTAAAGTCATATGCACAATGTGCTATGTGTGTAGCCAAGTACACAGTAGTACAATTCACAGTAGTCAAACTATGGAAGAGCCCAGGTATTTGCCAATGGCTGAATGCATGAAATAAATATTGTATACATGAGAAATGGGGTTTTTTAGCCATAAAAATGAAATCATGTCACCTGCAGGAAAATGAATGGAACTTAGAACATTATGTTAAGGAAAAGCAAAACTCAGAAAGTCAAGGGTCATGTGTTTTCTCTCATTTGTGGAAGCTAGAAAGGAAGAAGAAAAGGAAAAATGGTGTGACTTCACGAATAGTGAAGGGAGAACAATAGAACAGAGGAAAGGGTTCAGGGAGAGGGAGCAAAGGGGTAAAAATAAAACTATTGGGGAAAATATCAATCATATTATACTGCTTTATCATATTCATGTGTGTATATATAACACAAATCCCCTACTTTGAATAACTGTAATGCACCAATTAAAAAAAAGAAAGATAAAAATAATTTTTTATATAAAAGGGCAAAATCACCCAGTGTAAGGGAAACCCATAAATCATACAGGTTTCATATTCTGTGTCTTGTGAGGCTGCATTATAGCTCCTTAATGTACCTTTTCACCATGACTGAATTCCATAGTCCAAATGCTAAGGGAAAACTTTGCTTTTTCTTCATCTTTGCTTCCTGGTTTGGGACCATTACCTTGGAGACCTTCCTTAGTCTTATCCATCAACCTGATACTCCTGAACTCCCTCAATGCACAATTTGTGAGAAACCCTCTCTTGAAACCCCCTTTATCTATGTTATATCCCTATAGATACTAGTTTGGACTTCCTGGAGCTTTGCAAAAAGTATAGGGCTCAAGGAGGACTCCTTATACAAATTATTGGAAGACAGCAACTTCCCCATTATTTACATGACCAACTCACAGTAACACTACTGGCTCGTTGGTCCACTTCCCAAGAATGTCTGTCCCTTTGTCATTTGCCTCCACAAGAGCTTTTCCAGAGGCTCATTACTGATAGCAAGTCCTACAAATTGACAATTGTGAGGGATGCAATACATCAAAGCATCCCATTCTTATTGATAGCCACACTTATAAACAAAAGCAGACACAGTTCACTAAAGGGACCCAGAAAGTTGTCAGAGATATCTGGCCGTGTGGCAGAAGTAGGGATATGCCCCAACCTCTGTCTATACAATGTGCAACTCATTCAGAAAAATCAATGGAATGCTACAAATACCTCTGAGTCTGTCACTGTCATTGTTTCCTTTAGAAAACAATATCGCAACATGGGAGCCTCACTTTCAACACAACGGGCTGTACTTTTTATGTTGTAAACAAATGGAACAAGGAGGCTGGGTTGTGCCTCAGTGATAGAGCACTTATCCAGCATGTGTGAGGCATTGGATTTGATCTGGAACACCAAATAAATACATAAATAAATAAAGTTATAACAAAAAAACCTGAGACAAGTATGACCCTGATATCTTCAGGCAAAAGTGCTTCATTTTCTATTGAAATACTGCCTGGACACAATACAAGATGGGATATGGGAAACAGTGGCCCCACAATGATTGCCTAAATTACATCATACAACTGGAGTTTTTCTGCAAATGGTCCAATGGTGTGAGATTCCATATGTGCAAGTCTTCATGACATTTTATCAAAATCCAGACATATGCTGAAAGACACGTGATGATTTTAAGACAATAGAAAAGCCAGATCTTCTAATTGATCCCTGCTTTGCAGTTCCCATTTTAGCTCCAGGGAAGGTTATATGCCAGATAACAAAAGAACCCCTTCATAGATCATGGGGTCCCCAGACCCCTCCTCTGTATGTTCCGAAGTACTGTACTGGGTATGATGTACTGCACATCATACCCAGAGTGGCCTCTTACCATCCAATTACCAAATATTTGGTTGACACTCTTGCCCATAAAGGAGGTCACCAAAATGAATGAAAAAACTCAGTATTTACACATATTTCTTTGTGACTGTAAACTCCACCTCCAAGAGAAGACTTGGAAATTGCTCCAAAGTTTCCTTCTGCTTTATCAGTAATTTTCAAACACTCACACTTGCCTTCAATCTTGGGTGGAGGGATGTTTATTTAATCTTTACTATCAGCTGCACTCCAGATATGCAAAAGATAGTTTTATTAAAAACATGTTCAGAGTTGGGGCTGGGGCTCAGTGGTAGAGTGCTTGCCTGGCATATTGAGATTTAATTCAATCCTCAGCACCACATAAAAATAAAATAAACATATTGCATCAATCTAATATATATATATATATATATATATATATATATATATATATATATATATATATATAATATTTTTAAAAACATGTTCATTATGAAAAATTCAAAGAGATTACCCAGGGAACAGAAGAAAATCACACAGGTTCCATGCATTTCTTAATGAGGTCTTTAAAAGTACACGAACATAGACCAACCTCCTTAAGGGACAATCCCTTAAGGGATACCATTTTATAGCTCAGTCTGTTCCTGATAGCTAGAGAAAACTCCAAATGTTTCAATTGAAGTTCTCAAAATTTGTTAATAGATATGATTTTCTCTGTCTTAAATGACAGGGACTTGGAGGAAATCTGATAAAGAAAAAGGAGGGATAAGAGAAAGGCAGCACCACCTGCAAAAACCTACCCACTTGACAGGATAGGATTCAATCCTCATGGTAATATAATACTTCAGGAAGCAACAGAGTAGGATAGCTCCAAATGCAGGGGAAATGGACATCTGGCACCCAAGTGCACAAGCCCAACACCCACCCCTGCCCCACACTTTGTATGTAAGGATGACCTTGTCATGTAACACTGAAAGAAAAGAAAATGGATCAAGA
Source organism: Urocitellus parryii (assembly GCF_045843805.1). Classification (NCBI taxonomy): domain Eukaryota; kingdom Metazoa; phylum Chordata; class Mammalia; order Rodentia; family Sciuridae; genus Urocitellus; species Urocitellus parryii. Next base: position 112,386 of record NW_027554068.1, read on the forward strand.
CACAAGGTCTGACCATTTCAAGAAGCCTGGAAAGGCCAAGAGTACAAAGATGCCCCTAACAAACATTTGCATTTCACATGAAGAAATCTGGGCAATTCTTGAGGTGGCAGGCAAGTTAATGCAGTTCCTTTTGGACACAGGGTACACAATCTATCCTGAAATCCTCTGCTACACTCTCGCCTCAATTTTCAGCAGTAGTAAAACCATAATTCCAGTATTTGACACCCCCTACTGTTCCTTGGGTGATTGATCCCAAGTATGAGACAATGTAATCCCATGAAAAGTCCTAAATTCACAGCTGGCACAGATATTATTAAAGGGGAGAAGTTATTCATATAAAAGACAATACCCCTAAGGACAGAAGCACTGCATGGTTTACAAGCCACTGTATGTACATCTTTATAATACAGGATTATAATTTGTTATCAGTTATCATGTGATAGTGAAATTCTTCTGAGACATAAACCAAATAGGAATTATAGATAATTACAGGATTTAAACTTGGTCAATAAGGCAGTGATCCTCCTCTGCTCCATGATAACAAACACAACTTGCTACCCAGGTTCCAATGTACCACTCAGTGATGCACTGTCCTAGATCTCAAGGGGGCAGCCCACTCCTAACATCCTTTTGCCTCAAATGGGGAGATCCTGAGATGCACACTAAACAACTTATCTGAACATACAGCACCCATTTGTTTGCCTGAGGGTTGAAAAAGAATTCAAAAGACTAGGTCTTCTGGCTAAAATTGACCTTCAGTATGTAGGTGACATTCTCACTTGTAGGCTAGATAAAGAGAACTCTAATAAAAATACTCTCTGGCAACAAAATTTCCTAGTAGAAAGAGTTTTCTGGGCATCTAAATCCCAGATCAGTTCACACAACAAAATTTTACTTAAGGTATATTCTATTTGGGAGGGTTACCTCAAAAATAATAACCCAGGAATACTTACCACAGAGAAATATCTCCACTCCCTTATATGTTCAGACAGGGCATAGATAAGTTGCTGAGGCTTGCTTTAAGCTTATGATCATCTTGCCTTAGCCTCTGGAATGACTGGCATTACATACTAGTAACACCATGCCCAGCATGATATATTCTAACCCTAGAAAAAATATAGCTGACTAGGAACAGGGTTCAAGCAACCTGTAATACCACAAACAATCTGTAATAGCACACCACCTGGGACCAAACATCAAATCTGAGCCTTCATGAGAATGGCTAGTGATTGCTGAATCTGGATTTCTAACTTAGGCATCATGGCAAAATACTTGATGTATCAATTCAAGGACCAGATTTAGAGCCCTTGGAGTGAAATCAAATCCTACAAGATGCATTCATGCAGAAACTCCTACATTGGGCATCCCTAATCTACACAAACCTTTCTTCTTTTATGTGGCTCAAAAGGGAGGAATAGTATTAAGGGTACTAGTCTAAATATTGGGAAACAAAACAACAGCCTGTAACTTAGTTTTCAGAGAAGACAGGCCCTTTCAGCACTAGATACCCCCTTGAATAAGTGGAGTAGAACCATAGCCATACTAATGGAAAAGGCATCTAAACTAACTCTAAGTAAAAGATTAGAAGTTCCTACTCCACATCAGATAAAGGGACATCTCTGACTGGCATCAGCTAGACTAAATAAATATCAAATAATACTTCTAGATAATCTCAAGGTATATTAAAGTTTCTGCCTCTCTCACAAGTAAAGAAACATCTTCTACCACAGTTTATTCATGAATGGATGTGCAATCCCTTACCTGTGTCAGTTGAGAAAAACTTACAGGTCAACCTCCCAGAAACCTAGAACAAGAATTGTTTATAGATGAAAGAAAAATTTTTAAAAATGGACAAATATTTGTATGGTATGCTGTAATAACTAGAATTCACCTCTTGAATATATGGGCAGCACAAAACCCTGAACTTATCACCCTAACATCACCACTGTTTCAATGCAAGGACAAATGAGCCAACATTTACACTGTCAACATATGACTTAAGGGTGCTTCATGCACATGCAATCAACTAGAAAGACAGGGGAAGGTTTACGGAAAAAAATTCTCCTTCTAAACATAGATAGAAATTCTACAATTCTAAAATTATTCTAAAATTATTAGAAGCAAGCTACCTCAAAAACAAGTAGGTATAATCCTTTGCAAATGGCATCAAAGAGATCTGACAAGACAACACAGCGAAATACAAAAGCAACTGGGAAGCAGAGGCGAGGCGAGTTCCCAGCGCAGGGCAGAGCGCCGGACAGAGCCCCGCAGCGCCCTACGGCCGCGATGGGGCTCAGGCGCCCAAAGCCCCGGAGCCAACAAGCTGCCGGGCCCGCCTCGCCGCCCTGACCCGGGCGCCCGGGCTCAGCTTGAAGCGGCGGCGGCGGCGGCACCTGCGCGGCCGCGGGAGCATGGGGAGAGGGATGCGGAGCGCCGCCGCCACTGCGGGGCTCTGGCTGCTGGCGCTGGGCTCGCTGCTGGCGCTGTGGGGCCGGCTCCTGCAGCCGCGGACTGAGCTGCCAGACTCCCGGCCGCCCGAAGACGGACTCCCCCAGCGTCCGGCCCGGAGAGGAGGCCCCGCGCCCGTGCCTTGCTTCCCTCTGCCCCCGCCCCTGGCGTGGGACGCCCGCGGCGGCTCCCTGAAAACTTTCAGGGCGCTGCTCACCCTGGCGGCCGGCGCTGACAGCCCTCCCCGGCGGCACCCTGGCGAGCGCAGGCGGCAAGTGCCCGCTGGGCGGCCCGCGCTGGCGGAGCGCGCGGCTGTGCACGAGGGTGTCTTCTGGAGCCGTGGCTTGGATGAGCAGGTGCCCCGGGGCTTTTCCGAGGCCCAAGCGGCGGCGTGGCTGGAGGCTGCGCGCAGCGCCCGGGTGGTGGCCCTGGAGGGTGGGGGCTGCAGACACAGTTCGAACAGACTGGCCGGTTTTGCCGACGGCACCCGAGCCTGCGTGCGCTACAGCATAAACCCCGAGCAGATCCAGGGCAAGGCCCTGTCCTATTACCTGGCGCGCCTTCTGGGCCTCCAGAGCCAAGTGCCACCGCTGGCACTAGCTCGGGTGGAGGCTGGGGCGCTCAGTGGGCACAGGTGCAGGAGGAACTGCGCGCCATGCACTGGACGGAGGGCAGCGTGGTGAGCCTGACGCGCTGGCTGCCCAACCTCACAGACGTGGTGGTGCCAGCGCCCTGGCGCTCAGAGGACGGCCGTCTGCGGCCCCTGCGCGACGCGGGGGGCTAGCTGGCCAACCTCAGCCAAGCGGAGCTGGTGGACCTGGTGCAATGGACCGACCTGATCCTTTTCGACTACCTGACGGCCAACTTCGACCTACTTGTAAGCAACCTCTTCAGCCTGCAATGGGACCCACGCGTTATGCAGCGCGCCACGAGCAACCTGCACCGTGGTCCCGGAGGGGCGCTGGTCTTTCTGGACAATGAGGCGGGCTTAGTACATGGTTACCGGGTGGCAGGCATGTGGGACAAGTATAACGAACCGCTGTTGCAGTCGGTGTGTGTGTTCCCCCAGCGGACCGCGAGGTGCGTCCTGGAGCTGCACCGCGGTCAGGACGCGGCGGCCCGGCTACTGCGCCTCTACCGGCGCCACGAGCCTCGCTTCCCGGAGCTGGCCGCGCTTGCCGACCTCCACGCTCAGCTACTGCAGCGCCGCCTCGACTTCCTCGCCAAGCACATTTTGCACTGCAAGGCCAAGTACGGCCGCCGGCCGGGGACTTAGCGTCACCCTGAGGAAGAGAGGAAGAACCGGGACGGGGGTGTGGATGAATGGGGGAAGGGCTGTCGCCCCTGCCACCGGCTGGGACCAGCTGGACCAATGCCCAGCCAGTGACCTGAGCGCAAAGGTTTTTAAAAACTAATGCTTCACCCACCTGCCCTCTTTTTTTTTTTTTAATCCCTCGCTTTTTTCCTTTCAAAGTTCTAAGAAGGCGAACTCACCGAGGCGAGAAGTGTAACATTCCCTCCACCTAGCTTTTAAACTATTCTTTCCTGTGCCAGAGCGGAGACTGGATCCGAAGAAACTGGCTGCTGGGGTTTGTTCCCCATGTGACGGTCTCTGTGGGAGATGAACCCCATTCTTGGACATCCCCCCTCCCTTTCCAAAAAAGGAAAACTTCCGTTTGAGCGGTTGAGCTAATTCTGCAATTTCCTACCAAACGCTGTGCTGGTGGCCCCGGAGCAAGGCTGTGACATTGGCTGGTGGAGCCCCCTTCCTGTGTTCTGCCTTTGTTCCAGCGCAGCGATGATCACTGTTCAGAGAAGGGGGACAGCTCCCTCCCGATAGGACAAAGAGAGCAAGACCTCCACACCCTGGGGAGTCCTGGAGACCCTGACAATTTGTCTGACTCATTTCTGAACTCTGTTTTGGCCTGAAGGCTATGAATGCACTGAGTCAAATACGAATTGCTTCTTTCTGCCCCTCCCAACTGACCAAAATTTTGACAATGACGATGTTTACTAGAAGAAAAAACAGTTCCATGCACTTTACTTTGTTTAAATTTTTTATTAAGAAAAACTTTTTTATTTGATAGAATTTGCCTTCTATGTATATATGTGCATAAATTGTGGTGTAAATATATTAAACAAACTTATATTTCAATAAAAGGGAGTTTAAATTTTTAAAAAAAGAGAGATCTGACAAGAAAAAAATTCTGCTTAAGAGATGCCATGTTTCCTTCTACTGACATCCAGCCGTCTTTGAAGTACACTACTGAGGAATCTAAGTGGGCTCAGGAACAAGGAAGAGACAAGTCTGGACCTTGGTTATGTGTAAACAAAAAAAAATTGGTTTTGGCTCAGGGATTACAATGAAAGGCCATAGAGGGAGTATATGATTCTTTCTACATGGAAAGAGATGCTCCAATGGGAATGGTCAGTTGGATGTTATGGACTTTGAAATACCAAATACCATCTGCCAGCTTAAACAAAGTTATTCTCTGTACAACTAAAATAACTCCATAAATTTGCTACCACCACCCCTTGTAGAACCAGGTCAACACCAGGAATCATATACAAAGGAAGACTGTCAACAAGATTTCACCCATATACCAATGTTCACAAGATACAAAATATTCCTAATCCTTATCGATATATTTACATGGTGGAGAGAAAAAGCATAGGAGGTAGCAAATATGTTCCAAGATCACTACAAAGTGACAATGGTCCAGCTTTTATGGCACAAGTTCCCCAGTAAATAGCAAAAGCACTGGGGATACAGTATTATCTACATTCTTCTTGGCACCTTCAAACTTTGAGCAAAATAAGAAAGGGCCAACTATTTCTTTATGAAGACTTGAGCTAAGATTTGCCTGCCAATGTCCAAAATCTGACCCAAGTTACTACCTGTTGCCCTTATCAGAGTTAGAAATACTATGAAAGCTTATCTGGACCCACATCCATATGAGATTTATGTAGCACACCATTTCTATCAGTAAATATGGTTCTAGACTAAGAAATTAGTCAACCTAATTCATATGGGATGAGTTCATACTACTCACCAAACATGCAGGAATGCCCATTGATCATGCCCAGTAAAATCCATTGAGCTCTACAAGAAAAGAAAGCCAGCAGACCAAGTTCTTAAGACCTGGAAGGAGGAAAAATCTATCAAAACACCTATAGCCTAGATGGAAAAAACTTAAACAGTCATTTTAACTACTTCCAAGGCCATAAAGGTACTGAGCATACCAAGATGGATCCATCTCTCTTGGGTTAAACACCTCCCTCTGAATCTTGAAATAATCCAGGCTTGCACATAGCTTCCAAGAATTCATCTTACACCTGTGAACCTATACAGGACCTCCAATTATCATTCTGACAAAATATATCCTCAAAACTGATAAGTAGTTTATAATTATAAAGTTAATTTTGCTTGTTCTCCTTGCTGCTTCACATTTGTTTATGACAACTTTTCCAAATATGAACAGTGACTGCAACCTTTAATCTCTCCTCCTGTTGGCTGTGTCCTTTTGAAACCTGACAGGTGTAGTTTTTACCACCTCTGTAGAAACCAATATGAAAACAAGCTCTTACACTTCCCCACCTTAAGTTAGCCAAGATTCCAAATGATTTTCTCTCAACATTCTCTATTCTCATGAAGCAATATCCATATCCCTTCACTCAATTTACCATACTACGACAGGTCTTTGTAATTTCTCAAAGAGAGATTCTTGGATCCTCTTGGTCTCTAGATATATTTATAGGCCTTCCATTCTCCTTTGGGGAGCCTGCTACCTCTTTCTACAGCAGTATACTCTCACTTAAATAAATCATCTTGCTCTGTCTAGTAGGTTTATCCTTCTACTCTTTGTTATTGACAAGAACCTGGAAATACAGAGAGTGCACCAACATCAACATCTATTATGACTAAAAGAAAAAAAAAGAACTGGAAATAGAAGGGAGAAATACAGCTGAATATATTGATGCATACCTGTAAACACAGCCTGAGCTGAGGCAGGAAAATTAGAAGTTCAAGGTCACCCTACATACCTTAACCATCTCTGCCTCAAAAAATTTTTTTAAAAGGCTAGGATTTAGTTTCATGATTGGTGGAGTGTATGCTTAGTACGTGTGAGGCCCTAAGTGCAATCCTTACTACTGAGATAAGAAAAAAAAAAAGAATAATACAACAACAAAATGAATAGCAACACACTGGAAAACCCAAAGCTACTAAATTAATTAATCAGAAAATAAAATACTTTCTCCAAAATGAGATTTTAAGAATGCATGATTTTCCTATTTCTTTCTAACATACCAGAAGTCCTTGCCAGATCTATTTGGCAAGAAATAGACACAAAGGGCATAGTTATTGGAAGGAAAAAGCATGACTATGTCTGTCCATAGAAGACATACTTTTATGTGTATATAATCTTAAAATTCCATGAAAATGAATAAATTAAGCATGAATATTCAGTATAAATAAATTTATTCTGCATATTTGGTAAATAAATAAATAAATTCAGCATGAAAATCCAGAATGCATAAATTCAGCAAAGGTGCTAATATACAACCCACACACAAAAAAATTAACAATAAAAATATGGCAAGAAAAGCAAAAAAAATTTCATCTATCATCTCAAAGAGAATAAAAGCTAGTCATCAAAACTGTGTGAAAATGAAAGAGAGAAATATAGATTAATAAAATAGAATAGAAAATCCAGAAAAAAAGGAACACTTAGATGTGTTCTCAAATGACACCACTAAAACACTATAGGAAAGGACTTGAACAAATATTTTTACCCACAGAATCACACCAGGATTTTCATTATACTCAATGGTCAATTAAGGAGGAATTTTTTTTTCATTTTTCATTATTGTATTACAATTATAAATAACAGTGGGATTAACTTTAACATAACCTCACAAGCAGGGAAAGTAATTTGTTCCAATTCAGTCCTCAGTACTTGCCCTTCCTCTCCCCTCTTCCCTGGCCCTGTTCCATTTACTGTACCATTCTTAATACTTAATCAATGATATAAATGACTTGTAATCTGAAAGTTATAAAACTATGAAGGAAATTTACAAAGACACCAAAAAGTGAAAGATAGCAAATGACCATGGGCTTAAATTTCTTAACTTATCAATACTGCCCAAAGCAATCCACAGATTCAATGCAATCCCTAAGAAAAGACTAATTTGTCATTGCAAAAATTTAAAACATCATTGTAAAATTAATATGAAATTTTAAAGCTACCAACTACCAAAACAGTGCTGAGAAAGAACAAAGTTGGAAGTCTGACACACCTTGATTTCAAGATGTCCTACTAAAAAGCCAGTCATCAAAACAATGTGAAAATGAAAGAGAGAAATATAGATTAATAAAACAGAACAGAAAATCCAGAAAAAATAAACACTTACATATGTCCTCAAATGACATCTGACAACACCATTCAATGGGAAATGAATAAACATTTCAACAAATGCTGTTGAAAAACCTAGATAGCCAAAAAAAATGAATTTGGATACTTGTCTGACACCAGATGCAAAAATTAACATAGATGGATGACCAAATGTCAGACCTACAGCTATAAGGCTCTAAAAACACAAAGGAACAATTTCATGACTTTGGATTTTTAAGTTATTTCTTGGATAGGACACCAAAATTACAGATACCAAAAGAAAGAGAAACTAGACTACATACAGATTGAAAATTTTATGCATATAGGGACACAATCATTACAGTGAAAAGGCAACCCACTGAATGCAATAAAACATTTGAAAATCATGTATCTGATAAGGATATAATATCCATGATGTAAAAAGTTCTTATATCTCAACAATATGACAACAACAACCAAATATTAAAATGGGCAAAGGATTTACATAGACATTTCTCCAGAAAAGAGACACAAATGTCTGAGAAGCACATGGGAAGATGGTCAACATTAATAATCTGTGGAGAAAGAAAAATAAGAGCCACAATAAGATATATCTTTAAACTCATGGTGATGGCTACTTTCAAAGAAACAGAAAACACCAGTACTGCTAAGAATGTGTAGAAACTGGAACCCTAGTGTACGGTGTGTTAGAATGCAAAGTGGTACAAACTTTATGGAAAAATGTATGGTGGTTCCTCAAATTATCAAATGAATTTCTGTCAACATTCTCTATTCTCATGAAGCAATATTCATATCCCCTCACTCAATTTACCACCCCAGGTGAGGTGGTAATTCAAATTCTCACCATAAACCTCTATAAACATTACAGGAAAGGACTTGAACAGATATTTTTACCCACAAAATCACACCAGGATTATTCATTATACTCAAAGGTCAACTGAGAAGGGATTTTTTTTTTCATTTTTCATTAGTGTACTACAATTATACATAACAGTGGGGTTCATTTTAACATAACCTTACAAGCAGGGAAAATAATTTGTTCCAATTCAGTCTTCAATACTTGCCCTTCCCCTTCCATCTTCCCTGGCCCTGTTTCCTTTACTGTACCATTCTTCCTTCTACATATTTATATCTTTCTAAAGTAGTGCTTAAAACACTTCTTTAGGTATAACTAAGGGTGAAATTCACTGTGTTCTATTCAAGTATGTACTATAATAGTTTGGTCAAATTCATTCCAATATCCCTGCTTTTTCTTTCTCATGGAGAAATGTTGTAAATGTGGGATGCATATATAATAGGATATTATGTGTTCTGAATAAAGAAGGAAGTTCTGTCCAATACTAGAACATGAACAGACCTTTTGAACATTATTCTAAGTAAAAGAATACATTTTTATGACTACTTATATGAGGTACACAGAGTAGTCAAAATAATAGAAAAAATAGAATAGTGGTTTCCAAGCCCTTAGGAGGCAAGGAAATTGAGACTTAAAGAATAAGTCTCAAGAAATGAGCGAGTTTCTAATTTGCAAAATGAAAAAGTTCTGTGGCTGCATGTTGGTGTCAGAAGTATGGCAATACAAATATACTGAAAACCACTGTCCTGCATTCCTAAATGGTTAAGATAGTAAAAGTTTGTTAAGATGGTAAAACTTTATTTGTATTTGATCACTTATATATAAGTTAATCACATTTTTCTTATTTCCAAATAAATAAAAACTGAAAAGAACTTCCTTCTTTATTCAGAACACTTAATATCCTATCATATGTGTATGCCACATTTAAAACATTTCCACTTGAGAAAGGAAAAGCAGGATTAGTAGAATGAATTTGACCAAACCATCCTAGTACACATTTGAATTCTCCATTGGGAGATCATTTCAATAAGAAATGTTGAAGGACCATGTTGGCTGAAAGGAAGGATCACTAATTCCCATGCCAAAAAATAAATAACAATAATGAGCATAGCTCTCAGGAAAAAAATTAAAAGTCAATATAATTGGATTTTCAGCTTGTAATTCCTCTTATAATATGATTGAAGACACAATTATATGATAATTGTAGAGTCAGTAGTGTTTCCAGAGCATGCACACTGTGAGCTCAGGCATGTGAACCCATGGGACACTAACACAGCCAGGTTGGGAGGGTCCTGTGGGGAACACACTTAGAGTCTTGGACTTTGTCTTGGAAATGAAAAAAATCCAAGAGAGGAAGCAACAGTTGGACAAACATAAATATCTGTCTCAGGAATTGTTCCTGAATCTGTGAATCTTCCAGCAGTTTCCTTTCTGAGTCTCTATGAACCATTCAGGAGAAAAATGGCCATATTGGAGAAACTCCGCCCCCCTGAGGGGTCAACACTGATCTACTTACATCCACCAGCCCAGAATCCTACAGGCTAGCAACACTCCAGCTCAAGAGGCACAACCACCTACCAGTACAACTAATGTTCTCAGACCCACTGGATAAGAACCAGAAACTAGAATCTCACTTCTGCCACAGTCACCGGCCTCCACTGTGCACAGGCCGAGTGTGGGCAACACATCAGATCAACAGAAACAAGTGTATATGGGAAGGGCTTGCCATCACTAATGTGCTCCTGGGACCACATTCAACACCCATCACACACACACACACACACACACACACACACACACACCACCCAGCCACAAAGACATGTGCACATTTCCCTTACTCATGTATGTACACGCGTGACAATCCCTTCTGTTACAGATAGCATAAAAAATGCTCACATTTGAAAACAGATGTACAACCATCAGGTCACTGCCATCCACCAAACACACAGATGCACAAATTGACCCCATTCTTGCATTCCCTGAATACATACAAAACATCTTCCCATCAAAAAACACATATTCAACCCCTACTCCAAAATGCACATGCCAATACATGCATCTGTGAACTATACTTTACAAATTACATGCTTATACATTCATACATAAAATACACTCCCTGAAAGCAAGTGCACATTATACCACCAAAAATTGAAAATACACACACACACACACACACACACACACACAAACATATATGCATACAACCCTACTTTTTTCCAGAACGCACACAAACAGAATCCTAAACTCTCTAGCAAATCACACAGATGTGATACTCTCAAAAGAAACACATACTTCATAAACATTAGAAATATTACTTCATCCTCAACATACAACAACTCTTAGAACTTCCTAAAGATTTAGCAACCAGATATACCATGGTTATAAAAATGTAACATGCATGACACTGAAGGATATGGGCACAACCCAAAACATACACACATAAACATGACTCTATTCTCAAAAATATTTGATGTGCAAACAACTCCTAAATACACATAAAGACTCCCAATCCCCTCCAAATGTACATAATAAGGATATCAACTACAATTCATTTGTCATCATTTTCCAGATACATAATCCACTCGTAGCTTCAGTACAAAATATACCTACCACTGCATTCTCTACCCTCATACTCTAAGCCCCAAAGTGTACATACACATTCTCAAAAACTCTCCCTTCAAGCACTGCTCTTAATAAATACCCATAAACCCCACCACACCATGAACAATGCATACACACTGTCACTAACCAAATACCTAACATGTATTCCCATATACATGTACCACTTGCATTCCCTAAGAAAGCACACACCACCGACTTACAGCTCGAAAATGAATATACAGTCAACGCATTACCTGAATACATTCAGAGCCCTAGATTACATGTGATTGACAACACAGGTGTCTGTCTGAATATACACATTCCATAGAACAGCCACAGACTAAGAAGCACATGCAGCCACTCTGTCATTATTAATAGATATATATAGGACTCCTCATACCTCCTGATGTACACAGTCACAAGCACACAACCCCATGAAACTCTGAAAATTCTCAATTATATAAACTTCCTATCTGTCAGATGCCTGGTCATACACCCAGAATTCCTCATAACCAAATATAAAACACATACACCACAAAAACCAATTAAGGGTACACAATCTGTACCCTATCATATAAAACCTCATAATTCTGCTTACCTTCAAAAAAACAGTTAAAATAGATACACATATCCCCATATCACAGAAAAATATTGACCAGCCAATATAATGCAAAATGCAATCACACAAATGTTCTATCAATAACTGAATATATTCAGAACATACTCAAATACTTCTTAACATATGACACTAATCTCCATTCCCAAATGTATCTTATATGACCACCTGTATGCCACAAACATGCACATACATTCAATGCCTCAGAATCTGAACGTAAGTACAGGAAAAACTCTCAGTCCTAAATTCTTACCTTGAAACCCTGTTTATACATATAAACTCTAAGATCTGGAAATACATAGATCCGAGCTCTCGCCAGCCTGCGGCAGACTGAGCCATCTTCCAGCGGCCCCAGCGAAGTGAGAAGCAGCTCATAGCATCTGCCCTAAGAGGCCCGGAGGTCTGATCAACTCGCCTGCCTTGGCCTCCTCCAGGCTCTGCTCTTCAGGCGCGCCATAAGCTGCCTTGGCGCTTGTGACGGCTGCGCCCCGCATGTATCAGAGCGGCTCTGCTTCGCCCTGCTGCAGAAGGACTCCCCAACCTGCGCCGCCTGCCGGTGCCCAGGATGCACCGCCACTCGCCCTCGCCCGCGATCGACCCGGCCTTCGTCCCCAGGCTCCTGGCGGCCGTCTCAGCGGATTCAGGCACCATGAGGTTGTGTTCCCCAACTGCGTGTTCCATGGGAAAGGTCACAAGAAGACTCTATAGTGCTCTCGCCAAAACTCTGAACAGCAGCGCTGCCTCTCAGCACCCAGAGTATTTGGTGTCACCTGACCCAGAACATCTGGAGCCCAGTGATCCTAAAGAGCTTCTGGAGGAGTGGAGGGCTGTCCTGCATACTCAACCTCCCAGGTTCCAGAGGGACTTTGTGGATCTGAGGACAGATTGCCCCCATAGCCACCCACCCATTAGGGTCATGCAATGGAACACCCTTGCCCAAGCTCTTGGAGAGGGCAAGGACAACTTTGTACAATGCTCTGTTGAAGCTCTCAAGTGGGAAGAGAGGAAGTGTCTCATTCTGGAGGAAATCCTCGCCTACCAGCAGGGCATACTGTGCCTGTAAGAGGTGGACCCCTATTTTGACACCTTCCATCCGCTCCTCAGTAGACTGGACTATCAAGGCACCTTCTTCCCAAAGCCCTGGTCACCTTGTCTAGATGTTGAACACAACAATGGACCAGATGGTTGTACCTTATTGTTTTCTCCAGAACCGATTCAAGCTGGTCAACAGTGCCAATATCAGGCTAATGGCCATAACGCTGAAAACCAACCAGGTGGCCATTGCTCAGACCCTGTTGTGCAAAGAATCAAGACTACAGTTCTGCATCAAGGCCACCCACTTGAAAGCTCGCACTGGCTGGGAGCAGTTTCATTTGGCCCAGGGCTGTGACCTTCTCCAGAACCTGCAGAACATCACCCAAGAGGCCAAGATCCCCCTGATCATTTGCAGGGACTTCAATGCAGAGCCCACTGAAGAGGTCTACAAGCACTTCGATTCCTCTGGCCTCAACCTGAATAGAGCCTACAAGCTGCTGAGCAACAACAGGCAGTTGGAGGTCTGGACCTGGGAGGGGGAGGGAGGGGACACACCCTGAATTACACCTGGTACTCCAGACAGGCCACTGAGCAGTGGCTTGGCGCTTGACCTGCTTACGCAGGAGCAGATGGAGCTTCCCTCCTTCAACTACCCCTCTGACCACCTCTCTCTAGTGTGTGACTTTAGCTTTAATGAGGAACCCAACAGACTTCTATAAAAGCTGATCTGGCCTTTTTAATCACAGGAAACTTAAACAGGGATATTCAGGAAACTGAAAAAAAGATAGGAAATTGCCTGAGGAAGGTCCGCAGTTGCAGTTTCTGTATCCTTTCCTGCCTTTCCAGCATGCCCTTGGGAATGATCCTGTTAGTTCAGGAACCTTTTCAATGCAAATTGTAGCAAAAAGGCTGTTTGTTTGCACTCTAGTTTCCGGCTTTTTTTATTCTCCCTCCCTGAGGATTCCCTTTTGCTCTGTCATTTAAGGGCATTCAGCTGGGCTCCCTTTGAAGCTCTTTCAGTTTGTGGATGCTTTAAAAACTTGCTGGCTTGCTTGCCTATTCCATCGCTAACATTCAGTATGTAGGAAAATTTCACTAGACCGTATTTCAAGTTATTCATTTGTGAGTTTTTCAAATGTCAACAGGATATGCATGCAATATTTATTATTTTTATATCTTCATGTAAAACTAAATTATGACATCATGAACATTTTAGAACCGTGCAAGACTCAAGTTATAAAATCACTTAGAGTAATTTTCTTCAAGCTTTTAAATGTCTCCTTCTGGTGCCCTACAATGTGTACAGAGAAGCTTTTCAGCATGGGGGGGATATTATTTAAGTCTGAGTATAGGGACTGAAGCTCTCTTCATCAATACTGTTCTCTCTGCCTCCATGTTTCCCATTGTGTTTCTTGAAAAATTCCAGTTAGTTTTCCATCATTTAATCACTGCTATGCATTGTCCTTTTTCCATTGGGATAATAGTGGTATACATTTGAAAGTTAGTATCATCATCATTTATGTTGGAATGTGCTTTTCACCATGATTATTTGGGAATTATTATGTCACTGTGTCTAAGAAAGCCAAGGGGACTTTCTTTTCAGAGATTTGAAGGCTGTTTTGTTTTGTTTTGTATTTGTATTTGTTCTTGTTGTTGTTGTTGTTTGTTTGTTTGTTTGTTTTTGGTACTAGGGATTGAGTGCAAATGTACTTTACCACTGAGCTACATCCCCAAGCCTTTTTCTTTTTTGTTTTAAGACAGGGTCTTGCTGAGTTGCCCAGGCTGGCCTCAAAACTTGTGATCCTCTTGTCTCAGCTTCCTGAGCAACTGAGATTACAGGAATAACCTCCATCAGCCAGAGATGGGAAACTTTACAGAAAGCCTGTAATTGGGCTGTCAGAGAAGTTTCCTAGGAAATCCAGATGACTGTCATTTAAAACATCTACAAAGAAGAATGTAAGAAGTTAAAAGATAACCCACAATTCTCAACCATCAGAAATAAAAGTGATACAGATAAGAGGTGATGCCTCTTCCAAACAACATAACCCATCAGGAGTAAACTAGTACATATTTTATTGTATGAGTTGTAAATATTTAAGATTAATAAATAACCTTTTAAAGCTTAAAAAAAGAAATACACAGATCCATAACAAAGATGACACACAGTCCTAGATCTTCCGAAAGGCATAGACACATGTTCACAACAGTCCATAGTGCCAAAAATAAAAATCATGGAACCAGCACCAGTAGCTCAAACACATGCACTACTACAAAGGTACTCACACAACACAGGCCAAAGAAATCACTCAGACACAATCCTTGCATACATGACAATCAAACATGCACACAAAAGATGATTCATGTATTTTGGTTCATGTTCTTTTCCTGACTCTTCACATGAGTCCTGGTACTAAGGCACAAGATCACACAAGCAGTACACCACATACATAGTCTAATATTTGACACCTACAGTCAGCAATTTGTTTTAGTCTATTAGTTTTGTGGGTTCTGAAGATAGAAGTGGAAGGGTATAAATGCAGATTTCAGGCAAACACATTGATGTTGAAAATGTAATAAGAGAATATAAAAGTGAAAAGCAGAGGCTATACTCCCTCCTATAAAACTGAGAAGTACTTGCCAGTCACTCAATAAATATTTAATACAGAGAAAATGCTTCAAATAGAAAGAGACCTCTTTCAGATACCCCTTCTGGAGACACTGAGGTAATTCAAGGGGAGGATCACCCCAAATAAACCCATATGAGTATCCATCTCAGCCTATACAGATGTCTCCTAGCTTTGAAGACACATTGTTGTGCAATGTATGTTCCCATGCTGGGCCTGAGCTTGTCCACCTGGGCTCCCTGCAGTCACATCTGCCCCAATTTGTGAATGGTTTACAGTCCATGCACATTTGGTCCTCTTGCATTTGGACCTGTAGTAAGGCAGTATGTCTGGTGGAGGGTGGATAGAAGAGGAAAACTGTTCAATTTATGGTGGCTGGGAAGCAAAGAGAGAAGGAACATGTGTCTGAGTACCTGTTGAGGGGCACATCCCCAATTACCTCATTTCCACCAACTGGGTCCCACCTCCTAAAATGTGCCACTACCTCCCAGTGGGTTATCAGGTGGGAAAGAAATGTTTAATATATGAACGTATGGGAGACACTAAAGATCCCCATCAGGTTCTATCCCTTGTCCCAATAAACTCAATCCATCTCACGGCATTCATCTCTAAAAGTCCAAATGGTCTCAATAGTTCCTGTATTGCTCAAAAGTCCTTGTCCAAAGTCTCCTCTGAGACTCAAGGAAACTAAGTGAAGTGTTACTGTGAGGAAAAGATTTATACTCCACACATTTTCTTTTAATTAATGAGCATAATTTTATTTTCTTCCCATACCCTAATCCTTATTTTAATTACTAGTTTTTGAGTTAGTTAAAAGCACTAACCTTTGTACAGGGCAACAACCTAGGTTACAGGAAAAGTCCAAATTAAAAGGCATTAGCAAAGATATAGAGCATAGAGATTGACTGAGATGAAAACCAGAAGCCCATACCTTCAAAATGCAAGCTTCTAAACAATCATGTCTTTTTAGATTCACAGGTCCCAGATGACTCAGTGACCACTGGACCCAGATAAGACCGTCACAACCCACATTCCAGAAAAGGAAATTTATCCAGATTAGTGAACTACCCTGGTGCCCACCTGCCCACTATTGAGGAAAGAATCCCACACAACATGCTATATGAACATTCACTTGGCAGCACTAAGCAAGATGAAACAAGGAGCTAGTCATTCATTTTCTTACCTGTGGGCATGTTGCAAAATAAAGTCTCTTCTTTTCCCAACACACTGATGCTTCAAGTCATTGGCTCTTTCAAATAAAAGAAAAGCAGCAGAATCAAAACTTTCATATTTACATTAGCTGTAATCCTCTGTAAAATGATAAAGAACTTAAAATAATTGAAAGATACAATGATGAAGGAGAAACACAACCATCCCAAAAAGGAAGAACAAAAACTTGCAAGTTGGCATCTGAACAAAGCTTATCAGGATAAACATTAAGTTTTGCATTCCATGTGTGGAACTGGGGCACATGATTGTGCAAAATATGTAACAGAGAACTTGGACATCCTCAGCCCTCCACTCTTTGTCTACTACAGGGCCACTCTATGGATCCAGGTGAACTCCCTGCCTGTGACTTCCCATGGCAGATGTTTTATGTTGCTAACGTTGCTAACTACCTCGGGTTTCCAATAAAACACTGGCTTCACTCTCATAGTTTGACAAATCACCCTTTTGGGGCCTGCTGGATGGGACTCTGACTGTTTCACATACTTCACTACCACACCAAGCTTTCCTCTCAAATATCAGTAGAAGCCTTCATGACCCCATAACACTTGCATTCAGCATGCCTGATAAACAGAATCACATGGACAAAGCAATAGTTTGCTATCAATGGAATCAGTAGCCAGGACATTCTAGACCATGGACTCTTCATGCCTGAATGGTGTTAGTTAAACAGGAAATGGATCTTCCTAAGCTTCCCTGGGAAAGCAGGGTACCCTGACATTCTCCTCTCAAACAAGTCTTGTACCCAAGGTACATTTCTAGTGTATTAGTGCAATGTTGCCTCTCCATCACATAAATAAATCCCTATTTCCCAGTTGTATAAAAATAAGTTTCTACTCAATACACATATCACACATATAGCCCCAGAAATTATGTCAAAACTGCCATATCCCTTAAATACACATATGCCTAATATTTTTCCTTTTCACAACTATTGCTAATTCATGCAACAAACACTGACACACACAAATGAGCACCTCTAGGGTGTGCTAGTTAATACAATCTGTATATATATGTACCTCTCTACAAGCATCACATTCTTACACAATTACCCAACACATACAAATATGGAAATATTCCCAAACACACATGATATCTAATGCTGCCATCATATACAAAATCAAAAACTGCTAATAAAAAGAAATAACTCCACATCTAAAATGCAGAGTCCTACTAACACCACACCACAATCAATATATATATATATATATATATATATATATATATATCCATCCTACTATTCCAAAAAGTATTCACAGACTGGCCGTTAGACACTCAAATACATAAACATAAATATGAATACCAAAATAAAAACAAATCCACATAACTAAATAGCATGTCCTGAATATAAAAATATTCCTATATTTCCATATTATGTCAATCACTTTGCAAACCCAGAGAAATACACCCAAATGCAATCCTTTACATTGCCCATATGCACAAACATATATTTATTTCCAAAATTACCACCGTGCATGCACTCATCCCAGTATTCATGGAAAAAAAAAAAAAAACAAAGGTTAAATATTATGAAACTCAAATTATAAACACCTAACCTCAACTCCCTGAGTTTATGCCCATCACTTCTCACACCCTTTAAATTCACTCATTCCTACACAGTCTCCCAGAAACAGTCACAATGTTCCTTTCATCTAAAATTACACCAAGACACCACCACCCAGACTTCTGAATATGTAGCAGATTCTCATGAGTCAGTTGAAAACAAAACAACCCCAACACTCTGAATGCATATCAACACATTAGGGACACTACCACCCAATAAAAGGAAGAATGAAAAACACTCATGCTCTCTGAATTCCTACCATCCCTAAAATTACAAGATCAACATCTCATTTTCTCATATAAATTACCCCACATAATTTTCATGTCCCTAAAAACCAAACGAAAATTACCTTGTGTCTACAAATGCACACCCGGACTCCCAAGTAACCCATCAACACACACAAGAGAGCACAAAATCAATTTAACATGTACAATAGATGAACACCATAAAATTTAGTAATAAAATAGGAATCTGTTTACTGCAAAACGACTTGTGGTCAAATGTTTCTCCTGTAATCATGTTGCTTTGTCCAGACTCTTCCACCAAAGTCAATCTATGAGGGCATGTCAATCGTGATGTGACCACATCAGCCTCAGCAAAAGTGACTCAGTATTCCGTTTTGCAAAGTCACTAACATCATGAAAACTGAGCGTCCTTCTGCCTAACAACCCGGATACTGGCTGACAGTGTCTCTAACATTCACAGCTTTCACCGGGGAACAAGAAAATAACAGTCACAACTTTGTCTCACACCGACAGGAGCACTGACCTGCTGACCGGTACCATGCTTCTCAAGCACTGCAGAGGTTCTCTGGAGCATGGGCGCCACTGAGGCTGCAAGGGACATGGACAAGGCCTCGACGTTGGTGCCGCCCTAGCCAACGTGCCCCTCACTTCCAGGCCAGGCGGGCCCTGGCACAGCTGGCCTAGTCGGGGCGCGGCCCATGTCTGAGGTGAGGAAAGGCCGGCACCCCGGGCTGCCTGGCGAGGTGCAGGGGGCTGTGCCGTGTAGCAGGCGCCTACTCACAAGCACACGGAGGCCGACGGCCGACGGATGGAAGACTGGACAGACTTCGAGGCCTATGGGACTGACTCTGGACGCCACCGTGAGAGCCACAGCCAGCCTGTTGTCAGTGCCCCTGCCTATGCTTTGCTACACTGAAGCTGCAAGGGACTCTTGAGCCAGCTGTAGGATGGCAGCCCAAGAGCGCCAGAGCGCCTCTTGCCAAGAACATGCGCATGCGTGAGGGGTGCCAGCGGGAAGCTCAGAGCGCTTGAGGGGGTCGGGATGTCTGTGAGGTGTCTGGCAAGGCAGCTTCTTGTCACAGAGCCTCTGGGCTGGCTCTTCTTTCAGAGAGTGCATCTGAATCACCGTTAGTGATTTTCACTACTACTAACCGGCCATGCCTGTATTAGAGAGCACTGGAGCAGCACTTGGAAGTGCTCTACTCTGAAGCATAGAGTCCTCATTTGGACCCAGTGTTTTTACCACTTTTACACTATGCACGTTTAATTCATGTTCACTAGTCCAAACATCAGTGTATGCTTTCTTCCTAGTCCATCTGTAGGTTCGATTAAAGAACAGGTCTGGCAAAGAATTATAGGTCTGGGTAACACTCTGAAACCCCCATTCCTTTATTTTGTCTACTTCTACATTTACTGAACTCAGCATATTATAGCATACAGAGAGCTCTCCCAATATATATGGATGCTCAATTCTTTTCTTTGAATATTTTTCTTATATGCTTAATGAAGACTTGGCAATGTTAACCAATTTCAGTAGACATAAATTTAATCCTCCACATTCTTTTAGCTTGAAGTTTTTCACATTTTTACCACAGAGTCACTTGACCTGGTAAGACATTGAAAAATAATTCACTCCCTTGATGCTCTTTCTGGGAATTTGGGTAATTAATATCACTTCCCTCCAGAGGATAATGGGGAAGACATGTCAAATGTGGCACTGCCAAGGGTCTCCTGGTGCACAGACCTAAAATCTCTTCACAAGGCAGGCAGGGCCTTTGTCATACCTCCAAAGTTTCCTGATTAGGTGGACATCCATGTTCAGAATATTTTTTTCCCTTCAGCAACAGATAGTTCAGGACTTTATGACAGCAATGGTCAGATGGTAGGACGGAAGAATATTTCACTGCTGCATTTCATGGCCACTCCATTCCTTGACTTTTTCCTACAGAATTTACTGTACTGAGCCATATTTTTAGATGTGGAGAGCTCTCCCAATATATATGAGTGAAAGAACAGATGTTTTCTTTGAGTGTGTTTGTTATAACCTTAATCAAGGCTTAACATTGTCCATCAATTTCATCAGACAGAGCAATTTTACCTTCTCCCTGTTTGTAACATACAGCATACTTTCAGTTGGTACACTTTAAAAAATGTGTACCATGGATAAACTTAGCCTTGTAACATTGAGGAAAACAAAACCCACTCCCTTGATGCTCTTTCTGGAAATGCCGGTAATTAGTATCACTTCCCTCCAAAAAATAGTGTGGCAGAGAGGTTAGGTGTGACACTGCCAAGGGCCACCCTGGTGGAAGACAGAAAAGTTCTAAAGAAAGCAGACTAGGTCTTTGCCATTACTCCAAAGTTTCCTGATTAGGTGTAAAAGCTTCTGTTTTCTGTAGCTCATCAGACATATTCAGACATGTTTTTTTTTTTTGTGTGTGTGTGTGTGTGTTTTCTTTGCTCAGCAATCATTGTTAGCCTGGGGATTTACAATAATAATGTCAGATGATAGGGCAGAAGGACATTTGACTGCTCCTTTCCATGCCAGTCTCCATAGATTGAATTTGAGCTACTTGGATTATATGTGCATCTAGAGTCTAGCATTTTGAAGCAGTGGAAAACAGATTGCATAGGGTTAGAGCTGAAGTTCAGTGGAAAAGTACTGCCAAAGAGTATACAAGGGCCCTGAATTCATTTTGATCTAGCAAATAAAACTTGCTTTGAAAATTTGATATCCATCATTCATTATAGTAAACCATTATGTTTTTTTTTTAATTTAGAATTAAGGGGAAAAGACAGTTTTACCACACTGTCCTTTATATCAGTAGTTCAAAAAAAAAAAAAAAAAAACAGAAGAAAGAAACAAACTAGATCTAATGTCAGTGACATGCTTGAAAACTATGGAAAATAATGAGCATATTTTACAAGTAAAAGATGAGCCAAAGAAGCCTGTTTTCAGTGTCTGGCTATTCTGTTTTGCCCCATTCCTTTAAAAAGGCTGATGTTGAATATCTTATGAACACCGAAGTGTGTGTTTTGCAGATTTGAATGGATGAAAGAAACACTATATCCATAAAATAAAAGCCACACTGTATAATTTATTAGCTGCTTATACCATGATTGTGTGTCTGATGAGATCCATGGATAAATGATCATGACCAGGAGGGGAAGCAAACAAAGATAATTGTGAGGTGTTGGAATACCATTGCATCTGTCAAACCACTGTCCTGTGAATCTGAGAAACTATTTCAAAATGGCCCAGAGGCACACACCACTTGGGACTCCACTCTATTCCGTGAAGGGAACTTGAAGTTCTCCCACACCTGCCAGAGCTCTTCATGGAATGTCTTTCCAGCCCCACTCAGGCCTGCTGCACTTGTCCTCACCCCCCACAGAATGTTTTGATCCCTCATTTAACTGGTGTTTACATTCAAACTTTGAACAGCTGTAGTAGGACCTGAAGGAACTGCTACAGCCAGTTCATGTTCTGGGTCCTCTATTGATGTTTTCCACTCTGAAAACTGCAAGACTCTTTGTCTAGCATCCTGGTATTTAGAATGAGGTGAGTCTAGAGGGTCAGGAGCTTGTTATCATACTGCCAGTTGCCCTGTAAATCCAGGGGAATTTAAATGGAATACTTCCCCTGTGATCAACTTAGCAGAAGTAGAGGAAGGAAAGAGCCTTATACAAGGCACTTGACATGGGTCAGGAAGCCCAGGGAAAAGTAAAACTGCTAATGAAGAAGAGGGCTCCTAAGACACAGGTCTAGAAATCTCAGGAAAATTACACTGGGTCAGCAGAAAGGAGAGAGGCCAAAGGTTTGATTGCTTATAGAATGAAAACAGGGTTTTTGGGCAGTGGGAGAAGGTACCATAGTGTGGGGAGGGATTGATTGTTGGAGAGGAGAGCCTGAAATCTGGTTCCATTCTTCAGACATCTAGAAGTTGCCTGTGATATCATACTGAGGGTATTGACAGGAGGGTATTGTATCATAAGTGGGCAGTGGAGAAAAAAATTTTTAGTTAGAAAAATGCCCTGGTGGGTTTCTCACTAACCACATCTGCAGTGCACTATCCTGTCTGTGACGAAAGCTGCAGGTACTCTAACTACCACAGTCCAGAGCTCCTCACTGCCCCCTGCCCTGGAAAACTTTTTCTTCATTCCAGGCAGGAGGTATTCTCAGTTCCTGAATGGCAAGGAACTTAGGAAACCTCAACCAACATAGATTTGAGTCTCTGTGAGGTCTTCTGAATGATTTGTGCTTTCATGGAAAAAATCTTTCAGACATTTTTGGTGTTGACCACTTTTTGTGGTGTAGCCATGCCCCTTCATTTTATGTTGGCAGGGAGATTTTGCTCAAATTCCTTCCTTGGTATTCCATTGTAACTGCATACATGGGGTGCGGGGATATACTCTGTTTTCCAGGATCAGGTTTAAAGAAAATTTGGTTCTTTTTGAGAGGAAGGAGAATAGCCCACAGCTATGAAGGGGCCCTACTCATATTGTCACTTGAAGTTAGGCAGGGGTCATAATTAATATGTGAAAGTGTTGAAGGTGGTGGACCTTGCATTCCTTGACTACATTCTGTGTGATGTCATGGTGAACAGGGATGTGCTCTAGACAACCTTGCTATATTTGGCATCTGGCATAGGCCTGGTTCTCTATGACACTTTCCTTCTCATTATTGAAAGCTCAATGGAAAAGAACCTCAGAATGGCTCAATTCCCAGGCTCAAGAGCATAACCAATGGCTGTTAAAATGTCTGGAAAGCCCCACTAATCATCCCATCACCTTTCATATACCTTAGTGGCTTTTGTTGTTCATGCAAGGAGAAGATCTCAGGGAACTGAAATCTATGACACAGACCTCCTCCTTGGGAACAGAGCTTGCTGTGTCAAGTAGGGACCACTGAACACTGGGGATAGGGCTGGCCTGAATCAGTGCCCCCACTGTTTTTTTGTGGTCAGAAATGCTGTGAGAAGTACCCACATGCTAGGCAGGATGTGTTCCTGATTGACTTTCAGGGTTTCTCTGGCTCCAGCTAGGGAGAGATTTCATTCAAGATCAGTTGTGCAAGCCTAGGAAAGAAACAGAAAGATTTATAAGAAACATCAGCAAAAGGAAACTGAGGAGGTGATGGGGCAATATTCTTTGGGAACTGTCACCTTTACAAAAGATCTTGAAGTATGTGGAAGTGCTCTGGAGAATCTTCCTTTCCCATTGTTAAACCTGAGGAGAGGGATGGTGCTACTAAGCAGAGTCAAATTGATCCATTTCTAGAGAGTCACCTAGGAGGACAATAAATTTTCTAAAAAGAATGCATAAGGGGTCTCTCAGAGACAGGTAAAGCTGAGGTGTCACAGTCAATAGATAGTGTTCAGGGCATTTTTTATACTAGGAATGACTCTTCTCTGTGTATAACTTTTGTCTAAAGGAGCATACCATGAAGTTTACTCAGGGATATTTGCAAACTGTACAATTTTCCTACCTACAGGCCCCTGATCTATTGTTCCCCATCAGATTTCCAGTGACCAAGGAACTGGGGAGCCTCTTTCTTGCTGCCATTTTCCCTCTTCTGCATTCTCCCATTTGCTTTGCCTTCACAACGTTGGCATTAAAGAGACCAGGTAAGAATTTCAATCCTGGTGCCCCTATGTCTCCCTTCAAAGGTGTACCCTTTCTTTATTTACCCCTTTGCAAACAACCGGCTGTTCTGGGAGCTGTTCCTGGTGCAAGTGTGACTGCACCCATCTCCCAGGATAACCCTCTGGTGCTGTCTGCTTACTCTGGATAACTATTTGTGCCTAAGCTGTTCACCTTCATACAATGTGAGGAACAACAGAGACCAACAGAGTCTTCTCATATTCAAAACATTGCCCACACTCAGATATCTCAGATATCCCTCAATTAGAGGGCTCCAGGGGCCTTATATGAGAGTGTGGAGCATCCTGCTTTATTTCTCATGGCACTTTCTGGCCTAAGGTGCACTGTGCCTACCTTAACCATTGATGGGGCCCAGTACCATGGGAGCTGATGGGCCCTGGGTCTTCACCCTCCAGCACAACCACAACTGGCCCAAATAGCCTCCATCATCTTTCCAATGAATGACCACCAGTGGCTACATGGAGTGTCTAGGGAGTGTGGACTACACACCTTTCAGAATTCATCGCTATCAGATATTTTCAGCAGACCTCAGAGTATTTGTGAGAACTTCCAGAACGAGCAGCATTTCAAATTCCTAGTTCGCAGGCACCTTTCTGAGACTGGATGTGTGAGCACATTCCTGCATCCTTGTGGGAGTATTCAACACAAAGACCTAGAACTCTTCTTGGAGCTCTGAAAGGAGGAAAACTGTGCAATGAAAAAGGAGGCCAGAATGTAGGGAAACTTAGAAAGTTTCTGAGGGAAGGGGACAAGCTGAGAGAGTTACATTCACTGCCGTATTCATCTCAAACTTGTGCATAAAATGTGCCTCATTACAGTTGCCATCACTGCCTTCTAAGAGCAGCAATCTTTATTTTTAATGTTCATTACCATTACACAGAAGACCCAAGGTCAGAGCAGGTTCATGGGTTAATGTGGGCCAGGATTTGAAGTTGGCTGTCTTGCTCCATATATTGGTTCCTACTCTAGACATTTCATCTTAAATCATAGGTCTGATTTTTCATGGCGCAGCGGATAACTTGAGCCCACTACAACCATGGAGGAGTCCCTGTGGAAGTGTTTTCAGGAACGACAGCACACAAGCAACTTTGACCAGATGATCTTCTACAAGACTGCAGAAGTGGGTCAGGTTTCAAGGCCCAGAACTAAGTGTTGGAGAATCATGGTTTGCAAAGCAGGGTTTGGTACAGTCTATCACACACCTATGTGTTGGCTTCGGGGCATCTAGCTCTCTAAATAGAAGCTCCCTCTAGCTGGTTGACAGGGCATTCTCTCTGCAGCAATCCCAGCAATTACAGCCTTCATACTCCTGATTTCAACTCTGCCTTGATGTTCAGGGTCAGGATAAAGAGGAGTAACCAGCCCAGTCACAGGGTCTCCCTCTGCTTTCTTGGCTCTGCAGAAAGGAAAAGTTGCACTATCCTCACTCAGGCCACCTGCCTGGGAACTAGCATCTCTTTACAGAAAAGGGTTGGTCATAACTCATAAAAGTGGCCACTACTTCAACATGATGTTCCAGAAGAGGGTGGCAGTAGAGAGTGCTTGGTCAGGGGAATCTAGCATCTCAGATGCCCCAAGGACATGTGTCTGGTCTTTACTGTATTTTCTCTATGTAATCTCTGCTATTCTAACAAGTGAAAAGAAGATAAAGGACTGGCCCTTATTGGAAGCAACTCAATGTTCTCAGATTAGTTTACTCTTTCATATGATCCCTCTTGTGCCTTTATCTCCCACGTGATCCTTCCAGAGCTCATTGTCCTAGCCTCAGTATTCTCGAATTGGGTCAGGACCCCTGGTATTCCCTGATATAAATAACATCTCTGACCAATTTCTGGCACTTACCTAATCTGTGTGGTTCTTGGCAGGGACAGGAGAGACCTGGAATAAGGGTGAGCTAGGAGCCCTTCCTGGGTCCCTCAGATCTGATTCCCTTCAGATGTTAGGTGATATACTGTCTCCCCAGAACTGTGGTATCCCCTTAGGAGAAGCTCTTTCCTGGGACTGACTGGCTCATTCCAGGACACAGCTCCACATCACTGCCACCAGCTCCTGCCTGATATGGGACTAGCACCAGCCTGGTATACCTGACCTGCTTCTTAGCTCGGCCTGTGCCTTTCTTACCCAAACCCCACCTAGGTATGTGGAGTTTGAGGCTGCAGGGGAGATGAAAGATCCAAGGATGCAATTGTTAGGAGTTTTCCAGTGCCTACATCCTCCTGTATCTTCAAGGCTGATTCTTCCAAGGCCCCCGGTCCCTGAGGGTGTACAACACCCAGGCAGAGTTTTCTCATTCCCACAGGAACTCATGATGGTAGAAAATGGGGTCAAGAAAGGTTTTTGTCCCAAATAAAAACTTTTCCTTTAGTATCGGAGATTTTGTCTTGGAAGCACAACTGCCCCCTAGCATCTGAGGTCCAGCCACCCTGTGTTTAGAACTCTGTGTTAACTGGGACTTGTACACAGCTTTTTCTCTCATTGCTTGGCTGAATACTAATGCACCATCTGCCAGGAATAAGTCCTGGGTGGGAAGAGAAATGGATTATTAGTTGCTCCAAATGTCCTCCCATGTGACTGTCCTAGATGTTCCATCTGGTGCACTGTCACCTCACTTGGGTCCTCAGATCTGGGTGTCTTGGTGCATGGCAGATCAGATTAGGTTCCCTGAACTCTACCTTCTTCCAAGTGTTTAGGATGAAGCTGGATCCTCCATCCATGCACTGTTCTGGTTCTCCTTGTCCTAGTGTGCACATCCAGAAAGACCTGCCCGAGGGTACTGGTTTATTAGCAACCATACTCAAGGTGCCTAAGACCATGGTGTCCAAGGAAATCCCACCTGAAGCCATCCAAGAATACACGGACATCATTAATAAGATATTCAGGTATAGTAATTTTGCCATGTTGGAGATCTGCCACCTGTCCCAGGAGAGCCTGCTACAAACTTGAGAGAGGAAGAACTGGAGCAATAGGCAGAAGAGAATGATTTATACCCAGATCCAATCTCCTGAGCTACATTGATGAGGAATTTGTTTCAAAGATATGCTGGGCCTAGAATCTTGGTGTCTTCAAGTTTTCAGGACCTATGGAAATAAGCTTCATACTTTATATTCTCACTATTTTGTGTGTGTTTGTGTGTGTGTATGTGTACATGTATGTGTATGTGTATGTGTGTATAGCTGTTAATGGCATATAAAAACCCTACTTTGTGGACAAGGATGGGGTAATCATTGCTTCCTGTTCTCCTAGAAGTGTTGTTGACTTGGGATCTTTTCCACCCAGGGTCACTCACACTCTCTTTCCAGGTGGAAACCATGGTTCACCCCCAATTCCTAGAAGAATTACTTTCCTCCAAACTATAAATGAATATCTTTTACCCAACAAATGTGCTGGAGCAGGAGAAAGGACTCACTCCTGACCAAGTAGAGAGGGGAAAGGGGGTCTCCCAGTATACCAGGGTCTGGAGGTAGACCAGTCATTTAAAAGATGAAGGGACACCTGATAAACAAGGAGAAGGATAGCTGGGTCAAATGATGGTTCCATTCCCAGATTTCCAAGGAATCTTCCAAGGAATTTCCAAGGAATCTCTGCTTTCTATATTGGCTGTACCAATTTGCAATCCCACCAGCAATGTATGAATGTACTTTTATCCCCACATGCTCTCCAACACTTATTGTTGTTTGTCTTCATTATAGCTGCCATTCTGACTGGAGTGAGATGATATCTTAGAGTAGTAGTTATGATTTGCATTTCTCTGATTGCTAGAGATAATGATCATTATTGGGGTCTCAATGAAACTGGAGTTTTGTGATGAGACTAGTTCTACATCTGGCCAACTTTCTTCAGAGTTCTTGTCTTGCAAATTTGAAGAATAAAATTCAGAGACAAGCCGAGCATGGTGGTACACACCTATAACTCCAAAAACATGGGAGGCTGAGACAGAATGATCATCAGTTCAAAGCCAGCCTCATCAACTTAGTGAGGCCCTATGCAATTTAGCAAGACCCTGTCATGAAAATTTAAAAATTAAAAAACAGTCTGGGACGTGGGGATATGCCTTGGTGGATGAAGCACCCCTGGGTTCAATCCCCCCATACCAAAAGAGGGAGAGAGAGAGAGAGAGAGAGAGAGAGAGAGAGAGAGAGAGAGAGAGAGAGAGAAGAAGAAGAAGAAGAAGAAGAAGAAGAAGAAGAAGAAGAAGAAGAAGAAGAAGAAGAAGAAGAAGAAGAAGAAGGAGGAGGAGAAGGAAGAGGAGGAGGAGGAGGAATAAGAGGAGGAGAAGGAGAAGAAGAAGAGGAGGAGGAAGAAGAAAAAGGAAGAAGGGGAGGAGGGGTGAGGGAGGGAAAGATAAAGGAAGGAAAGAAGAGGCCTTAATGGTGCCCATTAATATTTCTAGGGGTCAATTTCCTGTGTGGTCTCTGCTTCTGAATAAGACCTTAATTAGGTTCCACTACCAGATTATAATGTACTCTTATTATCAGGAAGAATCCAGAGTCCTGCCCAAGTCTCCCTCCTCTTGACTTTTGATTGACAGCTTGGGGGCTGCATGACTGCCTCCCAACAGGATGGTGTGATACTCAGGGTAAGAGGTTTTAAGGAAACAAGCCCCCCTGTTTTTGTCTTAATTTTCCTTCCCCTTAATCAGTTCATTACCTTTTGAATAGCCCCCATCATATTTTGTGAGGGTTTTGGCTGTCAGGATGATTGGGGGTTGTGGCATAGTCTGGGTGATATGTGAGGGGGGTGGGGGGGTGCTTGAGACTTGGTTATAGGAGGCAATGAAGATGTGATCCTGAGGGTAGCTTTCCTTAATGAAGGCTAGGGGAGGTTCTAACATACCAAGCTACCACCTACTAGGTGCTCATACCTCAGAGAAGGATCCCTGTGTCTTTTAGTGAATCTCCCTCTCTTTTACTTGCATTCCACTCATGGCTGAGCACCTACCTTGGGTCCTTATTATGCTACGAGAGGTTACCACCAGCTGCTGACCTCCTCATTGGTGGGGCTGAGCCTACAGTGTGCAACACATTTCTGGCTGATACAGGACCTTTTTATCCTGTCCTGTTTTAGGCAAAAGATTAAGACTAGGACATTTGTTATACCAAGAGGAGCAGGATCCTCATGCAAGAATATTCAGGCCCAGAAAAGTGTTAGAACAAAAAGACTGGGCCACAGACAAACCTCATAGATCATTTCAGCTTTCTATTAAGGAACAGGACTACACCTACAGTATTGGATTCACTTTATTGGTGGAAAATGAGCCACTGAACAAAGGAGGGGACTAGGCTTATATAAATTGTGGGTGATTTAGGTAGCATGTCAGTCTGGGCACTCAGAAATTTAAATTGTTGGGCTGGGGGTCAGTGGCTAGCACCTGAAAAGAAGTTATCTTTGAAGAGATTAGTGTATCCTAGAGGCTTTCACTTTAGGTTTGATGAATCACTTTCTTCTCGCCTGCAGCCAGCATCTGGGAAGGAATTATTTTGAGAGAGATGAAAGCTATCAATGTATGGCTTTTTGATCCTTTTCCCCAGGCCAAACTATCTTGGGTCTTTTTATTTTTCATAACCAAGAAGAAGAGCTGGTCCTGCCCCCACAACTTGACTCTAAACAACTTTTACCCAAAGATCTGAAGATAGTTGGAAAATAGATGCTACAGAAACTGGGAGCTATAGGCCCACCTTATTTGACAGTGTTCTTGTAAGCAATTGAGAAGGAGATGCAAGTGTTTTATTTGTCCCATGTTGGGACACACACCCTGTATCAAGGTATATGGGTCTAGGTGGAGGGAAGCCAGAATCCCAAGCCAGAGCAGGCATGGAGCAGTGAGCTTCAATCCCAGACAGCCCTGCCTCCTGAGCTTTCACTCACAAGACCTTTGTTCTCAGGAACCCAGCTCTCAGCATTTGTACCTCCAGCAGTCCCTCCCAACCTCAATATACATACACACACACAGATACCCACATGCTTGCACATCCTGCAGAGTGCCTCTGCCTGCTCTGTACCAGCGGGAGAGTATCCTTCTGTGCCCTGCAACTGCTCTGTGGCTAAGCAACCTGGAGGTGATGCCAGGACCTTCAAAACATGCAGATGAGAAGCACAGTCTCATCTCAAGTGTGCTTGGGGTCAGATCCACTGGAGAGGGCAAGAAGAAGACCAGGGTTTCCCATGATATGTCCCCAGGGCCAGAAAGTGAAGGAGGTTGGACTGAAGACTGCAGTCTGGTTTTGTTAGGAAGAATTTGACAGCTCCATTTTTATACACATCCTCCACATTAGAATAAGAGTCATCCCAGGTCACTCTGACTCAGCCTGACCTAAACCCAGGCAATAACCCATCATCACACAGGAAAGGGGATCATCATCTGGGACTGGAATCCTGAGAAATATTTGGTTCAACAGGAGCAATGACTACATCAGTGACCACCAAGGTGACACCACAGGACCCTTCCCTGATGACCCCTAGCAATAGCCTAATTGCAGAAAGTTTCCAACTCCCTTGCTCCACTATAACTTCCCTAGGCTATAAGCAGAAGTTGGGTTCCAGCCACTGCTAGGGACCACACACCCTCACACACACAGTTTTGTCCTAAATAAATAAACTGTTGAACTCCCTCTCCTCTCTCTCTTTATATTTCTTTCTTTTGGGTTCTTTCCTTAGAAGTCAAAGACAAGAAGGACCCCTTTCAGTGCATTGAGAGCTGCAGAGACATGCACCATGACTGCCACTGAGGAAAAAAACCTAAACCCCTCTGCCTTACTTTCTCCTGATTGACCTAAAAATCTGCCTTTGGAGATCCCGAGGCTGGGGGGTATACCATCATTCTCCATCAGCAGTACTGTAGATGACATCTGGGACATGCTCATGATCACAGTTGTCTAGACTTCCCTTCAGGAACCCAAAGGACACTTTTTCAGAAAACACTGACCCTTGGCCTTGTAGGTGTCTTAGGAGTGATGGGAACAGGATGAAAAGGCACCTCTGCCTTTGTACTGTGTCTGTGCCATTGCCTGCCTTAGTCTTTGGGTCAGATTCTACTCAGCACTGCACACAGACATGTTGATGTTGGAAAGATGTTTTGTCCAGGATTATAATAAAGTGCTAACTTGATCTAGATTTTCCTGACCTCTCTTATTCTCCTTCAAAGCTAAATACACCTACCAGCCACCACAACCAAAAACACCACAAAAGGGGAAAAAGAAGTGTTACCCCAGTTCCTGGAGTATCTCCACATGTTTTCAGAGGGGACATTATCATTCCTGCCCTTTATTTGTCTTTTGAATCCTCTCCTGTTTGTAACCCTGGAGCTAAGAAATTGATTTGGGATCAAAGCTCCCATTTCTCCATTCTTTGGACACTTAATGAAGCCTTTCTTTCCCCACAAAACACACCTCCTGGACACAGCTTTTTTTGTGTGGGATGAGCTTTCAGACCTGGGTTGGGGAACAAGGCCAGTGGCTTGGCAGGGGTGGCCATGATGGATGGATTCCCCTTTGTTCTCCTACAGGCTTCTCCTCAAACAGATTTTTCAAGGCCCTTTGTGAACATGTTGTTTTTCATCCTGAGAGGAAGAGATATTTAGGCAGGCCACAGCACTCAAGTCACCATATTTTTTTGGTACTGGAGAATAAACCCAGGGGCACTTTAACACTGAGTCACATCCCAAGCTAGCTATTTATTTATTTATTTGTTTATTTATTTGGAGACATAGTTTCACTAAGTAGCTTAGGGCTTTTTTAAGTTGCTGAGGCTGGTCTGGAACTTGCAATCCTCCTGCTTCAGCCTCCCAAGTTGCTGGGATAACTAGAATAGGCTTCTGCACTGGTTTGTATCACCACCTGTTTAGGACAAATCTATAGGTGAAGCCAACTGAAGCCACTGGCCATGTCCTCAAGCTCCCATCATCCTCCTGCTCCACATTCACCTCTGTTCCAGGTTCATCCCTGCAAAAGCAACTGCTCCTGCCACCATCCACATAGTTCTGCTCTTTTCTATCTTGTTTCATAATTCTATTAGGCCATACATTAAAATTTACATCATACATGTATACATAATGTACATTTTTTGTCACTTTAAACATTATTTTCACATGGGTCATATGCAGGCCATTGCATCAACTTTGGTCTTGCAGTCCACAAACTCTGAGGGCTGCAGACTTGGTTCATTGGATTGTAGACCATCTTCACAGTGTGATTGCTGCTGTCAGAGCTCCTTACTGTCAACCACCAGCTCCAATAGGCAGACATGCTGACACACCCTTATCTGCTTGAATCACCTTGAGGCTGCACCTTCCCAAACAGGACATTCATGCCAACCATGCATAGGTACCCATTTTCTGGAAAGCAGGGAACAACATCTTTCCTACCTCTTCCCAGAAATTGCCTGGAAACCCTTGTAAATGCCTGTGAGCCTGGTCAGATGGGACCCTAAGGGCTGAAAGAAGACTGGTGTAGAGGAGGTAACCTGATAATTCAGGCTGAAGCTTCATTTATCTTGAACCACAAACTAAATTGGGAATTCAGAATTACATTATTGGTAGAATGGTGACACCCATTTTTCTTTCTAAAGCTATATTTAAATTGATTGATAACATATTAGGGATTGAACCCAGAAGCACTTTACCTGAGCCACATCCACATCGTTTTGTATTTTGAGGCAGGGTCTGGCCTCAAACTTCTGATTCTACTGCCTCCTCAGCCTCCCAAGTCTCTGGGTATAACAGACATGTGTCACTATGCCCAGACTCTCACTAGTGTCCTGAAATTTGGAGGAGCGATTCCTGGTTTCAGGCTTCTGGGCAACTGATCTCTACTTCTGCAGTGGTGGTGGACACTGTCTGAGGTGCGGTCTATGTGGAGCGGATTCAAGGACCCCCTAGCCGGCTGAAATCAGGGCCTCCTCCTTGACCTGTACCAGATGCAAAGCGGCAGGGTATGGCTCCCAGGGGAAGGAGCCGTGATATGGGAGGGTGCCGGGTCCTGTGGGAGAATCACGTGGGGAAAATTGCAGCCACTTCCCTGCGTGCCCAGCAGTGGCTACAAGGCTGGCTGAGAGGAGGTCCACGGGGCACATGACCTGGGGACGAAAACAGAGCCTGAAGGCGGCTAGGCTCTTGGGCTGTAGGTGCCAGCTGGTAGGTGGCAGAATCTCGCTGGGCAGGATTCAGACATGGGGGGCTGAGGGTCTTGTGGGTGCCAAGGGTCCCTGTGGCAAGGATTCACTCCGTGGGTACCGGATGTGGGGATGCGGATCTAGGTCTTCCGGGCCCAGAGACCTCTAGGGAAGGTCACACGGGTGCAGGTGTGGGTCATGAGTCTCGCGGGGCTGGGTGCTGGTCAGTGAGTACCCAAGATCCCACAAGTAGGGGTTACAGGCCTGGTGGTGACGAGGGAGGGCATTGCTGCATCCTTAAACGCAGTCGCCTCTTCCTGCGGGTTCAGCGCTGTCCAGACCCCAGCTCTCTGGCTGCTGGCTGCCGGGCAGCGGGGCTCAGGCCTTTCCTGGGTCTGGTGCGACATCCCTGGAGGACAGTCCCCCCACCCGTGTCCTGCCACAGCCCGGGGGCGCGCAGGAGCCTCCTAGCCAGCACAGCAGGATGGGGGGGGTGCTGCAGCTGGAGCGCTTGGCGCAGCGGGACATGAGACCTGCAGCTACGCGCTTGTAACTGCTGCGGTTATTTTTAGGAGAAAGGCTCAGTGACCCCAGAGCATCAGCGCCTGAAGCACAGCCACGCCTTCCAGGTTCCAGAGAAGGAGTCCAGGACAGGGAGCATCTGTGAGCAGTGCAGACCCCGCGGGCCAGCCACCCTTCCTGACCTGCTTTTCCTTGGTAGTGGTTGGGGACTGGACCGTGCCTTGAGTTTTGTTGCGGCCAGGGACTGATAAAAAGACTTAAAGAACTGGTGGAAAAGGATACATAAGTTGAACAGGGAAGGGTTGGGTGTCTGGGGCGCTCACTCTGCCTTTGGACCTTGGTGCGGACTTAAAGAATAGAGTGATCTGGAGAGGTGTCCCGAACCCTATTCCGGAAGTCCTGGTCAGTAGGCTAGTGGAGCACTCCATTAGACAACCACAGATGGTAACAGGCCAAGACACACTGCCCCAAAATGTGACCTGGGAGATAGAGCATCCCCCCAACCCCCAATACACTTAGGCATTCTCTGGCTGGCTGGTTAAAAACCTGGAGTCCAGGAGTAGCTGGACTTCTGTAAAAGAAATTGTCCCCAGTGAAGGAAATCTGCATTAGTAAAGAGTCTGCTCACAGACAGCTTCGGTTACCTGGGAAACTGTATAATGACACAATCTCCATTCATCTCATGGTTCCACCCTCACCCTCTCTTAACTGTGTCCTCTCCAGCATTCCAGCCAACTGACCCTTCAAATCATATTTTGTGTCTAAGTATGTAATTAAATGTGCAAAATTATCCTCCTGTTAGTCATCTGATGTTGATTTAATTCAAACTCAGCTAAAAATCCTAGGCAGGCAGAGGTGAGACATTTTTCCCTCCCCCATAGTGGGAAAGAGCCTGGGGAAAGGGGGAGTCACTGAAGATGTTTGAGTGAAGAAGTGCCCAGACCTCGGTGGTATTTGGTTCAGGGGCTGTGTGGAGGGGAGGAGACACCATGGGAATTGGTGTTGGGTGTGGCAGGTGAATCATCTGGAAGAGCTGGCCCTCCAGTGCAGACCTTGGAAGAGGGGCAGGGGCTGCAGCAGGGGAAGTCTCCATGCAGCTGGGATCTCCAGCTAGTGAAGAGCCACTGCTGTGCTCACTGCTTCTGCAGCTCTTTGGTGCAGGACCAGCAGAATAGGGTGGTGAGTGGGTGGGTGTGCTGAGGATTCACAGGTTAGAAAAAGAAACAAGTCCTGCCATCTTCACCCAAACCTGGAGTGGCCAAGACCCTCTCCTTAGTTGGATGTCACTGGTCAAGGAGGGGAGTGGGCCTTCATAGATGGCAGTGTTCCCTCAGTTATTGGGAACACAGATCCCAGACTGTTATCCCTGGGCTGCCCACTACAGACTGACTTTTGCAGGAGGCACTGCTCAGCCAGAGGTGACCATGGCCACTAGCACCTCTCTAATGCTGTAAAGCTGTCACTGTAAAACTCACCTAACCCTCAGCTGTGCTCAGGGCTAGTTGTGGGGCAGCTGTCTTGTCCCCTCTCTAAGGGAGCAGGGTGAGATACTAAGGTACTCGGAGAAGGCAGGGTCATCTGGCTCCAGGCTCGCTTTCCAAGCAGCTCTGAAGGCTACAGGGGGGTCACATGTGTTAGGCCAAGGTTCTGCCATAGCTGCAGGTCCACCTGAGTTCCCTGCCCACCTGCCCCAAGTTATCAGTGGTTGTCTGGAAAGCTGGCTTGGCCTGCAGTCTGAGCTGCAGTCTTAGCCTCCCTGGGTGATGGCAGAGACAGAGGGGGGCTTCTGGATGGAAGGGGATCCAGGGAAGAGTGGGACTTGGGATTGGGCAATGACCATGAACAGCCACAGGAGACAAACTGCTGCTGGGTTTCCATTGGCCGGGGGAACTTTCTGGCTACAGCAATCTCATTATCTCACAAAATAAAAATTAAATGGGACTTTGGCCACATGACAGGAGGCACAGTTTGTAGCTGCTGCCTTGGGGACTCTTGCTTCTCTTTCAGACCTGCAGGGGAAGGGACACTGGGCTGGAGGAACTCCCAGCCAGAGACAGCATGTCTCCTGTGAGGAGGCCTCCAAGTTCATTGACCAGTGTGGAGAGGCTGCCTCCTGCAGCCCCAGGACCAGACAAGACCCAAGGGGCACTGGGGTAAGTGGGGAGTGGGGGCATCTGTGCCTTTCAGGTATATGGGAGCAGGGCCAGCTTGCAGCCTCAAGGGATCCTGACCCCTTGCCCCCAACTCTTCCCAGGGGGCACTTTCCTCAAGCAGTTTTGTGAGGTTCTTTGCTTGAGTCATCTTTCCTGCTTAAAGTTTCCAGTCTCTTTTCTTTGAGGGAACTAGGGTTTAGTCCCCCTTGGGGATGAAAAGCCTCTGGCTGAGCTGAAGGGCCCTGGATATTCCAGAGGATATCTTGGGAGGAGGTGTCTGAGGCTACTGGAGGGGGAGGACTTTGTGGGTTTGCAGTGCCCTTGAAGGGGTCCCCGAAGCCTGCCCAGGCTGTCAGTGAAGGGACAGGAGGGCAATAGCTGTCAGATGGGTCTTCCTTGCTGAACACAGGGATAGAGAAACTACCTCCCCTTCTCCTGTCCCAATGCCCAGAGCCCAAGGGGCACATCACTCCCAGAGGGCAGCACTGCTCTCCATAGTTCCAAGGACACCCAGAGCACCCTTTGAATCTGCAACCTGTGCATAGCACGGAGGGCCTGGGAGAGGACCACACATGTGCTCTGAAGATGTGCCACTTACACCTGTGCTTGAGTGGGGAAAAAGTCCTTACTTCAGCTTGTTGCTCTCCCACAGCTGAACCTTGGTCCGAGTGTGAGCAGGTGTCATGGGTGTGAGTGGGTGTGAGTGGTTCTCTCCCTGCTCTGCCTGGGCATATTCTCACTTTCATATTTCTCTGCTTTCTTTTCATATTTCTTTTCATATTTCTCACTTTCATATTTTTCTGCTTTCTTTGGGCCACAGGAGGTGGGAGGATGCAGCTGCTTTCTTTGGTTGATATTGGCTTCCTTGGTGTTTTGTCTATGGCTCTTTGGGGGAGGGGCTTTGAATTACAGTGAGATTTGGAGTCCATCTTTTCTTCTGGAACCTGGCTGGGCCTTGGGCCTTGGGCCTTGGGCCTTGGGCAGATGCACTTCGCTATCTGAGTGGCTGTAGAGTTTTTGCCTTGTGAAGACAGAGCTGTGAAATTGTGGAGCCACCAGGGTTCTCCACCCCTGGGTATCAGAAAGCACATCTGCCAGCTGGGCCTTGGGAGAGGAGGGTTTGCAGTCCCAGAGATTTTTAAAAAGCCAAGATGCTAACCTGTTATGTTCCCAGCACTGTGCTAAAAACAACATTATCATAAAACCCTGTGCTATAGATCTTGAGATAAAACACAAAGAGGTTAAGGAACTTGTCACAGCCACACAGCTAGCAACAGGAAGAGATAGGACTTGAACCCTCTGGAGCTCACATGCAGGTTGAACTGTGGTTGAGGTCTTTCTGGTCCTGGTTTATGGGAGAAAAGGGGTGTTGGTCTAAGTGATAAGCAGTGCCAGCCTGTCTTCATAGGTTTGCTGTGGGGTTGGCATTAAAATCAATGATGTGACACGACAGGATGGTCCATGACAGTGGCCAGAAATGGGCCATTGGGGCAGACCCAGCACCCAGAGGGGCATCATTTATTCCCCATCCCTTTGGGAAGTGGCAATCCACCTTCATCCTGCTGCAGAGCCCCCCGAAAGGCCACTGCCCTCTGCCCCTCATCATTTTTGGAGAGGGCCTGGGCTGGGCCCAGAACCACTTGCCAGCAGAACCAAAACAAAAGGGGGATGTTCCTGAGAACAAGGACAAGTGGCCTTTTTTATCAAATTCCCCTGATTCTTCTCATACTGTAGTCCTTCTGTGGCAGGAATCAGGAAAGAAACAGCAAAGGACAAGTCTCTAGCCCTGACCCTGAGCCTCCACAGAGGAGTTTACACTTCAAAAGGGAGTCATTAGATTCCTAGGGTAGTTATTTACAATTCAAAAGACAAAAGGTAATCAGGTTTCCTGGAAATATCTGAGTAGAAAGGGGCAGGGACCCTCCTGGGGCAGGAACCCAACCTTTTCTAGGCACTACTTCTCACCACAGTGTTCTGATAGTTCGGTTTTTTTTTATCCAGGCCTGCGTTTGTCATCCCTTACACTACCAGGTGCTGCCTTCCAGGGGGTGCCCATTCCTGCAGGTAGGGAGAGAGGACAGACTTGTCTGACACCTCACCTGAGCCAGAGCCTCACAGGGGTTCCAGCCCTGGCTTCCTCACACCTGGGGGTAACTGTTTACAGGAATTGAAACTGAAACAGGAACTGGGAACTTGAGCAGAGGGAGGCCACTCCTCTCAGTCACTTGGAGGTTTTCCAGGTGGTTTCACCTGCTGGTAGGAATCCCAGGCCTGATGTGTTCTGCCAGGTACCCAGGTCTAGAGGTCCCTTGGATGAAAGCATGGGGGGAAACCTGGGGTCTCTGCACAGGCAGGGGTTGGGGGTGGGGTGAGGGCTTTGAGAGGTGTGGCCACCCTTTCCTGCCCAGGTCCCCAGGGACCCAGTTGGAACTCTTTCCCCAATGCTGGGAGGTTCCAGGAGGAGGCGTGAAGGTCCAGGAACCATGTTTCTATTTAATTCTGTGTTTTCCTGGAGGATGTATGTTTCTATCATGTAGGAAGTAAGTTCAGATTTGCCAGAGCAGCAAGGCTCCTGGGAGGCGGGGAGTGTGCTTCTTGGAGCCAGGATGGTGATAAAAATATCAGACCTTCTATGCACTAATTTTTTCCTGGAGCCTCCAAGTTGGCCCAATGATCTGCCCTCCAGGAACTTCTGTCCCTGTCCTGCTGCATGGCACAGGGTGGATCTGTACGACCAACAGAGGATGGCAGAAGCCATGGCTCTCTCCCTGGTGCCAGGTTTAGGTTACACAGCACACTGTATCTCTTGTCTTGGTAGTGGTCATATTCTCTCTCTCTCTCTCTCTCTCTCTCTCTCTCTCTCTCTCTCTCTCTTTTCCTATCTCTCTCCATCTTTTTCTCTCCTTGTCTCTCTCCTCTTTATCTCTCCCATTCTCTC
This sequence comes from Urocitellus parryii, assembly GCF_045843805.1. Taxonomy (NCBI): domain Eukaryota; kingdom Metazoa; phylum Chordata; class Mammalia; order Rodentia; family Sciuridae; genus Urocitellus; species Urocitellus parryii. The sequence goes on from NW_027554068.1 coordinate 151,377, forward strand.
TCTGTCTCCATTTCTCCCTCTCTCTTTCTCTCTCTCTCCATCTTTTCTCTTCCTCTCTGCTTTGCTCTCCCTCTCTTCTTTTACTTTCTTCCTTTCTTTCCCTCCTTCTTTCTCTCTCTTTCTCCCTGTCTTTAGCTACCTCTCCCTTTTTCTGTCTCTCCTTTCTTCCTCTCTGATTTCTTCTTTCCCTCTTGTCATTTGCTTTGAGGGAGATCACCTGCCCCATCATGAGCCACTCTGTGAATGGGTTCACTTGGCTAGGATTGTAAGCATCTTGCCATTAGCCATGCTAGGGTACAGTTTTGGAAATGGTCTTTCAGCCCCCATCAAGACTTGGGAGGACAGTGCCCTGGCCATCCTATTAGCTACAAGAATACCCATGACACTCAGAGAAAGAGTCTTCCACCATTCTGCTTCCAAATTTCTGTCCCCCCAAAACTGTTCGATAGTAAACCTTTGTTCTGGGATAACTCATTACACAGCAAAAGATAAATAACACAGAGCCATTTGTCTTTAGGCATTCACATGTCTTTGTCACATTCACACCTGCTGCACCAGCAGGAACTTCCTTCTGCTCCAGCCTGGTAAGTTCTCCCATCAGCTTCTGGGTGGATTCCCTCCTTCCTACATCCCACACAGCCCTATATTTTGGACAGCTCTCTGGTTTTATCCTGAGTGGCAAGAGTACCAGCCCACCCTTCCCTGCCTCAGCCAGCATCCCAGCCCTGATCTTCCAGAAGAAAGACCTGAAAGTGGAGCTGTTTTTGTTGATTTCATGAGTTCCTAAAGCACATGGACACATTACTTCAGATGTCTGTCAACAGTCTTGATATGAACAGCATGGTTGCATGTTGAAAACCCAGCTGCCTAGAGGGCCTTTTGGCTCCTCCTCTGGGCACACAGTTTTAGGTGGTTTGAGCCCACATGAGCCACCCAGATTTCTGTTACTGTGGTAAAATAAGTGAGACAATTACCTTAAAAAGAGGGCATTCATGTTTTCCAGAAGTTTTAGTTCATGGTCACCTGGTCCTGTGGCATGGTGTTCATGGTCACCACAGGTCCATGATGGGCCTGTGGCAAGGCAGCACATCATGGCAGGAATGAAGCTGCTCACCTCACGGCAGCCAGGAAGAGAACAGGAAGAGACCAGAGGCCCACTCTTCCCTAAAGAGCACACTCCTATCAACCTAGGACTCCTACTAGGCCCACTCTCTACAGGTTCCACTACCTCTGGATAGAACCATGGGCTGGGGACCAAGCCTAACACATGGGCCTCTCAGTGACACTCAAAATCCAAACAATGGCACCACTGGGCTGGGCTGTCTGCCTGGACTGCAAGATGCTGGCCAACCTCCTCCACCTTTGCTGCTTATCTGTTTCTGTTATCTTCCCCTGTCCATGGCTCCCAGCATGAGCAGCAGACCCCTGAGCACAGAGTGGAGCCATCCTCAAGCACACTTGCTCCAGGCCTATCTTTTGACCAGGTTGTCATCCTCCCTGGGGATTCCTCACAGTCTCTCATGTAGGTGAATCCTGGAGCAAGAATGTGCGGGTGTACAAGCCAAGTCATCCTGTGTATGATCAGAACTCCAGGTCACATGTGACAGAAACTACCTGAAGCAAAAGTGAGTCCTGTGTGTTGACTCCAGGGTGAGTCTCTCCAGGGCTTACCAGCCTCCTGGCTCTTCACCATCCCTGACCCATGGGGGTTCAGCAGAAACTCCAGATTTCCTCCTTCCTGCATCTAGTGACCTCATGCATGTGGATGCTCTAGCTGAGTGGCTCCAGCTAAAGCCACAGGTGGTGTGCCTTGACTGGCCCAGCCTATCACAGGCCTTTCCCTGAGCATGTCACTGTGGCTTGTGGTGGCCAGAGCCAGGGTCAGAGCCAGCCTTCACCCACCCATGGAGATGGGGTTTCTCAGTATAACATCAAAGCTCTGTTGCAAGAGAAAAAACACCAGGTGGGGAAACTGAGGCTGGGGCTTTTTACAGAAGTATAGAAGCTCCAGGGACTCATGAAGCTTTATTCTGAAGGCCTAGTAAGGCACCGTCTCCTCCCACTAGCACCCTGTCCCATCTCCTGGTAATTCTCCTCCAATGCCAGCAGGGAAAAGTGTGTTTAGGGCCACATTATTAACTTGCTAATCTCATTTCTGGGACATAAATGCTAAAGGCTTAGACGATCCACTTATATAATGAGATCTCCAGGACAAGTTACTTGGGAAAATGTCAGGAAGGATCCATCATGCTCACAGAAAGAGAGAGCCAATCAACTAGGGCAACAATTGGATTCAGCCTCCAGCAGGGCCAAGAAGGAGGGCAGGGCCTCACTGTTCCCTTTACTGGAACTAGGAACGCTGGGCATGCACTCTGGTATCTGCTACCTCATTCATTTCTTTGTCACCTGCCCAAATGAGTCATGGCTGAAAGAGGGGAATAACAGGGGACAGAGGGACAGATGTTCAAGCAGGTGGGCTAGATCAGGTGCCAGACTCAGCTCTTGCCTCTCTGGCCAGAAACACTCATGTGTTCTGGGTGCCTGGGATGTGTCTCCCAGATGAGGACCAGGGACTACCCTCACATACCCTACCCATGGCTTTGCCCATGGTAGAGCCCCAGCACCTCCTCTGGTACAGTAGATAACCCCACCCTGGTCTACTCAGCAAGTGATTGAGAGCTACCAATCCCCAGCCCTCCAGCCTTATGTCTATTCATGATACTGACATATGGTACCTCCACATGGATCCACTGGTCCAAGGATGCTGCTAATTGAGAGAGTGAAGCATGTCCTCATTAGATCCCTGCTGAAGCAGAACAAATGTAAGATGCTAGGGAGCAGAGGGCAGCCTGAGCGTACTGTGTGTGTCTGTATGCAGCATTGCAGGGGTAAGGGAGGAAGGAAGGGGTAACATGGGCAGGCTGCAGGCTTGGCAGTGGGTTCTGGGTCTTAGAAGACTCCTGGGCCTCAGTTGATGAAGTCCTAAGGAACTGGGTTGGCCATCCTGGCCCAGGCAGGCTGGCTGTAGCAAGAGATCAGCTGACAGCAGGCCCCATCATCTCCCTTCATTTCACACCAAAGAAATGCTGAGCCAGTGACCATAGATGCACCAGAGGCTCAGCAGCCCAGCAAATAAGGCCCTAAAATGTTCTAGTTCTTTCTCCAACAAAGACATTCTATCTCATATTGAACCAAAGTCCTGAGAGCTCTAGACCAGAGTCTTCTGTTTTTTATTGGGGGTGGCCTGGACCCGTATCAGTGATTATGGTATTGCTACTCACCAGTGCTTTCCCCACCAGGCCCCCACTCCATTCTGTGGTCCCTCCCCAGTGCCCAGCTGAGGATTAACCACCAAAAAACCCTACTCCTGGGACTGGAGAGGGCAGAGATGAGACAAAAGTCAGGGTCTCAGGGTCCTAAGCAGCCTTTCCTCCCCACTCAGGTCTGGAGCTTGCTGCCCGGAAAGAGGCTTCTTCACCAACTGGCCACGTGCATCCTAGATGACCAGTGGGTTTGAGATTCATGGCCACCACCTCCCAGGAGGTGTAGGATCATGGTCCCCTGACCTAGTATGACCATCTGCCCCTGCAGTGATAGGAAGTCAGAGGAGATGGAGATGGGATCCAGGACATGAAAGGCTAGGATGCTCAGGCTGTCTAGGGGAAGCGCTGGGGGTGGGGCTTGCCCTTGGCTCCAGCTGAGCTTCTGAACCTCTGGGACACTAGAAAGCTCAGGATGCCCTTCCATTGGCCTGTGCTTGCTCTCTGTGAAGTGGTAGTCTCATGGAGTATGACTGAGGGTTTCACTTACTCCTTCTTGGCAGGGGTAGATCTGGGGCCTGGAACTAGCACCCCAACACTGTGGGCTTTTCCCAGGGAGTCAAGCAGGGGCAGAGTCTTATCCCTCAAGGGTGCAGCCTGCTAGAGAGGGGCCCTCATCAACTCCCTCCAGGCAGCTGGAGTGAAGGGCTACTGCCAAGGCAGCTCTGACTCCAACTCCACCAGCATCCTTATTCTAGCCCTGTTGGGCCATCTGGGTGTTCTGACTTGCCCAGCTACACCCTGGACAAGGTGCTTCTGTCCCAACAGAATGTTTGGGGGGTCTCTGCCCCTGGCCCTGGCCCTGGCTGACAGTGTTCACATCTGCTGCAGGTGCTGGGCAACCACATGTCAGGCACTGCTGTGCAATGAGGCATCTGCTGCTACCATCTTGGGGCAGATGACTGCCAGTGAATTAAGTGTGTAAAAGGGAAGGGATGCCATAGGAACCCTTTCTTGCAGGGAGAATGGGGTGGAAGAGGCAGGCACCTCTTATCTGGGGGAGCAGGGACCACATCTAAGGGAGAGTTCTGGGATCACATGGGCTCCAAGTTTGGGGTGGGGCCCAGAAGGCAGATCCTAGACACAGGTAGCTTGGGCCCAGCCTCAGAGAGTGTGCAGGACCCTGCAGGACAGGATTGGCATGCCCTTGTCATGCCAGGTCGGGTGGTCTTAGGCATGTCCCTTCCCTCTCAGTTCTTCAGGGCCTGAAAGAAAGGGTTTGGTGTCTTCAGGTGCTTTCATTTCCTGATCCCTGAGCTTGGAAAGATAGGGGCTTCATCAGCACACACATGCTTGCCGTCTGCAGGGTCCTCTGGCCAGGAAGTGACAGGACCCCAGCAACCCTACTAGACTCCCCTCAGGGTGTGGAGGAAGGGCCTCCACCCTGCATCCAGAGGCTGAGGCTCCTACAGAGCTTTAAGTGGTGGTCATTGAGGTCTCCATGCAGAGCAAGACCCTTTGTAAGCTTCCCTCAGCCTCCTAGGTTGCAGCAAGAACCACATGGTAAAGTGTATGGCCAGGATGCTGGTCAGGAAGCTGACTGAAATATGAGATCCTGCCTGCTTTGTATGCCTGAAAAGCCAGTCCACTGGAACCAGAAACCCTCAGTGATATTGGGCCCCAAGGAAAGAGAGGTGTGAAATTTCATCAAGGAAACAGCCCAGGGCTGGGGATGTGGCTCAAGCGGTAGCGCGCTTGCCTGGCATGCGTGCAGCCCTGGTTCAATCCTCAGCACCACATACAAACAAAGATGTTGTGTCCGCCGAAAACTAAAAAATAAATATTAAAATTTCTCTCTCTCTCACTCTCTCTCTCAAAAAAAAATTTTAAAATAATGGAAACAGCCCAGTCACCAAAGCCCTGTTTTGGTTGGGAGGGTCTGAGCCTGGATAGAAGGCCCCATGGGCACCCCCAGAGTCCCTGCTGTAGAGTAATGCCCACTCAGGCCATGAGGGCTTCTCCTTGGTGACAGAGAACATGGCAGGATAGCCTGTACTCAGTCCTAATGTGCTGGACTTGGAGTCCTGGGCTCTCAGCCTCCTGTAACCAGCACACCACAGTAGGACCAGCCCCTGATGCCTTAAACAGACAGGAAACTGGGGCTAAGAAAGCCTGAGTCACTTGCCCAGGTCACTCAGGGCTACTTTTTGCCAAGCTGCACTGTGAATCTCGGTTCTGGTCAGCTTTCATGCAGCCCAAGGTATGTAGACCTGTAACACCAGACCAGAAGAGACTACATTCTCTGTATGGTCTGCCAGCTGCATCCAGAGGTCCAAGGGAGCATGACAGGTGGGCCCATTTCCCCTCTTCCCACCTTACAGTAACCTATACCCAGCCACTGACCATGTGCCAGAGGTCTCTGCCTGCCATGACTCAGCCCAGCTGTTACTCAGCCTCCTGTTTGCTGGTTCTTGCCTTTTTTTAACTTGTCAAAGTATGACTTCACCATTGAGTCCTGGCAGGGTGACTTCTGCAGCTCTGGCAGGTCCTCCTCTCAGGCCTCAGTCCATGCATGCCCAGGAGTGTCCTTGGCTTCCTCTCACCAAGTGGCTGAGAATTAGATGCTGGGATGAGGCATCCTTGGACTCTGGTCCTGGACAGACTGTCACCCCCAGGGCCAGCAGTCTGTTCATAGTCACCCTTCCTAGGTGCCTCCAAATCCAAGGGCCCAATGTCCGTGACATCGTAGATTGAAGACCAAGAGGCCAGAAACCCTCCAAGGGAGGAGCACCCAGAGTCCCCTTCAGAAGGAAGAGGCAAGAAATGGGGTTTGTCATGGGAAGGCTCAAGAGGTGGGTCAGTGCCATGACAGGCTGGGGCATCATGTGGATAAGGGCTGTTCCTGGGGGAAGGCAGCTTCCCTGAAACTCAGCACGGGCAGTAGAGGCTGCTGTTTTGTTAGGCACTGAGCCCCCTGTCCTTAGGAGCCAAGCAAGGAAGGACAGCCCTGAGGCAGATGGGATTCTTCTCAGGACTGGGCCTGGCATGGTACAATTGGTGGAGTGATAAAGGGGAGGTTTGCCATGTTGAAGTTGAGGCCTGGGTTTAGTCTATGTGGACTCATTTAGGATTCGTGTCTCTCCTCATTCTGAAATGGACTTATTGTCCCCCTTGAGGGCAGTGCTCTGGTGCCAATGAGACAATGTGGGAGACACCAAGTGTAGAACCTTGTTCTGATCCCTGTATCTTGAAGGTTTTCCATCTTTGAGAAGATTTGATGCCCACAGGCATCAAATCTCCTGAAAAGGAGTTGGCCTACACTCCACAGGGGATCTGGGAGGAGAAAAAGAACTGCTTTGGTGAAAGTTAATGAGGGATTCACTATGTTTTAAATGCAAAATCACAATAAACTGCAAATAATTCATAGGAAATAAAATTGTACATGACAAAAAATAAGATATTTAATATCTACTCCCAGTCTGTGGTTTGTTTCTTCATTATCTTTTTTTTCTTTTTCAGACCATAAGTTATTGATTCATGCATTATTTGTGATGGGATCTCATTTTGTTGACAGGCTTTTCTTAAACTCTTGAACTCATGCATTCCTACTACCTGAGTCTCACGGGTTCTTAAAAGTTTTAAATTTTATCAAAGTCCCAATTTACCAGTATTTTCTTCCATGGATTATATGTTGATATTGAATTTAATAGCTACTGTAAAATGCAAGGCTACCTAGATATTTTCTCATGTTATTTTATAAATGTCTTAGAGTTTCATTTTTTAATTTAGATTTACAAATTTAACTCATAGAAGTAAAGAGCAAAATGATTGGTATCAGATACTGAGCTCAAAACAGACACATCCACCAGTGGAATATCATAGAAAACACTGAGATAAATCCACACATGTAGAATCATCTAATCCTTGACAAGATGTCAAAAACATACATTGGAGAAAAGACAGCCATTTTTAACAAATGGTGTTGAGAAAATGGATAGCATATGCAGAAGAATAAAATGAGACCCTTGTTATATATTTAAAAATAACTAAAAGTAAGTTTAAAATGTTTCACCACAAAAATATAATAGATGAGCAATGAACTAGATAGATAATATTAATAAGCTTGACTTTTGAATCATTCTATATTTTGTGTGTGTGTATACATTCACTGCCATATTATCTCACACCCATGCATAAAATATGCCTCATGACAGTTGCAATCACTGCCTTGTATGAGCAGCAATCTTTATTTTTAATGATCATCACCATTACACAGAGGACCCAAGGTCAGAGCAGGTTCATGTGTTAATGTGGGTCAGGATTTGGAGTTGGCTGTCTTGCTCCATATGTTGGTTCCTACTCTAGACATTTCATCTTAAAACATGGGTCTGATTGTTCGTGGCACAGTGGATAACTGAAGCCCACTACAACCATGGAAGAGGCCATGTGGAAGAGTTTGCAGGAATGGCAGCACACAAGCAACTTTGATCAGATGATCGTCTACAAGACTGCAGAAGTGGGTCAGGTTTCAGGGCCCAGACCCAAGTATTGGAGGAGCATAGTTTGCACAGCACGGTTTGGTACAATACACCTATGTGTTGGCTTCAAGGCATCTAGCTCTCTAAGTAGCGGTTCCCTCTAGCTGGTTGACAGGGCATTCTCTTTGCAACAATCCCAGCACTACAGCCTCCATACTCCTGATTCCAACTCTGCCTTGAGGTTCAGGGTCAGGATAGAGAGGTGTAACCGGCCCAGTAACAAGGTCTCCCTCTGCTTTCTTGGCTCTGCAGAAAGGAAAAGTTGCATTATCCTCATTCAGGCCACCTGCCTGGGAACTGGCACCTGTTTACAGAAAAGAGTTGGTCATAACTCATGAAAATAGCCACTACTTCAACATGATGTTCCAGAAGAGGGTGGCAGTGGGGAGTGCTTGGTCAGGGGAATCTAGCTCCTCAGATGCCCCAAGGACATGTGTCTGGTCTTTACTGTATTTACTATATTTTCTCTATGTAATCTCTGTCATTCTAACAAGAAGAAAAAGAACCGGTCCTCATTGGAAGCAACCCAATGTTCTCAGATTATCTTACTCTTTCAGATGACCCGTCTTGTACCGTCCTTCCAAAGCTCATGGTCCTAGCCTCAGTATCCTTGAATTTGGTCAGGACCCCTGGTGTTCCCTGATATAAATAACATCTCTGACCAGTTTCTGGCACTTACCTAATCTGTGTGGTTCTTGGCAGGGACAGGAGAGACCTGGAATAAGCTTGAGCTAGGGGCCCTGCCTAGGTACCTCAGATCTGATTCCCTTCAGATGTTAGGTGATATACTGTGTCCCCAGAACTGTGGTTTGCCCTTGGGAGCAGCTCTTTCCTGGGACTGACCCAGCTCACTCCAAGACACAGCTCCACATCACTGCCACCAGCTCCTGCCTGATATACCTGACCTGCTTCTCAGCTTGGCCTGTGCCTTTCTTACCCAAACCCCACCTAGGTATGTGGAGTTTAAGGCTGCAGAGGAGATGAAGGATCCAAGGATGCAGTTGTCAGGAGTTTTCCAGTGCTTGCATCCTCCTGTACCTTCAAGGCTGGTTCTTCCAAGGCCCCCGGTCCCTGAGGCTGTCCAACACCCAGGCAGAGTTTTCTCATTCCCACAGGAACTCATGATGGTAGGAAAGGAGGGTCAAGAAAGGTTTTTGTCCCAAACAAAAACTTTTTCTTTAGTATGGGGGATTTTGTCTTGCAAGCACAACTGCCACATAGCATCTGAGGTCCAGCCACCCTGTGTTTTGAACTCTGTGTTAACTGGGCCTTGTACACAGCTCTTTGCTCTAATTGCTTGGCTGAATACTAATGCACCATCTGCCAGAAATTTAAGTCCTGGGTGGGCAGAGAAACGGATTATCAGTTGCTCCAAATGTCCTCCCATGTGACTATCCTAGATGTTCCATCTGGTGCACTGTCAACTCCCTTGGGTCCTCAGATCTGGGTGTCTTGGTGCATGGCAGATCAGATTAGGTTCCCTGAACTCTACCTTCTTCCAAGTGTTTAGGATGAAGCTGGATCCTCCATCCATGCACTGTTCTGGTTCTCCTTGTCCTAGTGTGCACATCCAGAAAGACCTGCCCGAGGGTACTGGTTTATTAGCAACCATACTCAAGGTGCCTAAGACCATGGTGTCCAAGGAAATCCCACCTGAAGCCATCCAAGAATACACGGACATCATTAATAAGATATTCAGGTATAGTAATTTTGCCATGTTGGAGATCTGCCACCTGTCCCAGAAGAGCCTGCTACAAACTTGAGAGAGGAAGAACTGGAGCAATAGGCAGAAGAGAATGATTTATACCCAGATCCAATCTCCTGAGCTACATTGATGAGGAATTTGTTTCTAAGATATGCTGGGCCTAGAATCTTGGTGTCTTCAAGTTTTCAGGACCTTTGGAAATAAGCTTCATACTTTATATTCTCACTATTTTGTGTGTGTGTGCCTTTTTTTGTGTGTGTACATGTATGTGTATGTGTGTATAGCTGTTGATAGTATATAAAAACCCTACTTTGCTGACAAGATTGAGGTCATCATTGCTTCATGTTCTCCTAGAAGACTTGCTTCCTTGGGATCTTTTCCACCCAAGGTCACTCACACTCTCTTCTTTGTCTTCCCAGGTGGAGACCATGATTCGCTCCCAATTCCTGGAAGAATTACTTTCCTCCAAACCATAAATGAATATCTTGGACCTAACAAAATTGCTAAAGCAGGAGAAAGGACTCACTCCTGACCAAGTAGAGATGGGAAAGGGGGTCTCCCAGTGCACCAGGGTCCGGGGGTACACCAGTCATTTAAAAGATGTATAGACACCTGATAAACAAGTGCAGAATCACCAGGAACACCAGGGGAAAATCAAAAGGTAGAGAAGGGAGAGATGGTCACCAACTAGAACTACAGAGGTAGAAGCACAAGTTTTACTAGGATTTGGGGAAGGAGACCAAGTAGATAAGGAAGAGAGGAGTATCTGATAGAGTAGGAGAAAAAGGGACACAAGTAGACAGAAAAGTGAGTGGCCATGGGTGAACAAAGGGGCAAGAGATAGTAAGTAGATGAGGAAAGGGTCATTATCTATCCCTATTCTGCCTGTGATACTTGGCTTCTTGAGTGAGACTGCTCCAGGATAGAAGATGTAGATGATGACAAAATGGAAGGGGACAAGAGAGTCAGGGATGAGCTCAGGTTATCAAGCTGAAGAGAAGGCCAACATAGCCTCAGTCTGTCTCTCTGAGACCAAGATGGGTGACACTTCCAGTTCCCAAATCCTATTCAAATATACATGTCCTGAGTCCCTGTGGCCCTTGTCATGCATGATGAAGAGTGAGCCAGTGCTCATTTCCTCTTGAAGCTGGTAGAGAAACACTTCCTGCCCTGGATGGAAGTAAGAGGGTGCTTATACCTCCAGATTATGGTATGTCCCATCAGAACTCAAGAGCTTTCAAGGTAGCTGCCTGCCAAGGTAAACACAAACAACCATTGCACTGATCAGGTGATCAGCATGGAGACCTGGCCCGAAGAGGTGACTTACTAGGCTTCCTGGGACTTGAAGCAGTGCAGGGAACAGACCCAGAGTTGCTGGGACCAAAGAATACTAGTATCCTTCTGAATTGTCATGGATCTCTCTCATTGGGAGCCATCCAGTCTACTTATCCTCCCCAGAACATCAGATCCTCCTCTGTAAATCTGGGGAACAAATATGTAGTGGAAGCCAAAACACCTACTCCTACTGGGGGGTCATGTGAGACATCCAGTGCATGCATTGGAGACAATGACCTCCAAAGCCTTGACTTGCTCCTAGCATCCCAGCACTACCTCATTCCTTGTGCACTGTCCCATGGCCAGAAACCTCACACAGAAACTCTCTGCTCAGAACATCAAGCACACCAGGCCCCTGCTGTCCAGAGGAGGCTTTTGTCCCCATCTCACTCCAGCACCATCTACAACCCTGGGACTATCCCAAAGCCATGGAATTTGCATGGAACTCCTCAAATTCCATCCCCCTCCAGTTGCCAATCCAAAGAGTGAGCTGGATATTTAGTCATGTGGAAATCATGCCCCATTCTGTATCTAACCTCCAGATCTATGGAGTGCAAGATCTGGCTCTGGAGCTGTTTGGGACCCCACAGACTCAGAAAAGGAAGTGTAAGTCATCAGACAAAAAGAAGAAGCAGAAGACACTGAGGACAGTAGGGTTGGTGGGTTGTGTGTCCTCTGGGTTGGCTGCCCTTCACATGGGGTCTTGGTGAAATTTCACCCTCACTGCATTCTGCACCTTAAGGGCCAAAGGGTCCTTCTCACTCAGAATAGTTCTTGCTGTTCCTCAGAAAAAGGAAGGAAAGAGGAGGTTTTGGGGTGTGTAGAAAGAGTAAAATTCCATTGTGTATATATGCCACATTTTTTTATCCATTCACCCACTGAAGGGCATCTAGGTTGGCTCTAAGTTTAGCTATTGTGAATTGTGCTGCTACAAATATTTATGTGGCTGTGTCCCTGTAGTATGCTGTTTTTAAGTCCTTTGGGTATAGTCCAAGGAGAGGGATTGCTGGGTCAAATGGTGATTCCATTCCCAGATTTCCAAGGAATCTCCATACTGCTTTCTATATTGGCTGTACCAATTTGCAATCCCACCAGCAATGTATGAGTGTAACTTTTTCCCCACATGCTCTCCAACACTTATTGTTGTTTGTCTTCATTATACCTGCCATTCTGACTGGAGTGAGATGAGATCTTAGAGTAGTAGTTTTGATTTGCATTTCTCTGATACCTAGAGATGATGATCATTTTTTACTATATTTGTTGAATGATTGTATATTCTTTTCTGAGAAGTGTCTGTTCAGGTCCTTGGCCCATTTGTTCATTGGGTTATTTGGGTTTTTTGGAGCTTAGCTTTTCAAGTTCTTTATATATTCTAGTGATTAGTGCTCTAGACCTGATGTGTGAGGTGTAAAAATTTGCTCCTAGGATGTGAGCTCTCTGTTCACCTCACAGATTGTTTCTTTTGCTGAGAAGAAACTTTTTTAGTTTGATTCCATCCCATTTATTGATTCTTGGTTTTAACTATTTTTCTATAGGAGTGTTACCAAGGAAGTTGGGGCCTAATCCCACATGATAAAGATTAGGGCCTACTTTTTATTCTGTTAGATGCAAAGTCTCTAATTCCAAGGTCTTTGATCCATTTTGAGTTAAGATAAATTGATGGCATTGGAGAAGATAATGCTAATTGAAGTTAGTCAATTTGGAAAAAAAAATGCCAAATGTTTTCCATGATATAAGGATGCTGACTCATTGTGGAATAGGGAAGGGGAGCATGGGAGGATTAGATAAATTCTAGATAGGGAAGAGGGGTGGAAGGGAAAGGGAGGAGACAGGGTATTAGCAAGGGCACTGGAATATGATGGACATCATTATTCAAAATATATGTATGAAGACTCAAATTGGGTATAAACATACTTTATATATAAACAGAAATATGAAAATTGTGGTATATATGTGTAATAAGAATTGCAATGCAAACAAAATAAAACAAAAGTACATGTATAAAGGCATGAATTGGCATGAACATACTCTATATACAAAAATATGAAAAAATGTACTCTATATGTGTAATAAGAAGTGTAATGCATTCTGCTGTCATGTATTTTAAAAAATAAAATCAATAAAACTAAAAATAAAGTAAAGAAAATTTAAAAAAAAAGAATTTGAGAAAGTAAGTTTATTTGAATTCAAAAAGTGGGCTCAAGCATGCACAGTGTCCTTTCATATACCCAGAGAATTTTTGCTTAGGCACAGGCAGGGGAGGGGCTCCTCACACATTAGATTGAGAACTGCTGAAGGTCCTTTAAGCATAGAGTCATCCAGAGAAACTGCAGGGTGGAGTCATCCTGGATAGACCTGCTGTGGAAACAAAAGTCTCCAAGTGACTGTGAGGTCTTTATGGCAGCCATGGCCATTGAAGACAGAAGCACAATTTTTAATGAAGTAACTCTTAAGATCATTGGACCTTTCTTTTTCATTTGGAAGGAGAGCTGTTTTTGAGTCTTTCACCCTCTGTATCATTAACCTGTTTTGTAGAAGTAAGCCTGGGGATAGTATTTTTCTTAAAGCTTCTTTCTGATTATGTGAAAGATGCTAGATGGTGAGAGTGGACAGGTCTCCAAATGGCCAAGACCATTGGCAACTTGATGATAGGACAAGGCTAGTCATTCAGGGAAAGAAACTTCATCTGACACCACAGCAAGATCCACTCCACTCATTAATGAAATACTGTGATTTCTGATGGTGACCACAGGAATTGGCTTCTTGTGCATGCCATTCAGTAACTGGACCTTTATTGAAAATCAGAATTGCAATATCCTCTGGTCTGTGTGCACTGGGCAGGATTGCTCAGAGTTTCCTGTTTCCTGGGATCTTGGTCAGGCTGTGCCAAGGAGGTGAGGTGTGGCCTGATAACATCTTACTATTTTGGCTTCAGGTCATTACCAAAAAAATTTAGAAAGGCATTCTCATTCACCCCTCAAATATAAGATTTCTAAAGTTTTTATTTACTTTGCAGCCTATGCAGTAAATTCATGGACATTTTCTTCATCTCAATAAAATTTAGAACACTTTCATCAGATCAAAAAGCTATCATTTACCATTTAGCTATCAATGTCATTCCCCAATCTGCATTCCTACCACATTTGAAATTTCTCATGGTCAAGATTTAAGAACACTTATCATCTCTACTGCTTCATCTAGAACATTTATTAACTGAAACAGTCATTTTTCATTAAGCTAGTTGGTTATGACAATTATAATCTCTATTAGTGTGGTTTGCGCCCACTGCCTTGATTCATGTCAAGGGGGCAACATTTCTGACACCATGGATTTTGTACCTCCAGCATATATGTCAATAGGATTGTTCCAGAAAAAATTGTGACATTCTGATAAGTCAACTAGTACTTGAATAAGGGGTAACATAGATTACTCCCAGGAGGAAGAAGGGGGCCATAGCTCGTATTCCGGTATTGCAAAAAGCAAGGAGTTCTGAACTTTTTATGTGTCCTCGGCTTCCTTTGTTCTTCTATCCTCTTCCCCTTATCTTTCTCCTTCCTGCATAAGTGCCTAGGTCCAGGAATGCTCAGTGGGATGGTCCAAAGGTGGGAAAAAGTTGAGCAGAAGGGGGAAGGGCAGTATGGTACAGCCTGGGACACATTAACAACTTTATAGCTCCCTATAGGGAGCAGCAATTCCTAGAACAGGTTGCCTTAGCAACAGGTTGGAGCAAGGACAGATTCTTGATAAGGGTGGAGGAAGAGCTCTGAAGAAATTAACATTTCAATCCCTCAGGGGCTACTCTTCATTTTACTGGACTCAAAATTGGCCTCCTTGATCCAACCTGACTTGATTTACCTATCTATACTGACTGCCTATCTAATTCTGGCTTCATTATTACTAGTTCATTTAAGGAAAAATGCTTTCCTTCCAGACAACGTTAAGTTCTGTAGGTATAGATTTTCTAGGTCCCTGGAGTAGGTGTGCTTTCATTAGAAGACTCTCAAACCTGAATGTTCTGACTAAAATGTAATTACTTGTGATCTTCCTATCAACAGACCAGCCAGCAAAGGAAAGAGTTATATTGGCAGAACATTTTAAGGTGATACAGACACTGCTATATGATGGAGACAGAAATAAATCATTTGGCACTGAGGTAATTTATTAAGGCACATCTTTTTACAGACTTGGGTAAATCTAGCAACCATAGCCTGATAAGGCACAGTTTCTAGAGTCTCATACCTTCCAAAAATAGAATGACCACACTTCCAAAACTCTCCATGACTGGCCATGATTGGAAAACAAAATCACAGTGCTTTCTGGCCATCATTCAGTTACAATTGTGGTATCCATATATTTTCTAATAATTAAAATTCTTAGATTTTTATAAGCAGTGTTATCCAACAGTGCTTCTAAAAAAATGTCTTGAAAGAATTCCATAGCCATACACACACAAGGTCTCATGTAACCTACATGATAATGACAGGGGCAGTTTTAAACTATTAAAAGATGTTGCTGTATTTGATATTTCCCTGTGCTGATTTTAAAACAAGAGGGTAAAATGTTTTTTATGTCAAATAGAATGTAAAACACAAAATATGATGCCAATTAATGAGAGTTTCCCATCTAAATGTTTGCCTACCAAGTGACAAAAATCTGTCAAAAGTATAGTCAGGGGAAAGGAAGTAAATGTTGGTTGATCTCCAAACTAAGAAAGTAGTTACCATTAGCATGCATTGCAATATTATAAATCCTCATTTACATATATCAGTACATGATTTTATATTAGCCAGAGAAGACGACAGGAAAAGACGTTGTTATAATTTGGCTGTAAGGTCTCCCCCAAAAGCTTATGTGTGAGACAATGCAAGGAGGTTCAGAGGAGAAATAATTGGGTTATAAGAGTCTTAACCAAATTAGTGAATTAATCCCCTTATAAGAATTAGCTGAG
This sequence comes from Urocitellus parryii, assembly GCF_045843805.1. Classification (NCBI taxonomy): domain Eukaryota; kingdom Metazoa; phylum Chordata; class Mammalia; order Rodentia; family Sciuridae; genus Urocitellus; species Urocitellus parryii. The sequence continues at coordinate 167,163 of NW_027554068.1, forward strand.
TGGTAACTGAAGTGGTAAGGTGTGGCTGGAGGAGGCTAAAATTGGGGTGTAGGTTTAGAGAATATATTTTTATCTGGCAAGTAGAGACCTCTCTCTGCTTCCTGATTATGTGAGCTGCTTCCCTCTACTATACTCTTCTGCCATGACGTTTTGCCTCACCTTGAGCCTGGAGGAATAGAGCCAGGCTTCTATGGACTAAGACCTCCGAAACTGTGAGCATTTAAATAAATTTTTCCTCCAGTTGTTCTGGATGAGTCTTTAAGTCAGCAGCAAAAAACCTGACTAAAACAGGGGTAATACTTGTGCAATAAAAATGGTCTTTCCTCACTTGAGGCAGGTTTATTCTTTGATTTTCAATTTGATCAAATGACCAACCTAATGAAAATGCTAGAGAAATTAAAATGTATTTCCACAATCATTTTCAACTTTGTTTAGACTAGCTATGAGTAAATTCAGCTACTCATAAATGAAATTATTTACTTACTCAATGTTAAAACACTTGTTGTATCACTAACAAGTGAAGATAAACATCTAATTTAAAACAATATAAGAAAAAAAAGTACTTGGCAAGGGAAAATGCAAGGTTTAGGCAAAATAAGAAAATTGGGTACAAATGACAAGGAGCAAAATACACTAATTGAAAACCAGGCAGGATGTTTTTCCATTTCCTTATTTTTATTGTGCTGATTTTAAAAAATAGTTAATTAGCACACACCACCAGACCTATTCCTCACTGGGAGTTTACCCTTGTAACTTTGTAATTTTTCTAAAAAGCATGGTGTTTAATGAAACACCATTAAATTATAATGTAAAGTGATATGTATTGTCTATAAATAAGAGACTATTCAAAACATTCTTATGTCAATTTTGCATGTTTCTAACACTTATCTACTAATTCCTGTTTACTAAGTGCTTTGTTGTTCAAAAATATCTATTTTTCAAACTCATGTAGATAAATTTTTGTTCAAAATCTAGTAGAATACAAAATAAATTTTTCTAAACACATTTTATCATTTATATTATTTAACCACAATGACTCTCAACTATGTAGAAAAGGTACTCTTACTTATATAGAAAAGTGCTAGGAATATAAAACACCCATTACTTTTCCCTAATTCAACAACTATTTATTGTTGGGGGCTTAGCTCAGTGGTAGAGCATGACCTTAACATTTGTGAGGACCTGGGTTCAATGCTCAGCACTGCAAAAACAAACAAAAAATCCAAATTACTTATCATTTTACTATGTTAAACAAGATGTAGATAAGGTTCTTTTAATATTCAAAGTGTTTGTATATTCAGGAACCAAATTTCTAATTAATTGTGTCCACCAAAACAATGCAATGGGAAATCAGATACCTATATGTTATAGGGTTTTTTATTAGGTGTGCCCTTTAGTGTGCATATCACATTCAAAATGTCCTCATTTCTTTATTACCCAGGGAAGGAATAACTGCATATATATGAGTTAAAATAATAAAAGGCAGTATTAATTAAACTAAATGTATATTCTGCACCAGCCATTAAGTGTGCTTATGAATGATTTATGCATAACTAATAATTATAATTACTCCCCATTTTCAGAGTGAAATACTGAGATTTATAGAGTCAAAACAGTTTGTGAAATAGTATATAAGTAGTTGATTTGGAGTTAGGATTCATGTTCTCAGAGACAGACTGTAGACTCTTCACTTTCACCCAGTGAAATGCTCATCACATTAGGGAATTCGGATGCCTTAGTCACTACTTGGACAAGCCTTGTTTTATTTGAATTGCCTTCCTACCATGATAATTTTAATAAAGTGGGCAATTAGAGTCACCAGTTTTCCATTAGGTGGAAATAACAACTTCCCATAGATTCCTGTCCATATATAGAAATCCCTCCCACACTCTTTGGCTCATGAGGCACCTAAGCCAAAGACAAAAAAATAAATAAAATAAAATAATCCAAGCTGAATCATTTAAGCTTTGTCCAGCTTCTCTATATAGTAAGGAGGGCAGCTGTTTCTGTAATGGCCACATTCTCTAGGAGGGCCTTGACTATCATCATCTATATGGTTACAATTGCATATTTTAGTTTGGCAGACAGAAAACATGTTCTGGCCAGGCAAGTGAAGAGAGAGTCATGAATTCAGATTATTGAATAATTATAATATTTCAGCATGAGAAGTGCCCTGAAAGTTCCCTATCCTCTATGCCATTAGTGTCTGACCCAATGCAAGAAAATCATTAAGTGCACCACCTCACTCTCAATAAAGGAAAGAATTTGTTAAGTAAGTTGGTCAGAATATTCTATTAATTATCTTAACTGTAATGTCTGGTTTTCCTTCATGCTCTAATTTTTTATGTGTTGCAAAAGGTAAGAGTAAAGTTACGCTATGTTGTAGAGAAAGGAATAGATAGTCTGGTGTTAGCACTGACTCATACATAAATTCCAATTTGTGTTGAGAGTGGCTTTGTTTTTATTGAAATGGTGATACATTCTCCATTAAGAATGAGTTGAACCTGGGGCCCTTGCCAAACTTAAAAAATCTGCAGCATTATTTTGAGATCTAAAGCAGTATATAAAGTTTTTTATTGCCCAATTATATTGTTGGTGTACACAGATTCCCACAAGTGAACAAAATTTATGTTTCCACCTTGCAAAATTTTATTTTCTTCTCAGCCATTCATCCATAGAAGCTTTATTCAGTCTTTCACTTGGGGCTTCTGCCTGGGTTTCCTTAGTGTTTATGAGTTTTCCTAGCTTAAATTTGAACCTTCCTTCATGGTATTTGATGATCACACAATAAGATGATTTCTCCTAAATGATGAATTTTAGTCTTTTTATTCCCAGTTTATTTTATTGATAGAGATTTGGTTCAGATGGTTCATCATAACACATCATGACTTTCAATCTTCATTGACCATGATCATTCCTTCAGTCACATCATATTTTCCACATTTGAGCACTTTCAGGATGAACCAGAACAAATTGGCCAAGAGATCCCCTTCACACAAGTTTAATGGTCAACTATTTTGAGTCCCTCTAAGATGGAAGCCACTTCCTGTAGATGCAACCCTATGTTCTTTCCCCTAGTCATCAATCAGTTTGACTTCAGCATGTTTTTTTATTGCCATTCTTCCAAATTGATAGGAGGCAGTTGCTTATTATGCTTCTTTACTATGAAGAGCTTGTTTTTGAAATATTCCTGGACATACAAGGATGACTCAACTCCAGGAAATATCCAATAAAACATGTCAAACAGAGGTACAATCCCAATAGAAATTACGAGAGGAATATCTCATTTCCAAACATATATCCAATATTTTGGAATAATCTTTTTGTCTTAAGGAAAACCCTTAATCTCATTAGCTAATAGATGGTAATAGATGGATTTTAAGCTTCTGATATTATTCTCTTCAGGAACATATTATATTTAGGAAAAAGAGTTTCACTAGGAAAGAAGTTGAAGAGGCTTTGCTGGACTTTCAATAATGCATCCATCTCTGTACACTTTAAAAATGAATTTTCCTTATGTAGTGTAAAAGCTTTTAGTGGCACTCTGATAAAAGGTCCTTTCAGTTATTTGATATATTAAATGTATTTCTGCTCCAGTAGTTTCATGTTAAGTGTTACCTTTCTCCTAAAATGTTTTTATATTTGCACATATAACTTCATAGCTATGGACAGATCATATATAGTACAATTAACAAAAAAATTATTTTAAATCTCATAAGTTCAAATCTAGTTACAAGTAAGCTTTTAATATTTTTGAATATGTTTTTCCTAATATAAGGCTTCAGTTTACATTAAATTACACTTATTTTATTATGGTCTACTTATACAGATTATTAGCTCAGATATCTATTCATATAGTTGCCATTAATAGTTAATATTTAAGGATAAACCCTAGTCTTGTGTGTCCTTGAGACAGATGAGAGACTGAAGAGCCAAGGAGTGCCCAGAGTCCCAACACACAGAATCCAACACTGTGCCTTGGCCCTTCCTGAACCACTTTATTACTGGGCTGGACTGGCTTCTCATGATTCTAGCCTCCAGGACTTTAGATCCTCAGCTGTGAACCCTCACAGCACTGCATGAAGCTGTCATGCCAATAGTAAAGACCTCCATCAAGAATCATCACAAGTCTGCACTCTGCTCAAAGACATAGATATACTGAAGATGGTGGTGCTTCCGTGGATATTTTCTGGGCACTCCTGCTATGGGCCTCAGTGACATAAAGTTAGAGGTACAAGGTCAACCCATGGGGCTATCTCATATACTTGGAGGTGCCTTGCTCAGAAGAGATCTCCTCTGGAGGAGTTTCAAAGGCTCTTCAGCACCAGAGCACACTAGCTCCCCACCTCTCTCCTGCTCAGTACCAGCCTGAGACACTCTCCACCCAACTCTAATGTCCCTTTTAGCCTTTGCCCATGCTATTCCTTTGGCCTGAAACTTCCTTCTCTACCTTTGACTCTACCACCTTCTCTTTATTCTTCCAGGTACCACTTAGATCCTCCCCACTTGCTGTCATATAACCATAATGATGTTGAACTTCTTTCTCACCTGGTTTATAAGTGGGGAGGGGCTCAGTGTGTCTTATGTGAGGTTTATGAGGCAGTAATGAGGGCTCTGTTGTCCTATCAGGATCTCTATGTCCCAGGTAGTGATTGAGATGGCAGATAAAATGGGAGCATGAAAGAGAAGTTGGAGTCACAGGACCATGAATAATTCCATGACACTGCAAAAGGATGAAAGTTACCCTGGAATAGTCCCCCAGTGCTGAGTGATGGGGTATCTTTCTCCAAGAGAATATGTGCACCATCTTATGAATGCCACCAACTAAAACACTACCATGTCTCTTATTTTGTGCCATTAAAACTCAAGACATTGCTATGCCATCTGCTGTGGTGCCCAGAATCACATTTTTCTCATTTTTCATCTTCACTCTTGACTGATGTAGGCCCTAATTCTTTCTAAAGAGTGAGGTGTGACTGTTCACAGTACCAGGATCTCAAGCTAGGGAGTGCTAAGCAATGAGGTGAAGGCATTTCCAAACAAAACTGATCATGTTTCTGTAGTCATATAAGTAGGTACAATTAAAGCCTTACTTAAACAATAAAAAATAAAGATTAATTAAATAACTTATACATAGATATATCAATGAGAAAACTGAGTCCCAGAGATCTTGCAGTTGAGAGAGTCAGGTATCAAAGCCAACCCTCAAATCAGAGGTCATAGGGTTAGATTCTGTTTTATCTTGTCTGAGTTAAAGTTCAAAGGATCTGAGTAACTTAATAAGGTCACATAAATAGTGGTGAATTACATCTGCAATTTCTATCCAAGTCTTCTAACATCTTTTCCAGCACAGTATCTAATTAATGCCAGTAAAATTATTCATAATCAATGCTTATCAGAAATTCCACCACAAACTATGAGACCCCTGGCATGGCAGAGCATTAGTATTTTTAAGTACTTTGGTATAGAAGGATCTTAATATACTTTTTCTAGCACTTTCCTCATTGCCCATGCCTGAAGATATCCTCAATAGAGAGATTCAATGGGAAATGTATTCTTAATATGGAAACTTTGTAAAAAGATAAACAAGTCAATGGAACAGAGGGGAAAAAGTTTTAGTTTTCTCTTTAGGTGATATATTATGGTTTTATCTTTCCTGGCTAGTAGATAATGTAGGTACTTGAGTTAGATTGGCAGATAAACTAGGTTTGAGCAAAAAGTGTTTCTGCAGAACAAGAGTGTTACTTCTTATTTATTTTTAAGGCACATTGGGATTCTTTAGTAATAAGAACAAAATCCAGAACCCATGTTCTATGCAGTCACAATATAATATTCTTATACTTAAAACTTCTAGACTATGTTAGGAATTATGGTGAGAACAGAGTTCGAAAATGAGAAAAATGGGACACAGATTTTATTCTGTTTTCATTAGTAGGATTTCTAGAGGGGGAACTGTTATTTTGGTGTGAGGCCTTGCCATTCTGGTAGAGGGCATGATGAACCTGAATTCTCACTCATGGTTCCTTGGTCTACTGGCTGCACTAATTGTTCTTTATCTATTTTGGTGTTTCCTTTGCTTTTCCCCAACCTTTCATTGTAGGATTTATTGCTTTAGAATTAATTCTTGCCAAGTGTGGTGGATTATGCCTGTAATCCCAGTGGCTCAGGACACGAAGGCAGGAAAATTGTGAGTTCAAAGCCAGCCTCAGCAATGTCAAGGCCATAAGCAACTTAGTCCCTCTAGATAAATTACAACTCAGTGCCTCTAAATAAAATACAAAATAGGGCTGAGGATATGGCTCAGTGGTTGAGTCTGCTGAGTTCAATTCCTGGTATCAAAATTATAAAAGAATTAATTGTATATCTCCACATCCTATTTTTGTCTCTACTATAGCACTTTCCTCTGTATATCTTCATAACACAATTTTCAAAATTTTGTCTCTAACATAAAACTTCCTCTGTATTCCCTTCTTACCACCAAATAGAGCCAAATTTGCAATCTTGATCTTACCCCATTTCCAAATTTTTATTTTTGAAAATGATGTGTTATAAAGTAATGAGTCATTATTTCAAAGATTAAGAGAATACTTCCCAGGTCACACCACATAAGTCACACACTCAGAAAGCATCAGGTAAGAAAAAAAATTAAAATACTGAAGAATTTGCCTAAGCAATTGCCATTTCTGATAATAAGGTAGGCATCTTTCAATTATAATTTGCACACATGTACACAACCTGAAAACCTCTACTTATATTTGATAACTACCACTTCAGCCGCAGTCAGTTTGGTCAAATAATCTATTCAGCTTGCATAAAAACCCTGGATTCCTGTTACTACTAATGAAAATGATCACACACACACCAACTTAAAATAATAGAAAATCATTTTTTATGGATATTGATGTTTTTATTATCATGATACAACATTAATATCAACTTGTTAGCAAAGCCATACTCCTTCCAGAAACTCTAGAAAAGAATCATTCTAGCTTCGAGTGGCTGCTGGTAAGCTTTTTTGTGGTTACAAATGTCTCTTCTTTGTTTATGGTGATGTAGCCTTCAAAAGCATAAAGAGAGAAATATATATATCATGGTAATGTCACAACAGGTTTCTTCATTAAAACTGCACAGAATCTGATAGCACCATAGATGGCAGATACCCAATGAGATTATTCTTATACTTGCACAGAGTATCTGAGAGATTACAGAAAAATGTCATGCCCAGTGGCATGAAAAAATGAAGAAGAAGAGGGGAGAATGGGCCAGCAGAATGAAGGAAGACACATCAAAGATCCACAAAAGTGAATGAGATGGATAGAGTGCCATCATACATTGTCTCCAGATGCAGAGCAGAGGACAAAGCCATGTCCAGAGAGCAGGTTTTATTTATTTTTGCTGAGAACTATAAAAACTCTCCCAGGAGGCTGGGGATGTGGCTCAAGCGTTAGCGTGCTCGCCTGGCATGCGTGCGGCCCGGGTTCGATCCTCAGCACCACATACAAACAACGATGTTGTGTCCGCCAAAAAATGAAAAATAAATATTAAAATTCCCTCTCTCCTCTCTCTCTCTCTCTCTCTCTCTATCTCTCTCAAAAAAAATGTGTTCCTTCCTTTCTCTCTTCTCTACTTTCTTAAAAAAAAAAAAACTCTCCCAGTCTTCTGAAGGTTTAAATTCTCTCAACTAGTACTCTATTCACTCTTAGTGCCTGACCTTGATCATACCCTAACAATTAATATGCATGGTAATTTTTTGAATACCAGAAAAAGAGAATCTACATATATCAGTGGTCTCTGCTACTCCATTTTAAAGTCATTTCCCTGTGAATTTCTATGAATTTATATACCAGAAGGCCATTTAAAAAAATTTCTGAGCAATGTACATCCAGTTAGTCAAGCTAAAACATAAAGTGGGAGAAACTATTTGCAGAGTACATATGTAGTGGAAAGTGAATATAACAGAATGAATGAGATTTTATGTTTGTGAGGAAAAAAGACATACCAAAAGAGTTAAGCACAATATATATACTGGGTCTGTAACTCAGTGGTAAAGTACATGAAAAAATGCTCACCATCTCTAGCAGTCAGAGAAATGCAAATCAAAACCACCCTAAGATACCATCTCACTCCTGTAAGATTGGCAGCCATTATGAAGTCAAACAACAACAAGTGTTGGCGAGGATGTGTGGAAAAGTGTACTCTTGTACATTGCTGGTGGGACTGCAAATTGGTGTGGCCAATTTGGAAAGCAGTATGGAGATTCCTGGGAAAACTGGGAATGGAACCACCATTTGACCCAGCTATTGCCCTTCTCAGACTATTCCCTGAAGACCTTAACAGAGCGTACTACAGGGATACTGCCACATCAATGTTCATAGCAGCACAATTCACAATAGCTAGACTGTGGAACCAACCCAGATGCCCTTCAATAGATGAATGGATAAAAAAAGATGCGGCATTTATACACAATGGAGTATTACGCAGCACTATAAAATGACAAAATAATGGAATTTGCAGGGAAATGGATGGCATTAGAGCAGATTATGCTAAGTGAAGCTAGCCAATCCCTGAAAAACAAATGCCAAATGTCTTCATTGATATAATGAAAGCAACTAAGAAAAGAGCAGGGAGGAAGAGCAGGAGGAAAAGATTAACATTAAACAGAGACATGAGGTGAAAGGGAAAGGGAGAGAAAAGGGAAATTGCATGGAAATGGAAGGAGACCCTCATTGTTATACAAAATTACATTTAAGAGGTTGTGAGGGGAATGGGAAAAAAAGGAGAGAAATGAATTATAGTAGATGTAGAGAGAGAAGAGGGGAGGGGAGGGGGGATAGTTGAGGATTGGAAAGGTAGGAGAATACAACAGTTACTAATAATGAATTATGTAAAAATGTGGATGTGTAACCCATGTGATTCTTCAATCTGTATTTGGGGTAAAAATGGGAGTTCATAACCCACTTGAATCTAATATATGAAATATAATATGTCAAGAGCTTTGTAATGTTTTGAACAACCAATAAAAAAAGAGTTAAGCATATATATATATATATATATATATATATATATATATATATAATTGAAATAGAATGGCAAAAGATCTAGAAAGGTCTAAAAAGTACAAACATGTTAATTGAAATTGTCAAACCCCTCTGATGGCCATGCAAAATCTTAGAGCCACTTTGAAAATTGGTTTGGTACTACCTATATGAGGATACATTCTACTCTTTGACACCAAATGTTCGTAGAAATTTTCAACATGTAGCTTCCACTTCTGCTTTCACCAAACTAGACTGCATCTCACACCTCCTTTTACCATACAGACCCTGTAAGTCAGGCCCTGCAAAACCAATATTCCAATGAGCCTATTCCCAGTCCCACAATAATTTTAGAGAAAAGCATAGATAAAGTGATATAGTTAAGATTCAAGATCTTAATTAGTAAACAGGGTAAGGAAAGAGAAAGTAAAAAGAGCAGAAAAAAATTAGTGAGGGGGTAGGAAAATAGATCTCAGAAGAAAGAAGAAACTGTTGAGAATATATAAGACGCAGAGATGGGAAAAAGTTGGATCCTATGTGGGAGAAAAAAAGAAATATTACGACAGCATCATACTTATGCAAGGGGCCTCATTTTTGGAAATTCCTAAAAACAAGGAATTCATGATATAATCAAACAAGTATGCCACACACAAGACTCTCTGCTCCTCAAGCTCTAGCAGAGATGCCACACTTTTCTCCCCTCAAAACTTCTAAATTCTTCCTCTCCAGGCACAGTTTATACAGCTTAAATGTGCTGTTGCTCTACTTCCTGACCTGGTCTATCTGAGCTCCCTCAGATTTTCTCCAGTAACTTGTAACCACAATTTTTTTCTTCAAACTATTCAACCAATTTATATCCTTAGATAATTTCTCATAACTAAACTTTAATGCCCCATCCCTGGCATTTTGAGATGCACCTCTGTCTTCTGATTTCTGGATCACCCTCAGATTTGCTCCACCAAAAGTGCATGAAGCATGATTGTTTTTTAGGTCTGGTTTCCTACACAGTGGGCTACCTAATGCTACCATTTTAAATATAATTAAATAAATAAGTGATCTCTGTTCTGTTTTTTTTTTTTATTATTTTATTTTTTTAATAATACTTTTAAAAAGCGAGTTGAAAAAAATAGTTGAAGTTTCCACTAGGGAGAAATCAAGATGACTTGATGGGTTTTTTTGTAACATCATTAATGTTCTATTTCTTGATAGAAATAGTGGTTATGTGTTATGTTCCCATTGTAATACTTCATTGATCTGTATAATTTCAATTCTAATTTAGTGTTAGCCTTGTTAAATAATATCAAATTTATTTCATGAAATGTGATGGGGAAGAGCATAACTCAGAGATTATAAAAGGGTACTAGAGGGCTGGGGCTGTAGCTCAGTAAACTGGGTCTGTACCTCAGTGGAAAAGCACTTGCCTTGCAAATGTGAGGCACTGGGTTTGAACCTCAGCACCACATACAAATAAATAAAGATACTGTGTTTTATCTACAACTAAAAAAATGGTACTAGATAATACTTTGGGTGTAATGCCTAAATTAACTGATTATTGATCTGGTTATTTGGATGTGTTCATATGTTGAAAAATAAAAATATACACCTTAAATAGAGCTTGGGATATAGCTTACTCAGTCAAGTGCTTGACTCACATAACACAAGGCCCTGGGTTCAATCCCCAGGACCAGAGAAAAAAATGTATATAATTATATCAATAAACCTGAAAAAAACTGTGTCTAAATTGAGATTAAAAATAAAATACACTATTAAATGATAAATAAAAGTAAGGATTCACTAGCTAAATATCAATCTCAATATTTTGGGAAAGGCAATTTTTATAAATAGAGAATAAATACTAACCAAAGGAGCAAAATTGAAAACATTAACAGTAAACAGAGCATAGAAATTATCAGTAATACCAGATGTAGGATTTAGAACACAAATTAAATTAAAAGAGCTCTGATAAAATTCAAAAGTAAAAATTTTAAATTATTTTAGGCATTACATAATTGTAACTTGTAAGGTATATATAATGATGCCTCAGTTAATGATGCAGATATATTCTGGAAAATGCATCATAAGGTGATTCTGTTATTTTAAAAATGATACAGCATACTGATACATTCTTAGGTGTCATACCTAGGTTATAATTTAGACATTAGTGTACATAAAGTCCATTATTAATAAAAAACATTGTTGCATATATGACTATAGGATTCAACATTATAGCAATGAATATAGACCTCATAATGTGATGAATAATTAGCACTGTGGAACTAAAGACAAAATGATCTAAAAGAATCTGGTCATTTAGGCAATGAAAAAAGAAAAAAAAGGAAAGAAAACTGCACTGTATTAAAAATGAATAAAAGAGTGCTTTAAAAAACTGCTGAAACAGTGGGGTATCTGCCTAATAAAAAATGTCATTGTATCCTTTACTGATATGATGTATAAACCATTCACTGTAAAGAAATATGTTAATATGAATGAAAAACAGAAGATATGCCAAAGTGTTTTTAATAAGGTATTTAAACACTGTATTTAGTAGTATATGATGCTAAAAGACCATATACTTAAAAAGAAAAGGTAAAATAATTTCAACATCAACATAGGCTAAGCAACTTTGTGATGTAGATGTAGGACCTTGCATCTGCTAGGTGAGTGCTCTGTCACTGAGCCACAACCCCAGATTGTCTGACCATAAATAAATAAACAAACAAACAAATTAATAAATAAATAAACCCTCAATTGATGACCCATTACACTTTTAAAAAATCCTTAATTGAGACACATAAACCTCATTTAGGAGAGATTTATTCTTTTTCATGTCACCTAATTTTATTCTGCTTTCTTCTCATGTGAAAATTTCAGAATGATAAATTAAAATCTTTTAAAAATTCCCTCCAGTTCTTGAAGAAAAACATTATAAATGATGCATACATTTGAAATAAAACATGGGAAAATAATGATCAATAATGCTGAAAGTGGAGTTTTGAGATGAACCAAAATTTCTCAGTTTGCAAATTGAATCTGGGTGCTTGTCTCAAAAATTTTGAAGAAAAAAAATCTATTTAAGAAGAAATAGAATGACCACCATGTGGTATGAGGAATAATACCAGAAAACAAACAAACAAACTCATTTTTGTGTACCATCTCAGAAGTTTACAGATGGTTTTGGGCAGAACATGGAACATAATGCATTTAGAACAGGCTTTGGAAAAGGCATCCTGACTACCATATGGATTCACTTTCATTCTTTCTGTGACCCATCCTTTTTTCTTCAAATTCAATCAGGAATAACCCCTGGGACAAAGGACTTTGTTGAATGTGTTCCCACAAGTCAGCTTCAAGGCCTTTTACATTTAAAATAGGCCTTAATGGTGCTCATTAACATCTTTCAGTTAGCCACCAGGTGTGTTTGAGTGAGGCCCATTATTCACATTACATGGTCATTATACTACCTATTCTATCTTATACTTATTCTCTGTGTACAGAGAACCCTAGATTTGTGTCAGGGGCTAGAAGGAAATTCTCCTTCAAAGAATAGCCTGACATTTACAAGAAACAGCCCCCTGGGAGACATCCTGCCTGGGAGACATCCTGCAGCTACCTATCTTCCTGAAACATCCATCAGGATCATCAGAAATCCTGCAGCTGGCAGTTTTACCACCCACTTCCAGCAACTGCTGATTAGAGAGCTTCCCCATCCCCAGCATATAAATACCCCTGTGTGAACAATAAAATTTGCAGCTTGATCAGAACTCCTGTCTTGCTGTCATCCCTCATGTCTCTTGTCCCTTCATTCCTCCCCATCTAGGTTCACCATCCATGTTGATGTGTCCTGCCGGTCGTGACAGATTATGGATATGTGAACAGAGAGCTAGAAAACTAGGGCTTTATTCTGAGACCCATGGAGAGCTAAACTGAAGTTCTGGATTTCAGATTTTTGTTTTGGATTTGAGATACTGCTTCTGCTACATTTAAAAATCTCAGGACTCATGAAGAGAATGAGTTAAAAGCCAGCATCATCAAATTTGTGAGGCCCTAAGAAATTCAAAGGGACCCTGTCTCTAAATAAAAATATTTAAAAAGGGGGTGGGAATGTAAATGAGTGGATGAACACCTCTGGGTTGAATTTCTTGTACCAAAAAGAAAACAACACACACACACACACACACACACACACACACACACACACACACACACTAAATAAATAAATAAATAAATAAACAAACAAACAAACAAACCCTCATGAGTAACAAGCCCGAAAATTAACAGCTTCTCTCATGCATGAATACAATAAATGGATTTGAATTTCTCACCTGATAATTATCTCAGTCTTCACTATGCAATCTGGAGACATGCTGGACTCATGGCACATGGAATCCCACAAAGGGCTTTAGAAAGAAACTGAAAACACCATACAGTTATGGAGAACTCCTGGGTTCAAACCATCCTCTTACCTCAGTATGCTGAGTAACTATGGCTACAGATGTGTGCTATTATTCCTGGCTTACTTTTCCTTATGTAAACATGTGCCAGTGATTTTATTTAACTCATTAATTAAACATATGAACAATATTCCAGCAGCTCAGGAGGCTGAGGCAGGAGGATCACAAGTTGGAGGCCAGCTTCAGCAACTTGCCAGACCCTTAGCAAGTAAGTGAGATCTTGTCTCTAAATAAAATATATAAAGGGCTGGGGATGGGGCTCAGGGGTTGAGGGCTCCTGAATTCCATTCCTGGTACAAAAAAGAACAAAAAAAAGTGTGACCAGTAAGATAGAACAACCTTTCAAATTCCTGAATATTATTATTTTTAAGAACTAAAATTTTAAAAAACCCACCATTTTTCTGGGCTGGGGCAGGGGCTCAGTGGTAGAGCACCCACCTAGCATGTGTGGGACCCTGGGTTCAATCCTCAGCAACACATAAAAATAAGAATAAAAATAAAATAAATGTATTGTGCCCATCTACAACTTAAAAAAAATAATAGGGGCTGGGAATGTGGCTCAAGCAGTAGCGCGCTCGCCTGGCATGTGTGTAGCCCGGGTTCAATCCTCAGCACCACATACCAACAAAGATGTTGTGTCCGCTGAGAACTAAAAAATAAATATTAAAAATTATCAAAAAAAATAAAATAAAATAATAAAACCACATTTTTTGTGAGACAGAAACGTGATAAAACTGGCCTTCACACAGTTGTTTGTGTTGCAATTGCTCAGCAGGAACTAAAATGCTTTAAAATTTGAAAAAGTAGAGGTCACCAGGGTCCTTGGTTGGGAGTGCCCCTGGGGTGGGGTGGGGAGGGGGACACAGCAGGGGCTTTTGAGGGCAGCAGTTGAAGAGAAATTTCTAGATCCTGCCACAGAATGAAAGGGCAGGCCATCACCTCCCCTCAGACATAAGCCTGCTGTCCCCACACCTTTGACTTCCTGGGAAGCTAAAGAGGGAGGGAGAGAGGGTCATCTGTCCCCGTCTGTGTCGCTCCCTTGATGTGATAAAGGTCCCTGTCAGGGACTTAGAAACCTGAACCAGCAGATGAAACCCATGTCCTTTGTACTGTTGTGGCTAGAGATACCACGCTCAGTTCGCCCACTGGCCCACAGCTGGTCCCGCTGTCCACGGGTTCTTCCCCTGTCTGCTGGTCACCACCAAGAAACTTCTAGACAAATATGAGTAGCTGAGAGACAGGGATGCCTTTCTTCCCCTCCTGGGGGAATTTCATGTCACTGTCTCCTCACAATGAATATGGGCAGACATTCCATTTGGAGGAATTTCCTCTTTGCAGAATAGAAAAGGTTCTATAAAAAATGAAAGTAGACTTGAAAGCCCAGAATTTTCCAAGCAGGACAGAGTTTTCTGATAACTTCATGTTGTCTGGAAAATTTCTTTTTTTTTTTTTTTTTGTACCAGGGATTGAATCCAGGGGCCCTCGACCTCTGAGCCCCGTCCCTAGCCCTATTTTGCATTTGATTTAGAGACAGAGTCTCCATGAGTTGCTCAGGGCCTCAGTGTTGTGGAGGGTGGCCTCTAACAAATGATCCACCAGCCTCAGCCTCCAGAGCTGCTGGGACTCGGGGTGTGCACAGCTTCTCCGGACTTTGTTTGAGAAGTTTGTCTTGGGGTTCAGGAGCTGGAAATTTGGTTCATCAAACACAAAATGAGGCTTCTCTTTTGAGTGTTTTCCAAAAGCCCCATTTATAGGCTCTCAGGTGGATCACAGGCAGAGGAGAGCTGGCCCTTAGCTTCCAGTCTTTAGTGTCCTTGTCCTGGTTGGGTTTCTGAAGAAGAGAAGGCAAGGGATGTTGTGATAAGATAAGGCCCCCCCTTGAACAGTGGGAAGTGGCCTGAGTGTCTGATCCTGTGGCCATGTGTCTCTGCCTTTGGGAAATTTCCATATCAGCTCAAAAGGAGCCCGATGGCAGCCTGCAAGCAGAAGTCCTCTGTGACCTCCCCATTTGTCAGGAGAGCAGTGACCCTCAGCTCTTCAATTTTTTTTTTGAGGAGGGGCACCAGGGATTGAACCTGGGGCACCTAAGCATGGAGCCACCTCCCAGCCCTGTTTTGAATTTATTTGGAGACAGGGTCTCATTGAGTTTATCAGGGCCTCACTGGGTTGCTGAGGCTGGCCTCCAGCCTGCCCTCCTGCCTCAGCCTCCCAAGCTGGGATGACAGGCATTGGCCACCGCTCCCTGCAGTGTTGCTCTCCACCCATGATGGTGTCACTGCGTTGTACTGTAAGGTGACTTGTCAGTTCTTGTGCTGTGGCAGTTTGAGGTAAGAAGGTTGTTGGTGAGGAGGAGATGGATGTGAAGAGAAGGATGTTCCCATTTCTCACCATGTCCCCGTCAGCCATCCCTCCCAGTGCTGCAGATAAAGGAGGCCAAGGAGGTCTATGAGGGGAGATGACCAAGCTGACACCATGTGGGACTGAGAACCCCATGGGCGGCTACGGCAAGACCATCAGCCACGTGATCATAGGGCTCAAGACAGCCAAGGGCATCAAGCAGATCAAGGGGAGTCTGTCCTGAGCCCTGTCCTCAGCACTGTGGCACGGGCAGGTGGTGTGACCTCTGTGTCCCTCTTTCTTTGGCCTCTGCACTGTAGATGCCATATGGGACACTCAGGATAACATCGTGTAGTACAAAGGGACACCTCGTAGAGGGCATGGACGAAGTTCCCTTCATGAGATAGCTCGTTCTTTTCTTATTACTCCTGGGAGTTGTGTGATTAAGTCAAGAAATGTTTTCTTCCATCTCGCCTGCCACATGATGACTATTGGCCACCCAGTCACAGTGGAGCACGCCTGTCATCCCAGCCACTCAGGAGGCTAAGGCAGGAGGATCACAAGGTGACGCCAGCCTCATCAATTTAGTCAAGGCCCTTAGCAGCTCAGGGAGATCCTGTTTCCAAATAAAATAAAAAATGGGGCTGGGGACGGGGCTCAGGGGTAAGTCACCCCTGGGTTCAATTCCCAGTACTGCCCCCTCACCTCCCCAAAAAGTCATAGTGGACATAATTTTGTTTTCTTTTTTCTTTCTTTTTCATACTATTTTTACTCATTCACTGTTTTTATGATTGACTCACACTAGCTCTGTACCTGTCCTCTGCTACATAGCCAGGTACCTTGCTGCAGGCTTGGGGAAGTATTTTACCTGTGGCTCCTCGCAGCTGTGTGCCTGTGTGTGCAGGTGCCATGAATCTCATTTCCCTGTTTTCCAGATCAAGGCCTCAGGCTCAGAAAGAGTCTCCACAGTCATCCTGCATCCAGTGCTGGCTGAGGGGCAGGGTGACTGTGAGTCCTTTGGTGCTGGGTGACCCCTGTGAGTCCTCTGAGCTCTCTGTGGCTCAGTTTCTCATCTCTAGACCACTCTCCATTCAACATAGAATCTCTCCATCTTTCCCCCTTTTATAATTGGATGGTTCTTTGATTCTCTGAGGTGGTTTCTGGGTCAGTGCTTTATGGAGATCATGAAAATGTCACTTCTTCCAACGGCTATTTTTCTGTTTTTTTCTGAGATGAAAAGAGAAAATTTGTCCTCTTCCATGTAGGAGAGAGGACACAGGAACACAGTGGAAATTTGAGGCATCCATCGGTCTGCATCATCCAGCTTCTTGAAGAAAATAGCCTAATGGAGAAGAGGAAAGTTGTCTTCCAAATCAAAGGTGGTACCCACCATTGATCCCAGCAGCTCGGGAGGCTGAAGCAGGAAGATCGTGAGTTCAAAGCCAGCCTCAGCCAAAGCAAGGAACTAAGCAACTCAGGGTTACCCTGACTCTAAATAAAATGCCAAACAGGGCTGGGGATAGGGCTTGGTGGTCGAGGGCCCCTGAGTCCAATCCCTGGTACCACCTGCACCCCAAAACCCAAGTCCTTCTGGGCAGTTTTCCCACATGGATGAGATATTGGGACAGAAGGACCTCAGGTGCTTTGTGTGGAGTTGTGAAGTGTCTGAGTTTGAAGGAGGCTTACGAATCTTGGCCTAGGGACTCCCCAGCCCTGGTCCTGTTTGCACAGTGCCCCAAGGAAGCCAGAGAGGCTGGACCCTAGTGAGCTTCTGGCAGCTCTTTGGGGGTGCATTTGGAAACATGATCCACCCATTTTAAGTGTGTGTGGCCCAGAGGATTTTGATGCATGACATAGTTTACACTCCCCATCTTAATTCTATAACATTGTCATGACCTTCCAAGGGATCTCATTCCCATGAATGGCCACCTGCTCTCCCTCCCCCTGGCCTTTGACCACCACATACCGACTTTGTTTCTGGATTGGCCTTTTGGGTGTCCCCTCCCGCCGAGGGAGCCTTGCAGTGGGTGTTGACACTGGACTCTGCCTGGGACAGAGCTCAGGTGTGTTTCCACAGGGTGGCCATCTGTAGCAGCTGCCCTGGAAGCTCAGCCTCAGGACCTGTCTGTCAGCTTGGTCCTTCAGAGGCTTCTGTCTTTTCCCAGTGCACACCCCTCGGGAAGAGCAAGGCCCCATAGAACACCGTCACCCCAAGATTTGTGTGCACAGCCCCGGGGACCAGAGGGTGCTAGGATTTGCTTTTTGTGGTCCTGGGGCTCAAACCCAGGGCTCTGGCCATAGTGAACTATCGCTCTGCCACTTAGCTGTGCCCCAGCCCTACGGCCTAGCTATGTGGTCTAGACTGGCCTCCACCTTTATGATCTTCCTTCCTCAGCCTCCTGACCCAGAAAGTTTGGGGGAATTCCAACTTATGTTTCCCCTTCTGGACTCCTCTGTGGGTGCTTCTAGGTGCTCTCACATAGAGGAGAAGACTGAGATCCAGAGAGCCGGAATCATGGGCCACATCAAATGCAGCTTCAGGTGGCTAAGCAGGAAGCTCTGGTGTCCCTAACCCAAGGACTGGAGCTGCAGTGGTGATCCTGGGGAGTGCTGTGGGGCATGGCCAAGGACACATGTCCCCTCTAATGGTAGACGGGTCCCTGTGAGAATGCTCCTACCACTTTGCAACCCCTGAAGTCAAGGCAAGGAAGAGTAATGGTGACATTCTCTTGTCTCCTGGAAGCAGACACGTTCACCCTCAGGTTCATCTCCTGGTGTGCTTAGCCCCCAGTCCAGGCTCTTGTGCCCTGCCACATACCCTCATACCCCCCCAATCCTAGGGTCGCTGGCTACCTCAGGTGTCTGTCTGTCTGTCTCTCTCTTGTGTTTAGTCCTGTGAACTGAACCCAAAGTGCTTAAGCAGGGAGCCAGAAGCCTGCCCTTTTTATTTTGGTTTGTATTGTTTTGAGAGAGAGTCTCCCCTTGCTAAGTTACTGAGGCTGGCCTCCAACTTGGTGATCCTCCTGCCTCAGCCTGCTGAGTCCCTGGGATGACAGGTGTGCACCACTGTGCCTGGCCCCCCAGGTCTGTTACAGAAAGGAGCCTTTCCTCGGGATCAGAAGAAACTGGAATGTGCTTCATGGTTGACTGAGTTTCCATTTGTCTCGTTTGGTTTGGTTTTAGGTGAACCCCAGCATTTTTGAAAGTCTGCAGAAGAAGCGAGTTAAGGCCAGGGACGTCATCTACATGGAGGCCAATGGGGCTGTGAAGGTATGCTACCTGGGGGACAGTGCCATGCCTGAGGGTCTGCCAGAGGGAGACCTGGGTGAACAGGGCGTCATATTGCTCAGCGGGTTTGGGTGGGGGAAGGTTAACAGCTGTCCCTTTACCTAACTCAACTTGGCTTTTCTCTATCTTTCTCTCCTCGTGACTTAAGCAGGCAGAGTGCTCAAGACCCAAACCCTGTGGGGGACAGGGACCAGACAGACTTCGTCCCTTCCCATTGCACCAGGTGGCATCTTCCATCTTCCCTTATCTCCCTATGTCCGTCCCTGAGTGCTGAGCCTGGGGACTGCACCGGGTGGCTCCTCCTCTATCTGCTGCTGTGTCCTGTGGTGGCCATGCCTCCATGGCTGATGGATGAGCTTCAGGCCTCGTGTCACCCATAAATCACCACCTAGAAGAGCCCGGGACCCTGACTCCAGTGAGTCCCCTGGATGCTCCTTTATCAGGAGTGAAAATAAAGGGGAAAGAATCTTCCAGAAAGTCTCAGGTGTTGCCTGGGCGGGTCTGGGAGCCCAGTGTGGCACCAAGCCACAGGGTGCCGGCGGAGGGCGCAGTTGGGGGACCTCAGTGGGCAGCGGGGGCATTTCTGTCACTGAGCTCTGTGTGGTCCTAGTGCCCAGTGGTCTGCTGGCAGAGGCAGGGAGATCCTAGGCCACAGAGTTCACCCTGGAGGCCGATGAGGACATGCCCTTCCCAAGGGCGACGTGCACAAGAAGAAGGAGGTCATCTAGGACAGGACGGTGCATGACCTGGATGTGGCCCATGCCAAGCACCAGGGACAGGCCCTGCTGGTCCAGCACATGCCCAAGGCCCTGGGGACCAGTGGCCAGGGCCATGTTGTCCTCCTGGAGGCCCTCTGGGAGGCTCAGCAATGAGTACGACATGAGCTTTGGCCCCTTTGTCCCAATGTCCAGATGCCGTCACAGCTGATCTCTGGGCATTGTCTGCCCCTGGCCGCCTGCCAGCCTGGTGGGGGCTGCTCTCCACCCCGGGCTGGGGGTTCCTGGTGGGAGCCTTCACAGGGCTTCAGACAGCCTCACGGAGGCTCCGGCCTCTGCAGAGCCCAAGCCCCGAGTCCTCCAGCTCCCAGCTGGCGCTGCTCTGGGCCCCGCTGGACAGAGTCAGGTTTGCTCTTCATCCTGAAGGGGGGCCTCCTCCTTCCCACCAGGAACAGGCTTTCTGCTGGGAATCTGGTTTTGCTTTTTGTCCCTTGGAGCTTTGCCCAGGAGATGCCAGAGACTCTTGGGATTGGAGTTTCTTCCTACCTTGCTGGGGGTTATTATTTTTTTTTTTTGAACTGAAGCTTAAACCCCAGGGGTGCTTACCCATGGAGCCCCGTCTGCAGCCCTTTTTACATTTTATTTAGATACAGGGTCTTTCTGAGTTGCTCAGCACCTCACTAAGTTTCTGAGGTTGGCCTCCAACTGCGGTACTCCTGTCTCAGCCTCCCTAATTGCCATGATTTTTAAAGACACGTGCCACCATACACGACTCTGCTTGATTCTTGCAGGTCACAGGAAATCTCGAGGATATCCCTCTGAGTTCAGGAGCCCCTCATCCTTCCCAGGGGAGCTGTCCTGAGCATGTCCACCTCAGGCTTCCAAGTTGAGTGACATCAGGGACACACAGGAGGCAGGAGCATGGGCCTTGGTAGCTGCCTTAGAAAGTCCTCTCTGCTACAGGGGGACAAGATGTTCTGTCCATCATGGGCCAGTTGATGAAGCCAAAGAAGACAGAGATCACAGGGAGGACACGTGGTGAAGCCTGAGCCCAGAGCCGAGTTGAGGCGCTGCCTCTGACATGCTCCCGGTTCTGAGCGCTGTCCACTGTGCGGCTCTGCGTCTTTACTCCATTTAGATGCCGTGGCCACACTGTGTGTTCTGGCCCCACTGAGGTCAGCATCTGCTTCCTTTGAGGCACCAGGAAGGTGCTGACTTTGACACCAGGCAGTGGGTCTCCCTTGCTCCTTTGTGGACTTATGTTTTTTTTTTTTTTTTTTTTTTTTTTGATGCCGGTGATTGAACTCAGAGGCCCTCGACCACTGAGCCCCGTCCCAGCACTTTTATTTTTTATTTAGAGACAGGGTCTGGCTGAGTTGCTTAGGCCATTGCTAGGTTGCTGAGGCTGGCCTTCAACTTGTGATACTCCTGCCTCAGTCCCCCTGGGGCTGCTGGGATGAGAGGCATGTGCCACTGCGCCTGGCTCTTCCCCAATTTTATGTCCTTCTCTGGCCCATTACCTCTTTACTCCCTGAAAATGTAAGTTCAACATGAATCCACTGTTGCCTTGAGGACTTGCAGCAGCCTAAGCTCCTCCATGAGTGACCAAGAGCAGATCTGTCTCTAAACTTGGTTTTGACACCTTCGAGTCATGGCTCTGGGTGAGGACAAGCTTCAGATCCTGGTTCTTTGGGAACAGCTCCATCCTGATGACAGGAGGCGCTGGTTTGGAAGGGGAGGGCTGAGACCTGAGGCAGGCCTCCCATTCTGCAGGGGCTGATGGTTCTGGGGCCAAGGCTGGGCCTACTCTGACCCTCCTTGCTCAGGTTTCCTGGGGAGAGGATTCTAACTGCACTTGATGGAAAGTTAATGAACCTGAGCATTGTCACACAGGGCCCCCAAAAGGGCTCCTTGACTGAGTGCAGCAGAGGATAATTCACATATGAAAACCTTCTCCCTGGGGCTCCCAAGTGGGGAGTCTCAGCATCAGGCTTGGGGCTCGTTGGGGCAGTTCCTGGACACTGCACCCCACACAGCTCAACAAAAGGCTTTTTGTGGCATTTTGGTGTGATGATGCCTATTTTCTTTTTTTTTAGATGAGAGTACAGGGATTCTTGCCCTCTGAGCCCTGTGCCCAGCCCTATTCTGTATTTTATTCAGAAACAGGGTCACAACTGAGTTGCTCAGGGCCTTACTAAGTTGCTGAGGCTGGCCTCCAATTTGCGATCCTCCTGCCTCAGCCTCCTAGGATGCTGGGGTTGTGGGCATGTGCCACCAAACCTGGCATGATTCTTGTTTTCAAATGATTTCAGCAAACCTGGAATGGGTCCAGTACCCAGCCTGAGGTCAGAGAGCTAGTAGGAGATCCAGGCTGAAGAGTTAGGTCTGGAGGGAATTGAGGTGGGGAGAAGACAGCAGGTGGCATTTCTCCCACTGGTTGGGACCCTGTCCGAGGTGAGATCAACTAGGTGGTGAACAAGTACATTGACCAGGGCATGGCTGAGCTGGTCCCCAGTTGCTGTTCATGGACAAGGTGCACATGCTAGACATAGAGTGCTTTACCTTGCTCACTGAGCCCTGGAATCTTCCATTGCCCCCATAGTGATTTTTGCCTCCAACCGAGGCAACTGTGTTATCAGGTAGGTGCTGCCAGCTGTCCCTTCTCCCTGGGCCTGTTACCACCCATGACATCATAACTCAGGATGGGACGAAGGGAGTGCATGTTGCCCCTGGGAGGAGACAGCAGAGTGACTGAAGGCCACAGCTACCCTTTACCTGATGGGCAGGGTCTCCGTGGGCCTCTGAGGCTCAATGTTCCTGTGGGGAGCAAAGGCCTGAGAAAGTGGGGCCGCTCTGGTGACCTGAGTGTCAGCTCCCTCACACTGGCTCCCAGAGGCCAGCAGAGCCCGCTTCATCTTTTGAAATCGCACCTTGTCCCATGTCATAGGTGGGAACACAGGTTTGTCTGTGATTTTGTTCTTCTTAGCTCCCCATGACAGCAGTGTGCAACCTGCCATGTCATCTACATGGGATGTGACTTTCATTCCTGTAGCTGGCCCTGCTGTGGGGTGTCCCTGATTGTGTGTTCCTATGGGAACATGGGAAAGGGACGTCCATTCATTTCCCTGTCTCCCAATCCCGCCCCTCCCTTCCATTTGTCTCATCAAATGAAATTCTATTATCTTCCTCCACCTCTGCCCACCATCTCCTCGTCTACTCCATCCCATGTCCCTACACCCTGACAGCTAATGTCCTGCCCGTGAACACTGTGCTCAGCCTATTGGGGAGGAACCTTCTGGACTGGCCAGCTGTCAGGTGCTTCCCCCTTCCACTCACTCAGGGGCCCTCTAACATTGAGGTGCTCAGTGATGGGGAAACTCTGAACGGACCCAGGAGCCAACAGAAGGCTATCAACGGCCCAGTTGGTCCAGCCTGAGCAACCAGAGAGTCGTTCTGGGTTGTCACCCAGTGCGCAGTGACGTTCTCGAGTCACGCTGATGTCAGAGGAACTTGGTCAACACAGGGGACTGAGCTTGGCCACCTGCGGGTTCCAAGTCACTGAGGTAAATGTGCAGCCATTGAGCCTAGGACACCACCCTTCACAGGTGGACAGGAGAGAAGGGACCGGGTGGGTGTGAAGCATCCCCTCAACCCAGCCAGGAGTTGGCAGTGAAAGCCAACTAGACGCATCCACAGCAAGCACCTCTGCAGACACAAGGGTATGGTGGACTCCCCACACCCAGGGTCCCGATCAGGCCATGAGCTCAGCTGAGGGACACAAGCAGAGCACCTGACCAGTCCTCCCCCAAATTGTTGAGGTCACCAAGAACAAGGGCCATTGAAGAAAAGGTCACAGCCCAGAGAAGCCTCTAGAGATGGGACAATAAGGCCCCTGGCTGGGATTTTAGGACAAAAAAGGGGCATCAGGTAAAACGAAGGCAGTGGGTACAGGTGGTGACTGGGTGCCAATTACAAAGGATGATGGGTGGCACACTGTAACGCACTTCCACTGTCACACTGTTCTGCAAATCTAAAACTGTTCTAAAATTCTATGTTCCCCCACTGTGGCACTGGGCATCGAACCCAGGGCCTCACATGGTCGTCAAAATTTCCAAGGAGGTGTGTGCAGTGGGGCTGGCCTTTCATCCCAGCAGCTCCGGAGGATGAGGCAGGAGGATCACAATTGGAGGCCAGCCTCGACAATTTAGCCAGGCCCTAAGCAACTCAGCGAGATGTTGTCTCTAAATATTATATAAAATAGGGCTGGGGATGGGGTTCAGGGTTGAATAACCCTGGGTTCCATCCCTTATACCCCCCCCCAAAAGATGGAAGACAACTGGCCGTGAGAGTCCAGAGCACCCTGGGCCGCACCCCCTCCCTTGGTGCGTGGAACTGGTCTCACTTGAGTCCTGGGTATTTGGAGGTTGCTGCGCGTCTTCAGATCTGACCTCTAAGGGCAGTTTTCGGCCTGGCCCCTCCTCTGACCCAGGCTCCAACCTTTCCCAGGAACAGACGAAAGGCCGCAGTGACAGCAGGCCCCAGCTGTGGGTTGGGACAGAGGTGCCCTGGTGACCAGAGAGGTGTGTAGTCTTCTGTTCCTGCTCCTCAGGTGGCCAGCTGGCTCTGGGCAGAGGTGGCCCTGGGTGGGCAGGTTGGGTGGCCTGGATCTCCTCTGACTCCCCAGCCACTGGGCCTGATGGTCACATTCATCTCCCAGAGGCAGTTTTTCCAAGCGACCCCTCTTCCATGGGGGGAAGTCTCTCCCTCCATTATGAAACGGACACAGCCTGGGCAGAGCAGGGTATCTGTCACATCTTATTGCGCTGACACTCCATCTACCGGCCATGACAGCACTCCCATTTTTTGCACTATTTCAGGTACAGCCTGAAAAATGGTTGTGATGTTTAGGTGAAGGGGGAGGGCTGGTCCCCTGAAGTGTTTGAATTGGTCACAGCTGGGCCCAGGCTCTGGGGTGCCTCCAAGTACAGGATTGGGAGGCCCATCAATCCCAGCTTCCTGTTGGTTCCCAGGGGGCCCTGTGGGAGTGAGAACCCAGGACAGGAAGGGCTTTTTTTTTTAGGACCACGGACTGAACCCTGGGTCCCTTACACACTAACCCCGTCATCCCTAACCCTTTATATATTTTATTTAGAGCCAGGGTCTCTCTGAGTTGCTCAGGACCTCTGTAAATTGCTGACGCTGGCCTCCAACTTTCAATCCTCCCCCATTAGCCTCCCAAAATGCTGGTATTTGTTACCAAGCCAGGTTCCTTTCTGTTCTTGAGCCTCAGTTTCCCCATCTGTAAGATGGGCCTCCGTCTCCTATTGCTGGAGGTGTGTGACCATATCCCATGGACCTGGGAGGTGATGTGTGATCAGCCACCCAAGCAGCCTGGATTGAGAGGCGCCCCCAATCTGGGTCCCTCCAGGAAGAGGACTTGGCAGTCTGTCAACAAGGAGACACCCCCCCTCTCCAGGCCGTTTCCACCATCCCCTCCCAGATGCTGGGCTTAGAAGAAAAATCTCCTTTTGGGGGATAAGAACCCAAGGTCTGCAGAGGGCCTCAGAGCCCATAGGATCAGACCAGGTGAAGGTACTTGCTCCACCCAGTGTCCCCACTGGGAGAAAGACCCAGGGCTGCTGTCCCAGGGCTACACTGAGGGGAGGGAACAGCAGACTCCCTTGGTCCCAGGCCTCCTGGGAAGCAGAGCCAGGGACTGAGGGCAGCGGCCACCCCTCTCCCTGCTTACCCATCGGGCAGCCCTGTGCCTTATCCCCTCCCCAGGGCGATTCACCAAACTGCCACCTCCCACTTGGAAGACAGCAGGCCTGCAGCCTGGTGCAGGAGGCCTCTGTTGCCCTCATCATTGCCATAGGTGGTAATCAACAGGCTGTGCAGTAAGATGGGCCAATGGGCGCCCACCGATTGTCCTCTCCATCACCTGCTGTCACCACCACCGTCATGCCGCCAGCCTGCAAGTCTGCACTGTCAGCCTCATGTGATTAATGGGAATACCAGCAGCCCTGGGGAAGGACATCGCAGGACACCATGCGGAACACAGGGGATGCAGGGCAGATGTGGCCCTGGGGACGCGCAAGGGGACCCCTAGGGCTCGGCTCCTGCACCAGGCTCACGCAAGGACCACAGGGACTTCAGCAGGGATGGGGGCGGGAGCGCAGTGACAACCAAGCAGGCTTCCTGACCCCACTCCTGCCTGCAACAGACTTAGCCTCTAGGGCCACCATCATTGTCTCTTGCAGACCCCTTTCCGACTTTCCCAGCCATTGGAGAACCCCAGATCTGAGCCGGGCGCCTATAATCCTAGGCTGGAGGCTGAGGATGGAGGATGGAAAATTTGAGGCCAGCCTCTGAACTTAGAAAGACCCTGTCTTAAAATTCAAAGGGCTGGGATGTGGCCAGCGCCCCTGGGTTCAGTTTTGTCCCAATCCCAGGGGTGAATCCCAAACCCAAGACACCCGTGCTCGGCAGCCTAGGGGCAGCTCTGGCCGCAGGCCACCTGTACTCTTCACCCTAAGCGGGAACTTGTCGCACTCAGGACGCAGTGCTGGTGGCAACAAGCTATCAGGTTCTCAGGGCTTGCGTGCACCCCACCCGACTCGGATGCATTCCAGCGGCTCCGCAGTGGCCCTGAGCACAGCGAGACCGGCATGGGGCCACGGAGGTCGGGGGCATCCCGCAGCGCAGCGCCGGCCACCGGGCCGGGGGACAGCTGCGCCCTTCCTGGAGGAGCCCAGCTGCCACCAGGGATGGGGTATGGACCTTGGCTGGGTCGTCTGGGCCTCACCAAACCCGCAGTGGAGATACGCTGTCGCCTCCTCACAGTTCCTGGGGGCTCTGCCCTTCGCCTCAAAGCAAAGCGTGGTCAGAAACCGGGAGGCTGCAGCATCCCCGTGCAGATGCAATTGCACAGCGCAGTCCTGGCTCCGCCCACACCCCCGCCCACACCTCTCCCTAGAGGCGTAGCCACGCTCACCCCGGCGCCCCGGCCCCCCCTCCTGTGCCTCCCACGCCCCACTCACCCTGCCTCCCTCCTGCACCGCCCACGCCCCGCCCACTCCCCCCGCCCCTGGGTTGTGGCTACTCCCCCCCCTCCTGCACTGCCCACTCCCCGCCCTTGAGTCGTAGCCATGCTCGCTCAGCTCCTTTGCCGCCTGCTTCCCATCAGAAGAGGAGCAGAGTGTGGGAAGGTGCCCCATTGGGGAGCCATCTGGGAAGGCTACACCCGCAGTAGGTGTTTGCTGGCACAGGGGAGGGGGATGGCTTGGAAAGTCCGAAGGAGCCTGATGCGGTGAGGTGTGTCTGTCATCCCAGTGCCTCAGGAGGCTGAGGCAGGAGGCTTGCCAGGTGGAGGCCAGCCTCAGCAACTCAGCGAGGCCCTGTCTCTAAAGGGCTGGGATGGTTGGTGGGTAGACACCCCTGGGTTCAGTCCCTGGGACCACAACCCAGGAAGGCACATAAGGGGTTCTCAGTGGAAGTTGCCACATGGTGCCCACCCTTGGCCTCTGGTCCCTGGCCACAAGCTCCCCAGGCCTCCTCTCTGGAGACCCCCAAACCAGATTAAGGTGTCTGTCTGACATTGACTTTGATACTTATCAAGTTCAAGGATGAATGGCACTATGAGGGTGATGGGCCTGGATGTGGACCTGGAAAGGACTTGCAGTCTTGGGCCAGGGGTGGAGTTCTGTGATTGTTGTCTTTGCCAAAAGGTAGGTAGACACTTTGTCCCCGAGGACAGGATACAAACAGATTTAAAATCAATCGTGTTGTTCCAGAATTAGTCAAGATGAGGTCACACTGCTGCAGGGAGAACAACTCCTCTGGTTGGCAGCTGTGACTGACTCCCCAGCCTGCCCTCTCCTCAATTTCCATGAAGCATTACTCACTGAGGATTTGCAAATATGCAAGGGGAGACACCATGGAGAGCCGTGTGGAGGTTCCTTGGAAGAATAAAAATAGAATGACCATATGGCCCAGCAAGCCCTCTTCTGCATATATTCAAAAGAAATAAAATCAGCATGTGGATGAGATGTGTGTACTTATGGGTTTGCTGAATACCCTTCAAAATAGCTAGGGACAGAATCCATTTTAATGTCCTCTGGATGGATGGATAAGTAAATTGGTGGTTTTATAGTGAAATATTATTCAACCTGAAAAGAAAGGCGATGCTGACACTTGCAAAAACTTGGATGTACCTAGAGGATGTTGTGCTGAATTCCATAAGCCTGACACAGAGAAATCTGGCATGACCTCACTTACATAGGAAACCTAAAAATGTGAACTTACAGAGGTTGAGAAATGATGGTCACCAGGGGGAGAGTGGTGAGGAATAGGTGTTGGTCAAAGCTCCATGCTCACATGTGTGCCATGTGAGTGAGACCTAGAGATCTCCTGCATCTGAACTGCCCATAATTCAGAATGTGGTAAATTTGGCATCTTGCCCTTTTGCTCTCAGGTTAAGTATTCTTGCAAAACAAAGCAAAGCACACAGGGGAGTAAGAGAAAGGCAGGAGACCTGTGCCTCACTAGGATATTCCAGGAGTATGCATGTGTCCAGCCCACTGAGCTGTGCCATCAGATATGAGCAATTGTTTCTGTTTCATCTGTGCCTCCGAACTAGGAGAAAAGGCTCTGTGTTCAAGAGTCTCTACTGCACGTTGGATGGAGTTGGAGCCACAGGGCAGGGGTCATGATGTGTCAGTGCAGGTGGCTTCTCCCTGGGCCAGGAGGAATCAATTTGGCCTGAGTTCTGAAGTGGATGCAGCTGCTCAAGCTGGAGCCTTTTCACTTGGCCACCCCTTAGACACACTGACTGTAGCTGTGGGAGATGTGAAGCGCAGGTGCATATGGGCAAGGGCTGGGAATTCAGCGCTGCCCTGCTCCCCAGGCCCCTCTATAAGATGCAAGAAGGGTCCAGAGGCTGGCTGCCTCTCTTCCTCTTCCCCTCTGCTTCCTGTTTTCAACTTTTTTTCATGGTAAGTAGATTAGTTACAAATCCCTCTGATTTTTTTTCTTTTTTTTGGGGGGGGGGTGGCTACTGAGGATTGAACCCAGAGGTTCCTAAACCCTTAGACACATCCCAGCCTTTTTATTTATTTATTTATTTTTAAATTTTGAGACAGGGTCTCACTAAGTTGCTCAAGCCCTTGCCAAGTTGCTGAGGCTGGCTTTATAATTGTGATCCTTCAACCTCAGCCTCATTAGTCTCTGGCCTTACTCTTTTTCATAAAGAGGGGTAAGAAAATAATTTGTGGCTTTCCTTTTTATTTGTATCTTCACTATCAAGGTCCTTCTCTCTTTATACCAGAAGCTATTTTTTCCAAGACACCCGCACTGGGGATATTCATGAATCAGACACTTGGGTACTTTGGGGATGGCAAGGAAAGCCCAAGGGTGTTTCTTCAGAGCTGTGAGTTCCACACCCTTCCACACAAGAAGCAAAACTAGATAGGGGGATGTGACCAACCAGGGCAACCGCACAGAGTTCCAGGTGTATCTGCCTATTAGGAGGGCATGGCCACAGGTGCCTGGCCTGGATTTACCCTGCAGATAGCTAGGCCTTGGTCACTGTGCAGTGGGTGGCTGCACTGGAGGGGCAGTGGAACAAGGCATCTGCTGGGCCCGACAGAATTGTGACTCCTACTGCAGCACACACAGATGACATGTTGGCTGGATGGGGCAGCTGGCCAGGGCAAGAAGAAGTGAGTAGTGTGAGGTTCTGCTCTTCTGCCAGGAACAGATTCCAAGAAAATAGGAGCAGGAAGCAGCAGCGATGGCCTTCTCTGAACAAGGCTGTGCTGTTTGGACCAAATGCTCACTAGAGAGTCAGCTTTGCACACCTGTCAGGACCTCTGAGAGTGAACTATGAACCATGGAACATTGGTGCCGATCAGGTGAGACCACTGCTTCCCTGACCACCCTGGGGTCAGTCAGTTTGGTTAGGACCCTAGGGGCAGGAGAAAAACTGCTTAAGGTGGGAGACAGAAAATTTGGAATCTGACCCCTTCCATTGTTGAGCTCGTGAAGACAGCCAGCCCCAACAAGTCCTCATGCTGTATAAGAAGGGACTGTGTGTCAAATCAATGTGAATTTTCAGGATAGTGGCTATTGTATTTAAGAAATAGAACTCCCACCATGTGGTATGAGGAATGATACCAGAAAAAAAAAAACTCATTTTGTGTGCCATCTTGGAAGTCATAATGCATTTAGAATAGGCTTTGGAAAAGGCATCCTGACTACCATATGGGTTAACTTTTATTCCTTTGGTGACCAATCCTTTTTTCTTCAAATTCAATCAGGAATAACCCCTGGACAAAAGACTTTGTTAAAGGTGTTCCCACAACTGGGCTACAAGGTCTTTTACATTTGAAATAGGCTTTAATGGTGCTCATTAACATATCTTTCAGTTAGCTGTGTGGTTGAGTGAGGTCCATTATCCTGATTACATGGTCATTATACTATCTATTCTATTTTATACTAAGTCACTGTGAACAGAAAACAATAGTTTTGGATATGTGAACAGAGAGCTAGAAAACTAGGGGTTTATTCTGAGACCTATGGAGAGCTACACTGAAGTTCTGGATTTCAGATTTTTGTTCTGGATTTGAGATATTGCTTCCTCTACATTCAAAAATCTCAGAACTCATGAAGAGAATGAGTTAAAAGTCAGCATCATCAAATTTGTTAGGCCCAAAGAAATTCAAAGGTACCCTGTATCTAAATACAAATATTTAAAAAAGGGGGGTGGGAATGTGAATCAGTGGATGAATGCCTCTGGGTTGAATTTCTGGCACCAAAAAAGAAAACAACACACACCCACACCCCCCCCCACACACACACACAAAATAAAACAAACAAACAAACACTCACGAGTAACAAGCCCTAAAATCAACAGCCTCTCTCATGCATGAATACAATAAATGGATTTGTAGTTCTCTCCTGGTAATTATCTCAGTCTTCACCATGCAATCTGGAGACATGCTGGACTCATGGCATATGGAAGCCCATAAAGGGCTTTAGAAAGAAGCTGAAAACACCATACAATTATGGAAAAAAATGCCCAGGTTTTCAACTGCCAATCTAAGCCTCACTAGACTAGTCAGAGGCAAGTGAAGGCTAAGCTGCCCAACAGAGACCTTCTGGCCACAAGATTCTGGAGAGGACCATGAGGAGTCTGTAGACACGATTGCCAGTTTCCACCATTGCCACTCCTGTCAGCTTTAAGCCACCTTCCTACCCAGTCTCAAGATAGCAAGGCACACTTACCATTTTCTGGTTTTCAGGGTTCTCAGCATTCTCCCTGTGATTTGTTTTCAGATTATGCATAGCACAGACACCTGGGCTCTGGATCCAGGACAGAAAGCCTACAAAAGATTGAAAAAATGGCGGGCTCCAGACAGGAAGGGAACTGAAGATTATGGAAACCCGCTCCCTCATCACCAGCTGCGTGAGGATTGGAGAGTTATCACCTAAGAGACTGATTAGTCAAAGATTCAGGTCATGCCTCCAACCTGAGTCAAGTGGGTGCAGAATCAAAGTCTGAATTATAGGCTTCTCCATTGTCATTGTTAAAAGACTAGAGATCAGGCTTGAGAATATATCTTAGTCAGTAGAGTGCTTGTTTTGCTTATATAAGGCCATGGATTCAATTCCCTGCACTACACACACACACTCCTGCCAAAAAAAATAAGTAAAGGACTTTGGGGACTAGGGTTATGGATCAGTGGTAGAGTGCTTCCCAAGCATGTGTGAGATACTGGGTTGAACACCCAGCACCACATTAAAAAGCCAACCAACAAACAAACTACTAATGGTATTGTGTCCATCTACACCAAAAAATATTCAAGAAAAAATAAAGACTGTGTATTGGACTTGTGCACCCTCACTACAGAACTCATAAACAGTTTTTATATATAATTTATACATATATGTCTTCAGATAGTGTATAAAATTCCTCGTGATGGCTTTTCAAGTAACTTATATTACAGATATGCTTCACAATTCTTAAATCATCCCCACCTCTCTTCTTCTTCTTCTTCTTCTTCTTCTTCTTCTTATTATTATTATTATTATTATTATTATTATTAGAGGATCTGTGAATGCAGTTATTTTAAGGCAAAGTTTTCTTCCAATACTAGGACCTATCCCAGAAGGAAGTGCATAGACATTCATAACTGCTTATAAGGTTAAAGCAATTTGTGAATAAATATGTCTATATTTATGAAAATGATATCACAATTTATTTAATTTTTTT
This sequence comes from Urocitellus parryii, assembly GCF_045843805.1. Taxonomy (NCBI): domain Eukaryota; kingdom Metazoa; phylum Chordata; class Mammalia; order Rodentia; family Sciuridae; genus Urocitellus; species Urocitellus parryii. The sequence goes on from NW_027554068.1 coordinate 199,261, forward strand.
CAACTTCTCTGTTCTTTGTCTCATAAAAAACAGTTTGAGCTTTAAACTCATTAGCAATGTCCCCATATCCCTTCCCCCCAAAAAAGTGACTCACAGTTATAATTCAAATTATTGACACTCATAAATTTTGGATCCTTTATTTTAACTAGTGAAGTCTATATATTTTCTTTTTATTTTCACCCTTAAATGAAGCCCAATTTTTATAGCTTTCTTGTTGTGTAACTGATCCCTAATATTCGCATATTTTCCCCTGAAATCTGATCACTTTGGACTATTGATGTTTTGATGGAGGGGATCTCAAAGTGGTCATGCACAAGGCAGAAAATGGATATAGTAAGATGTAAGACTGGAGATTGCTGAGTATGTAGAATTTGCATTACAAAATAAGTATCGGTGGACTATATGGAAGTAGGGAGAAAAAGAGCAATGAAAAAAAAATAGAAAAACTTGTAAGGGGGGTCCAGCGAAACGTCGGAGGGAGAGACCACTCAAGAGACTGACTCCATGCAATTGGCAAAAGGGGATTTATTGAGGATCCATTCCAGCGCGCTGGGACTCTGTGCTCACTCAAGAAGGGAGAGCAGCCCAGAGCCCAGAGCAGAGTTCAAGCAGAGCTTAAGTACACTTTTTGGAGAGGGTGGGGGGCTTTGCATACATCAAAACAAATCATCATGAGGCGCGGGAAAATTGAACAACAACCCTGAGTCAGGATTAGTGCATACATTGGCGGGAACAGATTGGACAGGGGTGATTGGTGCTCTTAAGTGGGGTACACATTCAAACTGATTGGTTTAGGTCCTGCAATGCCTACATGCCAAGCAACTCAGAATCCTTAGCTATTAAACAACCAGAAAGTCAGTGGAAATATTTACTGGGCAGTTCCAGCACTGTCCTAACAGCTACAGGGATTACAGGTTTTGGGGGTAGCAGAGGGACTCTAACAATACCTAGTCTTTACTTTTTAACCCAATCTCTGCACTTTGGAAACTTTAGGATGCCTGGTCTTTTACACTTTAACTCAGGCTCTGCAGCTTAGAATCAGCTTAGAAATTTTACCTTTACAACTTGAGCAGTAGACAGGTTCATATGCTACAAGTCTACAATGGTGGGATGAATGTAGAGGAGTAGTGCTCTTGGAAGCAACAATAAAATTTGGAGGGAAAGAAAAGGTAATTTTTTGCACAGTTCCCAATTGAGAGAGCCAGGTGAATGGGTTCTGTGTTCAACTCTTCCCACCTAGGAGTGGAATTTATAGTTCATAGAGTATATCTCAGTAAGCAGGAAAACACCATTTCCATGTACCTTTACATTTTTCATTTTCCATTATTTATTTGTTCCTTTATTAATTCACTTTTTCTTTAGTAGTAATTGTTTTTACATTACTGGTGATTATATAATTGCATAAATATCCTGAATGTTAACTTTTTATTAAATATTGTTTTATGTGTTTATTCATATACTGACTTTTCATTTAAATGCTTTTTTCTTTGCCAAGCCTGATTTATATTAGACTTTAATCTTTGTTTTTGAAGACTAGATAAAATCACATCATTCCAAATGACTCAAGGATCTATCAACTTGGCAGAACCCTAATACTAAAGTTGACCCAGTCTGGATCAGCTAAAAGCTGTATTAAAACTCCTTTTTTACTTATATAAACTTTAATAAAGAATTCATCTCTCACTTTTATATGATGGAGAGCAGACTAACTTTCCAAAGCAGCAGTTAATAACCTAGATGTGTTTTCCAACTAGCTCATTATTATTTTTAAATTATTTACATCCTTGACACTAAGAGTGTCACTGATTACTTTTTTAAATTTTGCAAGATATCTCTCTTTCTTTCTCTCTCTCTCTCATATTACAAATTGAAATCAGATATGCTTTTTTTGCTAGGAAACACTCTCAGCCTTTAATAAAATTTTCTATAAAGAAAAATGATTTGCTGATTTTCTTACAACCTCACCAAGTTGCTGCAGCTAGCTGACTTAAATGTTTTAGGAAATAATGTTATAGATGTTAGCATTATATATATACCATTGTGTGTGTTTGTGTGTGTGTGTGTGTGTGTGTGTATCATTGAATACTCAGCAGTTGTATATACACAATAACAGTAAAGCAAAAGTGAATGAAAAAAATGTAATGAATAAATAAATAAATAAATAAATAAAACAGATAAAAAGTACAAAGATTTTATGTGACTGGAATTGTCAAATGTTGATTGTGGCCACAGAAATTTGTAAAGCTACTTGGAAATGGTTTTATACTACCTACTTAAATATACTCTGTGAATTATCAATTCCACTCCAAAGTGGGAAGAAATAAACACATAATCCATTCATCTGACTCTTTCTTTTGGGTACTGTGACAGAGTTACCTTCTTCTTTTGCTTCAACCTTATTTCTGCCTCCAAAGAAACTACTCCATACCCTCATGCTACTATTGATCCACCACTAGACTTTTTAAATCTGAACCCTTGAGCTTGTCATTCTTTCCCTCTTTCCTTCACAGCACTTTTTTTTCTCTACCCTCCAATACTTTTTCATGAATACTCACTATTACATACTCACCAATACTTTTTCTTGAATACTCACTATTACATACTCAGAATCCTCCAATCTCACATCCTGACCCATCCCAATCCTGCCTTTTCCATGGATCACTTGAGATCCCCTCCACTCAGATATCAATAGTCCAGAGTAATGTCAGATTAGGGTGTTATATCTACAGGTTCTTAGAAGTCATTTACATAACAATAAGCCTATAAAAAGTGGGATGTATTTTAGCTGAGGTTAAAAAGAAAATCTACAGACTGCACTGTTAAACTGAAGGGTCTAAAATTCACTAATCTCAATAATTTGGAAAAAGAAATTCTATAAAAAGGAGAGTAAAGAAAAGAACATAATACATAAAGTGACAAATTTGAAGACACAACAAGTATATATATATCCAAAGAGTGTCATATATTGGTGCTTTCAAAAGACAAATTAATCCGAAATAAATGTGGTTAATGTGAGATGTAGTAATCATTTATTAATTATATATAATGGTACTATATATGTGTATATATATATATATATATATATATATATATATATATATATATATAATGCATGTCATATAATCATGAGTATATGTTGCAAGAAAATAACTCTACATATTTTTTTTTTTAATTTTGCTAAAACACTAGAAATACCTAAAACTGGGTTTATGTATTACCAATTATTCAGGATACATTTTATACTTTATAAAGTTTATCACCAACCAACAGACTTTTTTTCAAGTTTTAAAAGGAATAGTATTTATTTCCAATTAGAACATAATGCCATCATTTATTTTTCATTTTAATTAGTTTTTAATTTTATATGACAGCAGAATTCATTGCAATTCTAATTAAACATAGAGAACACAATTTTTCATTACTCTAGTCTTATACAAAGAATATTTACCTGAATTCACTTCTTTATACATGTACTTTATATAATAATATACATCATATTCCACCATCATTTTTTAATAGAGTTTTTTTTTTTTGAGAGAGGGAGAGAGAGAATCTTTTTTTTTGTAGACGCACAGAACACAATGCCTTTTTTTTAAATGTGGTACTGAGAATTGAACTCAAGTCCCACCCATGATAAGTGAGCATTCTACCAGAAAACCACAATCCCAGCCCTCCACCATCATTTCTAACCCCAATAACCCTCCCCTCCCAACCCCCAACAGTCATTTTGATATACACTGAAGTATGCTATGAAGTTATAGAAAAGAGTATATACCTTATAATAATATGAACAGATAAACTTTTGTAACTAATACATAGCATAATAATAATAATAATAATAATAATAATAATAATAAACAACTTTCCATTTAGAAAACAATAAAGTATACATCTGGTAATACTGATATCTTTTTTTAAAAAATGACATCTTTTCCAGAAGAAAAAAGAGGTTTATTTGTGGGAAAAAATGATATTCTATGCTTTCTTAATATCAAGAATAAATGATTTTCAGAAGTAAGATATATTTCAATATAAGAATAAAATAGAGCAAGGTTCCATGGCACACACCTCTAATCCCATTGGATTGGGAGCCTAAGGCAAGATAATCCTGAGTTCAAAACCAGCCTCAGAAACTTAGCAAAGCCCTAAGCAACTATGTATGACACAGTCTATGTGTGCCCCTGATTTAAATTTCCAGTAAGAAACAACAGCAACCAAAAGAATACAGAGTATTGATGAGGACACAAAACAAATTCTCATGAAGTAAAGATGGAGTAGAAATTGCTGTTGTTTCTTCATGAAAACTGTTTATGTATATATGAAGTATTCCTCACCAAGCAGCATATATCTGTAGAAGTTATAGTATGTGTTTACCATGACAGTGTACAGTTACATAATAGCATAAGGCTAGAGCTGTACTTGTCATAACAGTGGAAATCTGGGGCCTTGGAGGAAAGAGGAGGTACATTCAAAAACATAAAAATAATAAAGCTTGAGAAAAGTTGGTAAATAGAGCCCAGAAATATTTTTGATTTAATTAGAGTACAAAATACCACATAAATGTATTATACTGAAGTTACATCTGTTCAATACATTACATGTATACTGGCTTTCAAGGAAAATATATAGAACTTATCACAAACTAAATAAAAATTACAAAACACATAAAATACCATGTGTAAATAAAACTAATCATTACAAAGACAATTATTTTAATTCAATTTAATATATAAAATTTTCCAATCAAAATTTTAGCATGTATTTTTTAATAAAATAAGAGAGCTGGATGTGATGGTGCACAATTGTAATCCCAAAACCTTGGCAGACTGAGACAGGTATATTGTGAACTCAAAGCCAGCATCAGCAAAAGTGAGACCTTAAGCAACTCAGTGAGACACCATCTCTAAATGTCTTACAAAATAGGTCTTGGAATGTGGCTCAATGGCTAAGTTCCCCTGAGCTGAATTCCCAGTACCAAAGAAAAGAAAGGACCAAAAAAATTCATCTTGGAAATAAAATATGTAAAATACTTCAAAACCTTTAATAAAAAACAAATAATATAGTTATTTTTATGTGATACATTTAATTATATTGCAATAATACAGAAGAATAAATCATAACATGAATCAAATCTGAAACCATATGTATATCAATAGTACTGTTAAGACAAATAGAAAGGCATATGTAAAACCAGCCATATGAAAAATAACATTAGATTGAATGAATGAGTCAATCCAACCTAAAGTTAGAATTGGGACCTAGTGGCAAAATTCATTGAAAGAGTGTGTGTGTGCACAATGTGCAAGGTAGTCAGTTCCAACCTTTGCAACACTATAAAAGGCAAATGTTAAGAAGGAATGATGTTGAAAATAAAGCAGAATATTAAAATGAGACACTCTCTCTCCATCTATAGATACATTTTAGAAAAAAAAAACTGCTATGAGTGTCTCTTTGGCAAAATTATAATGAATAGGGAGATTTATATATACTGGATATTAGTCATGTCTTGAGCAATGTATCACATTTAAGACATAATTCCCAATTACCATCATCACTTATAGTAAACACAAATGTGAGAGACGGGCTGAGGATGTAGCTCAGTTTTTAGAGTGCTTGCCTTTTATACACAAGGCCCTGGATTCTACCTTTAGTATCACAAAAAAAGAAAGAAAGAAAGAAAGAAAGAAAGAAAGAAAGAAAGAAAGAAAGAAAGAAAGAAAGAAGAAAATATGGGAGAAGTGATACAAAAAAAAAATGTGGTGATAGCTAGGAGCCATAAAAGCTTTTTCATGTGTTTCATCAGCTGTGATCAAGACACAGAAATACCCAAATATCAAAGCTGTCAATTTATCTCAAAAAACATCTGCAAGCATATTTTCCCAATTGCTGTTGCTGACAGATGAAGTTCACTCGAGCTTGTATTTTAGGGGAAATAGGGAGGAATCCAGTAATCTACTCTTAGCTTGAGTGACATGTTAGCACTTCCTGAATCTTGCCCCAACCCTGACACACTAGCAATAATGCAAGAACTACCAATTGCTCCTAGAAAAAGTTGTGTGTGTGTGTATATGTGTACTGAATGTCTCAATTTTAACATATTGTTTACATTACTATGTCTCTGATACACTAGTAATAATTCCAGAATTACCAATTGCTCCTAGAAAAAGATTGTGTGTGTGTGTGTGTGTGTGTGTGTATGTGTGTACTGAATGTTTCAACTTTCACATATTTTATGTTACTATGTCCTGAAGTTCCAAGCTCTGGAACAAAAGGTGACTGAGCTTATGTAAATCTCTGTAGATTTCAAACAAATGAATTTACATACTTTCCCAGCACTTTTATGAACTATGATACCAAAGAGTAATTCAGAAAGTTAAAAACCAATGATCCCTGTTTATTCCAACAAATCTTTACTGAATAGTCCTACATTGGCTACTTCATATAAACTTTCCTCAGAGATAAATTGCATCAGTCAAAGAGATTTTTTGTAGCCTGATCAGTGTTGTTGAATAGGTTATTATAATAATCTCAAAGAGCTAGGTGTGGTGGAAAATATACTAGTGGCTGGGGAGGCTGAGTCAGGAGAATTGTAATTTTAAAGACAGCCTTAACAACATAGCAAGGCTATAAGCAACTTAGTGAGATATTAGTGATATATCACCTGTCTCAAAAAAAAAAGGACTGGGGACATAAGTCAGTGGTTAGCACCCCCAGAGTTTAATTCCTAGCACCAAACCACACCAAACCAAACAAATATCTGAAAGATAATAGGGACTCCAGAGTATATATTTATATGTATAGATAAAAAGTTTGGTTAAAATATAAAATGAATACAGATACTTGTGAAAAACCTATCATGGTTCTTAAAAGCTCAAAATACAAGTTTCATCTAAACCACTAATAGTAATATTTTGATGAAGAGTATTATTGTGAATGTCTGTACTCCCAGTGGCTTTGGAGGATGAAATAGGAGGAACTTAAGTACAAGACCAGCCTCAGAAACTTGGCAATGGCTTAAGTGACTCAATGATACACTGTCTCATTAAAAAATGGATGTAACACAGTGGTAAAGTGCCTAAATAAATAAAAATAAACAACAATTCTTCGGTAAAAAATGCCCTAGAACCAAATAATTATAATTCTGGATATATATCAAAAGAAATTGGAACATTTTTGTTAAAGAAATTTCTTTATTTCCATTTTCATTGTAGGTTTATTCACAGTATCTAATAAAAGGAATCAAATGAAGTGCATTTTATATACAAGGTATTGATGAAAAGGGTCCTTTTATCTACTTGCCTTAAAGGCTGCATACTTATAATTCTAACTGCTCCCTAAAAGGCAAAACTGAGATACTGATTTTTCTGAATACTCTAAGAGATTTTGGTACCTCTGGGCAAATTGTGTAAGACTTTTCTAAAACTAAGGAATAGGTAAATATTGGGTTTGGAAGGTGGACAACACACAGTAAATTCCTTAAGAGGGAATCTTAACTCAGACACTGTGATAAGCTTTCTGAGTCTGTAGAAGAAAGAGGAAGTAAAATCAGACTTTGAGATAAAACTAGGCTCTCAGCCTCACTGATTTCTAGTGAAGAAATTTAATCCAAATAGATATTGGAAAAGGGTTAATGCTACTAATTAAAATTTATATAAAACAGGTATTTAAAAAGTACCAGGAAAGAACTGAAGGTGTGGCTCAGTGGGACAGTGCTCCCCTAGCATATATGAGGCCTTTAGTTTAATTCTCAGCACCACAGATAAATAAATAAAATATAAGTAAATATTTTTAAAAACAGGGTAAGAGTCCAGGGTTGTGGCTCAGTGGTAGAGTGCTTGACTAGTATGCATGAGGAAGTGTGTTAGATACTGGATGCACATTAAAATAATAATAATAATAATAATAATAATAATAATAATAATAATATTTTGTTCATCTACAAGTATAAAAAATTACTTTAAAAAAGTACAATAGTGCCATGGCCTTTGACCTTCTAATTAACTGTGTTCTAATTAAGCCTTTGCAATTGAACTTGCTTTTAATTTAAATTAAAGTCCAGTTCCGCTTTTATTTCCAGCCACACCAGGACAAAGGAATTTTCTTGAATATTAGGAATCCTTCTAAATGTCATTTTAATAAACTTGTCTTACATATTTAAAAACTCACTTAAAAGCAAACTTGGTAGAACAGGCCATAACCCCTGTGACTCAGGAAAATTAGACATGGGTATCATGAGTTCAAAGCCACCCTCAGTAAAAGCAAGGCACTATAGTAGCCACTAATTGAAACCTTCTCTCTAAATAAATACAAAAACATAAATGGGCTGAGGTGGTGTCTCTGTGCCGCTGAGTTAAATAGTATTAATGATAGACCCAACCTGATCTTTTTTTCAAAATTGGGAGCTATTTCACCACAAAGCCATGAAAAGATAATTTCAGCTTTACTATAAATTACTGCAAATTCTGAACCTGCTTGGAATGCCTGCCTGTAACTTCAACTCATCCATGCCTGGCTCTCTGACCAGATAGCAGCCCTCTCTGAAACTTTAGTGACACCTCACAAATCTTGGCCTTCCCTGGAAAGAACATGACCTTCTCTGAGCCTCTAATGACCTTCATAAATTCTGATGTCGGGGCCAGCAAAAATGTAAACTACCATTAGTGTTATGCTCATCAGAGTTCTGTTATCTGTAACCCCGCTTTGTGTAACTTTCTGGGCTATAAAGCTGGTCTTCAGGAAAGCTGCTGCTGCTGTCTTGTTCCTGTGGTTTTGGGTGGGAGAGGCACCCCAGCCAGTTGAAACAATAAGCTTGCTTTAATTTGATTTTAATTGGAATCAGTGGTCTTTTCTTGCATCCTGGTCTAATATTTTGGAGTTCCCCAGCGAGATGACCCTGCCAGACCAGACCACAAGACCAGACTGCTGGAAATTCTGGAGCCGGCCTTTGCTTTAGGTCTCCAGGCTGGAGAGCCACTCTAGGGTGTGTGAACCTTGAGACCTTCCAAGGCCTCAGAGTGAGCCTCAGTCCCTGGAGAACTGCAGTGAACTGCTGCACTAAAAGTATTAGCAAGCACCTGGTGGAGGAGGCCTCCATAGGTAAGTGGTGCCTTTATAACATCTGGTATCTGGTTAAGGGAGATCTCTTCTGAAGACAGAGTGGTGGCCTGGTGAGGCTCACATATACTCCTGCCTGGAACAGTAATGAGAAATCACTCTGTCCTCTGTTCTGTTCTGTAGGAAATTCCTCTGGAAGGGTGCTGAAGGGCATGCACGTACCCCTACTCTGGGAGCTTTAGCAAGATGTTGCATTGCTCCTCTGTTTTTCTGTTTCGGCACCAGGTTTCTGTTTTCTTGTGTTTTGTTCTGTGTTCTATATGGGTTTTGTTTATTTGTTTGTTTGTTTTTGTGCCTTTTGTTGTGTGACTTCTATGGTAAAAACTTAAGGATATTGGACATGAAAATGGGTAATAAAGCAAGTAAGCCTGACACCCCTTTGGACTGTGTTTTAAGGAACTGTGATGAACTTTACCCCCCTTTGTTAAGCAGGATGAGAGAAGCCCCTAGCTGGCTACCTGGAGCACCCCCACTGCAGAGGGCAATGCCTGCTGGGATGAAAGAACTGAGTATCTCCCAGATTAACAAGTGAAACTCCTTTAAAACCCCTTGTTCCTCCAGATTGAGAGAGTCACAACCTTTGGGGCAGAGTCCCTTGTGTTTCTCCTTTGTTAGCAAAGCAATAAAACTCCCTTTTTCTTTTTCTAAAAACTCTGTCCTCATTATTAAATTGGCATTTATTGGCACCCCATTTTCTATTCTTTGTAAGAAATTATGATCCCCCCAACACGGAGCCCCTTGCAGCACAGAGGTCATCCTGGAGGGGGGTCCTGGTCCCTCCAGTCCATCAGCCCTGTGCTTTGGTAAAATTTCCTCCTTCTCTGAGCCTCAGTTTCCTCATCTGTAAAATGTACCTAATCTTCCTTATAGACCACCTCAGTGAAATTAGGACTGAATCAAGTTGTCAGGTCTTGTACCAGCCTGAGTCTCAGTAGGCATGTAACACCTGATCCACAGACTCATGATCATTTTCTTTTTTTTTTTAAAGAGAGAGTGAGAGAGGAGAGAGAGAGAGAATTTTTAATATTTATTTTTTAGTTCTCGGCGGACACAACATCTTTGTTGGTATGTGATGCTGAGGATCGAACCCTGGCTGCACGCATGCCAGATGAGCGCGCTACCACCTGAGCCACATTCCCAGCCCCAATGATCATTTTCTAAAATTAGACAATTCTTGTCTGTCCTTGGATTTCTGTTACTGTAACAATCCCCAAGACAATCAGCTTATAAAGACAGGAGGTTGATTTGGCCTCATGGTTTTCAGGTTGCAGTGCATGCCCAGTTGGCCCTGTTACACATCATGGTGGGGAGCCTGTGGTGGAGCAAGCTGGACAACTGGTGGCTAGGATGGGAAAGAGGGCAGCAGGCTGACCATGGGCCACACAACTGTCATTCCAGCAGCCTGGGAGGCTGAGGCAGGAGGATCATAAATTTGAGGCCAGCCTCAGCACCTTGGCAACATCATGTCTCAACATAAAATAAATAAATAAAAGGCTTTGGAATGTGGCTCAATGGTAGGAAGACTTGGGTTCAATTCCCAACACCACAAAAACAAAATAGAGACCAGGGTCCCAGCAGGGCACAGCCCCAGTGACATGGGACCTCCCAGTAGGTTCCACCTCCCAAGAGCTCTATGAGGTGGGGACCAGGCCTGTAATCTTGGGCCTTTGGGGACTTTAGCCCAAACACAGCACTCATTCAATTGTGCACATTAAAAAAATGATAAGAACAAATGTTCCTTAAGTGTCCAGAGACTCGCAGGGGAGCCTCCCTGGTACTTGGTGTCCCCTCCCCGCCTCTCCATGCCCCCCACAGGCTCCTAGAGGACCCATCTTCTCCTGCAGCATGTCCTGAAGAAGCCCTGGAGAGTCAGGCCTGGGGCCTGGGGCAAGGGGGTATGGAGGGGCAGCTGGAAATCCTCGGGGTCAGTGACACCAGGCCGAGACCAAGGCCCTCAGCTTCCTGACCTGCAAAATGGGCACCTGGGTCCAGGTCAGCCTTCCCAGGCCTGATGCCCTGATTCAAGTCACTGTCCCCAGCCGAATTCCACCCCTCCTGAAATAAATCAGTTCATGACTAACTATCTCTGGGTATGGAGGGGACCCAATGGCACCCTCACTGCTGTCCCTGTGTGACAATGATCAGGACCAACCTGCACAACACCTGGAAGGACAGGAGTGAGGACATCAGGTTGGTCCCACCCCATCCATGGAGCACCCTGTGTGGACCAGGCTGTGTGCCAGGTGCAGAGGGGACAGTCAGGAGACAGACAGTCAGGCGAAAGTTCCGGCTTTGGAGAAAGTGGACAAGAATCAACAGCATTAATATCTTTAAAGGAGACTTTCTAAAATATTCTATTTTTAGTTGTGGTCAGACACAATGACTTTATTCTATTTATTTATTTTTGTGTGGTCCTGAGACTTGAACCCAGGGCCTTGCACATGCTACACGAGCACTCTACCACTGAGCCATGACCCCAGCCCCTTAAAAGGAGACTTTTCTAAAAATAAGGTCTGATAGGAAATGAAGGGTGCTGTAGAGAGAAGAGCTAGGAGAATGAGGGCGAGGGCCTGTGGTTTTCTATACAGTCCTGAGGTGCCTATTGGAGAATGTGACATTTGGGCAACACCTTCATGAGAAGTGGATGATTCCACGACTATTTCTGGAGAAAGTGGTTCAGGCCGTGGGAAAGAGCCGTGCAAAGGCCCTGAGGCAGGGGCTGCCTGGCTGTTGAGAAGCTGGAAGATGGAGCTGAAACTGGGCAGGAGAGGAGAGGAGAAGAGGTGAGGACAGGATGGTGTCCGGGTCTCAGTAAGGATTGCTGATATCTTATAACACAAACTCTATTAATAATATCCCTAGCCATCTTTGTCCCCTACATGTATCAGTGAAGTGCCACCACACCAAAGCCCAGGTGGGCAGGGAAGCCCCTTCTCCTCCAGACCCTCCCATGGTCCCTCAGTAGAGTCCCCATGTCCTGCATGACTGGGGTCCTCGTTCCTGGATGTGGGGGAGCAAACGGAGGCCTGGCCAACTGAGGTCTCCTGGGCAAAACCTCACGCCCAGGATGCAGGGAGAGGTTCAGGGAGGTCCATGCTCCAGGGTGGGGCTGACCACGTGCCCTAGGCACCCCTGCCACCCCCAAGGGAGGTGGAGGCTCTGAGAGGAGGCAGGTGATGAGAGCCAGACAGGCCTCTCTTCTCTCCCCGTACCTCCCCGGACACTCAGCGGCATTTGGGAAAATCAAATTGCTCAGTCCTTTACTCAGCAGGGAGTCAACTCATGAGGGTCACCATCCCCAGGGTGGCCCAGGCTAAAAGGACACACTGCACTGGTTCTACAGGGTTCCATTAAGAGCAGGGACCCTGGATTCAGACACAACCATACAGGAAGGCAGGCCCCAGGGAGGCTCAGGGCCTGGGGCTATGCACAGAAGTACTGGAACCCAGCTAATGTGGGTTTTGCCCCTCTCTGACCTCAGGCCCTTCTTCTGGGACATAGGGTGCGCAGTGAACCTTGCTTCATGGAACCAACATGGTAGCCAGGTGAGACAGTGCTTATGACCCACCAGCACGGGGTGACGGGGCCTGGGACTTCTCAGCCACTCTCTCCGGAGCACAGGGTCAGTGTGTCTGTCCAGGCTGGCTCACACAGAAGGTGCCTGGCATATGTGTAGGCCTTCCTATCAGCTTTCTGCCTGGCCTCAGGCTCCCACTCAGCCCTGGACCAGCCCCTGCTGCCTCCTTGGGCCACCCCAGCAGTCCTGCAAAGTCTCCCCAGCCTTGGGTGCCAAGAGCAGGCTTCACTCCATTGGGGTCTTACCCAGTCAACTCGTATGGTCAATATCAGGCCCCAGCAAGGGGAAGAATCTAGGGACCTACCTCAGAGCCTCAGAATGACCCCAGTCTAGAAAGATGTCACCTTCACTGCCCGGACCCCCGTGAGGACACGGTGGGTGGGTTCCAGAAGGGGGGGCCTTGAAACTGTCATTAGTGGCAAGAATTCCTTGATCTCCTTACTTCAACATCATTCGCTTCAGTGGGAGGAGAATGTTCTCTCCTTTCTAAAGTCAGAGAACAGACCAGAGGACAAAAGCAGCCACAAACCAAAGGCTAAGGCTGGACAGATACTTCCATGCTGACCAGGATGGACATCTTCAAATTCAAGAGCCGTCCTGTCCAGGAGGAAAGGGTGAAAGCCACACACAGGCACTTTCTGAATTTTCTAAAAGCAACATTAAAAAAAAAAAAAAACTTGGCATTTACTTATTTAGGGGTCAGGAGTGCGTACCAGGAATTGAATTCAGGAGCACTCGAACACTGAGCCCCATCGCCAGCCCCATTTTGGGTTTTCTGTAGAGACAGGGTCTCACTGAGCTGCTCAGGGCCTCACTGTGGCTGAGGCTGGCTTTGAGCTGGCGCTTCTCCTGCCTCAGCCTCCCGAGCCTCTGGGATGACAGGCGGCCCTACTTCATCCTGCCCATGAAATTATTTTAATATAATTTAACAAAACTCAGACATCTCCTCTCCAGTCGCCCAGGGCTCTGGGTGCAGAAAGCAGGTCTTGGAGTGCAACCTCCAAGGCCCCTGGGGGGGCTGGAGGGCGCCCCCTGCCTGTCCCCTTCCAGAGTCTGGCATCCCCTTGCCCTGCCCCCCATCTCCACACTGGCAGCCCCCCCCAGGTGCCATGTTTTTCTGGTCCAAGGTGGGAGGAGGGGTGCAGGGAGAGACAGGAGCTGGCACCAGCGGGAGCTCTGCAGGAGGGAGAAAGGGACAGGCCAACAGAGGGTCCAGGGACAGAGAGGGCCAAGGCCGGTGAGTGCTGATGTAGGGAAATGGGCTGCAGTCTCTCTGGCCCAGGGAAGCCCAAAGAGCCATCCCCAAATGCCACTGTGCCTAATCTTCCTCTCTCTACACCCTAATGTTTTACCCTAAGGCCACCTCTGTCACCTCTCCAGGTGCTTTTCAACAAAGGAAATTGCAAACAATTTACGTGACTTTCAGTGAGCATGACGGTTCCCACACCCACCTCCCTTTCATCTCCCTCACACTCCTCCTTCCCGGGGAATCTCGAGCAGCCCTGCCCGGGGGTGCCGATTCCCAGTCCCCAAACAGAATTAGAAGGGGACAGTGGGGTAAAGACATCGTCTCCCTGAAGGAAGCTGTTTGACCTGAGGTAGGCAATTGACCTCTCTGAGCTTTAGTTTCCCACCACACTGGGGAGCTCAGCGTCACACACCTGCCATCATTTTATTTGTCCCTCACAGTGGCTCTGAGAGGGAAGTGTCCTGAGTGCCCTGACTACCATGTCCACCATGCAGTTTAAAGACACTGGGGTGTGTGCCTGAGTCACACAGCTCCAACTTGGCAGAGCCAGCATTTGAAACCTGGTTGACTTGGGACTCGTGCCTCGCCTTCCGGGTGAGCTCCCTAGGTGGCTGCTCTGGTGACAGTCCCCTTTCTAACTGCTAAATTCTCTCCAAACACCACCATGCACTTGGCCCAAGAAGCTCCAGGAGAGGATGGTGGCCAGGTTCCTGTCACTGCCACAGCTGGGCACTCACCCAGCAGCCGCCCCCTCCCCTCATGAGGTCACTCTCTGGTACCCAGGCCTTCCCCACACCATGTCCCCACTCAGCCTGTGGGCACCTTCCACTGCCTGGACAGTCCCCAAATCCCCTGGCTTGAAATATCTCCAGATCCAGGCACCAGGTGATTTTCTCCCCCTTAACCTCAGAATGTGCCCCTTGGGTGGCCTGATGTCAAACCAAACTGCCTTTTCATTTTCTGGGTTAAGTTGGACAGTTGTCCAGACCTGTAATTCTTCTCTTTCAAGTTGAAGTTAAAATTTGCTGGGTTGAAAGTTTTTTTTTTTTTTTTTTCCCACATCAAACTAAAAACACAGAGGAGCCAGACACAGAGGCGCATGCCTGCCATCCCAGTGGCTCAGGAGGCTGAGGCAGGAGGATGGCAAATTGGAGGCCAGCCTCAGCCACTAAGCAAGGCCCTAAGCAACTCAGCAATACCCTGACTGTAAATAAAATATAGAAAGGGCTGGGGACGTGGCTCAGGAGTCCAGCCTCCCCTGGGTTCAATCCCCGGCACCAAAAATAAATAAGTAAATAAATAAGAATGCAGAGGGGGATGAGGAAGGAGAAGAAAAAGAAAGACTCTGTCAGACTCGGAGCTTTGCCCCACATGCTCCGTGGCCTCCAGGATCTCCCAGGACTCAGCTCCTGCTCATTGGCACCAGGACACTCACAAGAAGACATGCAGGAATCAAAGTTCCTCTAAATGCCACAGAAAGCTGTGCCTCTGACGGTCCCCACTCCACAGGCACCAAGCGAAGATCTGTGGTCGCCTTTGGCAGGAGAGGCAGAAATGAGCATTCTGGGATTTTCAAAAATAAAGATAATAAAAGTAATTAAGGTAATCAACCACCCTGAAGAGAGAAGGATTCACAGCTGCGAATTCTGTATTTTGCTCTGTCTGCCATGTCGCAGCTGCCACGGGGCCTGATCCACAGCGCAGTGTCTGGGCCCCTCTGCGTCCAAAAGCATATGACAAAAAGCTGTGAGGGGCGGGTCTCCCTGGCACCCAGCCCCTGGGGCCTCCCTCTGCTTGGTCTCCCAGGTCCCCAGTGGGGATCAGCCCTTGCTGGGTCCTTCCTGGCCTGCAGGCTGGTCCTGCTCTTCCATCTCCAACAGGCAAGGACAGACAGCCCAGGGTCACCAGGGCAGGCATCACAAGCTGAGGAGCATCCATAATGAGGCCATCCCCAGCCAGAAGAGCAAGACAGGAGCAGATCCTCAGAAAGGGCGGCAGGAGCCACCCAAGAAATAAGCAATGAGCCTCCAGGCCTGGTGCCGCCCACCTGGAGTCCCAGCGGCTGCAGAGGGTGAGGCTGGAGGATTCTGAGTTTGAGGCCAGCCTCAGCAGTTTAGTGAGATCCTAAGCAACTTGGTGAGACCCTGTCTCTAAATAAAAGTCAAGAGGATGGGGAGGCGGGGAGGTGGCTGAGCTCCCCTGGGCTCGATCCCCAGGACCAAAAGAGAAAGGAAGTGAGAGAGGAGAAATGAAGTGCTCCTGGAGGATGCAGTGTGCCCCAAGGGAGATGCCTACCAAGGAGACTCTGCAGGGCCCAACGAGGTGGGTGCCGCACATCTCCCCATCATGAGGCTTCAAGTGCCCCCATAACTCAGCCTGGCCCTGCAGGGGACCAGCCCATCTCCCTGGCAGAGTGGCCCATAAACCCCCTTGAAGCCCATGGATTTACTGTGTTTATTTGTTGGGATTTGGAGAAATATACCTGGCACCCAGAGGCCTCGGGACACAGGGACATGATTTTGAAACACAGATTGTTGGAGGGAAGGAGAATTATAAGGCAGAGTCGCAGCTCATTTCTCCCAGAGAGCAGGAGAGACGCCACCGTCATTAATGACCGGAGTCAAAATGATATCACAGGAGCCACGTGGAGAAGTCCCCAGCAGAGGCTGGCAAGGTCCCCAACCCCAGTTCCATGTCCCCAGCAGGCTGACTCCATCACCACCTTTGGAACTCGCTGTTCCCTCTGCCTGGTCCTCTGTTCCCGGCAGACCTGGCACCAGGCTCATCTCCTGATGGGGTCAGTGCTGAGACCAAGCAGCACGTCCTCCTGGAGGGCTGTCCCCTCCGCCCTCCTGCCGCTGTCCCCTTCTCATAGAAGTTTTGTCACCACACCATCACTGAACATAAGTGTGGACTTGGCTACTATTTTCTCCCCAGAGAGTGGAAGCCTTTGTCCCCTCTGTGTTCCCAACGCTGAGCTCCAGGCAGGCACACAGTAGGTGAATGCAGGGCACACGGTGTTTGTTGAATGAGTGAGTGACCGGGGTCACCGAGGGCTGTGGCGACCCCTGGCTCCTGTTCTCCCCTCTTCTTCTGCCGTCAGCCCCAGAAACTGTACAGGCCACTCTCAGGACATACGGGGACACTGAGGTTCCGCGTGTCCTGGGGCCACACTGTGTACGGTGGCAGGGCAGAAACCAGGACCCAAGTGACAGAGCGGAGACAAGTGGAATTTAGAGTCCCACTCTCTGATCTGGGGCCTGGGCTCTGTCCCGTCACTTGGCCTCTCAGAGACTTGATCCCCTCCTCTGTAGAATGGGGACAGTTCCATCAGAACTGGGGAACACATAGTAGGTGCTCACCAAACTGTGCCACAGGCCAGACCCACCTTGAGCGCTGTGTTGTTCATAGCCTGTCATTTCCCCTGACCACAGGTGCCAAGAGGGATTGCCTCACAGAGAGCAGGCTCCGCAGAGTCCCTTGTCACCCCGAGGCAGGCCAGCCAACAGGGGTCCTGACCGTGACCCTGAGCTCTCTTTCATTTCTACTGCGATGGAGGCTCCTCCACCTGTAAAATGGGACTGCCAGGGCTGTGGTCACCTTGCAAACCCAGGGATGGCCGGGGAAGATGGCTGGGAACGGCATGGTGGGCAGATGAGAGAGGAGAGAAGGTGGACGGCTGAGTGGACAAACGGGTGGGTAGATGGATGGATGGATTGACAGACAGATGGACTGATGGATGGCCAGATGGATGAGGGTGAGTGGGTGAAGCAGTGGGTGTGTGACTGGGTCGATGTGGGTGGCATGAAAGGTTGGACCTGGGGATGGACAAGAGGACAGGTGAGGGGCGGTGGCTGGGTCTTCAGAGTGGTGAGTGGGACTTGGTGACCTGGGGGCTGGTGCAGGAAGGCGGTGGTGAGTTCCCCTCAAGGCCATCTCTCCCTCCCACTGCAGTGACCCCATTTTTCAGAAGAGAAAATCAAGGGCGGTGAGGGAGTCTGCTGTCCAGGGTCTCCACTGCGGTCCCCACAGGGCCGGAAACTGCATATTGGTCAGGCTGGCTGTGATGGGTTCTCTGACTCACCATGAACAAGGTTTGTAATTCTCTACTTGGTTAAGTTTGCAGGCATTCTAAGGTAGTCTCTAAGGTATGTTTGGGGTAACTTGTCACATATTCCTTATCCTTCAGTAATTTTGAGTCTTGATATACAGTGATATAAATATTTAAACAAAAGTTGTAGCTACAGTTCTTCTTTAATTGACTTCCTCTTTGGATTCTTATTTGCTTTATTTTCAAGTTGTTGGTATAAAAATACAAAACATTACAGTTTGGAGGATAGACAGGTTTTAAGATGAGAGGACATAAGCTTTATGCCGCTGGAAATATAAGTGGGCACAGGATTTATTTTATTTTAAATTTTATTTCCCCATTTTATTGTCTGTTAAGTAAATTTTCTAGTTCTTTTATTTGTAAGGTCATTGCCAGAATCAAATGTGGTTTGGTACCTGCATGTGCTGTATCCAAAGCTCTCTGTAATCGCTGGCTGCCACTTTGTATAGTTTCTAGTCAGATGTGTTAAGAGTCCAGTAGTGTCTGGGGACACTTCAAGGATATGTGGAGACTTCTTTGGTGTCTTCCAAACTCTGTCCCTGCTTTGATTTTTAAGCAGCTGCTGCTGCCTGTGCTTTTTTTATTTTAGTTGCAAACATGTCTTTGTTCTCTTCTAGTGTCTCCCACCCTCACATGTGCTGGAGTCCAAGGATGTACAACCTGCCTCCCCTTGTTCACCCTGCTCCCATCTATTTTCTGTCACACCCTTCTTAGCTGTGTGCTTGTGGGCCACCTCAATGGCACTGACTTGCATTTAGGAGCTCATCCATGGAGGAGCTCCTTTTTAGTACAAATTTCATTTAGTTTAACATTTATTCAGTGCCTTGTATCAGGCATTTGGTTGGCCCAGGTATCTAAAATTCTGGGGAAGAAATTTTTCTTGCCCTGGCAGAGAAGGACAGAAACCTGTGGTTAACCTGTGTCAGAATGCATTTTGTGACAGAAATACACATACGCTGCTATTGGTACCAGTGGGGAAGGTGGCAGTTTTGGGTGTGAGCTGTTTGGATATGCCTCCTCCTGCCATGCCTTCCTCTATTCTCTAATCATTCTTTTATCCAAGGGAGTGGAACTAGCCAGGCAGTAAGGAATTGTGTACCATGAACTTTGTAGAGAAGGTCACCATCAGCTAGTCTGTGTAAAGAGGCCTGGTATCTGATTTTCAGTTTGGAAGTTGAAGTCACCACACCCAAACAGGAGAGAATAAATTGCATTGTAATTATCATGAAATACTGGCCAGGTTTGTTTTGCAGGCAGGGGAGCAGTTATGGGATCCATACCACGAGTTGAGTCCTGGGGTCCACAGTGACCTGATGCCAACCTTGGCCCCTATCTGCAGTCTGTTGCTCAGCCAATCCTGTTTACCTCACCCCAGCCCCCACTAGGGTTTTTTGTGTCTCACAAAATGGGACTGGCATTCATAGGGCACCCACTATGTGTCATGCACCACCCTAGGGAGCTGCAGGGAGGGTAGGAAAGAGAGGTCCAAATGCCCTATTCCCTAGGAACTCCTCTTACTGAGGAGGACACATATACTTGAGTCATGGAATAGACAACTCCAGAGAGACCAAGAATCAGGACCAGAGGAGGCTGAGGCCTGAAAGTTTAAGGGACTCTGTCCAGGCACTTTAGAAAATTGTTCCTTCTGTGAAACCCCAGTGAATCCATTCCCCTCCCTGCCCCAAAAGGCTCTTGTTGCAAGGTCTCCTCCCTCC
Source organism: Urocitellus parryii (assembly GCF_045843805.1). Lineage (NCBI taxonomy): Eukaryota > Metazoa > Chordata > Mammalia > Rodentia > Sciuridae > Urocitellus > Urocitellus parryii. The sequence continues at coordinate 219,027 of NW_027554068.1, forward strand.
TCCTTGCTATCTGCCTTCCTCTGGTCCAGCCCTGGGGATAGAGCAGTGGAATGAAAACAGGTCACCCTTACCCTCAGGAACTCATGCCCTGTGCATTCAGTCATAAATAAGTAAATTTGGTAGCATAGCTCACTTGGGGAAGTGCTGGGGTTGGACTGTGGCTTTCAGCAGGGCTCTCAGGTATTCAGGCCCCTCTGAGCAGGTGCCACTGGAAGACAGAGCTGAAAGGATCTGGGCTGGATGAAACCCACATGGCTCAAGTGAAGAGAGGAAGAGACGTGACCAGGAGCATCACAGGTCAAATTAGACTGCTCTGGAAGTTTCTGACCTTGATGCAGAGTCAGGACTTGTGAGTTTCCAGTGCAGATTCATTTGCTGGGACTGAAGTGACCTGGTGCCCAATGCTTGTTGCAAGATTGCTATTGTGACATGGTAGCAGTAAGCATCCTGTGTAACCACAGCACAAATATGAAAGGCAGTGATTAGAGTCAAGACACCACACTCCTTTGCCTCATAGTCATCACTGAAGAAAACCACTCTGCTCCTTACTCCTGTGCTCCCCAGTTACCTTCAAAACATATGGGATGATTTGCCAGTGATATCCCTGATGTGGACCTGGGAGGGTAACATGTCTAGTGTGCTGGACTGGGCACAGCCAGGTTTCTGCTTGTGAGAAAATCTTGGCAGAAAAGCCTGCAAGTAAGTCTTCTTTTTCTCTTTCAGATGGCCTTCTTGAGGATACCAGCCCCAAGGACTCATATCTAATCTCAAGAAACATCATGGCTGAGCCAGACTACATGGAAGATGACAATCCATAACTCATTAGGCCCCAGAAATTGATCAATCCTGTCAAAACATCCCGGAACCATCAAGGTCTTCACAGAGAACTCCTTATGAATCTAAAAAGCTACCATAGTTTCTGGAGCATGGCTTCTTTACAGGGATTTTAAGGTAACCAGATTTATCAATGGTTGTTTTTACAGAGGCTTTGACGAGTTTTTATTTCTTGACAATTCTCAAGGATTCCTTTCTCTCACCTTCAAGCCAGGTCATCCCTCCCTGAAGTGAAGCCCCTGCTGCAGCTGAGTTTTTGTTTCTTCTAGAATGCACACACATTCTTAAATTTGGGTGCAAAGGGCTTGGGCAAATACATAAGAGAGGGAACCAAGTAAATGAGAAATATGTTATTTCTTAAATTTGAAATCACTGAATTTCCCCCATGCTTTGGGGGAAGTATTAGAATCAAATGTAAATCCTGCATGCATTAGCAATCGGTAAGTGGCAAGGAGAAGTCTCTAGAGCCTTATTAGAGTGAATAGATTAGAATGTTTCTTCCTTATGTTTTTGTTTGTTTGTTTTTAAGTTGTATTTTAAATAATTATCAATATTTTATTAACTTTTTAGATGGTAGCAGAATATATACAAATTTGTATTTTTACTATGTTTATTTCTACAGACTGCCTTAAATTCTATTTTTATTTCCATCCCTGTTGTGTCATCCTGAGAAATTTAAAAATTTTAAAATTTAAATTATATTGTATTTTTAAATTTCAAATTAAAATAAAAGCAAACACAAGGGTTCAGAGCATTTTCACGGCAGTTCTTCTGAGTTCACGGAACTAATGACTCCTGTTCCCAGATGTTTTTCTAGATAAATTTATCCTCCTGGATTATGGGATTGTGACTCCCTCATTTTTGTCTCCAGCATGTACTATGGAGCTATTAGATTAAAGTTTATTAAATTGAACACAAGCTTGATCATTTTTAGTAAGTGCTTACCTTCTGCCTGTCTTTGCTGCACAATCAAAATGGAAAATATGAATTTATTACTCTCATGCCCAGAGCAAAACATGACTATATACATTTCTAAATAAACCACAGAATTTGGAAGCAGGCCTGCCTGGGAAATTTTGTCTGTATTTTATTGGAAGATCATCAGGTTAGTGGGCTTCAAAACAGAGTAGCATTTTGTCACCTACTGGTTTTCTGATCTGAAGATGGAGCTTAGTTGAACTCTTAATAAATATTGTAGCTCAAATTATTTTGCTTTATTTTCATTGCAAGTCTATAGAAAGGCTCCAAGTGAGAATAAAGGAAAAGTAAACCTAATTTTGTAAAATAGATCTTCTCTGGATTAGAGGCTGCAAATTACTCTGTAAAAATATACTTAGTGGGGCTGGGGTTGTGGCTCAGTGGTAGAGTGCTTGCCTAGCATGTGTGAGTCCCTGGTTCAATTCTCGGCAGCACAAAAAGGAATCAAATGAAAGCTATAAAAATATATAATTAGTAGTGTGATACACATCACTGCAGAACATATGGATTTAAGCAGTTGAGTCTTTCTAAATTTTCTAGAAAATGGACCTCCTTTATGTCTGCCTTTGACCCATTCTTCCTTTCCCTGTTTACATAGCTGACTCTTTAGCAGGCCCAGTGCAACTAATTTGGAAGAACGATAACTTTTGCTGAAGCGCTGAGGCATAGCGAGGACATTTGAGATCAGAGGTCATGAATTCTGAGCGTTCACCATTTAACTTGATGTACCTTATGATCTTGACCAAGAAACCCCTCTTGATATCTTTTTTTCACCTATAAAGTGGGGAATAATAATATATTTCTTTAAAAATTAAATAGTAGCATGTATTACAATACCTATTAAAATATATGGCATATAAATGGTCAGCTAGTCCCATCCATCTTCTCCCCATGTGGCATGGGAGAAGAAATTCCTATTTCTTTTTTCCCTTTTCTTTGAAAGATTTCAATCTGATGGAATGTATTTTAGAAAAAAAGGCATATTTTAAGTCAAAAAAGATGAATATATCTTGTCATATGTTGAAGGTATAAACAGATTTTTTTAAGATAAAATATTTGTTTAGTAGCATCTTTTTAAGAAACGTAGTCAGTTTTAGGGTGAAAACTTCTCAAGCTCAGAAGAAAACTTTCCTTTTATTTTTCTTCCATATCATGAACCCTTTGGAGACTGTGGGGTTTTTATTTCTATTTTAGTACCAAATAATAGGAAGCATCATATCAATAATTACTACCAGGCTTGATTACTGGTTTGTACTAATAAAAACCTGTTTCCTTTTCTACAATTTGTGAAGGGCCTTCCTTTATTTTGTCTTACCCAGTGATCTTTCCAATAAACCAGCATGTTACCTTGCGATTGTCCCACTTTGACACATTAGAAAGGATTGTTTTTTGTTGAGAATTCTCTCAAGATCATGCACTAGATTTTTAGAATAAAAAAGGATAGAAATAAGCATGGAATTTAGGACAGTTTCTAGAGATATTTATAGTAATTATATAAACTAGAGAAAAGATTGAGTAAATGAAAAGACCAGAGAATGAGATCAGCAAAAAACAAACTTTACCTGTAGCATTGACCTTGGCTTGCATAACTACAAATTTTGCTCAAAGCTCTGCAGCAGTTAGTTTAATTTTTTTTTTACAATTTACTTTTAGAGATTATAAGATAAAAACAGTTACTGCTTAGGAGAATAAGTATTCAGAGATCTTCTAGCTCTGAAAATGTGCTTCTCTATTTTATCATCTTTTTAGATTTGGCTCAATTTCCATTAGCAGTCTTTAAATTTCCACCTGGTCACAGTCTGCTTCTAGGTCTGATGGTTATGACCTTTTGTCAGGTTCTTGGGTTCCATAGGCCTTTATCAGTAGTGCAAAAGGCAGTATTCAGAAGGCATTATAAAGCATTATATTTTTAGTAGTTGAAATGTCAGTATTGGAAACATCTTTTAAAAAAAATAAGAATGACACATGGAATATTATTCAGTGTTAAAAGAGAATAAAATTATGGCATTTGCAGGTAAATGGATGGAGTTGGAAAATATAATGCTAAGTGAAGTAAGCCAATCCCAGAAAACCAAATCCCAAATGTTTTCTCTAAGGAGGCTGATTCATTATGAGGATTGAGGGGGGAGTATGGGAGGAAAAGATGAACTCTAGTTATGGCAAAGGGGAGGGAGAGGCAGAGAGGGGATGTGGGAGTAGAAAAGGCAGTGGAATGAGATGGACTTCATTACCCTAAGTGTGTGTATGAAGACATAAATGGTGTGACTCTACATTGTGTACAACCAGAAACATGAAAAATTGTTCTCTGTATGTGTAATATGAATTGAATTGCATTCTGCTGTCAAAACAAATTAGACTAATTTTTAAGAAAAGAAAAAAAAAATAAGATGATTTCTAACACATTAAGAGATTCAATTTTCTATAGAGTAAATTTTGGACAAATAAACCAGTTAATTTGAGCATGCCCCTAATGGTTCTTTGTCTTGTACATTTATAAGTGAGTGGTTTGTAGCTCCCTGAGTTTTCAGCTGAACTTTAGAGATGCTTTACCAGACAAATAATTTCTCAATGAATACTTTGATGCTCTACAGCCTGGAAAAAGATAGGGGAGGTTGTAGCAATAACAGAGAAAAGTATTTATACTTGAATCCAGGAAGGTGAAAATGGCTAAGCCAAGAATATAGATGAGGCAGGACAAACCAGAGAATTCCAAGATTCACCATCATGCTGAAATCCAAATGCATCCATCCCTTTCAACAAAAAACAAAAACCTAATAGACCCAGAGCAGTTTGGCTTGGGGGGTCAGGCACATGTGCTCTCTGATAGTTTGCTCCCCAGCTTCCTGCTCTGGCTGGTGATGTGTTCCTATTGAGGAGTTGACTTCATTCATAGCTTGCAAGCATGCTTGGGTTGAGATGAAGATGCAGTGCATATGGGCTTTTCAAGTTTGCCTCTCAATATTTAGTGTGTTTTGTTGATGTGAAGAAGAGTGAGGAAGAGAACCCTGTGTTTGTATAGGTGTGGAAAGTGTGGGGGCACACCAAACTGTTAGTAACAGGTATCTCTGGGTGCAGGAATGGGTAGGGCTTGATGGGAGCAGGCACTACCTTATATACTTCTCAGGGACACCACTGTGTAGAATACAGTGCAGATGGTCCTCCCATGATTTGTTTAATGGGGCGAGTTTGGGGTGTGCTTTTACTTTTTTTTTAATGGATCTGGATAAATTGCCTGACTTTTTTTGGCAAAGACTCAAAGTGCACCTATTAAGTTCACAATTTTGAAACTAGGCTTTGCCCACTGAGATAGTCACAGCTAGCTCCATGACCAGGAAGCAGACTTGAGAATTCCTTGATCTTGGGTAGTATGAAGCCACTAGCTCTTGACTCCCTGTCAGTCATGAAGGGATTGAAAGTACTTGTTATGTGTATGTCAGAATTGATTGAAGAGAATCAAGTGTTCTTATGCAAGGGGTAATATTGTTATTTACAAAATTTGGAGGTGCTCATTTCTGCCCCTCCACAGACTCTGCATTCTGATCCACTTAGAGAAACAGACAGGCAGTGCTTAATGTCTCCCATTTGGCACAGAAATTTAAGTGACCCACTATGATAAAATATTAACTGAAGGTCTATGACTACTTCTTGAGTGTTACAAGTGCAGAATTTTTATTAGATGAGCACCACTTTCCGGAATTGTCTGTTACTAAATATTTTATCTTATTGTCACCATCATATAAAATCTTTGAGCAGAAAATGAATACTATAGAATAGTTAAACCCATTGTTAAGCTGCAATGGAAAATCAGCTTAAAGTGTCATATATCAAAGTCCTTTCAGTGAGTTTTGCAGAAGATTGTAACAATAATTTAATTGAATTTTGCTGGTGGAATACAGTGAAAGAAAAATCTTTGAAATCTAAATTATTCAGATAACTAAATTCTTAATCCTAAAATTTAATTCTCTTAATTCTGTCTATAGTGTCAAATCAAGACTTTCTATTAGTCATGAAATTAAGAAGCTACTTAGTCTTTTTTTTGGATTATTTTAAGAAAGGTTTTCCAGTGATTAATGACTCTTCTAACTGAACAGCAAGAGTGCTCAAAAGCAACCTTTAATGTGCCGATTAAAGATTTGATTTCTAGAATATTCTGTCTGTATTTTCATACCTCTGTTCAGTCTTGATAACTGTGAGACAAACTATAATTAAATCAGAAACATGACCTGCTTCTTGTTTCTTTGGAAATTTGACCAAATTAATTTTTTAATTAAGATTTCTGCTAATATTTGAAATTTGAGAAAGTAGGACATATATACTATTTTGTCTTTTTGTCCTTATCATCAAAGACAGTTCATACTGATCTTTACTCTGTAAACAACTACATTGAAAAATTTTATTGAGATTTTTTAAAAAGGAAGTAGGAAAGTTGCCAGTTGTACCACATGAAAATGATGCCTTGTAGACTGGTGGGCAGTGGGCCTTATTACTTTTCGGTAGAGAGACTGTTTGTTGACATTTTTTTCTCAGGTAACTTTTCTACTGCTACATTCCCCAATGACTGAAAACATAATAAAGCAGCCTGGTAGAGAGGTACCCCTGAGAGTTTGGATGTGATATCTTGAGTTGAAGAGTTCTCCTTGAGTATATCCCAAGAACTATTTATCAGTTTTGCTATTAGTTTTAGAGATTTAGTTCTAGCCTGCAAACATAGACAACATCCCTTTACAAAGTTTGTATTATTAGTAGCCTTTAACCTATTCAGAGAGATATTTACAAGTTTAAGAGAGAGAAGAGGATCTTTGACTGTTTTTACCAGGCAGCCGATTGGGTATATCAATCATCATCTTTCAGCAATACTTCCTGTTGAGTTTCCAGACACTTGGACATGGTATGGGGGGAGCTGCACCCAGGATTTTACAAATGGCCATACAATATTTATTGTTATTATGCTCACAGGCCTGAGGATCACCATGAAAACAGTTCTTTGGAGAGGTTTCATTGAAAAATTTAAGACTCTTCCTAGAAGGAGTTTGGCTACATTTCATGAGATAGAAGGGTTTAGCCTTCCCTGCACTATGCTTTGAAAGAGAGTTAGCAGGTATAAAGTCTGTAGACATAGGTCCAAAAAGGGTGTGGGTGTACTGTGGTGTTGTGGGTTCCTAGATCCTATTGGGAAGCCCAATCTTATGTGTGTCCTTCTTCTCCAGAATTGAAGGGCGAGTTGTGCATGATTGTAAAAAATGGATCTAGAGAGGGTTATCTGGGGATATCTTACAGGTAAATCTAGGTGATTGTGGAGGTCCTGTAATGTTGGGAGCTGTGGTGGATTGTCTTCTGGAGGGCATGCTGCCAATTTTAACCTAGAAATATGAATTAATTTTAACCTAGAAATATGCCAATTTTAACCTAGCAAGGGGGTTACTTGCTTTCCTCCCTGTTGGAGTTTTGCAGTGTTGGATGTTCACAGGACTACTTGTAATGGTCCTTCCAATTTTGGGGTTAGGGAAGAATCTTTCTATTGGGGAAGAAAAGCAGATGCATTTGCCTGGTTTGAGGGAAATGGAGGCATCTGAATTCTTTGGATATGGAAGCAACAAATCTTGTTGCTTTTATAACTCAGAGCATATAAGGAAGAGAAGGGGAAGAGTATTTTGGTCAGGGAGGGGTCAGGGCTCTGGTGAGACTCAATAAGCCAAACAACCGTTTACCTGTCCAAGGTTTTATTAGTGGACTACAGTGGCTGATCACAGAAGAGAAGGGGGGTTGAGTGAGAGAGAGAGAGCATAAGTAGGGTGTTGATATTTATGGGCTCGACACAAGGTGAGAGGGAACAGAGGGGAGTTGGCTGTTACTTTTTTATTGGCTGAGAGTCTGTGCCACTTCAAGGAAGTGGGGATGCGCCATTCAATATTTGTGCCCTTCACAGGGATTGGAGGTGATGGTTTGCGCACCATTCAGAGTTCCCACCATTCAGTGCATCATAGACCTGAACTCCCAAAAGAGAAGCACTTCAGGTGTGGTCTTTACAACATGAATCTTTATTTAACACCAGTTTTTTTTTTCTTTCTGGAAGACATTAGGCTCTTTGAAGATCAATGTTTTTACTCGGCCGTAGGAAATTTTCTTTTTTTATGACTTCTTTCTTCTCTTCTATTTTCTAATTTTTCTCATTTTAAAATTATGTTGGGAATATTTATTCACCTGGGCTAATCTTGTATGTTTTCTGTCTGAAGAATCTCTTCAATGTTATCTTCCAGGATTTAAATTAGGCATCTAAAAAATGTTTTTGTTTTCTTGTTTTTAATATACAAAGTCTCTGCCTTAGTTTCTGAGTTTTGCACCTGGTGAGGTATGATTCATTTAACTTATGTTTGAAAGGAGATAATCTTTAAGTTAATAAAATTTTAATTGTTTGTTATGATAAGAAAACTTAGTTTTAAAATTACCTTATCTGCTATATTATTTTAAGTAAAATAATTTTAAATGTTAAATATTTAAAATAAATTAATATTCTTTCTCATTTGATAATATTTGTCAAGGCAAAATAATTCATGCTGATTTTCTTAGAATTTTATTTTATTTTATTTTTTTAATATTTATTTTTAATATTTATTTTTTAGTTCTCGGCGGACACAACATGTGGTGCTGCGGATCGAACCCGGGCCGCACGCATGCCAGGCGAGCACGCTACCGCTTGAGCCACATCCCCAGCCCCTTCTTAGAATTTTATTCTGTGAAATTTGCTTTGTGATTTATAATTCATGTAGAATTATTCATAGAAATTTATCACTTTTTAAAAAATATCTGAGTAATCCAAAGAGGCAAGTTAAATAAAATTAAAGGTTTTTTTAATATGTAATATAACTTTGTGAGTATACTTTATGATGGTAAACAGCCTTCAAGATGGAAAGTTGTCCAAACAAATGTGCTGAAGACCAAAACTGACTCTGAAGGCTTATGCCTTTCACAGCACACCATCAAAAAGTGGAGGTTTTTAAGGCCTGGAAGACTAAGGTGGGCATTTTCCTGAGAACATGTACTCTTGTGATACTCACAAACTTTAGAGGAAAAGCCATCTATAAAACTCTTGAACTGCAAGGACCCAATAATTCTGAGACCTATTTCAGATATGAGTCATCCAAGAGAGTTGCCTGACCATGATCTTTTGTTCACATTAGACTTTTTAAAGTGGATTACAAATATTGGTTGAATAAATTAACTGAGATGTGAAGATTCTGAACATTTATTTTGTCAAATATAAGGTCTAAAACATTACCCCTAGTGGAATAAAGCACAAATCTCTAGGGCATATTTTCCAAAGCTGTTGAATCTAATAAAAATGTACACTTAATGTGCCAAAATCTTCTCCAAATTTTTTAAGAAATAATTTAAATGACTCAGCATTATGATTGACCATACTTAGAAAGTCATTTCAAGAACTGTAGATTCATGCTTCCAGTAATGGCCAAGGTGATATCATATTTAAGTAAACAGTAAATTTTTAGGTTATTTGGGGTATAAGGTACAAATTCCATTAAAAGCACTGGGAAAAAGAAATACAAACACTGTCAGAAGGAGTCCTGATATATAAATATAAATCAGTAAAATAAATAAATAAATGAATAAAAATTTGAGACCAGGTATGGTGGCGAATGTTTGTAATACTAGTGACTATAGGGAATGAGGCATGAAGATCACAAGCTCAAAGCCAATCTTTGAAATTTTGCAAGATCTAGTCTCAAAACAAACAAACAAATCAATCAATTAATCAATAAAATCAATTCTAAATTACATCTTACTAAGTTAACATCTTACTAGACTCTAGCTTCATTCCTTGACCTTTATTCTTTTGCTATTCATTCTCATATTTTATATTTTCTGCTGAAGTTCTTTCCAGAAATACAAAATCCACTTCTTCCACAAATTATCTCCAGGAAGGACAATCTCTGTAAATCTTTTCACCTTTGGTAAGGATTGTCAAGCCTTCTATCGGGAATTAAGAACTATATCCTCTTCTTTAAATCCTTTTGACTGTTTTTCTGTTCCTCTCTTCATTGTGATTCATAACTACATAGTTACAATCATGGTTTACATAGCTTCTTTGCCTTAGAACAATTAAGTCTGATGCACACTTTTGTCTAAACCCCAAAACCCATGCTTTTTTTTTTCTTTTGGTTCAGCTACACCACTTGACTTGGTACAGATCCTAATGCCAGCAGATTTCTGTTTGATTCGGTCCTAGATTTCTCCATATCATATATGGTGCTCAGGATTCATTGTGCTTAGTGCTTCCCTCTTAGTAGGGTTTCATCTTATATACTAGCTTTGATGAAATGATATATCTTCTTTCAAATGTAGTAGATGTAATAAATGGATTTGATATTGGGTCTTCATAGAGATGAGTGACTGCAGTTTATACCTGTTGTGCCATGAGCCTTCCTCATCATATAAAAAATAGTCTTATTTTATGTTCATAAAACTTGTAATCATGAAATAAACAAACCAAGCTTAATGCAGTTCTGATCTCATTTACTTACTATATCTACTACATGTCTACACTGCATTGATCATTTGCTGTTTTTAAGGGCCATTTTACTTTAGTGAAGTCTAAATAATTATTTAATACCATATAAATAAGGAAAATAATATTGGGCACTATCAAATTTTCCAGAAACTCTGAGAGTAATTATTAATGATTGACAGATGATAAAAATGAGATTCCCATAATTTAGTTGATTTTTCACAGTTTATAGAGTTACTAAGTGAGAAAAACCTAAGATTAAAATCAAATTTATCATATATATATATATATATATATATATATATATATATATATATATATTTCACAAACTCTTACACCTAATAAATTATGAGGCAATACAATAACTTTATTGGATTTTCCATTTAAAATTTTTATTTTAGAAATATTTTTATTAGAACAAATAATTGTATTCCTGATTACAAATATCTAAAGAAATAATTAATATCTGCAACAACCACAATGTTCATAAAACTGTGTAAATTAGAATTTTAATATCTTTACATATGATTTTTGGGAAAAATGTTAAAATCTGGTGGTTTTAAGCATTTTTGGAATTGTGATGTTATAAACACTTATGTAGCTGTATCCCTGTAGTATTCTGTGATGCTCTTCAGTAGAATAATGGATAGAGAAAATGCACAGTAATACACAATAGAATATTATTCATCATTAAAAGAGAATACATTCATGGCATTTGCAGGGGAGTTGATGCAGGTGAAGAATATAATGCTAATAAGTGAAGTAAGCCAATCCTCAACAAAACAAATGCTGATTATTTTCTCTGATATAAAGATGCTGATTCAAAATTGGGAGGAAGGAGGAGTACAGGAGGAAAAGACAAATTATAGATAGGGCAGAGAGGAGGAAGAAGGGGACATGGCAACAGGAAATGAGATATATGCCATTATTCTAAGTAGATGTATGAAGACATGAATGATGTGACTCTATGTTGTGTATAACAAGAGATATAAAAATTTGTGCCCTATATGTGTATTATGAACTGAAATGAATTCTGCCATCATATATAACACATTAGAATAAATTTTTAAAAATTAGATTATAAAATAATGTGAGTGAATGCAGAAGAAATAAAATATTTAATATAAAAAATAAAAAAGCCTAATTGTATGTCTAGAAAATATTTCATAAGTTCAATATCCAAGATTAACTATAACATATTATGTGAAAAATAAATAAATAAATAAACAACTGAAAGATAGATATTTGGGCTAGAGGTACAGTTTCCTGAGAGTTTGTGTGCAGAATATGTAAGGTAATGTTCAAACTCATCAGAAATAGAAGATGTTAAGGTGAGATGAAATTAGAAGTTTCTTTATCAAGAAAGTTTTTGATTACTGCTTCAATCTGTGTACTGATTAGTGACCTGGATATTTTCTCTTTCTTTATAATAAAATCTTGGCAGGTCATAGGTGTGCGAAGCCCATGAGTGTTGGTGCTTGCCCCCTCGATGCTCTGGATGCACATGGCCAAGAGATGTGAGCAAGATCCTCCTAGAACACCCAGTGCTCATGACCTTCAGGATCAGCTAAGTTGACTCCAAAAGGACTGCCCATCTGACCCACAGAACACAGGAGAATATGAAGTTCAGGTGATGAAGTATTGGGGCAAGCAGCAAAAACTAAGTATAACAGTCCCACCTTGCCAGATGTTATCCATCTTTTAAATAGAAATCATAATTTCAAATTTTTGTGTAAGTTTCAGTTTTGAAAAAAATTGAATTAGTAGCCAACATCCCAAACACATTCTACAGGCCAAACAAAACATACCTTTAGACTGCACTTGGCCTGTGGGTTGTTGGTTTGCAACTGGCTATGCTGAGGGACACAAGGTGTTTGTCCTAATGCCTGTTTGCAGTCACTCACTCACTCACCCTTCTTGCCAGAGTGGCCAGTGCCCTCCACCTGTGGCTGCTGTCTGTACAGGATGCCTGCTGTATGGGCAATACCCCAGCTTCTCCGGGTGGTCTTTCAATGTGGAAATGTGGGATCACTCGTCCTCCTGGAGAGACTGCAGTGTGAGATGGAGTCCAAGGAAGGACAGTCAAAGGTAGTGCCTGAGCATGAGATCAGGCATGGAGGGGGGGCCCGTGGAGGGCAGTGGACAAGAAATCCCATCTGTTTTTCCAGAGAATGTTGTTCCTGGAGAGAAAGCCAGGGAGAGAAAGTTGGAGAGAGGGGATTGTGGGGCCTCTAAAGGCCAAGCCAAGGATTTCCCACTTGGTTATCTGGGCAAAGGAGAGTAGCTCTAAGGGAAGAGAAGTCACTGGCAGCTTTTGCACAGGGGGCCCTGGGAAACAGGGGCCTGCTGTGTTTATCCACGTGCAGAATGAGTTTATGGCAGGAGTGGAGTCAGGCAAGACGGGGGCAAGACTGTTTGTAGTGACAGACGGAGTGTTGGCATTGGGAGGAAAAACCCGAGTGGAAGAATGTAAGTTAAGACGTGTGGGGACTTCTCTTGACCTTGAGATAGGGCTAGTTTTGCTGATTTTCTTATCTATATCATCAAGACATGTTAGTGTGTTTTCAAAGCACTTCCATCAGCAGCTTCAGATTCCCGGTTCCTGTCGCCTCCTTGAGTTCCGTCGTACCCACCCCCATAAGAATATGTAATGCAACTATGTTTGATTAGAAAAAAATGAGTACTATCAGAAGGATAAGTTGCTTTTTAAGAAGAATACAACTCTGTGTCCTGACAGGGGGATAAAGTCCAGAATATATTGGCTGAAAAGTGTCCACCATGAGTTACATGAAAGCCTTGTGACTGGTTTTCAGTTCCATGTATGTATAGAGATCTACCTTAAGTAGATTTGGAAGACATGGATAATTCACTTGTCAGATTTCACCTCAAAAATCCCTTCAATCACCCACCAAGTGGCTTGAATATAATTTTGTGTTTCTATACTTGGGTTTGTGTGCATATACTCATATGTATATTTGGACAGATGCAACCTTTATTTATGTGTAAATATGCCACGTAAGCCATGTACATATTCTGTTGAGTGCTTTCTTATTTTCCTTCCTCAAATGAGAACCTGTATTTGAGTTCTAGAAAATGCAGTGTGCACGTGGCCAGCTCTGCTGCAGGATCCTTGGACCCAGGGGACCCACCAGGAAAGGCACCTATGGCTCTGCTGATGGTGGCAACCTCTAGGGAGCCAGGCTGGAGGTGGAGGGGCAGGGCTCCCCTCCGTGCCTGATGCATTCCCACAAGGAAAAAGCAGTTTAGTTCCTGTGCTGACGTTTTCTCCCTTCCAGAACCTTCTCTTGTAGCTGCCTATGTTTCTGATGCCCAGTACAACAGGAACGTTCCATTGCAAACTTCCCCTCAGGCTATCAGGTAATTTAATCATCTAGCTGTCCCACTTATCCACCTTAAGTTCTAGAGGTTGAGACAAACCTGGAGGTATTCTTTCTACAGAAACTTTTCAGAGGGGTCTAGTTACTGCACATAATTTGGGTAAAACCCAAGAGTGTTTTGTTCTGCGGTGCTGGGAGCTGACCCAGAGACGGGCCTGTGCTAGGCAAGCGCTCCACCACGGAGCTGCAGCCCAGCCCCTGAGCCTGCTGGTTTGGGTTAAGTTCTAAGAGCACAGTGTCCCACGTGCAGGGAGCATCCGGTCAGTTAAGAGCAGATCAGGGGTAATGGACACCACCAAGGCCAGGAGATGGAATGCCCAAGCTGGGCGCACTAGGCCACCTTTCTTTCTAGCCAGCGTTACCTGGAGTGCAAAAGAGGGCTTCTCTTTTCCCTTCTGTCACCTCCTAATGCTACCCACACATTCACTCCTTTCCTGGGAATCCAGCCTTTTCTATCTCCCCCTAAAGTTTCAACTAAGACCAAGCCCTTGGCTAGAGTAAGGAAAAACCCACTCTTACATCAGCGCTCGGTGTCAGTGTCTCCAAAAGCAACAAATACCTCATATGCCCAGACTGCCAAGCAGGAGTGGGGGACTGTCCCACCCTGCAGGGATCTGGCGTGTGGCAGCCACATCTGTCCTGAGTATACCGCGTTGAGACTGGCTGTGCACATTTTCACATTGGACTCAGCTACGCCCACAAGGCATTAGGTCACTTTAACTGAGGGTTCACCTTGTCAGTCTCTGGTTCAGAGTGTTCTCTTATTACTGTCACAACAACCCCGTGAAGAAGGTGCTAAAGCTGGCTCGAGACTGTCCATCAAGTGTGCTTTGAGATATGATCATCGTCTTGATGTTTTCTGTTAGTGTTTTATAGTTTGAGCTCAAGTAATATCACCCCTGCTCCTGAGAACCTAAAGGGCATGTGACCCATCACGAGTCTTATTTGTTTATTTGTTTATTTACCCGTTTATTTGGCAGTGCTGGTGATAGAACACAGGACCTGGTGCATGCTAGGTACTGCTCTACCACTGAGCTGCTGTCCCACCACGAGCCCCTGTTCCTCTTAGCACAGAAGTTTGAGTTTTTATATAACTCCTGCTCAGTGGTTATAACCACCTTTACTGTTTTTCCTCTCCAGACTTTACTATTTTTATAATCACTGGGCCATGCAGATGGCCACATACTTCTTCATCTGTGTCAACCTCTCTCTTGCCCTGTTTGAGGAACCAGTGCTGTTTCTGCTACCGTTCTTGGTAAGCATTGGATAAAAGATGTTCAACCAGACCTTCTCACCAATGAGTGGGGACCCTTGCTTCTCCCTTGTTTTCCTCAAATGTCAACAAATAGGAATTTGACTTTATTTTTTTCTTGCTGGGGCTTCAGAGAATTCTGCTTGTTGGCTAATGTGCCAATCATAAGGGATTTTGAGGGCAATGGAACTTCAGAATAAGCTGCTGAATTTGTAAAATGAATCAGTTTTTAAAACCCGTCAATATGATGTTTCAGGGTAAACTACAACAAATATATGTTTATTCGGTGCAACTTGTTTGTTTCCTTCAAGAAAATGTTTCCTGATACATATAGGCCAGGAGCCAAAACCTGGAGACTTTCTCAGTTGAGAGAAGCCAGGAACTTTGTGTTTCATTGGAGAGTTTCTGCCTAAATCTCAGAAGCTGGACCTCAGTGACACGATCTGATAGTGGGTTTATTGGAGAATGTCCCCCATTCCTAAAATGATAGTATGGACCATATCCCGCTAGGCCAAGGGTACTTTTGGCTTCTGCCTTCTATTTGATGATATTTTCCCCTCTCTGCTCCCCCCAGCTCACTCTTGAAAGGCCTTCTGTTCTGCCAGCCATAGTGACATCTGCTGGCGGACATGGGAAGTCACAAATCTGGGGGACCCTCTCAACCAAACCTTGTTAATGCTGCCATTTATCACAGGGGCAGGGGTGCGGGCTCTGGAGGGCTGGGCGTCCTGTCATTTCTCCCATACCCTCTCCCAAGAGAGCAACCATGTCTCAAGCAGCCAGTTCCCACCTTCCATTTGCAGAACTGAAAGTCAGGCAGATGCAAACCCCAATGCTAGAGTGGGCCCTGCAAAATAAGCCACCATTCCAGGTGACAATAGACTTGACTGGATGCTTGGGGACTGAAGCAAGGTAGTTCTCATCCACCTCTGCTCACTCCTTATTTTCAGCAGGCCTCTGCCTGCGGCTAGGAGAGGAGTGGAGCTCTGTCCCCCACCTGGCCCCGCTGTCTCAGCGCTGCTTTAAGGGCAAATTTGCAACTAGGTGAGTCCAAAGAGGATTATTCCAACTCAGAGTTTCTTTCCTTCTGAACCAATGCAGGAGATGTCCACTTTGCGTTTCTGAGAAGTTCATGGTGTCCTAAGAACTCCACTTCACTTTGGCTACTCAAAGTGGGGTCACTTGGTCAGCAGCACCAGCATCCCTGCTCAGAGCTTGTCAGAAACGCTGCCACTCAGAGGTGCTGGAGTTTTGCACTGACAGAAGCCACGTTTGAAACAAACCCCAAGGCTATACCTTCACACACCCAAGTTCATGTGCTTGTACTCCACACTGGGTTCCTCACCTTGGCGCCCTTGGCCCATCAGGCCATATCCTTCTTAGTCTGTAGAGGTCTTCCCTGTGCAGTGTAGACATTCAGCAGCACCCATGGCCTCTACCTGAGTTTTGCACCAGCACCCCTGACTTGTGATAACACAAAAGGTCTCCAGGCATTGTCAAATGACCCAAGGGGAGGGGGAAAGTCACCTGTGTTGAGACCCATCACCTTCAGGTTCACCTGAGACCTTGTTACAAACACACATTCTCAGACCCCACCCCAGATTGGCAAAACCAGGAACTCCAGTGGTGCCCAGGAAATTGTTTAACTCTCTGTGAGACACAGGCACTCTGAGGTGGAAGAGGACTCGGGAAAGGCCCTGCAGTGAATCACTGTTTGGTGACAGACAAGTCACAGGGGCCACAGCATGACCAAGAGGTTGCAGGCTGTGGGTGATAAAGAGCCCAAAGCTATAGCCACCTGGGAGGGTTTGCAGCCAACACTTCCCCCTGTGCTATCTCCATGACCTTGGCCAAGTGACCTGATCTTTCAGTGCCTCAGTTGTCACCTATGGAAAATGGGGACAACCAAAGCACTGTTCCTCCTGCAACTATTGAGGGATGAGGAAGCTTTTATGATAAGGTGCTTAGAAGAGTGCTTGGCTCCAAGACCTTTGGACAAGTCAACTAACTGGTCTTGTCTTCACCATCACTGTCCTGTCTTGCCCCCGATTGTTGAGTCCCCTACAAGCCAGCCAGGCATGTGCTTCATTCTCTGCCACATCCTCAGCAGGGAGCCCTGGCCTGGCCTGGACCAGGCTCTCAATGAACATCGGAGGAGAAAGGCATTGCAGTGCCCATGAGGACATGAGGACACCAGCAGGAACCCTCTGTCTCAGGGGCTTGAACTTTGCTGTGGATCCTGTATGTTCTGCAAAGGGACCCCAGCTTCCTAGATCCGATTCTATTAGAAGGTGTCCTTGCAAATGTGGCAACTGAGCAAAAGTGAGCTTCTCCATCCGTGTGGATTAGATGGGACCTCAGGTAGATCTACAGGCATGCTGTAACCAACCGTCAATCAACACAGGCTTAGAAAATCATGGAAAGACTAATGAGGGGGCAGGGTGCTTCACAAATGCTGTGTGTTTTCTTCCTCTACTTCTAGGATTCTCTCTACCCACCTCCTGAAGTCAGTCATACAACTATTCCCATTTCAGATATCCAAACACTGAGGTCCCAAGAGGTTACAGAACATGCCCAAGCTCATTGTCTAGTAAGCAGTGAAAGTGTTCTCATGCTGGTCTCTGATTCCAAACCCACACCTGCCTTACTTCCCAGGGCACTTCCTGGTCTGCACACAGGGATTACATGCCTTAAGATTGGGAGGACAATCCTAATTTCAAACCTTCTACCTCATGTTATGCTGAAGACAATCCTAAGCAGCAGAGCATGTGTCTTATTTGGTTTAAAAACTCCATCTCTGGTAGTAATGAGATCTCTCTGCCACAGTCCCACCAGACAGCCATTTGGGACCACAGGAGTGTAGAGAAAGAGTGACCACAGGAGTGTGGAGAAAGAGGACATAATTCAGGAAAGCAAAATACAAAGAAGCAAGAGCTGAATATACTAGAACAGACAAGACCAGCAGAGAGAGCCCAGCTGAGAGAGGCCTGGAGCAGGGCTGGGGCGAGCCAGCGCATTCCACGGGTATTGATGAAGTTCTGCTGTGTGCTGGCACTATGCTGAGAAGTAGATGCTGCATTGAGTACAGTCTCTGACCTTACCCTGCTAAAGATCCCAGTCTGGGGATTTAAAGGTGGATGACATTGTCCAGCACTATGCCATTTCTTCACACCCCAGCTGACCTAGAGCCCCCAGCACCATGGCCCATTTGCCTACAGTGAAGGCCACCAGCAGAATCCTGCCATGGCTGGCAGGAGTGGGTGGAGAACCCCAGCTCTCTCACCCTGTAGGAAGGCTTCTATTAGTAGCATGATCTACATGGACCCCCAGCACTCCTTATCAGAACTGTGCTTAGTCACTCAGTGACAACAACTGGCTGGTACACCCTGTCTTCCAGTTCCTAATCACTTCCTGTTCCCACCTGGAGTTTTCTAGCATCGCCTTCCAAGGAAACTACTTTCTAACAAATCTGGATCCCAGAGTCCCCACACTTTACCTCAGGGAAGCCAGAGCATGAAAGAAGGTTCTAGAAAGATGTACAGTGATCCCAGTCTATCTGGCCATTTTATGTCTGAATTTATAGTACTCCTTGGCTGCTCTGACTGCCCTGATAGGTTTAGGAGGAAAGACAAGCCATATTTTGGGATGTAAAATGCATTCAGGCTGAGTCACTTTCACACAACCTACCAAGTAGGGGTAGAATCTCATGAAACTTTAAGTACAACAGAATGCCAAATGACTACTCATTCCAGTGAAGACATGCTTCAAATAAGACTTAGAAGACGTGCTGCAAACAAGTCTTAGAAAAGTGTCCTCAGAGAAGATTCTGTCATTCTGCATTTGCTTCTGAAAGTTGAAGCACACAGTTCTAATGAGCCCAGGAAGAAAAGGTTGATACCCAGTTGAGTTGGCATATGATGTGCCAGAGCTCAGGACTTCAGGGCTGCTGTCAGGTGGTTCCCGGGCTCTTTGGTCCTCACCTTCACTCAGTGTCTTTTTGTTGGTGATGTAGTTCAGCAATGGATTACTGGCCCAGAGACTTGTTCAGTATTGCTCAGCAGTAGCAAAACACTGTCACCAGTTGTAGGTAGCCAACTCCAGGTGAGAAACTTGATAGATGTTAATGCTCACGGCTTCACACCGGCAAGCTGCCCCTCAGTGATCCTGCTCTCTAAAATATACACCATGCTAAATTGTGTGGAAGAATTCTACGTCTAGCCAAACCACAGGAGCTCTCAAAAGCCATCCCAATAACATTTAGAGGATTCACTCTCCAAAGCAAGCTTGCCAATGCCTGAGTGCCCACACTCTATTGGCGCCAACCTCACCTCCTTTTAGAATGCACACATCCACCAAGATATCACTGCCTGTGGTGGTTGAATGGCCTTTCCAATGGACGAGGTGGATGTGAATGTAACACGTAAATGAATTAGCATTTACCAACAACTGGAAGAAACAAATTCACTCTCTAAGATATGATGACGGAGCTGCTCTGTGATCTAGACCATCCCCCGCTCTCCTGCATCCTCTCTGTTTGCCTCTGCCTGGATGGACCTCCAACTCAGCCCAGAAGGATGTGTCCTTTCTAGTCAGATGCCCTGTCATGGCTTCCAATTCCAGGCCCTGATTCCTGGTTAACTGTAGCCAGAGCTCGCTCTCAAGGTAGTCTCTTCAGATCCCTTCCCTACCCTAACCACAGTGTGGGCTCTGGCCCCACCCTTACTCTCTACACCACCATTCCACATTATTGTCTTCTTCTCCCTCATTGTGGCCCAGGACTACCCATGACCATGACCAACTGTTGAATCAGGTGCCTCAGAGGTGAGAAATGACCAGAGATTGCTAACTTGAAGATTTCACAGATAGTTAATGAGACATCCTGACTAGTCAAATCACATAAGAGGAAGTCAATGAATTCTAACCTCAAGGGCAAATCCTACAGTACACTGGCTGTCAAATTCAGCTACACACTGGAGCCACCTGGGAGCTGTGCATAGTACTGACCACTGGAACACCCACTGGCCCTGGGCTAATGGAATAGCTCTGGGCTAAGATGGGACACTGGGGTTTGTAAATTACCAGTTGAGTATAATATAAAGCAAACTTTGAGAACACTGCTTTTTCCCCACATGAAGAACTGTGAGCATACAGATGCAGAAGTACACAAATCTGCAGCATAAGGCTCCTTGAGATCCATAGATTAAATGCACTGCAGTCACCAGCATCCTGGCTAGGAACACCACCAGCCTCCTATTTCCACCTTCCCAGGTGATCACAGCCCTGCCATCCAAGCATGGAGGAGTCCTCCCTGCTGAGAGATTTCAGTGTGGTGAATGGAGAGCCCCTCTCTCCTCGGAGTCCCTGCTTTGACAACAAGTGCACTGGAGAAATTTGAATCAAGTGGGAGGCACATGGGCAGACTCCCTAGATGAGGCCCTATTGACGGGAATCTACATTTCCAATGGAACAGATGCTTCAGAGAGAAACTGAGAGTGCCGGCTCTGAGAAGCGGTTCCACTTCATGCAGCTTCAACCAGAAACAAACCTCAATGTGCTTACAGGGAACAAGACCGTTCCTTCAATTGGAAGCTGCCTGCACAAAATACTTCTGTTCTGCACTTCCAAGCTTTTCTCAGCCAGCACATTCAGACGACGTTTACCCCCAAAGTGCAAATTGTGCTACGCAGAGATCCCTTGGGACGTCACCAATATTCACGTGGAACATTGGACGGTTGACAAGATTAATGGCCCAGAGTTTCATTGAAATATTTTTCTCAAATTTTTTGAAAACTAACTGGAAACGAAGGTACCCATGAGCAACTAACTCTGCTTTATACAAGACACAGAAACTTCTAAGTAAAGCCTGTAACTGCTGGCTCTAAGAAGGATTCCAATTCCTATTAGTTCAACCAAGCCCAAATCCCAATATGCTCTCTAGAAACACTTTTACATCCTGCAATTGAAGCTGTTTGTACACCCTGCTTCTCTTCTGCACTTCACACTCTTCTCATTGAGCACATTCAGAGAACAGTTCAGGCTCAATATCCAAAGTGTGCTAGCAGGAGAGCCCTTGTACCTCAGAGCACTTGCTCAGATAGGAAGTGATAGGACTGATGGGTGGGTCAATACCTCAAAGATTCTTTGGAATCCATTCCTCAAATGGATTCTGAAAACTATCTTGAAGTTGCATGACCCTGTCTCCAATGACCTCTGCTTTATTGAGTGCATTGATGGTTCCAAGTGAAATGGTGCCATCAGCTCTGACAAGAGGTTCTGCTTCCTGCATGTTCAACCAAGGAAAACCTGCCACGTGTTCACTGAGAACAAATCTACTTTGTGCACAAACTTTTTCTGTTTGCCCCCTACAAATGCACCTCAGGATGCACATTCAGAACATATTTCCTGCAAAAAACATGAGAAAGTATCATTGCAAAAGTCCACTCTGATCTAGCATCACCAACATTGATTAGGAAATGAATTACACAAGTTTCATCTTATCCCCTTGGTCTCCTTCTTCTAAAAACTCATTGAAACTGCAGGTACCTGACAGTAACCAACTTGCCATTGACCAAGAGCACAGTTGCTTCCAATGGAAACAGGGCCTGCCAGCTCTCAGAAGCCATTGGATTTAAGGCTACTTCAGCCAGGTACAAAGCTCAATGGGCACGATGAGAAAAAAAGTCATTTCCTAATATGAAAGCTGCTTGCCAAAATTCTTCTGTTTTGCACTTCCAAAATATTTTCAGGAAGCACACTCAGAGCACAGTTTCAGCCCATATGCAAAGAGTGGTGGCAAGAGAACCCTTGGACTTAGGTTCAGCAACTGGAGGAGAACTGTGGGCCCACTGGGAAGAGCAATTCCCCAAGGTTGATTGAAATCCATTGCTCAATTGTTTGTCACAGAATTCACTTGAAATCCAAGTGCCTGCCTGCATTGAACTTGCATTGACCAATTGTACAGATGCTTCAGAGGGAAAATGCCACCTCTGAGAAGCGGTGGTTCTTCATGCTAGTTTAAGTAGTGACAAACCCCAATGTACTCACTGAGAACAAAATGAGCTCCTGAATGTTGAAGCTGCTGAGAGACTGCTTTACTTTTGCACTCCCAAACTACTCTCAGCAAGCACATTCAGATCCGAGGTCAGGCCCAAAATACAATGTTGGCTGGCAAGAGAGTCCTTGCGCCCAGGATCACCAATTTTGAGAAGCCAATGAGGACTGCTGAAAAGATCAATTACACGAAATTCCATGCAAATCCACTCATCAGACCTTTCTGAGAACACTTAAGAAGGTTTCTGCATGCAAGGAACTCTGGGTGACAGATGGCAATGTTTGCCAAAAGCAAACATGCCTACCAGCTCTGAGAAGCCATTCTCCTTCACACTGCTTCAACCAGGGAAAAATCTCCATGTGCTCACTGAGAACAAGTTAGCTTGTGCTACTTGAAGCTGCTTCTGCAAACAGCTTCACTTCTGCACTTCTAAACTGTTCTCGTCAAGCACATTCAGAGCACAGTTCAGGCATGAAACACAAAGTGTGACAGAAAGAGATCACCAACTTGCAGGAGGAAAGAAGACCAGCTAAGAAGGTCCATTCTCCAAAGTCTCACTGACATCCATTTGTCACACTTGTTTACAATATACATTTGAAGTGCAGGTGCCCACATGAGTGAACTGTTTTGGATCAACAGCACAAAAGCTTCAATGTGAAAGCATGCCTGTCACCTGTAAGAAGCAGTTTTGCTTTCTTCTAGCTCACACAGGAAAAACACCATGTGCCCACTTACAACAAAGTTAGTCCTACAAGTTGAAACTGCTTGCAGCAAATGGCTTCCATTCCCCACTTGCAGCCATCACTGGTTGACAGATGGCACAGAGGCTTCAATGTGAAACCGTGAATGCCAATCATTACAAGTGCTTCTGACACTCTAGTTCAACCAGGGACAGCCTAAAGTGCTCAACGAGAACACACTTTGTTCCTGCAAGTGGAAGCAGCTTGCACGAACTGCTTCAGTTAGAAAATTCCAAGTTCTTCTAGCAACCACATTCTGAGCACAGTTCTGGCCCAATAGAAAATGGGTCCTACCAAGAGGATCCCGTATCTATGATCACCTTCATAAGGTAGCTTCCCAACTTCTGTGTGGAAGTGTGTTTCTCCTTAGCCCTTACACTGTTGTGGAGACCACTAGGAGTTCAGCTTTGTGCAGGATCATCTGGCCTGGACTTTTTGCAAGACCTGTACAGCCCTCACACATGCTCAGATGCTCAGGACTTTTCAGACCAGTCCAGGCAACAGTAGGCATCCATTCATTGTCTGCAGTCTACAGATTCCTAGATGCATGGCATTCATTACCATCAAATGCAGAATTTTCATCAAAAACTAATATATATATCATTCCAATCTGAATCAAGAAAATCGGAAATATCCCCAAATTTAAAGAGTGGATCCCCATTGTGATGCTACAAGTTGAAATTCCACAGCTGACCTCATGGGATGGTTCACAGTCAAAAGACAGCTGCATGAAAAATATTACATGACATGACCTTCCTGCTATGTGAAAAGTGGCATGTGAAGTACACATGCATGTCTTCCTCAGACATGGGTTCATTTGCAAGACACCTTGTGCACTTGAAAATACTCCAAAAGGGGAGAAATCAGAACCACGTCTCCAAAGTATTTCAGCAGAGACCAACTCCATCTGTCTATCTATCTCTCAGTGAGTGTGTGTACTCTTGTGTGTGATTGTGTGTCTTTGTTTGTGTTTGTTCATGATAGCCGATATTTCATTGCCCCCATTGGAAAACTGACTCAGATAATGCCATCTGCCAAACTCCTAAAAACCAAAGTTCTTGCTGATAGAATGAAACATTCCTTCCTGTTGGTTTGGATGTGTCCTTTAGGAATCACTGCTACATTTAGTATACTCAAATCATCAGAGTAGATCAGGTAACAAAAACATATATATTTTAAAATAATAATATATTAATGGAAACAACAAATACAGGATAGAGTAACAACTGTGTTACTAAACAAGGTCAAGGACAATGGCAAACTATAGATTCAAACTTTGAAGCAAATAATCATCAATGTAAATATTCCTGGGCTGCCTCAGCCCCGCCCAGGCACACAGCAGCAGAATGGTTTTGCAAGCATCCTCAGGAGGGCTGGAGCCTTCTTTGCAGGATGAGAGGGAGATTGAGGCTGGATCCATTCATCATTCTTTTGGGAGAGGCTCCTTTTCCTCAGCACAAAGTTGGATTTTTTGTGAGGATTCTTGGCATAAAATACATTGGCCTGTGCTGGAATCCTCAGCTCTGGGGAGAGAGGGTGTACAAAAAGAAGGTGGCATTCAGGAGGTGCTCCCTAGGACACGCCAACATCTGAGAGCCTGTGCCAGAAAAGGCCAGAGCCACACACCTGAGAGCTCTCCAATTCAGCACCAATACCAACAAAGACAGCCTCCACAGTCCTCCCTGAGGAAGAACTAGGCAGAACACTTCAACAGACCTAATGTCTGTTCCTACCAAAGGCTTTGGACTCCAGAATATCTCAGGTACTCTTGCATCTGCCAAAGCACACCACTAGATTTACATCTGAAATCTCCCACAAGAGGCTCCTGTGCTGAAGATTCAGTCCCCACATGAGCCATCTTCATAGGTGGGTTTGGAGGGAAGCATTGGATGGTGAGTGCTCTAATGTCAACATGAAATTCTCATTCAAGATGAATACACTACTGGGAGGTGGGAGGGCCTGGAAGCAAGGTTGAGCATGGTTGGAGGAAGACCTAAACAGGGTTGCGCCCTGGGCAACAGTACCTTGTTCCTGTTGGCTCCAATGAATCCTCATTCTCCAAGTAGAGGTCCTCTTTCTCCTCTCCATCTTTCTCTCTCTCCCTCTCTGACAGCCTCGTTCTCTCTCTCCCAGTCTATGCCTGTGTGGCAAGGGCTGAGGAGCTCTCCACTGCCACACACTAGAACTTTAAGGACAGCCTCAGTGCACAACCAAAGAGAAAGCTATGAAACCCAGAGAAAAGGCCTAGGATTCCTCCTCTGAGTTATTTTTCTCAAGTATGGCCACAGTGAGGACAGGCTGACCAGCACAGATACCACATTAGAGCCATGCTTCTGCGTTGGTGGAGCCCGCCTCCATGTGAACCAGGCTTCTAAGAATGGAGGCCACATTCCAAATGCTGCCCTACTGAGAACAATGGTTCCAAAGACCAGCAAAGGGACTGCTTCCCTCCAACATGGTGTATGGCCCAGTGGTGCCATGACCCCGAGTTGGGGAATACAACAGCCTGCTTCTCCTTCCTCTGAACACCTGTTTCCTGTCACCCTCCTCTAACCTAGAGCCTGTTCTCCATCCCTTCTGGGATGGATGTGGGGATCTCTGCTATGAATTTCTTAGGCTACCAAGGCCCCAGACAGACTTCCTCTTCCATAGACTCTACTAACCTAACAGTAGGTTAAGATAGGAGACAAGTGATCCTAGAACTCATAGGGATGGTGGTCTTCAGGGTACATAGGCTGGGATAATGGCTGCTGTGGTGTTTGGCTCACAAAAACCAACCAACCAACCAAAGAAAAAGCACTGGCATTATTATCAGATGAGCTTTGTGGCTAAGTGCTCAGGAAGCCCTCATCTGACTTTAGTTAGGGATCACAACCTGGCTATTGTGATCACTCCTTGGCAAGTGGACTCAGGTGCGGAAGACCATGGAATTTATGCAAAAACAAATGCTGTCTCCCAGACTGTGTTTTCTTCCCAATTTCATCCTGTTACTGCTTGCTAGAATCCTGGCAATGCTCTGCCCAGGCAGTGGATTTCTGGTCACACAGAAGGCTTTCAATAGTACTGCTTCAGTCCACAAAATGCCAGTTCCCTCTTTAGCCCATGCATTCCCATGTTCCTTTGAAACCACTCCTATCCTAGACCATGAAAGCATACTGCTCCTGGAAAGAGGCTTTCCTCCTCACTCCTCACAGATGTCAGCTTTGTATGCCTGTTCATGTCCAGGGGAGGGCACCTGGTGGGGAGCCGCAATATCCACTGGGGTATACTATTGGACCTCAAGACCTTCCACCAGCAGAAGTGCAGTTGGCTTTGTGCACGAACCCAACACACCTGTTGGAGTGTTCTTGGGGGTCAGAGACTACTCTTTGTTGCTAAGAGTTGACCTGAGTCCACATCCTGACCCTTGCTCTCTGCCATCTGATTGTCTCACTTACTCTGATGGCGAGAGATGATTTGACCCAGCTCATAATCCTCTGGATTCTCCTCAGTAAGGAAGTGTAGGTCGAGGGCGCTGCGGATGATGACAGGAGCCCTATCGTGGCAGGTCACCTGGACCAGCATGGGAGACAGGCCTTCAGGAAATGGGCCTTGAAGTGACTACTCAAGGACAGTCAGTGGGCAGGGGCATTCTGGAGGCATCTCCACTCTAAATACAAGGACAACATCCATGACCTTACTACCTGAGGCTGACCTCCTGCTCATTGTGTGGGCTCTTCCCATAGGCTACTAGCCCAATCCTTGTATATAGGACTTCCTGGGCTTGCCATTGCTCTTTGTGGAGCTGCACTCCTCTCGGAGTGAAAGGACCCCACTACCTGCATACAGATGCAATCTCATCCCACAAGTTGGGAGGAATGGGACAATAGCCTCCAAGATCCCAGGTCTGCCCGAGGATGCAGGCAGCATTGGGAATGGCCTAGGCACAAAACCTAGAGGCTTTGGTCTGGATTGTCAGGGCCAAAAACAGACCCAGGAACATGACCCCACACAGGAGTGCTGAAAGATAGCCAAGAGAGCTCCTGGCCTCCAGAGGCTCAGTGCTGGCTGGGATGTAGGAGGGCACCTCATCCGGCAAGGGTGGTCATTGGGTTACCTGGACATTTAGTGTGCTTGCTCCACATCCATTTCGACTCTGCAGAGAGACTCTCTCAGCTCCTTGTTCAAGGAACATGGAGAACCTCACACTGCTGTCCTCCTCCATAGATGTCAGCATCCCATACAGGGGAACCTGCAAACTAGGTCCTATCCTATTCTCGTCTGTCACCCATACCTGCCCCTGCCCTTCTGGACTACATGCTGCCACCTGAAACACAGACTCCCTCAGACATGGCAGTGGACAAGCTGCTGCTCTGCCTCATCTCAGCTCCAGCCCTTCACACTGCCCTCTCCCTTCTTGATTCCCCTCTATCCTCCTGATCATCCAGAAGCTCCAAATTCAAGAGGGCATGAGTAGTTCATGGTATTGGACCAGTGTCTGCTCCCCACCCAGGTGTAAGCACCAGGGGACACCCCTGCTCCCAGGCTTACCAGAACACTCTTGGCCATCTTTGGACTTTGTGTTTCTAAGTGGACACGAATTAAGCAGGTGTCTCCCACCTGCTTGTGGGAAAGCGGCCTGGAGGACTTGCAGGTTGATTCTGAGAACTGTGGGGGATGGAACATCAGCAAACCCAGAAACAGAAAGCCACCCCAGCCTGTCAGTTGGCTCTATGGGCTTCTAGCACATATGTCCAGGTGCTGAGGCTTCTTATTTCCTCAGGTGGGAGTGGAATGGCAGCACAAGTACAGCTTGAATAAGGTAGGTGTTTACCTCCTTTCCCTTGACCTGGGGGCGTTTCCTCACAATGAAATATTTTATTCCCGGATTCATGGACAGACACACGAGTGAGTGGTCAGAGACCTTGATTTCTGCAGAGTGAAGTGGAGAGAATTGTTAGGTGGCACTCAAGGATTATACCACAAAACACCCACAACCCCTGAGAGTCTCCACCAGGCCCATCACACTTTGGTATTTTGGGGCCAAGGCCCACTTTCTCTTGGCTGTGAGTTATCCTGAGCCCACTGTGGATCATGTCTCCCCAATGTCTGATTGTCCTACTTACTCTCATCCTCAGACATCATACTCAGCAGCTCAAAGTTGTCCACATCCTCATGCTGCAACAAATTTTGGTCCAAGGCCCTGCAGATGAGGCTTGCCACTGTCTCCTGACAGGTCACCTGGATCAGGGTGGGACAAATGTCATCAGAGAATGGCTTTTAGAGGAGCTACCCAGAAGCCTGTGGTCAAACATTCAGGAGAAATCTCAGCTACATATACAAGGGCACAATCTTGTTATCCTGCTACCCGAGTGTGTCCTCCATATACCCTCTGGGTTCTTGCAATGTGCTAGTAGAACAATCCTGGTACAAATATCTGCCTGTACCTGCCATCTCCCCTCCCCCTGGGGAGCCACATTCCACTCAGGTCAAAGGACCAAACTGTCTATGCACAGACACACTCTCATCTCACTGAGATGATAGCAATGGGCCAGGGATCTGCGGACCAAGTGTGCTCTGGGATGCAGGCTGCCTTTGTGGGTGGAAGAGGCAGATGCACTGAAAATTTTGGTCCTGACTGCCATGACACAAAACAGACTCAGATACAAGAGTGTGCACTTGAGTGCTTCATGAGAGCTTTGAGAGGCCCTGGCCTCTAGAAGCTCGGTGCGGGTCTGGTTGTAATGATGTACTTGACTCAGCACTGGCAGTCACTGAACATGTCTCCTCTGCAGCTGGACACCTGCAGCATTAGCGTGTCTACTGCACATCCATAGAAATTCTGCCAAGAACCCCTTTAGCCCCGTATTTACATACATGCAAATGCTAACATTCAGAAGCTTTGGCATGACCCCCCAGGTGATCCCGACCCCAAATTCCTACACCTAGTCATGCTAAGGAGGTTCTCTTCCCTGCCACCAGGAACACATCCCCTCCTACACATGTGACAAGTCACTGCCACCTCCTCTGCTCCAACTTCACTCATTGAGAATACCAAGTACTAGGCACTGCAGCCTGCACCCTGGACATATCTCTGCCTTCATCTGTCCACAGCACTTCCGTCTGCACTTCTGGCCTGCAAAACCCACAATACACAGGCCCACTCACCACTGGAGCTGGGCATGCTGATGCTCTCCCTCCTCAGGTCAAGCCCTTAAGACGGACCTCTCTCTTCTTTGTTTCCCACCACAGCCCCGGGGTTGGCTGTGTCTCCTGCCTTCCACTGTGTGGACACTCAGGAGGCAGCCCTGCTGTCGGGCTTACCAGGATGCACTTTGTCTCCCTCAGGCTCTGTCCCTCTAGGAGGACGTGAACAAAGCGGCTGTCCTCCACCTGCTCGCTGGAGTGAAGCAGTGAAGAGCTGCTACTGGTGACTTTTCTCATGCAGCACTCATTGCTTTGGGTGGCCTGGGGCAATGATCCTGCAGCCACTGCAGAGCTGCTGCTCACAGCTGTTGGGGTCCTGAATGCCACTGCCACAGAAGGCTCCAAGAACTGTGGGTGATGACAACATCAGCAAAGCCCAGCAACTGCACCCCACCCAGCCTGGCAGTTGGTTCTGTGGGCGTTCTACAACATCCATCCAGAACCTGAGGTTCTTGTCCCCTTGGAGGATGTGGAGTGGCACCAGGAGTAAAGAGTGAAGAAGGTGGCTGTTTACCTCATTTGGCTTGACCTTCAAAGACTTGCTGGCAGCTGTTTCCCGAAGAAGAAAGTTATAATCCATTCCTCCATCCAGGGCGTAATATACTTTCCTATCAGCAGGGATCCTCAGCTCTGGAGAGGCAGGGGCAGAGGCGTGGTAGGTGACACTCAAGGAATACACTACCCAACATCCCCCTCCAACTGAGAGCCTCTGCCAGCTCAGGTCTCACACCTGAGAGCCCCCGAATCCAGCTACTGTTCCACCAAAGACTCCCCACTGATTCCTCCCTGAGGACCCTCTATGCACAGGAGGTCCACTACAGGAACACCTTTCAAGGAAATAGCCCCTTGTACCCCAGAACCTCTTAGTTCATGTTGGACCCACCAAAGAGAAACAGCTAGACTTTGTATCTGGATTGGTCCCCAAAGACTCATGTGTTCAAGGTTTTCTCCCCACTGCAGCAATGATCACAGGTGGGTTTGGGGAAAAGCACTTGATGGTGGGTGCCTCCACCTTTCCAGTGGATTCATCCACTCATACAGGGCTACACTAATTTGAGGGGTGTGGTTTGGAGGTGTGTTGAGCTTGGGTGGAGGATGTCCACAGCAGGGCTGTGCCATCCAGAGCAATATATTTCTCTTGAGTTTCCCACTTCTGCATTTCCTCCTCATGAGTATAATTCTCATTCACATTTTTAATCAATTTATTGTTATACTTCTTGTTTGGCTTGTGCTTCTCCTTCTTGTTCTTGTTCTTCTTCATCTTCTCCTCATGCTTCTTCTTATAGTCATCTTGACCTTCTTATTCATGGTCTCCTCCTTCAACTTATTTTCATTTTTCTACTCCTCCTTCTCCTCCTCCTCCTCCTCCTCCTCCTAATCCTCCTCCTTCTCCTCCTCCTCCTCCTCTCATCCTCCTCCTCCTCCTCCTCCTCCTCCTCCTCCTCCTCCTCCTTCTTCTTTTCTCTCTCTCTCCCTCTCTCTCTCCTCCTCCTCCTTCTTCTTCTTTTATCTCTCTCTCTCTCTCTCTCTCTCTCTCTCTCTCTCTCTCTCTCTCTCTCTCTCTCTCGAGTTTACAGGCTGTGAAGGCTTCTATTCTACCACATACTTCTCTCTAGAAATGGCCTCTGGTCCTAAGTGGACTCACTTTGCAATGAATATAAAGATTGGAAGCCAGAAATGATTCTTCATTGAACTGCTTTTCTCATGTACTCGTCTAGGTCAGGAAAGGCTGCCAAAGTAGGCACCCTGTGGTTGTCTGTCTTCTTTGACACAAGACAAAGAAGCCTCTCTTCTTGGCCCCACGTGGATAATAGCTTTGCAATGCCTTCTCAGGCCAAGGAAAGAAAACATGATAGGCAGGTCCACAGCCCCTGGGGAACATGAAGAACCTGTAGATTTATGCCCCATCATTACACTTTGTTTTGTGCACAAGTCCCACCATACTCTTCCTGGGCATTGGGTCAATGCACACTGTGTTTTCGCTCCCAGTTATCGTGAGCCCACTGTGCCTCACTGCTCCCTACCCTCTGATGGTTCCACTTACTCTGATGGTTCGAGACAATTTGCAGAAGCTCATAGTTTTCTGGATCCTCCTGCTGGAGCAAGTGTGCATCTAAGGCCCTGCGGATGATGACTGGAGTGCTGTCCTGGCAGGTCACCTGAGCAGGGTTGGAGGAAGCTCATCAGAGAGGGAATTTGGGAGTAGCTACCCAGAGGACAGTGCTCAAGTACAATCAGAGACAAGAGAGCTCTCAACACAAGGGCACCATCTTGTTACCCTGCTACCTGAGGCCTTCATGTGATCATGTGGGGTCTTCCTATGAGCCTCTAGTCCAATCTTGGTACAAGAGTTTGATTCAACCTGCTATGCCCTACAGGGACAAGGGAATAAGGACCAAAAGGCTTTGTACAGACACACTCTAGTCCCATCAAGATGGGAGGAATGGTCCAGTGGACTTCCATATCCCTGCTCTGGTCTGGGATGCAGCTGCATTTTTGTGTGGACCAGGCACAAACCCTAGGTGCTTTGGTCCTGACAGCCAGGGCACAACACACACTAGGACTCTTTAATGATAGGCGTGGAAGTTGCTGGGCTTGAGAGTGTCAGTGCTTGCTGGGGTGTCAGGAGGTTTGGACCCAGCAGGTGCAGTGGTTCAACATGTCTCCCCTGGAAGTGGACACCAGAGTCTCATGATGGATACTCCACACACAGGAAAATTCTGCAGAGAGCCCTGCTAAATCTCTATTCACATACATGCAAACTAGGACACTAATGGGCCCCTCCAAGGCCCCCAGTTGTCTGTGACCCACACCTACCCACCCTAATCATTCTACAATAGCTCCCTTCAACAACCAGCAACATATCCCCTCCCACACACAAGAAAATGACTGCCAACTCCTCTGCTTCAACCTCCATGGTTCAATATACTCCTCCTCAATACCAAAATCAGTAGAGGATGGCCTGTACCCTCGATATTTCTCTGACTTCCTCTGAACCCAGCACTCACTCCTGCACTTCTGACCTGCACACCCCAAAACACGCAGGTCCACTTGCACCCAGACCTGGCATGCTCTCCCACCTCTCTCTTCCTCATTTTATGCTCTCCTTCCTGACCTTCCAGAAGCTCCAGTTCAAGAAGACAGGCCTAGTCCAAGGTGTTTGCTGTGGACTCGGTCTTCCCCAGTGTGGGCTCCCAGGAGACTCCCCTGCTCGAAGACTCACCAGGATGCTCTTATACTGTGTCGTCCTTTCATTTTCCAGGTAGACGTGAATGAGGCACCTGCCTCTCACCCGGTTGTTGTACTGGGGCCATGGGGAGTACCCAGTGGAGACCCCTGATGTCCTGGACTCTGGCACTGCCCCTTCCCCGGGAGAAGGCTCTGGCTCTGGGGTTGGCTGAGGAGCCGTGACAGGAACTGAGCTTGTAGCTAGAGGAGAAAAGATGCCAACATGACTGCCTTGCCCTGAGCTTCACACAGACAGACAATACCCCTGCTGCCAGGAAGAACTCAGGCCCTTAGCCCACACAGGACCTCTTTGAAGACTGGGGTCACTTCCTGAATGGACAAAGGTTTATCCTAATTTCCAGCCCAACACCAGGCATACAGACTCCCCACAGTGGGACAAGAGTCGGACCTTTCCTCATATACCCTTAGGTACTCACCCCAGTCCACCTGGCTCTCAGGCTCTGCCTGGCTTGATATGCCATCTTCAGTTGGGGCCAGGAGGTGGTGTGCTTGATGCTCCAGGTACAAGCCAACCAGCAAGAGCCCCATATATGGCAGCAGCTGCTGCAGACTCAGAGAGCCTAGAGGCTGATGGGAAGCCTCGGAGTAGAAGTTCACCCAGGTCCCCAGGAAGGAAGGTGAGGCACTGTGGGGAGGCAGGTGTGGAGTCAGCAAAACCCTGGCCTTGCCTTCGCCACGGCCTCCAGAGAGAACCTCTGACCCTACACTTCTGAACCATCCCTGGTTCTGAACACACCAGTCCACCTCAGACAAGACACAGTGGCTGTACAGGCAGGGACAGGACAGGTCGCTACAGGCAAAGAACCTTCAACCAAGGAGCGCTAGATCCATGGTATGACCAGCTCTCCCCTCCTCTGGGCAGGCCTGACACTCTTCTTCCCCTTGGCTACGTGCTATCCAACCTGGAATGCACCTTCCGGGAGTGTCTGTCCTCCTGCCCACTCTTCTCGGGGCTCGAGAGACACCTCCTCCCCTGGCGTGGGCTGCAATGCTACCTCATTCTCTGTGAGCTCTCACTGAGTCCCCCTGAGTAGCGGTGGACCTCTCTTTTCCCATGAGTGCAGACCACATCTCTGTGGCCCTGGGGGAGGACAGGGAGGTGTAGTGTGGGGGGATCCCTTGTCCCAGGGGCTTCCCAGAGGACCATGACTCCACCTACAACTCTCCACCTTACCCCTCCTACTGTTGAAGCCCCACACCTTACACTGCAGGCAGAAAACTGAATTGGGGAGAGCAGTCTTTCCTCAGCCTTCCCAAGTCAAATCACCTTGCAGGTACCTATTCTGGAAACAGGAGCCCACCCTCTTGACCCCAAGCCCATTCCATGTTGAAGTTGGTCAAGGGGTCCACCATAGTCACTGAAGAGGACAACGTGCAGTTATGCCTCATGGAGTCAGGGATGCAGTCACATGTAGGATATGTACTCATGGCACCTGCGGTTTTAGGCTGACCCCCATGAAAAGGGACACAATGGCAGTCATTTGCACCCCATTTTTCACTGAATTATGAAACGTGACTGGAAACGTGTCTTCACACAGTGGGTGCTTTCTCCATGTTCATCAGTGAATGAGCCCAAACTCCTGATTCCAACATATCTCTGGGGGTGGGAGCTGCAATGTCCAAAGCCCCTGTCCAGCTATGTCCCAGCTAGGACGCTCTGTCCCACTATGTATACTAACATGTCTTTATTAACCCAAAAGTGCTTTTCCCAAGGCCTGAGTTTTGAGACGCCTCTGGCACAAATCTACGTTCTTCACAAAGCCAACATCAACCAGAAAGGCCACCTGGCCTCACTGAGTCCACCTGGGAATGAGCTCAGTGCACACCATTGAGCTGTGGTGCCCAGTGTGTGGGGACTGCTCCACGGACCCCTGTGGATCAGCTGGATTCAGGATGGTTTCTCTGACTGAGAGGGAAAGTTCACTCCCCTTGCAAGGCTGTGGCAGGCACCTCCAGGACTTGTCCCATTCGGGGCTGACATTCCACTATGAGTGTGGTCCTCTATCTCATTAGTTATCACAAACCTTTGGGTCCCTGAGAGGTACATGGCAGCCCCAAGACCCAGGCATGAGGGGGCTGCACACTTGGGCTTGGTGGTCTGGTGCTTACCTTGGGAACAAGAGATCCAGCACCTGCTGGGTGGGGATGGAATCCCAGGAGATTAACCCCATGTTGCTGCTGAAATGTAGGTTCCTCCCACCAATGACAGGCAGGAGCTCATTCCTAAGCTGGTCCTGCCTGTAAGGTTCAAGGCTCTGTACCCTGAAGGGCTCCTCCGTGTTCTGATCATTTTCACCCTGGGTTGGAACCAAGAATGGTGGGTTCAAAATGGAAATGGTGACAAACAGAAAAATGACTTGTGCCAATACACTAGAGTCAAAGCACAATGGGACAGTTCCCATCAGTACAAACACACACACACACACACACAAACACACACACAGAGTAAGAATAGGAGTCCTTTGCCATTCATCAGGGATCAGACTAGAGGGCCTGCTGGGCTCACCTGCCCTGTGCTACTCACTGTTACTCTTGAGCTCCTCTGCGACAATTGCCAGAGGATCTGGCGTCTAAGATGAAGCCTCACCCAGTGTAACCACAAAAGGGCTAGTTGGCCCCCCTGAGATTCCTGGGAGCCTGAGGCTCAGCATTGTTTGCAAGGACAGGGGAACATCCTTCTCACTCCAGTGTCTCCAACCAAGTGAGCTTGCATGGCTTGGTCAGTGAAGTGGGTGCCTGGATACCAGGGTTCCATGTTCTGTTTGATCCATTGTCAAGGCAATGATGTCATTTCCTGTGCCCATACCTGAGCCTCTTTTCACATAAGACCACTTTCAAAAGCCCTATGGGCTGCTGATTTCTCCTCCATGCCTACCCATCTCAGGTGCGCAGGTGTTCACCAACAACTACCCAAATACCCCCACCAGCATCTGCCCTGCTTGGTGCCACTAGAGTTCCAGCTTGGAACCTTCAAATATGCATTCACAACCAGTCCTTCCCTCTCAGCAGCTTTTGGACCCTGGTCCCATCATTGTGCAACTCATGGTGTGCCCAGTCTTTTCTGGAAAGTAGGGTAGCATCTAATCAGGGATTGGTGTTCCTGATTCATACATAGCATATGGTTTCTATGAAATCCAGTGAGGGAGCAGGAGTAATGAAGCTGATTGCACAGATGACCTCAGGGAATACTGACAGGCCAAATGAAAAATATGTTCCAGCTAACCATTGGTATTTGGGCTTCTCAGCCCAGTCCTGTTTTTAAAAAAGGTGCAGATAGGCAGTGTTCATTAAAAAAATGTCTGCCATTTAAAAGTGGGTAATTTAAATGGCATCTAGTTACACATCTGATAGAATGGTCTGGCAACATATGAATTTCATTCTAACAACAACAACAAAACATAGAAAAAAACATAGACATAAATATAAAACCTTGTCTTCACCAGGATGCCTAGAAATAGGTTTTATTTGGCTCATGCAAATATCTTTCAATAGCACTTCTAATTTCTGCATGAACTCATTCAATTTTATAATGTCTGAAACCCTCTGTGAGCATGGGAAGCACTGCTGACAAGACACCAGAGGGCCAGAGCACTTGTGCCCCCTGTATAAGTGTCTCTTGGCTATCACCAAAGACCGTTCCCCTCCCGGGGCAGCTAAGAGCAAGCTGGGCCTTGGAGCAAGGATTAGTGCTTCAGGTATAGACTATGCAAGCAAGGGACAATGTCTTTAATAAAACTAAAATTAAAAAGTCACTTCAAAAAAAATTTAAAAAGAAGAAGAAAATAAGGTCAAGTAGAGGAACGGGCAGAGGCATCCAGAGGAAGCCCATTTTCACAGGAGAAAATCCCCCAGTGAAAAACATCAGAATAGATACCAAGAAAAATACCAACAAAAACAGTGTGCTCCCACTATGTATCTACTCCACATGCAAAAGTTAGAAAGCTAGATAATACAATCCTGGCCACAGGTAGAGCTATTCAGAAGAGCCACCTGGCAGTGCTTAGTCAAAGAAGTAAACATGCACACTTTGACCTAGAAATTCCACCTGTGTGTAAACCAGGTGGTGCTTAAGCAGTTTCACAAGGGGACATGCACAGGGAAATTTATCCTCAGGTTCCTTATAGAGTTGTCTGTGCTTACAGAAGGTTGAGGGCTGTCAGGGTGCCCACAATTGGGAAAGTGAAATGCTTAAAAGGTAATGGATGCCAACCTGAATATATTAATAGAAATCAATGAAAAACAATAGATTTACATGACAGTAAAATCCCTGAGTTCAAGTTCTTGCTAGCCTACCTCCCAACAATCATGCTTGGTTAAGACACTGACATACTTCAAGGCAAAAAAAGGAGAAAATATAATGTCATTATTACTTTTCTTAAATGCAAAAAAGGAAATGGTAATATTTACCCAGCCATGACCTGTTATGCATAATATGTGAGATTATTGTGGACATATTGGTAAATGATTATCTACTCAGATACGTTCCATGACTCACCAAATGCAAAGGTCCATGAAGAATTACCGTCTCCACACATGAATTCATCGTCAAAAGACTTGAGACAACAGGGGCTTCACAAAATGGCTTCTTGGCCAACTTGATGAGTGTGTCCTCGGACAATGCTTCCACCTGAAAGATGTCACCAACTTGTTCTCATTCACATTTCCACAGTGCCCCCCAAAAGAAACAAAGTCTGATACTCTATTGAGTGAATCCTCAAGTGGACCAAACACCATACTTCCTTCCATATTTTAGAATTAACAAATGCAACTTCAACTCAATAACTTGCATTAGGCAACATGCAACCACAACCTCTTACACATACTCTTTTACACACTCACGTGTCCTAGGTTCTGATCTAACTGTCCATTGAGCATTCAGAACACGTGCTACTTCACATTCCTTACAGGCGACCATCCCATTCTCTGCCAAGCTGAATACAAATCCCTGGTCACAGGAGAATGGAAGCCTATCTCCCACAACAACATGCATCAGGAAACATCGGGGTTTTCAATAAAAACTCTGGGGAAACCCTTTTGAAAATCACTTACCCCCTGAAAAGGCGCCTGCCATTCTTCTTGCTGTGGGGGGCGGCGTATTTGAGTCGATTTTCAAACACCTCTTCACAGTTGAGAACATCACTGCACACACTCAAAATAACAACAACAATTATTATTATTATTATTATTATTATTATATTATTTTTAAAAAATCACTGCAGAATGGCACGGAGTAGGGAAGCAGCTCAGGACAGGACACCCAGGAAGCTGAGAGAGTGCTCCCCTCACCAGGACAGAGTAGCAACCCCAGGGGCAGTCCCCAGAGACCCACCTCCTCAGCCACACCCTACTGCCTACAGTTACCACCCAGTTAGTCCCCACCAGGGGTTCAATGCACTAATTAGGTTAAGGCTCTCCTCACTTGCACTGTCTCACACAGGAACTTTTGAGGGACAGTAACAAACCATCACATCTGTGAGCTACAAACATCTGTACCCTCACCCTTTCTCATAGGATGTATTCCTGAGCTGTCAGCCCTCAGGCCTTCTGTAGTTTCATGGATTGGAAATCTCACTTATAAATGGTGCATCCAACTGAACACACTGCTCTACAGGGAGCCAGGTATTTCTGGTCCTATATACACTGGACAGAGAGATGTTGAGGTCCTACTAGGTGTCAGGTACTGTTCAACATTCCGGGATACAGCACAGACCTGGCCTTGGCCTCCCAGAGTCTGTCATTTAGCTACTTGTTTATGTGTAGCCTGAGATTAAGCAAGCTTTGAGGGGAAGGTAGGGGTGTATGTGTGTGTGTATGTGTGTGTGTGTGTGTGTGTGTGTGTGTGAAGATTGTCACCATTCACAGATTACATTTAACTAATTAGTGTTGGGAGCATCAAAGGCAAATGAAACAAAACCTCTTCCCCATGGCAAAAGAGGGGAGATAGGGTGCATACTCAAATTTTAGTAATTGTATAGGTTACTTCCGATACACTGTTATAATTTTCCTTGGGTCTCTATGGTTCTACCCCTCATAAAAGAAGTCTGTATTTGTTGTAGAGGGATCTTTAAATAATATATTATGGAAAACATCAAAAGATTATGCCTTGCTTAAGAAAACAACAGGCATACTAAAAACATTGGGGTTTTTTAAATCAGCATCCTGTTTTATACACAGTTTACTGCTAAGAATTACGCTTCCCACCTGGTGTGGTGGTGCAAAAAATATGTGGTTGGCCATTATTTTTCACATCCAATGGACTGTTTTTTTTTAGTGGATTGATGTTATATTTTTATGAACAAAACTTCAGTTTTCATGAAGTCCAATATTTCTATTTTTTTCTAGTTGCCTGTGCTTTTGGCATCTTATCAAAAGAAAAAAATCATTGTCAACTCGGGTGTCCTGAATCTACTGCCCTATGTTTTCTTTTGTAGGTGTTGTATTAGGTAAGAGTTCAACTTCATTCTTTTGCATGTGCATGTCCAGTTTTCCCCAAAATGATGTGCTGAAAAGACTGTTCTTTTCCTCACTGAATGGTCTTGTGTCCCTTATCAAGAGTCATTTGATCACATACACCAGGGCTTACTTCTGGGCATTCTATTCTGTCCCTTTGGTCTCGGTTTGGCTTCCTGTCAACACCGCCCAAGGAGTGGAGGCCACACAGTCGGCATTGCGGGCCAGCCTTGTGACTGGAGAATGATGTGAGCTCTGAGGTGCAGGCCAGTGTTCTGCCAGGTTTCCACCTTAACACACTGAGGAGACTGAAGTACTTTCTCACACAGCCTGTATTGCCAGAGGTCCGTGAGGCGAGGCCGAATCCTCTGAGTGGGGTCTCACAGGCGCCCATAAATGCACGGGCTGAGCCCTGCTCCTTCCTGGAGGCCTGGGGCTGCCCCTGCAGGTGGAGGTAACAGCTTTCCAACCTGCCCAGGGTCCTTGGTGGGCTTGGAGCGGTTCACCTCCTCTTCTGTCCTCTGCTGATGTTAAGAGCCCTTGGGATTCCATGGGGCCAACACAGTCATCTAGGGTGACCTCCCTATTTTTAAAGTCACTTGATTAGGAACCTGAATTACATCTGTAAACTCCTCATTTGTCTGAAAAGAAATAGATTATACACTTCCAGGGATAAGGGATAGAATCCTTGGGGCTGTAATTCTGCCCATCTTTCTCTCTCTGACCTTGACCTTGCCAACCATCAGGACCTAGAAGATTCCTGCTGAACCATCCAGAAGGACAGTATGTGCCTACAAACCAACCAGCAGACAGACAGACAGACGAAGCAGCTGTCTCCTGACAGAGCATCACTCAGAGAGGGAAAAGGCAGACTTGCTGTTTAATCATATTTATTGTACAAGCATTGAAGGATATAAAATTTGACAGTAATGGTAGCCTAAATTTAGATGGGTTCTTTTAAAATGGAAAGCTACGAGAGGTATTTCTAGATATTCTGCTCTTAAGTATTGGAACCCACTTTCTATTCTGGAATCTTCTCTGAGTCTTGATTTAAGGGCCTGCTCTGTCTTTGGGGGGGGGGAGCCATGGTGGGTTCTCCCAAGCATGCTTGTCGTCGTTTGGCCGCAGGAAACAGGAGAGGCAGGTGAACAGCAGTTGGCATCGCCATACCCTCCACGTGCCAGTTCTCCGCCTGTGTGTATGCTGCAGGGGAGGAAATCCTGTGTTTCTTTCTGGTGTCCTGTTTGTTATGGATCTGCCTGGTTCCTGGGGCTGAAGTGATGGAGCCATGCTGCTCTGAGCAGAAAGCCCTTCCAGAGTGTGGGCGGGGCTCTCCCTGCACAAATCCCTGAAGTGCTTGGGGAAGGGGAAGGCATCTGTCATGGAGTGATGGGCAGGACCCTCAGTGTGGCTCTCGCTCCTTCTGGGGCTGGCCCTGGTGAAAACATAAGCCAGGGAAGTCCCTGTCCTGCTGTGTTCTCGTGGGTCTTTTCTTCCAGCCCTCCAATCCCTCCTGTAGGAAATCCAATTTCCATGGAAGTGGTTTAACTGTCAGGTCTCCTCCTGGCCAGGCGTTCACTGTGCCGCTTTCATTCTTGCTGACGTCGGGGGAATCTATCTGCACCTCCCGCCATGCAGCGTGACTACGCTTCCGGTTCCCTCCATTGTTCAGGGCAGGTGGCTCTCCTCCTAGGTCTCCATAACTGCATGCGAGGGAGAGAGTTGGACAGCGACATGGCTCAGGTCCTGTCCATGTTGAATGCTGGTGCCTTCCTAAGGCACCGAGAATGTCAGAAGGGCAGGTTTGGAGCGAGCTTCAGCATTAGGGACGGGGATGGCTCTGAGGACCCTTCGCATCCCACAGGGGAGAGGGAGAGTGGGCAGGTTTTCCAGGGCCTGTGGGAGCGGGGATGTCGCCTGAGGCCAGCCTGAAAGGCCACAGAAGCAGGATGGGCACTGGGAAACATGACCGAATCCTCCTAGGATGCCTCCCTACACCTTGCATTGGTTATTCTCTTCGTACTTCATGACCTGCATCATCATCAACAGCCACATCTTCATGTCTGTCTTCCTGGCCATGGTCTACAACAACAACCTGCAGGTAAGTGCCTGAACCTGGAGCTGGGGGCCGGGAGGTGGGAGCGCCTCTGCTGACCCTTTGGAGGCGTCCCCTATTGTTTACTTAGGTGGAGCTGAGGGCTCCTTTGACATCTTGCTCCTTTCTGCTCCACGGAAGTCTCTTACCAGTCTTCCTGGTGGGGCTCAGGATGTATCTGAGGAGATCCGAAGGACAGTGGTTAGCCAGGATACCCACCCTTGTGTGGCAAAGCTCCTGGCTGTGCTTGTTGCTTTTAATGCCTCCCGAAGCTCATGGCTCTTTGCAGTGTGCAAGTGCAATGGGACTGGGGATGTTCTCCAATCTTCCACCCCTTCCCCCTCAAACAGAAGGCAACACTCTAGAGCCAGCCCTGTGTGCTCTGCTTGTGACCACTGGCCTCCTGGGGACAGAGGCTGGGCAGAGGTTTCTGAGTGCCCGGATGGTAGGGAGCTGCATTTGCCTGGAGCTGCCCAACGCCCAGCCGTCCCACTCCCTCGCTGCACGGACCT
The DNA here is from genome assembly GCF_045843805.1 of Urocitellus parryii. Classification (NCBI taxonomy): domain Eukaryota; kingdom Metazoa; phylum Chordata; class Mammalia; order Rodentia; family Sciuridae; genus Urocitellus; species Urocitellus parryii. The sequence continues at coordinate 260,293 of NW_027554068.1, forward strand.
TCTTTTACTGTAAAACTTACTGCACAGAGAAACCTTTCCTGAAAGGTCAGTTTTCCTTCTGGCTCTTGACTTTTTGGTCCTGTTTTGAATTTCCTGTTGCTGAGGGGTGTCCCCACTGGGGGCAGGTAGAAAGCTGGGGAGAAAGACAGGGCTTGCGGTAGAGGGCAAGAGAGCAGTGGAACTGAGTCTCAGAGCTGGACTTTGAAGACATTTGGCTCTATCAGGGTCCCAAGGAACCTCGGGGCCTCCTGGTGCCAAGGCCAAGCCTCCCCTGGTGGAAGAGGCTGCTCCTCAAGGTCTGGGTCTCTCTTGGCTTGAACTGCTGGACAAACAGTTGATGTGCCTCCTATGCCTCGAAACCAGCCTTCCTTAACATGCATCATCCAGCACACATGTCTTAGATGTGCTTTTTGTGCCTGGAAACACCTAAGGTTCTGCGGAATCCACAGTGACTGAGACCCTTTAAGCTGGTACCGTCCAGCTGTGGGAGCCCATCACCTCTTTGCTGTGTTGCGGGACAGCCTCAGGGAGCAGTAGGACTGAGCGCGGAAGCTGGACGGCTGGTTCTAACCTGAGGGGCATTGTTGAGTTTTCTCCCCTTCTGGAAAGTTCCCTGTGGTCAGACCAGATGGCAGCTGTAGGAGTCCAGCTCCCACAGGAGGTCTCAGGAGACGAACAGATGGGAGGAGTCGTTGAAAGGGGGTGGAGAGACAACGCAGACACCAAGATGAAGGTGCTGAACCCAATCGTTACTTGTGAAGTTAATCATATATACTTTTCATTTTGGCAGGCTCACAGTACTTTGTGGTTACAAAACAGAAAACATTATTCAAAGAAACAAAGTATTACATAGCTACAATTAGAATAGAAGAATGTATCTTGACTTATGCATAAGCAAGCATTTTTTACTTTCAGTTCACTTTGCTTTGAGCTGTTTCCACTTAGTTTTTAATAATAGTTAGAAATGTCCCAGACTACTGGCCTACACCTTGACTATTCTTTCTTGACTAGAATTGGTGCCACTGTTATGGTAAGCGGTTAACTTTGAAAGAGAGGCTACTAATTTTAATCAAACAAGAGCAAGAGCACAAACCATTGTGCACAGGAACAAGAACAAGTTGCCCAGTACTAAGCACTAATCTGTCTTCATAACATTAATTCTTCTTCTTTAGATTTTAATTTAATTTCTCAAAAACTTCCTAGACTGTTTTTCATACAGGGGGTTTCTCATTAAACATTAACAATTTACGTTCCACAGTTGAATCATTGCATTTAGAGCAAACAGATCTATTCTTTAGAAGTAGTTGCATTAATTGGGAAATTCATGCTTTTTCCTTCATACTTAATGGTCATATGAGAAGTCACAACTAGACTTATTAAAGGAATACAAAAACAAACCAGCCCATTCCCAGAAACATACTGCACTCCTCCAGAGGATGGACGCCTGGCGCCATCCACCTCAGTAGGGCCTTGCCATTGCCTGAGTCAGGGGAGGTGGGCAGCAGGCAGCCTCGGCTGTCTCCTCGTCTCTCTGGCTGTCTTAATGGAGTCCTGTGTCCCTCTCCCTGTGTCTCTCTCCCCTCAGTGGTGCCCCAGCCCCTTCCTTTCTGGAATCCTTCCTCTGGGGCTGAGTGGAGTCTGGAGCCTTCTGCTGTCGGTCTGTTTATCACCACAGATTGTCCTCCACAAGTTCCCTCATTGACACTTGGTAAGATGAGTCTGTGACCTCAGGCGTGGTCAGCAAAATTGACGTGGAGCAGGGAAGGTGACGTGCTGCTCATTGGCTGACCCGTCAGTGACTCTCCCTGAACTCCTCCTTGACCTCCACGTGTTTGGTGTTGAAGAAACGGACATCTTCTTGAATCTTCTCTTAAAATACCCAACTCTGCTTTTCTAAAAACGGGGTTCGAAAACTTGCCTCCCTGAAATGTCCCCAGGTGCTGGAGGCATTCCGCCTTCTGAAGGTCAAGGTGGGCACCGAGGTTGCGGTGAAGGAGGCTGCGTGGAAGCAGCTGGTGAAGGTGGTGGTGCCCGACATCAGCACCTCCCACCTGGAGCTACTTCTGAGGACCTCAGACAAGGGACAGAGGGACAAGTGGGTAAGGAGCCATCACCTCTGATGGCCCTCTTCACTGTGCTTCCCAAAGCGATGGGAAGCTGGGGATGTGGCTCAGTGGTCGAGCGCCTGCCGAGCGTGGGTGAGACGCTGGGTTTGAGTCTCAGCACCACATAAAAATAAATAAATAAAATAGGGGTATTGTGTCCATTTACAACTTAAAAAATAAAATTAAAAAAGCGATAGAAAAAGCAGCAGTGCTGTGCAGTCACTCAGGATCTGAGGTGTTGGTCCCAGGATCCCTGTAGACACCAAATCCCAGGATGTAAAGCCCCATGGGGGTATGGCAGAGCAACTGCACAGAACCCAACACATCTTCCTGTACCCTCAGATCATCTCTAGATTTCTTCTAGTAGTTAATGCTGCGAAAATCCTTGTTACACCAGTAGTGACAGGAGAAAAAGTCTGCAAGTGTTCAGTGCAGACACATTTTTTTTTCCCTGAATATTTTTGACTTGAGGTTGGTTGAGTCTGGGAATGTGGAACCCAAAAGACAGAGGGATAAATGACTGTTATTTTATTTAAAAAATTTTTATTAAAAAATGGTAGTGAGGATTGAACCCTGGGGTACTTAATCACTGAGCCACATCCTCAGCCCTTTATCTTTTTAATTTTAAGATGAGATCGGCAGAGTTGCTGGAGCTTCACCATGATGCTGACCCTGGCCTCGGCCTTGTGATCCTCCTGAGTAAATGGGATCACAGGTGTGAGTCAGCAAGACAGGTCCTCAGGAGTTAGCCAGCTCTATTTTGTCACTTGAATCATGATTATAAGTTAAATGAGACCAAGGTTCATCTGATTTGCAAAAGGAATTAGTCATGGCCTTTTTTATAAAGATCCATCCATGTGTGAGGAGAAGATGCCAGCAAGCCGCTGGGTTCAACAGACTCCCCAGTATTTTGCCTTTAACAAACAGCTGCCTCAATTTAAACATCACTCCTGGGCCAACCTGTTTTTGAGGAAGATAACCAGTCAAATTTGCTGGCTTGAGGGTGGTTGATTATGTTTCTCAGGATACAGCAGAGCTTTCTGCTGACTGGTGGCTCCTTCCTTAAGTGCTACTGATATACCTAGCCTAGTTATCTCATTAGATTAGAAGCCAGCTTGTCACAAGTTATGAAGGATTCATTTCTGTTTTCTGTAAAAATATCAGGATGTCTGTATGGCCTGGCCATTAGTTGATGTTGTAAAGCTGATTGGAATGCCTGCCCGTGCCCTGAACTCACCCAGGTCCAGTTTTCCCTGACCAGATAACAACCCTTTCCTAAACCTTAGTGACGCCTCATAAATTCTGGCCTTCCCTGGCTGGACAATGACCCTCTCTGAGTCTCTAAGATCTCCATAAACTCTGATGCCGGGGCCAGCAAAAATGTAAACTTGTGTTATGCTCCTCAGAGTGTTGTTATCTGTAACCCCCCCTTTGTGTAACTTTTTGGGCTATAAAACTGGGCCACAAAGAAGCCTCGGGGCTGTCTTGTTCCCGCTGTTTTGGGAGGGAAAGGCAGCCCGGCCAGTCGAAATAATAAGCTTGCTTTAATTTGATTTTAATTGGAGTCAGTGGTCTTTTCTTGCGTCCTGGTCTAACACTACTTTCAAAAGACAGTTTTAATAATACAGGTCTTCAATTACACACTTCACTCGGTCTCACCTCGGAAGAGGTGAAGGAGAGAAAGGGTGCTGTGGAGCGTCCCACGTCCCCACTGGGTCAGCAGATGTGAGGACTTGTGGATTCCAAGGCTGACACAGGAATCCTGTTAGCACCCAGAGTGTTGGAACTTGAATCCAGTGTTAAACAGAGAAGCATAAAATATAAGGGCAGAAAAAACGGGTGGAGTAGAATTATATTTTTTTTCCTTAGTGATATCTACTTTTTGTGGTCTCAAATGTTTTCTTAATATTTCCTTTTTAAAAAAAAATTGATTTTTTTAGTTATAGGTGGACACAGTACCTTTATTTTATTTTCATGTGGTGCTGAGGATCTGACCCAGTGGGTGGTGCTGAGGATCCGACCCAGTGTCTCATGCATGCGCTCTACCTCTGAGCCACACCCTCAGCCGCCAGCTTAATCTTTACTTGTTAACTGATACATACATAATAACATAAAATTGTGTATATTTATGGGGTACCCTGTGATGTCTTGACACATGTGTACAATGTATAATGTCTTATACTTGTTAATAAAGAGAGTATGAGGCAGGCAGTGTGGTCTCTGTCACAGATGCATATTGATGGAGTAGAAGGAGCCCCCTGCTGGGTCATTCTGACAGAAATGGAGCTCCAATGTGGTGGTGGTTTTAATGTCTCTGAGATTAGAGCAAAAACCATCTGGGGACTGCTTCTGGTTTTAGAACAACAGAAAAGAATTTTATCTTTTATCTAAGATAAAAAAAAATTTATTTTACTTACTTATGATTGCTGGATGAGATTCTATATATGCCAGGAACAATAATGGTAAGGAATTATTTCATACATTCCTCTGTTCATTCATGAAAAATAAGGACATTCAGAGATAAAGATAAGTGAAAAAGAACACCCATCTCTCTCTCTTTGAATCTTCTGTCCCATCACATCCTTCAGTCATTTCTCAGTTCTGATCTCTGGTATCATGATTGCAACTTACTTTCTGATTCCTTTATGGCTGAGCAAACATTTACTGAGTACCTGTTACGGGCCCTAGGCTCAACACCGAGGCTGATTAGAGAACAAACACACGCAGAGGCCTTGCTCTCGTGGAATGCAATCAAGTCAGAGAGACTTGTCCCATCTCTAGGCTGCCTAGGATGATCCCCGGACACCTGCTTTATTCTTCTGATAATCATCAGCTGAGGTCAACTTTTTCAATGGAAAAATTATTTTCTTTGCTTTGTTAATCTTGTCTCTTTATCACCTGTCTGATATTCATTTTTGAGGTCTATATCCAACCTCATGGAAATAGATCCAGGATGTCTTTCTTAATGATTGGGCAGCACTGACATACCCACAAATAAATTGGAGTAACTAGATGCACCTGGACACCAACATCCACCCTTGCATTGAATTCCATAGGACTTGGCATCTGGGTGTTTTGGTGAATGCTGCCGACTCACAAACACATCCTGTCTTCATCTAGCTGTGATATTTCACCTTAAGGACCCCAACTGTGCTGGACCCACGAGGATGTCATGAATGATTTCATTAGCAGGTCAATGTCCCAGAGCTAAATGAACAGCCTTAAGGAAGAGCCAGTTTCATTCCTCGTCTTCACACTTCACATTGTTCTTACTCCTGCCACATGAGATGAGAGGATGAACATTAGCACCCAGTGACCATGGAGGCACATGGCAAGGACGTCGGGGAATGTGTGGTTGCAAGGAATGTGGTTTCCTTGTCCATAAATTTGCTTTGGTACCAGGGCTACAGAGAATGGATTGTCCAGCAGGCTTCTAGAACAATAGCTTAGGGCAGGTTGGGGTTAGAGCCTGCCCTAGAGAAGACCTCCTGCTCTTTTATTTCCTTTTCTAGAATTCACAGTAGTTGACCTCTTTCGAGAAACTCCCAAGTTTGCCACTGCCCAGATGAAGTCCCAGTATTTGGCAAATTTCATGCCAAGCCTCCTTGGAATGTATTGGCTTCTATCATACCTAGTTGTTTGTAATTTGGCAGGGCACATGTCAGTCCTTACCTGGGCAGCTCTGGTCAGAGCTATAGAGCTGCTTCCACTCAAACTGCACAGCACAAGACAAAGCCCCTGATACAGGAAGGAATTGGCTCAGGTCACTTTCCTGATGAGGCAGTCATGGCATGGCAGACGCCATGGGCTTCCTGGACTCCACTGCTACCAGGCCAGCACACAAAGTGAGATCCAGGGATCTGCTTGGTCTACGTAGATTTCCCCACATTGGGCACACATGGTTCATCAGTCACCTGCACACTTGTCATAGTCTTACTGGTAGCCTACCACGTGGCAGGCTCTGTAAAGACAGGTGCCAGACACCATGAGTGAAAAACAGACCCATCCCTGTCCACACAGAAAATGGGCAATAATCAAATAATCACACTGTATCAAAAGAGCACAGGCCATAAGGGCACACAGCCAGGGGCAGGACAGGCTGCTCTAATCAATGGGTGTTAGGGGAGACCTGAAAGATGAACAGGAGTGAATTAAATGATGGGGGATGTTTGGGTGGGGTTAAAGGTGAGCAGAGCATTCTAGGCAGTCGGACTGGTGTGTATCAAGACCCCAGCAACATGGGGCAGCATGGTGGTGACAATGAGAAACTAAAGAAAGACCAATGTATTGGACAGAGGAAAAAACAAGGAGAGATAGGCCTGGAGAGGTGGGCAGGACAGTCCAGGGCTTGGGAGGCCATGGTTGTGTTTTAGAGCTATGCTAACTGTGCACCACTAGATTGCCAGGTTCTTCTGGGCCCCGGGGAGTTACCTTCATGATGAAGAGGAAGGCTGGAGGTATTAGAGAAGAGACAGATAGAAACAGGAAGATGGGAGTTCACTAAGGACAAGCCCTCCTACAACATTTCAGGAGCACCATCACTATCTTACCTGTGACTTCTACTTAAGCCCAGCCCAGGACCATTCTGCCACCCCACACCTACCCAGTTGGCACTCCCAAGGCTTTGCACATCTCCCCTTCTGTGGTGTAGTGTGATCAAGGTCCCCCCACCTGCACACCTGATAATGGACAGAGCAGGAAAACAGGAACAAGGTACAATGAGGACACACAGGCCCCAGGGACTGAGCCCCCACATGCTATTTTCACCGTTAAAGGAGGTGTCAAATATCACTTCCTCCCATGACTCCTAGATGACATGACACCCTGGAGCATCTGTGGGAAGACGCATTGCACCTGAACTATTTCTGTAATGTAGGGTAGGCATACGGAGCATCGAGTTCTTTACTGTGGTGTCTGCCACATTGTGGTGCATAGTAGACCTACAGTAAATGTTTACCAATTGAATTATAATGCCAAACATGTAAAAATTTATTTTCTCTTTTTACCTTGAGGGGAAAATTTGGAGAAATACCCAAACTCACATTGAAAACAATTTTCTTATGCTCAGGAAAGGGAAGGGTGAGTTCATCAAATGTGTTGTTTGGGTACAGGGGAATAAATCCAGGAGTGCTTTACCACTGAGTTACATCCCCAGTCCTTTTTATTTTTTAATTTGAGATGAGTCTAATTAAGTTGCAAGGCCAGCCTTGATCTTGTGATCCTCCTACCTCAGCCTTCTTAGTTGCTGGGATTACAGAAATGCACCACCACACCTGGCTCATTGTAAAAAATTTAAAAGGGCAGAAAAAATTCTTGGCCTAACTGGGGCTCCTGCAGACTTTGCTCTTATTGACTTAGAGGCCATTTTGTTGTTGTTGTTTATTTTCTTTTTGTTTTAATTATGGAGACTTTGTTTATTTTGTCCAAGTTGATACCCCAGTAAAGGACAGACTCCAAACAAGTAGAGTCTGTAGAGACTGATGTCTTAGCTGTGTGTGTGTGTGTGTGTGTGTGTGCACGCATGCATACCTATGTGTCTCTGTAGGTTCCTCTCTTCTCTAGTGACCCAGAAGGCCCCCGTTCTGGCTCATCAGTGAGTTGACAGCATATTTAGTCCAGGACATGGGGTGCAGCATGTAGACTTTTCCCTTATGAAACATCATACTTAGCACTTTACTCACCTCTGGACTTGAAGAGAAATTCTTGCTCTGGAGCCCCAATTTAAATGACAGGAGAGAGGAAGGGCCCCTGATTTGGGGGATTGCCTCCTAATAATACTCATTCACTGGCTATTTCTCTGCAACCAGGACCTGGGGACTGGACCCAAGAGGAGACTAGGATTCTCTCTCCACCGAGCATAGAGATGGGGGAACTGTGTACTCACCTGCCTGCCTATTGGAGCCAGAGCCCCGGCCCTTTGCCTGATAGAGTTCTGCTGATATATGCAGAGCTTTGTGCACTTTTCCACACATAATTTTTTCTGGCGAAAGGACCCTTAGCCCGTCCTAAGGTTTTATGATCTCTCAAAAGCTAAGAACCTCTTATCTTTATAAAGAAAATTCTTCACATTTTATCTCATATTTCAGAATATCCACTGAGCCTGGCCTTGTTCCTGCTTGATCATCTCAGTTTCTGAACAAAGTGAATAGTGCATAGTGTCCTCCAGGGCTCACCAAGAATAAAGGTGACCAACTAGGAAACTTCCTGTGGATTAGAAGGTGGCTTTGCCTAGAAGAACCAGTGCTCCCTTGAAAGGAGACTCAGTACTCAGAGGTTTCTCTCTGTGGACCAAGCCTCCATTTCTGTTCTGCTATACAGACCAACAAGCTCCAAAGACTGTAGTGCCAGGGTAGAACCTACCACTAATCACAGTCCCTTTCCCTGTTCTGGGCAGCACTATGGATCTTGCTTCTTTGGAGAGGGCTCAAGATTAAGGAAGAAGTGGGAGAAAGGAGAGGGTCTTGAGAGTCTGTCCCGTTCCTCTCCCTGTACTCACAGACTCCGGCCCAGGGAATCTAGCCAGAAGGGCCTTGAGGAGTTTGATAAAGTGGCAGAGTGAAGCATAAAGTCAAGGGCGAGGTTTGGAATCCATGGAGAGTTTGAGGAGGACTCTGCCTGGCCAAGAAGAGGCTGCAGGTTGGCTGGGGTGGGATCAGGGTGGGATCAGGTAGCAGGCATCAGTCAACAAGAGGTAAAGGAGTAAGAGTCTGTGAGGTGAGAGAAGGCTGGGTTCCCTGGTGGAGAGAGAAGCTCCAGGGCTTGAGTCATGAGCTCTTTGGGTTGAAGAGGGGAGAGGTCCAGGAGCTGGAGCCCTTGGCAGCAGCCTGGGCTTCCTGAGGAAGGAAGAAGGCCCAGTAATCTGGATGAAAAGTGCACAGTATTGAACTAGACAGTCTGGAAGTATAGATTCCTGTCTAGGAAAAAGAATAAAGATTAAATGCTGTAGACCACCCAGTGTATATTTTTATTATGTTTATTTCAGCTCCTCTTTATCTTTGTTCCTCACTGTTTCTAAATTAGCAGGAACTTGATCAAATCAACTCAGTTTCTGCCTCTGTGAAGAATCGACTTGTTAGTAAAGAAAAGGATCTCCAAGAAATCTTTTGGCCTTGATAAGTGGAATTTACAGTTCCAAGTAAGACGTGCAGAGGCAGTATGTGGGCTTGTGTGTGTGTGTGTGTGTGTGTGTGTGTATGTGTGTGTGTGTGTTGGGATAGTGGTGGTGGCAGTCATGTACCTCCAAAAGAATCCTTTGTGTTCCTCATCATCCTCCTTCTCATCCCTGCCCATACCTCTCCCTCTTCTCTGCTGTTCCCCCAACTCACAGCACCAATCCTCTGTCTAGGAGGTCAACAGGAATCTCCTCCATCCCTTCTTGACCTCCCCATGTATCTTCCACATAGTAGGTGGAGTAATATTGTCAAATGTAATATGACCTTGTCAAATACCCATCACCTTCCAGGTTTATACCCTTCAAAATGCTTTCCAGTGCTTTTAGAATGTGGTGCATCCAGGAACTGGGAATACGGCTCAGTGGTGAAACACATATCTGGCATGTGTGAGGTCCTAGGTTCAAGCCCAAGAATAGCAACAAAGAAAAGAAAAAATAGAATAAGGGGCATGCTCACTGCTCCCAGCTCCCATGCTTCTCTCCTTTAATTCTGCGTCCCTTCACACTGGACTTCACCTGGTTCCTTCCAAAGCACCTTCTCCCTCCCCCTCCTTGGACTGCATGCTCACTTCCCAAGTTTCCACGCCTGTCCATTTCTGATCATCCTTCAGCTTTTAGAGTTGCTTCCTTAGGAAGCTCTTCATGTCCTCTCAGTCCAGAGTGGCCCCCTCAGTCTAGATTGCCATAGAATTTATTTCTGTTTTCAGAGCATGTATTTCCCTTTGCTATTATAAACTAAGGATGGTAATTATTCGATCAAGAGGTGTTTTTTCACTCAGCTGTAAGCACCACAAAGTTGGACATGCCTGTCGATGTATACCAGTGTATCCCTGGAAGCTAGATGGGGACTGATCCCAGTAGTTACTCAAGAAAATATATGTTAAATATATAAATGAATGGAGGTGACTGGAAACTACTTATTTATTCATTCATTAGCCAACAGAAATATGAAAGAGGGACTACTATGTGACAGGAACCGTGTATTTCATAGCAAACCTAACATATGTCTGTCTTCCAAGAACTTAAACCTTAAGAAAAAGATCTATCTTCTCTAATGATGTCACATTTGAGATGACATCAAAGCTACAGTGGAAGTTTGCCAGGCCAAGAAAGGAGGGGAAGGGATTCCAGGAAAAGGTACAGCAGATAGGGAGGTTGGGGGAAGGGAAAAAATTAAGAGTATGAAGAAATCAAAGAAGACCAAAGTGGCTGAAAAGTAAGGATGAGCAAAGGAGAGTGCAGAGAGAGACGAGGTTGGACAAGGAACAAGGGACAGATCCTTCCTGTCTTAGAGGTCCTGGGGGAAATCTTGTGTTTTCTCCTGTGCACAGGAGAAAATCATCCAAGGTACAGTGACATGGGACAGCCTCTGCTCATGCATCTGCTGGCAGAGAATGCACTGCAAAGGGTGAGAATGGAAGGTGGTGACTAGTCAGGAGGCTATTGCATTTGTCCAGTCAAGAGAATGACCACTTGCTTTGCATCAGCTTGTGACAGTAGAGAGGGACAGGAAGGCAAAATAAAGAAAAGTGCTCATGGTAGAATTGAAAGAACTAAGTGACCGACTAGATGTGGGTTTGGGGTGGTGATGAAGAATAGTGAGCCATTAAAAATGACTCCTAGCAACTCAGCAAGTCCCTGTATCTAAATAAAATACATTAAAGAGAGGGCTGGAGTGTGCCTCAGTGGTTAACCACCCCCACCTGGGTTCAATCCCCAATACCAAAAAAAAAAAAGAATAAAAGGATGACTCCTGAGGCCGGGTGCAGTGCACATGCCCGCAATCTCAGCAACTCGGGAGGCTGAGGCAGGAGGATTGCAAGTTTGAAGCCAGACTCAGCAATTTAATAAGACCTGTCTCAAAATAAAAAATAAAAATGGGTGGGGATGTGGCTCAGTGGTAAAATGCCAGTGGGTTTAATCCCTGGTACAAAAAAAGAAAAGACTCCTGTGTTTCTGGCTTGAGTAACTAAGTGGTTAAAGTATGTACAGATGAGAACAATCAGTGAAAGAGTGAGTTTAGAAATAAAAGTCTGTTTCAAATATGTTAACTGTGCATAGTTGTAAGATACCCAAGTGGTTTTAAGTAGATAGTATACATTTGGCATTCAAAGACTTGTCGGGTAATTTTTAGAAATTGTCAGTATAAAAATGATGCTTAAAGCTCTGTGTATCAAGCAGGGTATGGTAGTATACACCTGTAATCTCATATACTCAGGAGGCTGAAGCAGGCGGATCACAAGTTTGAGGTCAACCTGGGCAACTTATTGAGACTCTGTCTCAAAATAAAAATTAAAAAGGCCTGGGGATGTAGACCGGTGGCAGTGTGCCACTGGGTTCCATCTACGACAAAAAAAAAAAAAAAAAAAAAAAAAAAAAACCATCCATGTATATCAGGGAGCCTCTGCTGTGTAATAAATTACCCTAAAATTTAGTGACACAATACAACCATTTTTTTTGTTTTGTTTTGTTAGTAGTACTGGGAATTAAACTCAGGGCCTTACATATCCTAGGTAAGCACCCTACTATTAAGCTACATCCCCAGTTCTTTTTAATTTATTTTGAGACAGATCCTGCTGAATTGCCAAGTTGGCCTTGAACTTGTACCTATTTCCTCAGCTATCCAGCTGGGATCACTGGTGTTTACCACCATATCAGGTACAACCATTGTTTACTAGCTTACAATTCTTTTGAGTTGGTAATTTGGTCTGGGATTAGCCTCCCATCTGTCCAAGGTGAGAATGGTCTGAAATAACTTCACTCACAAGTTTGTTAGGCTAGAGCATCTCAGTTTTCCTCCATGTGACCCCTTCTACAAGCTAGCTAAGGCTTCCTCACAAAGTGATTTTAGTATTTGACGTAAAGCAAGAACCAGCAAGTACCAATGTACAAATGGTTTGTAAGTCTTGGTTTATATCACTTTTATAAAATACTTATTAGCCAAAGCAAGCCCAGATCCTAGAAGTAGAAAAATACATTGCAAGGAGATCTCTACAGGAGTAGCAGTTCTTTGCAAGCTACCAGGCGTGGAAGTAAGATGAGCTCACTCAGAGTGACAGTGTAAACATAGAAGGGCAGTTTTCTGGGGGGCACCACCATGTAATGGCAGAGATAGAAAGTGGGACCTGACAAGTAGGGAGAGGAGCAGCCAGACAAGAGAAATCCAGAACCATTGGCTTGTGCATCCTGCAGGAAGGGAGCATTTCAAGAAGGCAGGAGCGATCTACAGTGTGGCAGGAGGTAAACTTGGGTGAGGACAGGAAACTAGATGTGACTGATGGGGTAGGATTCATCAGTGGGAGGCAAAGCAGGAACAATGGACTGAATTCAGTTGGACAAGCAATCCAAGCTGCTTCCTAGTCCCCTGCCCCCAGCCCTACTTTACCCTAGTCCTGTATATTGCCAAAATAGTGGGTGAACAGAGATTATAGCTCCCTGGTATGCCTCCTATCCTTCCTGACCCTTGTAGCCACTGTTTACCTTCCATATATCCATGAAGCTCCTACTAGGGATCAATCATACCAGGTGCTGACGGTATAGGCAGGGCCTGCTCAGGTCCTGGTAGGGGAGGAGGGGAGCTCAGAATCAAATCTATCTTTATTGTTCACCCCAATCCAGTGCAAACCTTCATTCTCTCACCTGGATGGCAGCCAGTTCCTTCTGACATCCCTGACTCTCTGTTTCATCCTCTGAAGTCCACAATTCACAAAATTTCCAGGCAGATCCTCATAAACCGCTAGTCTCAGTATGTTGCTTCCTGGGTTAAAAGCACTCAACAGCTGTCCACTGGCTGAGGGTTGAATTCAGACGCACTAGCAAGGCTCCCACAATCAGGCACCAGACTGATCTTTGCAGCCCCACCACCCACCCATGCCTCCCCAGATCCCACACACTGGCTCACTCAGCTTCACCTCCACCATTGCTCTAACATGCCAGGCCCTCCTGTGCCTGGCCATGGGCCACCCACGCTACCTAATATGGAACATACATACATTTGCTAACCTAGTGGACAAATGGGTGTCTGTTCCTCTTTGTTTCCCCAAAATATAGCATCAGGTCTCCTGACAGGTGAACAATCAATACGTGTTTATATTATTCCATGAACATGGTCCCATTACCCTCAACCCCAGAGCTTTCCAGGGTGCCCTCCTGTAGGGACAGGAATGAGAAAGAACAGACAGTGCACAAAAGTTGGCTAACCTGGCTGCTGGCCTCAGCTCCTACTCACAGCTCAGGTGATATTGAACACCCTTAAACCTTGCCTGGCCTCAGGGAGCTGGGATCATAGGGAGAAAGTCTGGCAGAAGGCAGCACAGTGCCAAGGGCTATGGTCCCTGAGCTATCTCCTTCCTAGAAGTTTCCATACCCCAAGAAGGTTCCCAACTCCTGTTAGACCGTACTCCTTACCAGGTGGCTTCCCTGACTACTGGGTTCACAAAGATTGCCACTGCTCTCCTCCCTCTCACTTCCCCAGGGACACCCCTGGGCCGACAGTTGCACGATCCCCACCTCGCATGGGAGAACATGTTCCTTTGGTTGTGTGGCCCATGTGAAGCTCTAAACAAGGCAGCCCTCACTCCCCACCATCTGACCCATGAAGGAGTTCAGAGCACAGACAATCCTGTGCCCCACCTCCATCAACTTCCTAAATTGTTCCCTTGTGTGTGGCAGCTTTGTTCCCCAGTAGCCCATCAGCCTTCATGGCTTGACAACAGCCTGATGCACTCAGACTCTTCCCAAGCTCTTTCTCTAAGTCCCCAGTTTGAGCTGCCACCATGCTCTGAGCCCCGAAAGCGCAGTTTAGGGACAACCAGCCTAGACTGGAGAGCCCACTATCTGTGAGACCAGCCCATGAAATAGCAATTTAATAAGGATTTGAGTGTACTATGATTGTCCCCATTTTACAGGTGAGGAAACTGAGGTTGTGAGCAATGTGAGGAGGCCACTTGCTCAAGGTTACACTTTTTAAAAAGTTTAACTGACACTTCAACTTCACTCCTTAACATATTTGACACATTGTGTATGTGTGTATAAATACATATATATATATATATATATATATATATATATATATACATTTACAATATTTACAATACTGAGTATGGAACTCAGGGGTGTTCTACTGCTGATTTATCCCTGGCCCTTTTACTTTTTATTTTGAGAAAGGGTCTTGCTAGTTGTCCAAACTAACCTTGAACTTGCAATTCTCCTGCCTCAATCTCCCAAGTCTCTGGGACTACTCTTGGCTAAGGCCACACTTTTTTTTTTTTGTATTGAGGATTGAATCCAGGGGTGGTTAACCACTGAGCCACCTCTCCAGTTCTCCTCCTCCTCCTCCTCCTCCTCCTTCTTTTAATTTTGAAACAGGGTCTTGCTATGTTGCTTGTTGAGTTGCTGAGGCTGGCTTTGAAATTGCATTCCTCCTGCCTCAGCCTCCTAAGCCACTGGAATTATAGGCATGTGCCATCATTCCCATCTAAGGTTATCATTTTAAATTAGCGTCATCTGTCAAATTCCAAAGCCCAGAACTTTAATTCCTTATTATGCTGCTATATGTCCCCAAAACAGCCCAGATCTGATTTTTTATAAGGCCTAGTTTATCCATAGGTCAAAGAGTCATTTCTGGAAGTCAGACAGATTTGAATGACTCTGAGGATCACAGAGGATTTAAATTTCTAGATGGTTGAAATGTTAGCTTGACTTATGGAAAATAAAAATATTCCTGATGGTTCAAGTAGATACTCTGAGAGTTCTGTGGCTCTGAAACAGGATGTGTGCTTGGCAAATCATACATTCAATTTCCTTCCTACTCTCATCCTTTTACTATCCTATTAAAAAAAAACACACATGTAAGGGTCATCCCCTGCATAACACTGCCCTGGTACTTGTTGTATGGCCATGAACAGGCAGATGTAGTACTTAGCCTCATGAAGTCCACGTTCTAATGTAATGCTGGGAGGGAGCAGCACTCTCTAGGTAGTCTCCACCAACCTCTAAAAAGTCTGGCAAACAACCATCAGCTCTCTGGTTACACACTTCCTCTAACAGGGAGCTCATTGCTGTAGGAAATGATTACTTTCTTGACTAAGTTTCTTAAGTAGGCAATTCCTTATTGCAACTAAAAAATGTTCTCCTTTCCCCTGTAACTCACACCCATTATTGACTGGGCTGCATATTCTCTGGCAATCCACAGGCTAGTTCTGATGCTTTTTTTCCCATGAATTTTTAGTTAAAATATATTCAAGAATATTTTATTCAACATCTTCTAGGTCCTAACCATGTTGGAAGGCCTCCAGTGAGTGTCCAGGACCTATTTTCAGAAACAACATTACTGTTGTAAGAAGCTCTCAGTTGAGAAAGGGTTAAGGGAACCAGACACTTCCCACCCAATACCGCTTTTGTCATAGGCCCAAGTGCCCTTCCTAAATCAAGAGAGGCACGTTTGTTACTCAAACTCAAGACACAGTGATGGCCCAAAGTTACAGATGTTGTTTCTGGGGAGCAGGACTCCACCCCACCACCCATCTATAGGCAGAATGTTTGTGTCCCTACAAAATCCTGGTTTATTCCTACCTTCCCTGGTAATGTTATTCAGAGGTGGGGCCTCTGGGAGGTGCTTAGGTCTTTCGAGCTCCACCCTCATGAACAGGATTAATGGTTTTAACAAAGGGGCCCAAGAGAACTTGTTTATTCCTTTTGCTGCATGAGGACACAGAGGAAGCACCTTGATGAACAATAGACCCTCACCAGATGCTAAATCTTCTAGGGCCTAGAACATGGACTTCTCCAGGTCCCAGAATTGCTAGCAATGAATTTCTAAACCAGCCACTCTAAAGGTATTTTGTTACTGCAGCTGGGATGCCCTGAGACAGGGAAACACCAGGAGCTGTGAATAGTCTGCTCAGCCATCTGCTTCTCAGAATTGATGGCCCCTGGTGTGCAATTAAATTCTTCTTGTATAGTTCATCCTACATCAAATCGTCAAGAATTAGAGGGTCGTAAGGGGAAACAGTTTTTCTAGGAACTCTGGGTGGAAGGGAAGAAGGGAGAACTTGCTGTGTGGTGTTCCCAGTCTGGGAGAGGGGTGGAGGCCACTGTAGAAACCTTTTCTCCCTTGCTCGCTCAGACCCTAATCAGTTCCCATCAGGAACTAGGCTTGGACCATAGTATCCCTGCATTCCATCCCAACAGGAAGGAAAAAGAAGGGAGCTGTCCCTGCATCCAGAGGTATCACCTGACCAGCAAGCCCTCTGCTCTGCTCTGGAGCTTAGAGTTCCCTTACAGGTGAACAACGAAAAATGCCCAGTTGTAGCCCTCAGTGGGGACCAGATCCTTGTGCCTGTGCCCCAGGTCCTGGCAAACCATGGTCACTCCTACAAAAGATCTACAAAAGAGCATCAATTCAGTCTCCTCCAAAGACCCTTAAAACTTTGTTCTAACCCAGCTCTATGCCCCTAGGGCTACACATGTGCCAATGTAGTCCCAGCCCTCAGTTTCTTTACTCTATTTTGTTCATGTGTAGTTTCTTAATCACCCTATTTAAATATATATATTTCAAAATTATTATATCCTCATCAAAAAATTTTAGCATTATAGAAATAAATAATGTAGAAAGAGAAAGAGTCCTGTAGTCTCCCTTCACTTCCTCACCAATATAACTATTAATAGTTCTTTGTCTAGTCATCCAGAGCTCATCTCTATGCTTATACTATCAAAAAGGATTTCACTACACTTGACATTTTGCAGTCTACCTTTTTCCACTTAATATATATTTGGAGCCTTTCCATGCCAAAGAAGACTACGTACTAAATCACCTCAATGTTTAACCAGCTCCCATACATGAGTTTTGCATTGTCTCGCTCTCTGTTTTGCTATTACAAACCTGGCGTCTTCAGCATCCTCACATCTTTGTGCATTTGGATGAGCACTTGGGTTGCTTCCAGTTCTCTCCTATTACCGGCATGCTGCAATCAGCAGGCTTGTGTGAGGGCCTCCGTACATGCACATGCATGTTTCTGTGGGACAGAGTGCTTGAAGTAAAGGCTGGGTTAAAAGGTGGATGCATCTTGAGTTTTGAAAATTGCTGCCAAATGTACTCTCAAAGGCTCATACCAGTGTTCACTTCTAATGGCACTGTGTGAGTCACTCAGTTGTGCTTTCGTGTTGTCCTTGGCTTTTATTGAAGGACTTGCTAAGACTCTGTCCCTGCACTTGCTGTGGGATTTAGGCTCAGCCCAGGATAGTTGACATCACTCTGCATCTGCCAGAAAGTTCCACTTAGGCCTCACAAGAATAATGATATGATCTAAAGGCACTTTTTGAGAAGGGCTTTTGGAGAAGCCCTAAGACATAACATGGGCAGAGGCAGGAAGGAAGTGGGTAGACAGATAGCCAGGAAGACCACTGTGCAAAGCATCCTTTGCCTTACAAAGGAGCATGTCATCTTTTTCTACTGGATGTTCCAGGTCCCTTCTCTAACACACACACATACACACTCACTCACACTCTCCAGTTTCCTGTGCTAGGGACTCATCAGTTGTGCAGATGAAGTCCTGCTCAATGAAAATGTCATTACAGCCCTCCTTGGCCCTGCAGGGAATGAACATGCAGGCCACGGGCCCCCAGTGTGGTGTGATTTTTAGGTCTATTGAAAATGGCATCTCAGCTGCATTGTCATTCATTTTGTCTTTAAAATCCTCCACTGCTCTGACAACTCAGCCTAATCCTTTTTGTATAATGCAAGACTGCTATGAGCAGAATGGGTGTTCTATTCAGGTGACCAGAAGTGACTAGCAAAAGAAGCAAAGCAGAAGCCCCAAAGAAGCAAAGCAGAAGCCTCTGGGGATAAGCTTAGATTAGACACTGCAAGACAAGGACGTCCATGGGTCTGAGAATGCAGGTCAGTGGTAGAGCATTTGCAAAGCCCTGGGTGTGATCCCCAGCATCTCAGAAAGAAGTGTGTGTTGGGGTAAAACCACCCTGAGAATAGCCCTGATAATAAATTAGTAATAGTTTACATTTACTCAGTGCTTAGCATATGTGCTTACCATCCAAATACTTTATGTATCTATCATTTTACTTAATTCTCTTATCAATCTTAGGAGGTATGAGTTACTTTCTGAGTCTAACCTGAGTTAAGCAGACAGTTTGGTTCCTCAGTGTACTCTGCTGAATGCTGCTATTTTCACATTCCAAATAAATCATCTCATTTGATGCTCAAAGCCAATGCCAGGAACCATGGAGTATAGGTATTAATAATATACTCATTTGACAGGTAAATAAACTGAGTCCTGGAAGTGTGCTTTCCCCTCAAGCCCTACCCCCACTGGATTGGTGTGGCTGGAACATGAAGCAAGTCCCTTAGCTTGGGCTTTCACATGACACCCGAGTTGAGCATCTTGGATATGTGTCCTAAGGTGGTATGCATGTCCTAAAAGCATGGGACTTTCTTGAGGCTCGAAGCACTAGGCACTGGGCCAGCACAGGTGGCTCCCAGCCAGATGACCAATCTGCAACAAGCTTCATCCTTGCCTATGGCTTGGTGTTCCTTGGGCAATTATTTTCAGAAGCCATTGACATCTTGGTTGGCTAGGGAGCTTGGCTCTCCTGCTGCCCAGGAATTGAACTGCTCCTTGGCCTGTGGGTTTATGATCGTCAGCTGCTTTTTCTCATTACCACTTTCAATTAACTCATTGTTCTGAGCCCAAAGCTAACAGGTTCCCCTTAGGATTCATTTGCATTAAGGTTGAGACCCTGGTTCCTTTTTTCCTGTTTCCTTTCTTTCTTTGTTTAGAAGAAAAATTGAGGTTTGTGATAGAGCTAGAGCTCCTGGTTGTGTGCCTGGGACAGACATACACACACTTTATGGTGACAGGTGCATTTTTTGTTACTGGCACAACATAACTGAGGTAGGCTTCTCTTGAAGAAAAGAGGTTCATTTAGCTGACAGTTTTGAAGGCTGCAAGTTCAAGATCCAGTGCCTCATTGGTCTAGCCTCTGGTAATGGCCATTGTACCTGCAGGAGCACATATGGTTAGAAGAAAGCACCTAGCCAATCAGAAAACCAAAAAGTGATTCAGTGGCCATGTTCCCTCGTCTAAGAATTTGCTCTCTTAAGAGCTCAGAGGTCCAATGAAAGCCACATTCATCCCTTCTGAGGGCAGCCCCCCAATGACCTAAGGACTTCCCACTGGAAGACCAATCTCCTCCCACATCACCACACTGGGGAGCAAGCTTCCAACACATGAACCTTTGGGGCATACATTCAAACCACAGCACAGGATCAGGTGCCTTCTCAGTCTGGACAAATTCAATACATGCTTCAGGCCCAGATCAATCTTCCTTCATAGCAGCAGCTGCAGCTGCAGGACAGTCAAGTGGTGAGGAGGCAAGGTGCCATGGGGCTTGCTGAAGAGGGACCCTCCTATTCTGTGGAGACCTACTGATTAAGGGACATGTGTGCCTTCCATTATTGAAGAATTGGAAGGGCACTAAAGTTTTTTTTTTTAAATACCTACCATATGCTAAGTGTGATCACTCTCATTTCACCTCATCTCTAGGACAACAATATCAGGTAAGAACTATTATTATTGCTTTACAGGTGAGGAAACAGAGGCACACAGAGGGACAGCAAATTAACCAAAGCCATACATCTAGAAATGATGGGATGGAGATTTACACCATGGAGACCAATGGGCGTGGGAACACTGGAAGGGAAGAAGTGAGGGAGAGAGGTACTGGACTTTGTGCAATTGAGTGACCATTTCCTAAATTCCATTTTCAAGGCTTCTTGTGACAGTTCATTTGCTTTTCATGAATTTCCTTGAGAAACAGTAGCTTTCTGATTGGCCCAGAGTACTGACTTGAGGAGTTGTTTCTGAGTATGTTTCCTCTTATTAAAAAAAGGGCAAGGGGCTGGGGTTGTGGCTCAGTGATAGAGCGCTTGCCTAGCATGTGTGAGTCACTGGGTTTGATTTTCAGCACCACATACAAATAATTAAAATAAAGGTCCATCAATAACTAAAAAAATATTTTTAATAAAAGGGCAGGAGGGGGGCAGCTTCTGCTTCTCCCCTTTTTGGTGCTTATTAAATGGCTAGTGGGCACAGGAGAGACCATTTCCTAGTGGTAGCTACTTCATGGTCAGACACTAGATCAGATGAGAAGAGCCTAGCCAGCCATCCCAACAGCAGAAGAACAGGAGGCTGAGAGAGCAGAGGAGCCAAGCTGGGCCTGTAACCACCATCCTGTAGAGACAAGAGTGGCCCTATCTGCCATCCAGCCAAAAACATGGGAAAGTCCTTTCAGCTTTAGTAGAGCCTCAGTTTCTCTATCTGGAAAGTGAAGGTATCTCACAAGTTGCCTTCTTGGGTCTCTCCCAGTTCTGAACTTTTGTCAGAGAAGATCTGGGTCTCCTTATTCCTGAGGCTGAAGGAGCTGCCTTACTTATTATTTTTTTTAAACACTCAAATATTTTTATGGTAATAGAACCTGAATTTACTTTCCTAGTGTGTGAAACTATAAATTTATTTAATTATCTGGTCTTTGATTATAGCCTGTAGCCTCCATTGGATTTAAATTGTGTGATAGAACAAATCCATCTACATGTTGAGTTGCCACCTTCCCCTAGCCCAGCCCTCCAAAGTCCCCAGCCATTGACTGGTCGTGTAGGACTTATGGATCCTGCACACATCCACTGCACTTTGCAGACTACCTTTTGTTCCTTCTCTGGAGGGTGTTCATGTGTCTGAGTTCAAGGAGACGGAGCGTGAAGAGGCCGAAATATCTAACAGAGAGGAAGGGCCTGAAGTTTACAGGAAAGATGGCTAATCCCAGCCAATGGGGTGAAAAAGTCAGACATCTGGTTGCTGGTTGTATTTCCTGCTGAAATTCAGGGCAAAAGGTCCCCTAGAAGTTTGGTTCTGGGAGGGAAGAGAAGAAAGGGAGTAGGAGTGTGGATGTAAGACAGTAATCCTGCAGGCAGAGGAGGGAAGGGGTGGAAAGACAGCCACCCCATGATTTTGGCTCAGAGCTTTTGCCAAGAGTGGGAAGGGGATCTGGCAAAACATTCAACACCATCAGCTTCTGGGGAGTGAGCAGTATCTGAGAGGCCCGTGCAGGTTTGCCCTTGGCTTAAGTCTGGATTTTCAGGAGGAACCACAAGGCTTTGAATCCAAAGTCCTGCCAGATAACAGAAACTGGGAGTTAACCTGGAATTTTTCATCTACAGCACAATTTAGCAAGAAGAAAAAAAAACAGATACCCGACGCTTTGTATATGCCCCTTGTTTCCAGAATCCTGTATATATTAATAGCACATTTCTTTCTTTCTTATTTTTTTGGGGGTGGTGGTGGGAGGCAGGGCACTGGGAATTGAGTATCCCGGATAGGGGCACTTGACGACTGAGCTACATCCTGGATCCATGAGGAAGTGTTTGCCCACCTATCTATCTGGCTTAAAGGGCTCACCCTACTTGTCCACCCATGCTTTTGCTAGATGACTGAGTCCAAGTCGTCAGCACTTAGATTCTTCTCCACTTCATCAAAATCATCCCTCATTTATCTGCTTAATATATTGAGGGACATTCAATCAATCAACAACAAAGGTTCTATTACCAAACACCAGGAAGAAAGAAATAGACAAAAAAGGGGGAGAGAATAGGGAAGAAAGGAAGGCTCAAACTCAGACCTAAGACCACAGCTCAGGTTCTCAGACAATTGCCCTAACTGCGGTGTGCGTGTGTGCATGCGTGCAGGCATGCGAGTGAATCCTGTATGATGGGACTTGTGGCCAATTAGAGGAGTATAGAAGCGTCTCTATTCTATAAAACAGCATGCTGAATTCTTCTGATGCCCACTAGATGCAGATGCACAATAGAAAACCATCTTGCTTCCAGCTGCCTACTCCCATCTCTTTCTCCAAACTAGAAGCCCTTGCCTGGTACCAGCTGCCCTCACCCTGACAACTCCTGTCCATCTCTTTGTGAAAAAATGGAGATAACCCTGTCTTTGCTGGACTTCATTTTAAATAATTCCAGTGTGCTGGTAACTTCACTAAATCTTGTTCCCACCACTATCTATTTGGCATTTACAAAACAGTATATGGATTGGCAACATAATTTCCTTTGAACAACCAAGAAAGCAAGTTTGGACACTTGAGAGTGAATTCCTCAGAAGCCCCACTTTTCCTTTGTATCTTTATGGCAGAATGTGGCCTCTTGAAATTAAGAGATGATTACCATGGAGAAAACTTTATCTTAATGAAGTCAACAAACACATGAAGGCGTTTTCTTTTTTTTTTTTTATTGGTCGTTCATAACATTACATAGTTCTTAATACATCATATTACACGGTTTGATTCAAGTGGGTTATGAACTCCCGCTTTTACCCCGTATACAGATTGCTGTATCACATCAGTTTCCCTTCCATTGATTGACATATTGCCTTCCTAGTGTCTGATGTATTCTGCTGTCTGTCCTATTCTCTACTATCCCCCCTCCCCTCCCCTCCCCTCCCCTTTTCTCTCTCTACCCCTTCTACTGTAAATCATTTCTTCCATTTGTATTATCTTGTCTTACCCCTCCTTTCCTCTTATATGTCATTTTGTATAACCCTGAGGATCGCCTTCCATTTCCATGCAATTTCCCTTCTCAATCCCTTTCCCTCCCACCTCTCATCCCTGTTTAATGTAAATCATGAAGGCGTTTTCTAATGATAATTTTTTGCTACTTGCTTCACACCTTTGAGATACAACAGCAATTGGCATTGTAGACTCAGAAGGTGTTGTGGTGCTGTGGGAAACCCAGAAAATGAAGGATCCAGTCCTTTCCTGCAGAGAAGGGGCTCTGCTTCTGATGGAGCAATCTGGATGGTAAAGGGCCAGCCCTGTTCCCTAGGAAGGGTGCTCTGTCTCCAAGCTCCGGTTCAAGACTGTATCATAAGGTTATTGGGAGGAGTCAGTGAAGTGAAAGCACTTAAATATGACCCCACACAAAGCACATTTTAAATACAAGTTTAATTATTATTACAGTTTCACTGGGATGCCATACAGTAAATAAATAAACCCATAAATCGTCACAAGGTAATCAAGATGAATGGCACCAAGTGTGAGGTGCAATAAAAAATTGCAATAAGAGGTAATAAATAGTCTAGGAGGTCAGAGAAAACTCCCTGGAGGAAGTAAAGGTAAAAAAAAAACTCAGGAGATAAGGAGAATCTGTTGAGAGGGAGGGGGGCAGTTAGTTCTATTCAAACTGGGCTTCAAAAACCATCTATCACAGAATCACTCCAAGTGTTGTAACTTTTTTAAAAAGTCTAAAAATTATGAAAAAAAAGCAAACATGTTATAGTGTTATTTCATACTTGGAATAACAATGAAGGTAAATTATGTTTTCACATATTTAATTATTTGATTTATAATTTTTTGTTCAAGTTTCTTATAGGAGATATCTGTTTTATTCTTCTTTATTTAAAAATGTGCTTTATATATTACATATATTAACCCTGTTTCATAATTATTATAGACTGTTTTAGCCAACTTTTTTGACTGCTGTGAACAAAAGACCTGCTAAGAACAAGTTTAGAGGAGGAAAAGTTTACCTGGGGACTCATGGTTTCAGAGGTCTCAGGCCATGGATGGCTGACTCCATTCCTCGGGGTTCGAGGTTAGGCAGAACATGGTGGAAGAATGAGGCAGAAAAAAGGGGCTCAGGACAAGTCCACCAGGAAGTAGAGAAATGGAGAGTGCCCTCACTACTGACAAACTAGATACCCCAAAGGCATGTCCCCAATGACTCACCTTCTCCAGCCACACCCACGTGTCTATAGTTAGCACCTATTCACTGATTAGGTTAAGACACTCATGACCCAAACAGTTCACCTCTAAACTTTCTTATATTGACTCACACATGAGCTTTGGAGGACACCTTAGACCTAAAAACATGACACAGGCATTTTTCTGAATTTGCAGTTTACTTCAATTTTCTGAAGCTCTTTAAAAAACTTAAAAATATATCTATCCAATCATACATCATGTGTATATGTAATTTGCTCTCATTGGTGTTATTTGTCTGTTTAGAGAGTTTTTGTCCCTCCTGATATCATGTAAACGATATCTATATTTTCTTTTTCATTTTTTGCAGTTTTATTTTTGATTTATGTACTCATAATTTCCAAAAAAATATTCTGCAATGTTTTATTCAGTTATGCTTAATTGGTTTTACACTGTTACTTTGATTCTTTTTTAGGATAGCCTACACTTCTTGGAATTTGTCTCCATTATTTATCCTCCAAGTGGATCATTTCCTTATAATCTCATAATCTTTATTGCTTTTCCCATTTCCTCTCTATTTTGTAAAGACTGCTAAGGTTTATCCTCTATATCAAAGATTTAATTTTCTGGGCATTCATCTAGTTTTTTTATTGCTTCCAACTCGATGATCTTAATCTTAACATTATTACATGAGTTTCCTTTCCCTCCTTATATTCCTTTTTATCTCACCTTATTTTCTTCTCATGGCTTCATTTCGTGAAAGTGATGGTTATTAAAAGTTGCCAGGTGGTTTTCTAAAATTTTCTTCTGGGTTTTGCCCTGTTTTGGTCGACTTTTTCACCGCTGTGACTTAAAGACCTGACCAGCATAAATTGTAGAGGAGGAAAAGTTTGAGAGCTCACGGTTTTAGAGGTTGTAGTCCATAGAAGGCCAGCTCCATTCTTTGGGCTCAAGGTGAGGCAGAACATCATGACAGAAGAGTGTGGCAGAGGGAACCAGCATACAACATGGTCAAGAAGCAGAGAAAGAGAGACTCCACTTGCCAGATTCAAAATATATACTCCATAGCCATGTCCTCAATGAACCACTTCCTCTAGCCACAACCGACCTGCCTATAGTTACCAGTTAATTCCATGAGAGGTTAATTCGATGATTAGGTTGCGGCTATAACCCAATCATTTCTCCTCCAAACCTTTCATTGTCTCACACATGAGATCTGGGGGACACTACATCTAAACCCTAACATGCCCTGTGTAATTTTCATTGTTATAGTCTTCCTCTAAATTTCCAAGGTGTATGTCTCCCTGTATTCCTCACTAGGGTTTTAGTTGTCCCTTGTCAGGTTCCTGCACCCCACTGGATTCTGCACAAAGATAGAACTCCTGGAGCAGCTGTGTGGATGGATCTCCCAGCACCACTTCTCATGAATTCAGCAGGTGATCAGGCAGCTGGACTAGCTTAGGGTCCAATTTCAAATGTCCAGTAGGAAAAAATGTCATGGTTTTCAGTAGAACTTTTTTTCTTTTTCCCCAGGGGGGGGAATCTTACTTAGAACCTCACCATAAAAATCTATAAAATGGAGATTGAATGAAGGGAGGGACAAAGACCCAAACCATTACTCTGCTCATGTGCCTTTCTGGTCTCCTATTTCCCAGTTCCTGGCTTGTTGATGGGCTGCACAGATGAGACGCAGGAGAATCACCCTCATTAGGTACTGCTATGAAGATCTCCTTCTCTCTCTCTTATCCCTAAAGCCTTGACCTTGGGATTATAGCCCTCAAAAATGCTACAACCACATTCTTCTTTTTTCTCCATCCCAAATTCCTTACCCTCTTTCCTTCTGGGAACTGGAACTTCTAAAAGGATGTGGAAACGTGTGGTGTTGGCAGGGAGTAGGGAACGATAGCCCACAGAGTCCCTCAAAAGGCAGCCTCCTGAGATCCTAAAAAATGTCTGCCTGACTTCATGGTTGTTCCAGAATCTTCTAGAAGACTGAAAAGTGGAGGTTGCTGAAGGTTCTTTCCGCCTTCTTTTAGGAAGCAGGGTGCCCTGTTTCATGGATGAAGCGTGGTTGCCACCATTTTTCTCCCTCAGTTCTACTCCATTTGGTGGAAACTCTTGCCAAATTCAGTTTCTAGGTATTTTCTGGGATTGTGAGTGACTCTTGGTCCCTTTCTTTACCTTCAATAATATTTGGTGGGAAATTAGGTATAAGAGTTAGTATGAGGTTGTTTGTGTTTAAAACTGCAAGTTCCAAGGATCATCGTATGTGTGAGCTGGAAACCACGGGGAATTGAAGCCTTGCTCCTGCCTCACTGCAGAAATGATCTTTATCTACATCTTTAAGTTTCATCCTTTAAGTTTTTGATACTTATTAGTTTTTCAGATATTCAAGATATCATTAGAAAATATATTGGAAGTATATGCTCAGACATTTTTTCCTCATATCAGTGCGACCAGAACAGCAAAGGGAAAACAATATGGAGAACATGGGGATATTCAGGTACATCTGGCCCAGGAGACTTAAGTGCCACCTTCTGTCCCTCCTTCATTTCTCCCTCCAGGCCCAGGTCCTAGCTCTTTGGGGCCTCATGTTAGGGAGGGGGAGAAGGCACCTGGGCCCTCCATCTGGCCCTAGACCCACCAGCCTGACTCCTTCCCTGCCCAGGGCTCAGACACAGGTGTGAGAGTCCCCTTTCTTCCAGGTTGCTGGAGCCATGACCTTGCTTTGGGATATTTTGTTCTGTTCCAGCGCCCAACAAAGTCAGCATTTAGCTAATGAGCACCACACAATTGAATGTTACTACATCCCATAACTGGAGTTATTCTTGTTCCTGGACTTTGCGGACTGAAGACCACCAGCTGCAATGAATTATGCTCAACTGAACAGTGGTTCTGTGACAATAATAAATGAGGTCCAGAATAACACCACAAAATATATATCCACTTGAAACCTGAGGTTAGATTTCAGGACTTGATGTTCAGCATGCTTGGAATCTGCAGCCTCCAGATGCAGTTGACAGATATGATTGCATCGGACAGATGCTGGCTGGCTTGGATATGCCATAGTCTCTCTGCTTTGGCAATCAATCCTCAGCCTGGGATGGTTTTCAGTTTTACCCCTGGAACATCTCAAAAAACTGTAACTGAATTCATTGATGATGGCACAAGTAGGTTTCAAAAAGTACGTGTGGTCTGTTTGATTTCTTAACATATAAAACCAATGGCACCATACTTCAGATAAATGATCTTAATCATTTATTTAACATTGATCTGATATCCAAGTCCACCAGGAAATGGTTTTGACATCCACACCTTTTGATACAGCAACAAGTCAGCCCTGCCCTCTACCTGAGCTCCTTTGACTTAAAAACACATGGTATGGATTACGATCCAATCCGTAAAAGGCATTCACTCACCTCACCCCCACACAACTTTTCTCAAAAGACTCTCACTCCAAATCAATCTCAAATACAGCTCAGGGTTGTTGCCTCCAGGCCATTCCTGTCTTCCCAGAAACCTGTTTTTCTTTCACTCTGTGTTCCCACTGAGCCATGAATGACCTTTATCTCTGATGAAAAACAAGACACAGCGTGTGTATCACTTCCAGGATTGAATGTCTCCAAATAGATAATACATATGCAATGTCTGTTCTGCAGAGATATAGAAGAGATTGCTAGACAAAAAGAAGGCTTCAGGTGGCCAGGCTCCAACCATCTGATAGCAATTCTACGATTTCTTCACATCTCCTTAAAATTTAAACCCACAGGTATTGTTTTAAAAATCAGGTTTATTTAGTTAGGTTTATTTACTGCATCCTAAAGCCTGAATTGTGTTCAAACGAAAAAACTCTAGCTCCCAATAGGACTGTTAGGAAATGCATCTATAAGGAGGTGTTACGGTTTATATAGGAGGTGACCCCCAAAAATTCACGTGAGAGACGATTTGAGAAAGTTCAGAGGTGAAATGGTTGGAATATGAGCGTCTTAACCAGTGCATTAATCCCTCAATAGGGATTCACTGGGTAGTAACCAGAGGCAGGTAGGGTGTGGCTGGAGGAGGTGGGTCCCTGGGGTGGAGCCTTTGGGGGGGCTTAGTGATGGGAGCCGTTTCTCTCTCTGCTTCTCTCTGCTTCTCGGCGCCTGGTTCCCATCTGCTTTCCTCTGCTCAGCTCTTACACCAGGATGCGCTGCCTCACCTGGGACCCTCAGGGATGGAATGTGGCGTCTATGGACTGAGAACGCTGAAACTCTGATCCTCAAAATAAACTTTTCCTCTTCTAAAATCATTCTTGTCAGGTGTTTTGGTCATAGCAACAAAAAAAAGCTGACTAAAACAGGAGGTGATTCCAGTTAAACGAAGTCATAAGGCGGGGGCCCAGTCTGATAGAACTGGTGTCATGATAGGAAGAGATGCTAGAGTGTACAAGCTGAGAACAGACCCTGAGAGGACACAAAAGGTAGGTATCAGGAAAAAGCACACCTTCTGCAATCTTGACCTGGAATTTCCAATCTCCAGAATTGTGAGAAAGTACATTTTTACTATTTAACTAATTTGGCTTGTGGTATTTTGTTATGGCAACCCAAATAGTCCACATGGGGATTTAATTAAGGTTTTCAGTTCTTGGTTTAAGTTTAAAATAAGTTGCAGTGTTCTACAATACAGCAGGGTGATTATAATTTAAAACAATCGTGTTCTTTGTAAAGAACTAGAAAACAGAAGATTGTGAATCAAATGTATGAAATATGATATGTCAAGAGCTTTGTAATGTTTTGAACAACTAATAATAAAAAAAAATTTTAAAAAATTGAAAAAATAAAATAATTTCACTTAAAAAAATTCATTAGAATGACAAAACTGAAGATTATATCAAGAATTATAATTACATGACAAACATAAATATTATTTCCTGACAAACATAAAATTTCTAATGTTGAATATTTACATATAAACCAAAAAGAAAACAGAGGATTGAAGGTTCCTATTGCAAAGAAATGTTTAAGGAGATGGAAATGTTTATTGCCTGATTTAATCGTTACACATTACATACACATATGCGATTATAACACTACCCCATAAATAAATGTTTATACACCGAGCAACATGAAACTTCATTTAAAAATAAATTTTAAAAAATGCAATAAAATCTTTAGCTTGAAAATATTTTCTACTCCTGATTATTAACAATAATTCTGGATTGGTAATAAGGTAGCAACAATTTTCTAAGGTTTCTTGTTTGTTTTTGTTTTCGGTGTTTGGGGTACTGGTAATCAAACCCAAGGGTGCTTAACTACTGAGCAACATCCCCAGCCTTTTTTATATTTTATTTTGAGATGGGGTCTTACTGAGTTGCTTGGGGCTTTGTTAAATTGCTGAGGCTGGCCTAGAACTTGAGATTCTCCTGCCTCAGCCTCCTGAGTTGTTGGATTTACACTATGCCCAGCTAAAGTTCCCTCTTAAGCCGGTACTAGCTGTCTTTTGATAACAATACCTGGTCAATATAGAAAGCAATACATCTCACCAAAGAGATTTATACAAGCTCACAGAACACTGATGCCAACAGGCAGCTCAGACCTCCTGTGCAGTTCCATTCAGATGTCAATGCCAGGCAGAGGAAGCTTGCAATTCATCTGCCCACTTTCTTTAGGTTTGGAAGCAGAGGAATAAAGTTGCTGGTAGCCTGCTGCTTAGGTTCCAAGGCAGGGAGCAAAGACAAAGCCAGGGGCTATGACAGGTGAGAGCTCTGGTCAGAAACCCTGGCTCACAATGAGACTCTTCAAAGCAATTTGTTCTGTTTGTCCTCTAGGAAGAAATGCCCCACTCCCAGGACCATGCTGTGAGAAGGCATTCCCTCCCCTGATCTGGACTCTAGGTAGGAGAGGGAGAGAAGCCTTCTGTGGAAGTTCCTCACTTCAAGTTCAATCCCACATTAATATATACTGAGTAAATATTACCTCTATGGCTCAAAATAACTCAACCCCAAATCTTCAGTTTAATAAGTTTCAGGTTTGCAGTGCCTCAAGTGGCTTCCAAAAGCAAACCATCTCTGAAACCTCTGTGGATCTCCCATGGTCTCTTAATCAGGGTCCAAAATAATTCCCATCAACAATGCGTCAAAAAAATAATGATTTATAGAAAAATCACAAAACATTTGAGGAAACAAGACACAGTGAGCAAAAGTCAGAGAAATATTGGAGAACTGGAATTGCAAAGTTTGCAGATATTAAAATTAACATTTATAGAATTTAAATGCTCAACTGTTTATCAACATAATGAGGTTAGCAAAAGGATAATAGGACAAAGCCAGAAAGATGAGAAGAAAAGCCAAATCGAGCTCCAGAAATGAATATATGAGTACAATTAAAATCCCAGTGAAAAATGACAGTACAATAGATTTCAAATGGCAGGAAACAAAATGAATGAGTTGTATAACGTATCAAAAGGAATATAACATAACACAATCCAGGGTAGGAAAGTATGGAACTATGAAAGTGAGGTAAACAGATATAGAGGTTGGGTAGAAGGGTTTACAGCGCAAATAATATGATTCCATCAAGTGAGGAGGGAGATAATGGAAAAATAAATAACAGGTGAGAATTCTGCAGAACTAATGAAGGACTCCACTATTCAGATTTAGAGAGTGCCCCCCCAGGCAAATAAACAAATACCCACCCACAAACAGGCAAACTAAAGATAGGTTATTATAGGGAATGACTTCTCAAAGCAGCAAGGAAGGACCAAAATTTAAAAACATATAGTACAAATGAAGTAAGGAGAAAAATTAACTGTCAACTTTAAATTGTAAATTTAAAAACATGTTAGTACCTGTTTTGTGAATTAGTGTGACTCAAAAATGTATGCGAATTGACCAAAAAATGAAGGTTTTCTTCTTTTCAAAAGATGCTCATTCATGAAATTTTTAAAGGATACACCTCAGGAAGACTGAGAATGATATAATTGAAAGGTCTCAGATTCTTGCAAGAAAAAAAAGCAAAAACAAACAAACAAACAAACAAAAAACCAAAAAAAAAAAAACCAAAAAACAAGTGCCAAACTGTTGAACATGAATAAATGTGATAGAGATTGAATATAAAACAATAACTGCTCAAAAGGGGTAGATGCAAAGTTAAAGTTGAATATCGGACATCATGGTATATACTGTGGGCAGAAAGCAGAAATTAGGGATCTACAAGTCCATGTATTTTTAAAGACAGGGTGTGGATACCTGTTTAATTATTAAAATGTGTAAAGTACCTGGCAAACAATAAAAGCAAGATTGCAGCAAAGAGAAAAGAGATGTGCACTAAATGAAGCAGTCCAATAAGTACTCTAGGTTTAGAAAATATATAGAATATATCAAAACTAGGGGAAATAGAATCCACAAAAGCTAGAATAGAAATATAATCTGATATCTTAGAAATTACATTGCATATTCTGTGGCTCCACATTTCCATTATAATATGAAGATTGTCAGATAAAATTCCAGCATGATAAGAGAATGAAAATTCAAATCAAGCCCAAAATTAATTAAAAGAGGAAGGCTTGACTACATTAAAATCAGACAAACTAGACTTAAAGAAAATAGACTTAGGAAAATACATTCTGATAAACTTACTAACTGATCAGGATGATATAATAATAAACATGTAAGTGCTGACAGAACTGAAGGAGAATTTGTGATTTTCACCTTGTGACAAAGATGGTTACACATTGATGACGGTACCTGAAGTTTTTGTTGACAAAAACTAAATGAGGCATGGGAGATTTGGGTCATGTTACTAACAAACATGATCTGACATCTGGTAGAAATGTATGAAGTCCTCCATCCAATAATGAGAAATTTCACACCCACTTCAATTTAAAAAGGGAACATAAATATTGATCATACTACACCATGAATCAAGTATGAATACATTTTAGAGTTTCATCATTACGAAGTAAATGGTCTTTAAAGTGAAAATAAATTAGAAATCTACTACAAAATATTTAAAATAAATTACATTTGCATATTTAAAACAGTAGTCAACAATGCATCATTGATAAGAATCATAATGAAAACATAAAACACTCCAAAATACACATGAAAATTCAAACACCTAGGCAAAAACACAATATGTCAAAAGAAAGCAAATTAGAAAAGCCTAATGAATGAAACAAATTGCATGTGAAATAATGGAAAGAACTTTGAGCTTCTTCAGTGGGAAAGTGCGAAATCTGAACAGTGTTAATGTTATTATTCCTCATAAATTTAACTCTCTCCTCTCAAAATATCTGTGCGTATATATGTATGTATGTATGTATTTATAGTGAG
The DNA here is from genome assembly GCF_045843805.1 of Urocitellus parryii. Taxonomy (NCBI): domain Eukaryota; kingdom Metazoa; phylum Chordata; class Mammalia; order Rodentia; family Sciuridae; genus Urocitellus; species Urocitellus parryii. The sequence goes on from NW_027554068.1 coordinate 292,649, forward strand.
GATTGAACCCAGGGGTGCTGTACCACTGAACCACATGCCCAGACTAGTATTATTATTATTATTATTATTGTTGTTGTTGTTGTTAATTTGAGACAGGCTCTCACTGAGTTGCTTAAGGTCTCACTAATATGCTGAGGCTAGCCTGGAACTTGCGATTCTCCTGCCTCAGCCTCTGAGTCACTGAGATTACAGACATGGGCAACCACACCTAGGTCAAAATATTTTCATCTTCTTCTTTTTCCTCTCCCTTCCTTCCTCTTCCTCTTCCTTTTTCTGGTGCTAAAATTTTCATTGCAGATTTTATCTGGACAAAATGAAGTCCTTTAGAATTCAGAAATGAGGAAAACTTGCGTAACAGTAACAAAATTCAGACACAAGAAAAGGCATTCTTAATATCAGGAAATAGATTTCAAATATTTAATATCTGAAAAAATAGAGCCTTTTGGTGCTGGTCACATGGGGCGGCGGCCGCAGGGGTGGAGGGGGTGGGGTGTTGTGCAGCAGGGTGGGCTCTGGAGACTGCGCTGCTGCAGGTTGCCAGGGCTGCTGTGGACAGTCTCTACCTGTTGCACAGGTAAGACCACCAGGTCTTGCAAGTGCTACATGGAAGCGCTAGGTTTGGCTGGAGCCTGGTACACAGCCAGGAAAACATCACCATCGTCTATGACTTCTACGGCCTGATCAGGCTGCACTTTATCCTTCTCTGGGGAGCAGGGCAGAGGAACCAAGCAGTACCAAAGATGGGCCGGTTCAGTGGTGCAACAGATGGAAGTGGAGAAGCCTACGCTGAAGAGTCCACAAGCCGAGGTCTCCACACTATCCCGACGAGGCAGAGCAGAGAAGCTGTGGACAGTTGTCAAAGACGGCCGACACCTACGTGGTGGAAAAGGATGTCATAGTTGCAGAATTTAGCAGGGGACTCTTTTACTCTCTGAGGACAAGCTCTGGGACAAAATAAAGGTGAAGGTTGCCACCGCCAGTTGGCATGATGATCCATGGAGTGTCACCAGGAGTTTTGGAGGGAAAGAAAGGTATCATCGTCACCATCTCCCCCGGCTCCTGCTGCAGACCCACTGCAAACCCGGATAGCTGTGTTTTCTGCTTCTAAGACTTACTTAGACCACCTCAGCGACTTTCCCACCCACAGGGATGCACCTAGCAGCTTCTGCACAGATGCCTGTGATGGTTGTCTTCACCAAAAGTAGATGCACATCACACCGTCTCAACCCTGGGGGTTTCAAAAAGGACCACAGGATGATGGTTCCACTCTATTCAGTTCCTTTTTGCACAGTATATGCTCGAGTGGCTCTGGGTGTGGGGAGCAAGCATTCTCAACCCCTGGTTAGGCAAGGGGGCCTTAGCCTGCAAAGCCTGAATCCCAGCGGTCAGTCAAGTTTTGCCAACTCATGGTCACGTACAGCATTCTGACATTTGGAGACACGTTTCATTTATCTGATGTATTTTCTTTTTGACAGATGATCCAGTGTGCTGTCAGATTCATCCTTTGCAATGCAAACTTAAAAAGCCTGTGATAAACCTCTGGGGCCAAGTGGAGGGCCCAGAGTAAATCACCACCAAGGTGTGTGGCCGGACCGGTGAAATCGCCCGCATATCCTTGCTTTGCTCCCAGGCTGTTGAAGAGTGGCGTTGACTTCAGAGCCATGGCAACCTAACTTGTCAGCTCTTAAATTTCAGATGTTGTGTTTAAAGGGAAATTGCCTGTTTTCCCCTTAACAGATGACATACAGTCTTGGTTTTAAAGGGTTCACTAGGAAGATGGTTGAAGATTGTTATTTTGTAACTGAGATCACTGGTGTCAGCTTAGAAATCTGTGGCTGGGCTGCCCCAGACAGAGATGCTGTTCTTCATGAGGTCTCCCTAGACAACCCGAGTGCTGTGCTCTTTGCTGTTTGTGACTCAGCGGCTTTACATATGGTTAAGTTACAGAAGAGTCTGGTCAGGGGTATAGAACGCAGAAGACCTAGGCTCTTCCTTTTCAAACTAGACAAGCCTGCTGGCTTCTGTCCTGTGGGTTTGCCGTGTCAGATGCTGCTTCCTCCATAATATTTTTGTTCTTCCAGCTCTGGTGGTGAGTGCGTTTCTAGATTTGGATATCTAATGAGTCACCTTTTAGTCACTATCTTTTGATTTGTAATTGTGGGTAAGTAGTGATTTCTTAACCCATGATCCATTTTATAACTGAAATTTTCCCCTTTAGAGTTTGTTATAGCTGGTTTTCATACACCTTGCTATGTGATATGATTCTATTCCAGTAGTATTATTGACAGAAGCACCAAATATCTGTGGAATAGCACTTAAAATATGGACAAATTATGTGTGTCATATATCTGTTGAAATAATGTTGAAAGTGCACTTTTGGTTCATGGAATCAATTAATACTTTGATTGGTGTGATGATAATTATGCACAAACCCCACAATATGGATCAGCATCAAAACCTACAGTGAAAATGTCTTTGATTCAGATTCTAAAAAGACAACCATTTTTTTTTTGGGGGGTGACATACCGTACACTCAAAATTCATGTACGTTTCTGTATGAATATGGTACAATGTACAGATTTAAAATTCAGAGCTTAGTATTGGGCACTGCAGACACTGGTGTGAAATGATTCTCTCGCCTGGCGTGCTTCTGTACTTCAGCCTAAGCACATTTCTGTGTTGAACACATGGGTTTTTGCCTGTGATGTTGCTTGGCAGCAATTCCAGATGTGACATGGACTCAAGAAGATCAGTACCTAAATTCCGAAGCTCCTCTGCTCCTAATCATGTCTTCTCTTCCAAACAGAAGATGTGGAGAGCTTTGCACTTGGAGGCACTGTGTAGCAAAGGTTCTGAGGGAGGTGGCTAGGAGGCCTCTTGACTTCATGCCTCACTGATGGAATCTGCGGGACTTGGGATCAGCTGCAGTGCTTTCTCTAGCCACATGGTCAGATGATTCTGTGTCAGGCTGTGTGCCCAGGGCTTCTGAGGCTTCTGGATCACGTGCAGAGGTGCTGCATGATGAGAACTGGTGAACGCACCTGGCAGCGAGGCTCTGAGTTCTACCCTTGGCAGGATGTGCTGAGACATGCCGACTGTGTGGATATGGTGCAGAGCCGTCCATAGCTTCAGGGAAAGAGCAAGACCCAGAGTGTCCTTTGGTTTTCTAGCTTTCATAAAATACCACCATCGAAGCTCAAAATTGAGAGTTGATTGGGCCACTGTGGATGGGATCTCTTATAAAGGATGTGCAAAATCTGAACTTTTGAAACGTGATCTATGAGTTCAAAATGTAACAATAAAAGCATTTGTTCTGTTTCCTCTGGGGGGAAAATAGAAGCTTTTATTTTGTCAGGGATTCTATTTGATACTACATCATCAGTGTTTTCTTTAATTTTTACAAAAACCATAATAGGTTTAATATTGCCCACATTTTACAGATAAGGAAGCAGAACGAGAGTTTATGTAATTTTGCCCAAGGTTCAAGGCCAATAAATACTCTGTGCTAGTATGTTTTTTCCCTGGAATTTATTTACTCAGACAGTGAACTTGTATGATTTTTACCAATAGCCTAAGAAATTGGCTATACAGAGTGAAGAAGGGGAATAGAGAATTTTATTACTTTAGAAGTAAAATTGCCTACAGCCTTCAGTGAAATATAGCACAGTGAAAATATTGCTTCCCTGTTTTATTGGTTTAAATAAACTGAAAATCTTGGTAAGAATAACCAAACAGGCAAAATCTTAAAGACAAAGTTTGAACCACAACAAAATGAAAAGACAGTACCAGAAACTAAACACAACCCGGAGGAAAGGCCTCAGTTGCAGTGAAAATAAATAGGATGTTGGAAGAGGGAGGTATTCAAAGCAGACTCAGACTCATGCAGATCCCACAAAGGACAGAAATAGCCAAAGGCAGTCAAGGCTGAGATACTTTGAAAAGTTCTGGACATTCAGTGTTCTTGTAGCTTTATGCAGCATCCCTGAGTGGTGGAGTGAGTCAGGTGAAAGAAGGAAATGGAACATAGAACAAGCAGCTGCCTCTTGGTGCATGGGAAAAAGGGAAAAGGTAGCAATCATCTACCCAACTGCTACTCTTGGTTTTCTGCAAAGAATTAAATCTTAATCATCCAAGGAAAAATGCATCAAGGATCCTCAGAATGAGGTTGGAAAACAAATGATGAAATGATGTGCAGCCTGAAGGGCTTAGACAGAAGGGTACGCACGTCACAACATGCTTGGGCATGCATCTAAAATAATCTGGAGCAACTGGATATCAGGATGGATAAATCAAGAGGTATGAGATGAATTGAATGGCAACCATAGACTCTAGGTGGTAGATACACAGGGGTTAACTGTACTTTGTTTTAAAAAACATTTTGATATATATCTCAATGTTTTTATAATAAAATGTCCAGTACAGAAATATATTAAAGAAGTCTTTCTTTTTAAAAAATACTCAAAAGGCAATAAGTAGACAGAAAACTGTTTATAAATAATTTTTAAAATCTCCAGCAACAATTGGCTTCAGAGCTCTCGATTTTCAGTTGAGATGGCCTCCCTCCAAGCCCCCAAAACTCACATTTAATGACAAATCCTAACCAGAGGCAGTTGTTATGCAACCTGTGGGAAGTTATTGAAAATATAAAAAGAAGGAAATGAACAGAGAAAACCAAAGAGAAATGAAGAAAATCCACAAGGAGAGCTGTGTTCTGATGAAAACATGCAAACAAACAAAACCAACAGCAAGAGCATCATTTCTCCATGTGAAAAAACACTGAAATTATAAAAAGTCCTATTTAATGTTACATTAACATATAATATTATTTAAAGAGAATTTTCAAAAAAAATTGTTATTGGTTACTCTGATAACTACAATATATTTAAATTATAAAGTTTCTTTCAAACAATGGCTACAACATGATAATCAATGAACACAATTTTTTTTTCTTAGAGAGAGAGAGAGAGAGAGAGAGAGAGAGAGAGAGAGAGAGAAGTTTTTAATATTCATTTTTTAGTTTTCGGTGGACACAACATCTTTATTTTATTTTTATGTGGTGCTGAGGATCGAACCCAGCACCCTGAGCATGCCAGGTGAGTGCGCTACCGCCTGAGCCACATCCCCAGCCCCAAGAACACATTTTTTTAAAAGATGAAAATCCAAGTAGCACAGATCAGAAAAGAAACAGAAGAAAAACAGAAAATCATTCCAGGAATAAAATAAGTATTAAAAGAAGCAATTGGGAGAACGAACTTTTGAGAACAGTCAAGACAGTTAACAGAAATGGCTTGAGAAAAATGTGTGTCATAAAGTGGAAAGCGATCATAAAATATTTCAGGATAAAAGATAAAGTGATAGTTCTAGGAGACAGACAAATGATCCTTTTAAAAGTCCAATCATTTCCATGAACAATGGGAAAGAACGTTTATTCCCACATGCAATAGAATACGATTTTTCTAACATTAAGACAGCCTCGAGTCTGCAGGGAGAAAGTTCAGACTTGCTCAAGGAAAAAATGATACAGAATCACCAACAGTCACTTGGCCACACACTAGTTTAAAATATAAACACAGAACTCCTTCATCCTAAGAGAATATACATCCTTTTAATCATTTGGTTTTCATTTAAAAAAAAAAAAAACTCATAAAGGAAAATTTGATATTTTGTTCACACTCAGAAATCACTTTCAAGGTCTACAAAATGCTACAAAAATCAGAGCATGCAAACAAGTCAAAAGAAAATGTCATTTCTATGATTAAATCCCTTTATCACGTTTTTTTATTTTATTAGCCATCTACATTATTTAATTGTGCTATTTAATTACATGATGTGTGGAGTTATTAAAATCATTTTTTACTTACAGTGATTCGTGTGTGTAGGTAAAATATGAAAGAATCATGGAGAGACAGTGTTTCCTGAGAGCCATAGACACACAGGATGTGCGGTTTTCTCCTGGAGTCGCCCTCTGGTGTCTGGTGCTTCTAACTGCACCACAGGAGTGATTGGAGGACTCTTCTTCTGTTCTTAACTGAAGATTGGGCTTCTTTCTCACCCACCTGAGGTCCTGGCCCTTCAGTTCTCCATGTCTGTCTACCTTCCAGCTGCTTTTCTCCTTCTTCAGAAGCTGCTGCAAGACTTTGGTTAAATGATACGATCATTTATATATTTATTCTTCATATAGTTGGCATCCATATGCAATATTTATGAAAGTTATAAAGCATGACTAAGACATATCCACAGAGGGAGGCAATTTTTCCTGTGGTTATTTTTCAGAAGTTTGAAAAGTATTCATTAAATCTGAGAGAGAGAGAGAGAGAGAGAGAGAGAGAGAGAGAGAGAGAGAGAAGAGAGACCTAAACACTCCATGTAAAGGAAACATTGATTTTAATTTTTTTAAATCACAAATGTAAATATGTCTCCATAGAAAGTTATTCTTTTCAACCATATGTGGAACACATTTATCCTAAAAAAGTGAAAAAAAAAGAATGCTATAATGAAAGCTCAATATCTAAGTGAAAATTAAAAAAAAATAGATTAAGTATTAGGAATGGAGAATTCTCACATTTTAAGAAATGGAAAATTACACCAATTTTTAATAATTCTCATTAATATAAAAATTAATCTAAAAGACAGAAAAACTTAAGTAGTTGTTCAAAGCTTGACAATTTTTAAATTAATTTTAACTGATAAATAAAAAGATATTAATCATACATTTTAATGGGGTACCATGTAATCTTTTGATACACATATACTTCTGCAACATTGAAACGAAGTTAAACGCATTTATCACTTGTATGTGGTGAAAATTTTCAGTCCTTTCTTCTAGTTCTCTGAAATGTATGGTACTTCATCATCATCTATAATCACGTATTATGCAACAGCACATCAGACTTCCTACAGTCATCCAGATGTAACCAATGATCCATCTTTCCTCATTCCCCCTACTCTCCTTCAATGTCTGCTAACTACCATTCTATGTTCAATTTCTATGAAATCAATTTCTTTATATTCTACATATAAATGAGATCATGCAGTATCTATTTTTCTTTGCCTAGATTATTTCCCTTAACATAATGACTTTCAGTTCCATCTTGTTGCCACAAATGAAAGGATTCCATTCCTTTTTCGGGGCAAATAGTATTCCATTATGTATCTGTAATTCATTTTCTTTATCCATTCATTAATTTATGGAAAGCCAAGGTTGATTCTGTTTCTTGGCTATTAAAACTAGTGCTTCAATTAATTTGGGAGAGTAAATGTGTTTTTCACATACTGACTTCATTCCCTTGGTATATATGCCCAGAGTTGAGATTGTTGAATCATATGGCAATTATATTTTTAAAATCATCACAATTGTAAATATTTAGAAGCAATATAAATTTATATCCATGAAAGAATGATTAAATTTTACACATCAATCAGAAAGCATATTATACCGTCTTTAAAAACAAAACTCCAAAATGTAGAAAATATGTGAAATACATATGGTGTGATACTGATATGATATTGTATAACTGGATCCCAAATTCTCAATGTCTGCTAGAAAGTAAATCTAAATAAAAAGGACAATGGAACAAAGGGGAGCTATCTCAGAAATTAAAAGATGGTCTAATAATGAGAATTCTGCAATCAGGTCGAGAATGTACAGGAAAAACTGCCCAAAGATGACGGAATAAACACAAAGGGCTAGTCGTGTTGACATGGCTAACAACAAGCCCCAGAGAACGCACACGCTGTGTTCAGGACCAAAGTGAGCTCAGGAGCAGATTATCCTTATTATTAGGCCTGTCTTTGTGCCCTGGCATTTTGAAATCCGGGGTGCTTGCCGATCCTGGAAGGACTGACTTCCCACAGCCAGTTAATCTCTGGAGATCTGAAGCCCTCACCTGCAAGCCTGGCCTTGATACGTACAACAACTCTCCAGAACCCCCAGCCACAACCACCTCCAGGCCACCACAGCCAGCCCTGATCTCCCAGGGCCAGCACTAGAGAGCTAAGCACAGACCCCGTCACCCAGAGCCTGCTGAAATGATCCAAACCAGCCTCCTGTTCACCCACTGCTTCTGGTAGAAACCATCATAAAGTCTATGGCCCCATTTTCCTTCTCCTTCTGCCTCTTGAGTGACCTTTGTGCACACTCCATGGTGTGCTATGTAGATTCCTTGCACAAGTATAAACCTGTCCCTTCATGACAGTCATTTCCATGTCTGTCCATTTTATCATAACTGGCTTAAATGAATTCTAAGCGCCTTTTCCAACAACCACCTGTATGGAGGAGTAAATTCATAATAGAACAGATTTCATGCAGTTAGCAACTATAATTATGAGCAAAATAAACAAAGAAGTAAGCATAGATGAAATCTGCTTTTAGTGTTCTGAAGAATAAATAAAATGTAGGATGATGTTTGAGGGGTATAAACATTTGAAGTAAGCAAGGAAACCACACAGAATTAATTCCCTATATCTAGGGCTTCAATATGGAGATGATTACAGTCACCATATGGCACAGATGATTTAAAGAGTAGGGAAACATTATTTTCCTGGCTAGAAAGACCAGAGCCACTAAAAAGTGATAGGGCAAATTTGAAAAGGAAAACATTTTTTAAAAAAGGATAATTCCAAATTCTGTATGAGTTTTGGGTGTATCTGTATATAACACTAAATCTCTGACTGGTTCTACAAGTGCAGATTACAAAAATATCTAAACTGTTAGTCATGTTGCTATTTAATAAGATAGAGTTTTCAATTTGAATCTAACCAGGTAAATTGGCTCTTAAAACAAATAGATCAACAATCTTTGAAGGAATATAACAAAATCCAGAGCTTCTACAACAAAATACTCCTAATGTCTGGAAAATAATCCAAAATAACTCAATATATGTACAAGCAAGAAAATGTGATCCTATCTTAAAGGGAAATTCACAATTCACCTTAAAAATAATGTCTTGTGAAACAATTGTTTTCCTAAGCAGTTAAATAATAGCATACATTGGAAAATATATTCATTGTATTTGTGAGATGTGAAAACAACATATATCTTTTCTTGAACTAAAAGCTCTCGGTGTGTAAATGTTTGCACATATGTGTATATGCATGACACAAAATCAGAACTAAGATTTCCTAGCCCTAAGTTTCAAGGTCATAGTCATTTATAAAATAACAGTGATACCTACAAGTTGTATGGATAACTTTATGTTTTGGGTAAGTACACAGGAAAATCAAAAACCCAATGTGCTTTTAACAAATAAGTTAGATATTCTTTTCTGTTGAAAATCCCACTTACAGAATGATATCATGTGATCTGAAATACCAAGGATCTGCTAAACTTCCAGTTTTCTACTTTTGAAGATGAGCTATTCCTGCTTTTCAAAGCAAGGTGAGGTGAGATGGCGCCACGATCCATCCCCAAAGTGTTACTTTAATGGAACTCTCCAAATCACCCAGTAAAAATGTCTAAAGTTCATACATTTCTCCACCAAATTATATATTGAAGATATGTGTTGACATAAGTTTGAGTAAACTACTCACAAAGCCATCTTTACAATTGAACATAATAAACAAAGTTATTTTACTTGCAATATAAATCTGCCATAGGTCCTATTGTATGTACCACAAATTCTATATAAAAAATAGCAACTGAAAAATATCTTGTTTTCAAATTCCCTGTTTCTCTTAAAATATTATGATTCCCATTACAGTATTCCCATATTACTTACATACAATAAATGTTTTATTATACCTTAAAAATTTATACAGATTTCAAAAGCAATTCAATTTCTGAGAAAAAAAACCTCATTCTACTTTCTATGTTTCCTAATTAGAATACTGATTTCATTCTAATATTTTTGTTAATATAAAAATGGGACAACTCATCTCTAGTTATTATCTTCAAAAAGATAATTCATTGAACCGCAAATTAATTCAGCATTTTTTAGGGTTGGAAAAATTATGTCAAAGATCCTCATAAAGGCATAGACTATAAAAGCTTATTATTTTTTCTAAAGTGAGCATTATGGTAGCAATTTAAGAGGACCATTTTCTGTTAAATACTACTCATGTGTCCTGGGAAAGTTAATACTCTGGATCTAACTCAAAATGGTAATCTGGTGTGTGGTAGGATGACCATTAACAGGACTGACTTAAGGTGTAAGTGAAAATCATAGCTATCGTTTCTGGGCAACTTTCTTTTATGCCTCTCACTTTCAAAAAAGGTAGACGAACTTTGAGAATGACCTCCACTGAGGCCTGAATGAGAGTGGACACTGTGGTATTTGGAACTTCCTCTGTCCCCAAAGCTATAGCCGTAGGTAGAGAAAGCCCAGGGTATCTGGGCATGGAGTCCTTGGGCTCCCCTCCCAGATGGGCTTCTGGCTTCATTTCAGGGCGGACTTGGCCTGAAATCTGGCTGACTGGACCCCAGCTCTCCTGGCCTCGTCCCTGACAGCATCTTTGCTCTAACCTCTGCTGTTGTTTGTTGGTTGGTTTAAGAATTTCTGACTGCAGCTTTGTGGATCGCTGCTGTAAGACCTGATGTGATTTCCCACCATTGCTTCCTAGAAACTTTGGCCCCTCTGTTCTTCCCCCATCCTCCTGGATGCTGATGTCTACCGTGCTGGGTAGGTCGGGAGTTGGCTGTGGCCTTTGAACAGGTCATCCTCCTGCCTGGAAAGCCTTCCAGCTAACTGTGCTGGGTTGGGGCGTTTTCATCCCTCCCAGTTCACTGAGCACCGGGTTCACGTGGATCACCACACTTGACTTACACAGTAGGTGGTGTTTGGGAAGACTGGTCCACTATCACCCATATCCTCATAGACGACTCACCTTATCTGAAATTCTAGCAAATCAAATTGCTGCTTAGATTGATGCCACATTTTCAGGTTTGCTCCCACAGTATTCATTAAGAGAAATAAGATACTTGTTAACATTGATGCTAACATTCAGAAGAGTCCTGAGGAGATGAGACAAAGGGTGGTAGATCTGATTTACGCATTCCAAATATGTATCTTGAATGTATGCGACATAAAGTCTCTGGGGCTAGAAACGGTGAAGGGAACACTGAGGAGCAGTGGTTACAAATGAGCCAAAGTTTGAAAGAGCACACACTTGGTGAAGCATGCTAAAGGTAAGGATGTAACCTGAGGACGGGACTTGTGCAGCTACCTCCCAGTTCAACACACAGACACTTCCAATTCCAGAAAGACTTACCACACAGCACATTCCACCTCACCTTGATTTTTATTTCTGTCATCATATTTTGCCTGTCCTTGGGTTTCACATAGGTGGAATTTCTCCATAGATATTCTTTTGTTTCTGGCTTCTTTTACTCGATACTAGGCCTATGAAATTCATGTATGTCCTTATGTCTAAAAGTAGTTTTTTTTTTCCCCCTGTTTCAATGCTGTGTAGTTTTCCATCATGTGACTATGCCATAATTAAGTTCTTTTGACATTGATAGAGGTGTGGGCTATTTCCAGTTTGGGGCTTTTGTAAATAAAACTGCAATGTATATTCTTACGAATGTCATCCAAATATTTCTCTTTTACTTTCTCAGGAGTGACAACAAAAATTATTTAGGACCACTTTTTAAATATTGATTCACTTGTCCTACTGTTCTTTGGAAGAGTAGATATAAATTGTTGCAAGGTGATGTGTTACTAACTACAATTAATGTTTAAACCACTTTAATTTCAAAGAGCTAAATCTAACAGCTGAAGCAGACATGCCCATCAGTTTGCTCCTTCGCTCCTCCCTCCCTCCTCCTTAACTTTCTGAGAGTAGGATGCCCAGTCACTCCCTCTGCTCACACAACCTCAGCCTGAACCTTCTGACCACAAGAACATCTCTTTGCACAATCACAGTGCAGTTATAAACTTTAGATAACACAGATGCCATGCTATTATCTAATATGCAGTCCATTTTCAAATGTTGCTGATGGTCCCGATGCTCCTTTTACAAAACACTTCCCTATTTTTCCCCCAGGATGCAGCCCAGTATCACAGAGTTCATCAGGCTTCCTTGTATTTTGGAACACCGGGGTTTTGGGAGAGTGTAAACCCATTGCATTTTAGAATGTTGCCCTTTTGTTTCTCTGATTTTTGTCTCATGGCTCAATTTAGGTTATGCCTTTTTAACACGAATAGTTACACAGTATGGTAGGGTTTTTCTCCATGCATCACACCAAGTGGTATTTGATATCATTAACATCAATATACTCAGCCAATAACTAACATTACTGATAATGTTAATTTTGATCGCTTGGTTAAGAAGCTATCTTGTAGCTTAATAATCCACATATTATAACATTCACATGCTAAAATTGTTTCAGTGTGGATGTGGGGTGCTCCCCCAAAACACACGGGTAAGATGATGCAAGAAGACTCAGAGATGAAATGATTGTGTTAGACAGCCTTAACCCAATCAGCAAATCAAACCCTGATAGGGATTAACTGAGTAGAACTAAAGGCAGGTAGGACGTGGCTGGAGGAGATGGGTCATTGGGGCTGTGCCTTTAAGGTCTATATTTTGTCTCTGCTGAGCCCATCTCCCTGCCTCTCTGCCCCACGCTTCCTGGTGCGATGCCTTCAGCTGCTTCTCTCCACCACACTCTTCTCCCATGATGTTCTGCCTCACCTCAAGCCCCAAGGAATGGAGTCGGCTTTTCATGGACAGAGACGCCTGAAATTCTGAGTCCCCAAATTAACTTTTCTTTCTTAAAATTGTTCCTGTCACATCTTTTAGTCACTGCAGCAAAACAGCTGACTAAAACGATAATATAGCAATATAATTTTAAAAAACAGAGTAAAATAAAAATTCTGTAGTGGAAATTACTTCATATCCAGATAACATTTCCTAGTAAGATTTGAAAATGAACAAGTGCATGAGAAATATCACGCTTCTTGAAAATAGATACCCATTGTTACCATTCTGACATAGAGGTATATCCTCTGGAAATTTTTTCTTCCCTATAGATTTTTAGTCATTATAAAAATAGGATTGCATTTTATGAAATCTGTTTTATTAATGCATACAGTAAATATATGTCCAAAGTAATAATAAAACATGGGCAAGATCTTTAAAAGGCAGCATAAAACATGTAAAAAAGGAAGGAATTTGAGACATTATTTATGAGGCACATAGGTATAATATCATTGTTGCTTATGCTTATTTGTTCACATCTTTTTCATCCTTTATGAGATTTAACTGGATCTTGACCAAGTCTTTCCCTGTCTTTTGGTGACTCAGTTTTTCTGTAGATGTCCATTTATCAGTGAAACTGATATGATTGATCAGGAGGTACATCTGAATATTTTGGTGGAAAAGATGATAAGTCTTAGCAGATACTAGAATGTCTTGGTGAAGTGCTCAATAATCTGACCCGAGACAGCCTGGCTCACAGGAAATCAAGACAAAAATAGAAAAAATATTACTTCAAATCAGAGCAGTTGAGCATGGGTGTATCAGAGGGGAGAGAAGAGCCAACCCACATATTAGCAATATTCCTCCAGAAATTCAGGCACTTTTGAAGGGATATTATTGGAGAAGGAAAACATCATAGTAAGTAGGGAAACCATAAGCACATGGCCCACCCGAGAGTCCCCAGAGAGACTCAGTCCCCCAGTACATATATAATGGGGCTTGAGTCAATTTCAGTGACTCTAACAGCCTGGGCCACCTCACGTTGACTTCAGTCCTGAGCCGTGGGAGAAAACAGTGAGGAGCAGTGGTCAGTAGAGGTCTGAGGAAAGACATGGGCTATTCTGGTTGTCAGTGATCTCATCTATCATCTAGGCGCTTGTGGAGAAAAGTGATAACCTTGTTCTTAAAGTTTTCCATCTACAAAGTAGACAGAAGACCACCAGACTCATCTAAACTACAGAGTTGTATAAAGGCCAAACAACTACGTTAGAAAAGTGTGGACTTGTTTAGAGTGAAGGGCCTCTGGGATCGACTGCATCTGGAGCCAGAGGTGATCTGGGTTCTAATCTCTCTTTGTCTTTACAGCCAACGGTTTGGTTCTTATTCATATTAAGGCAGGTTCACACCAGAGTGCAGGAAAAGAATTCATCCTTCCTCCCTGAAACTGTGTGAGGATGACAATATCTTTCATCTAACTGTGCAAGCAGAAACTCAGGAGTCCCCCTAAGCTGACCCCCCCACCTCCACATCCATCCTATCAATCGCAAGGCCAATTAGCATACATATCTCCTTTCCAGTCACCACAAGAACTTTATTATGCACCATGACACTTTCACTTTGAATAATGCTGCCGCTGCTCATGATGATAATGAAAGTGATAAGCCAGAACTTTTGGACAAAGTGCTGAACCAAACACTTTCCCTATTCAATCCTCAAAAGAACTCTTGTTGATGTTTAATTTTCTCCATTTCCCAAATGAGACAACTGGGATAATGATATATATATATATATATATATATATATATATATATATATATATTTTTTTTTTTTTTTTCCAAATTTAAGTACTTAGTAAGTGGTGAGGCAGGAGCTTACATCCAAGCAAATTAACAGTAGATCTTATTCTCCTAGACACCACATTACAATTAGGATGACTGTCCTTGATCTTGTCATCCCTTCAAACAATTTTTCACACTAAGGCTAGAATATAATAATATTTCCTCTTGCCCGCAGGGCAAAGCATACAAAAGGTGTGGGTCTAGCTTAGCCGCTGGTTGAATTCCTGGATACTCTCATCATTCTCTACCCGTATTAGACAACATTCATTTATCTGAACACAGCTGTGTGTGACCTTGCCTCTAGCAGATCTTTGCATTTTCTTTTCCATCCCCTGGGGGCACATCCTTCACCAATTTTGCTTGGCTATTTTCTACTTATCCTTCAAGTAAATATTAAAGCATGCTTCTCTGGCAAGTCTATTTTTACTTGGCTCCCAAAGCCATGAGAAGTATCCTAATGGTGGATTCCTGTTGCAGTTTGTGCTTTCTCTCTTTTCATTCTGTTATAATTGAATGCTTGATTTACTGTGTCTTCCAATGGACCACAAGTTCCTTCATGGTCAAGAACATGTTTAATTTCATATGATTTTGGAAAAAGAACACTTAATTAGCACTTCTCAACATGAGGTCATTATAGGAAATTCAGAAGTTCCCATGGAATCTTTGCCATGTGTCACAAATATATTGCTATGTATTTGGTTGTGTGTGGAAAAGGGTAGTATTTGATGCTTGTTCCTAGATGAGGGCTTGTCCGTAAGGGAAATAAATTGGAGATCCTGCAATAACTTATAGCACCTTTATTCCTGGAAGAATCCCATATATTCTCAATATTTTCCAGGGTTTGCTTTTCCTATAACATTGACACCTCACTGCCTCCTCATGTGGCAGGCTGGGCACACTTCCATTCCATGTTTCCATTTACACCAAGGAACTGAGTGCTTTAATCTGGAAGTTCAAATCATTAAAGTTCCTATATAAATGAAATGTCATCATCAAGCCCGACTAGAAAATAGAATTATCTTAGTCAGCCAAGTATTCTAATTGATGCAGAGTGATCACAGGTGACGTGACTATATGGCAATGAGATGGATTTGTATCAGTGGTGGGTGAATCGGGCCAAGCACATCATAATGGCAACTACACATAGATTTTTCAGTTTCAAAGCAGCAGCAGAAGGTAAACATATGCTTCTGAACAGAGTAAAATCTTTGATGACTTGGCAGAATCCCCCAATGCTTCCGTCTAGGGGGTAGAGACATCTCTCATCACTGCTATCAGGGTACAAGGAATAAAGATTCCTGGTGGGAGGGTTAGTCTACCCTCCTCTCATTTAGGCCTGGAAAAGGTCGTCAGGAAGTGAAGAGAAGGTATTAGAAATCTTAGTGAATGACTTCAAGAAGAATAAAGGAAATCTGTATTCATTGATTGTGGTGGTTGAATTGTTTTCTCGTCTCTAACACGCATTAACCTTCCACCCTCTTTCTGTGGCCTCATCAGGAATTCATTATTCCTTTTTTAATGTTTGGACCAAGTGTTTCATTAAAAGGACAAGCTTGAGCAAGTCCCCAGCACAAAGCCTCCAGCTCTATAAAGTAGTCAGTTAATGTTCAAAGGAATTCTCATGTCCTTTGTATCCAACTGAAGGACAATAGCACATTAGTCATTTTTTTTTCAACCTCATTTGAGTTGGGGATGTGTAGGAAACAGAAGGAAAATAAAAGAAGCAAGCCCTGCCCTCTTTCAAGGCAATCCGTGGGGTTCTTGGAGCAAATATTATGTTCAGTCTAGCCTTCATCCATCTTCTCCAACACCTCATGATTGAGTCTGCATAATAATAGAAGTGTCAAAGAAATCCAGGACTGGAAACACATTGGAATGAGAAACCTGGAGCTCACAAAGAACTCAAGCTGTCTTTAATAACTTCAGGCTTCCCTTCCTATCTGCCTGATGGTCATCTCCGAAAGGGTTTTAAATCTCTCACGACACAAAGGAGATTTATCATCTTCTTCCCAAATGTGACCCTCCTCTTTTCTGCCTCTTTCACCCCAGAGGAAAGAATTAATCAACCCATCCCCTGAGCCACCTCTACACTTTGTTTAATGCACTAATTCTTTCTTTCGCTGATCTCCTTGTTACTTGTAAATAATGTATAGTACAGATTGCACCTTAGCCTCCCCCACCATAGTGATGAGCTGAAACCTGAGAGCAGGGCTACCATTCATTATTGCATGTGCGGCATCTTGCAGAGTGCTGAACTTTAGGTAATAATTCAACATAAGAATAACTGAGATATAGTCAAAAGTACATTGCAAACACTCTTCTAAGCAAGTTACTCATACTGATCCACCTATTGTATATTAAAGCTCTAAGAAATAGGCACAAATATTATGTCAGTTTTACAGGTGAAAAACTGAAGCACAGAAAGTTTAATTCACTTTCCTAGACCACATGCCTACTATTGGGAGGTTCCAAGATTCAAATCCAGGCACTTGGTGTGATTTAACTAAATTTTGACAGATTTTTCTTATTTGATAATACACTTTTTTTCCCTTCCAATACTTGAGTCCCTGACTAACTGTAGATAATATAACATAGTCTCAAACATCACAGACATATATGATCAGGTGCCACATAACTAGATGTTAGTCAGTGATGGAAGGCATATACCATGGTGCTCCTACAAGATTAAAATATAGCCCAGTTGTATAAAGATCTGCACCCTATAGGTTTGAGTAGGTCCACTTGGGGTTCACATAATAACAAAATCCCCTAATGATGGCTGAATTTTCAGGACATATTCCCATTGTTGAGCAACACATGACCATGTTGAATTAGACTTTATTTTTGGCAACATAGAAAATATTATATCTTGATTTGCATTTATCTGATGGCTAGAGATGATGAACATTTTTTCATATATTTATTGATTGATTGCATATCCTCTTCTGAGAAGTGTCTGTTCAGGTCCTTGGTCCATTTGGTGACTTGGTTTTCAGTGGTTAGCTTTTTGAGTTCTTTGTTTACCTTAGAGATTAGTGCTCTATCTGATGTGTGAGGGGTTAAAATTTTCTCCCAGGATGTAGGCTCTCTGTTCACCTCACAAATTGTTTCTTTTGCTGAAAAAGAAACTTTTTAGTTTTATTCCATCCCATTTATTGATTCTTGGTTTTAATTCTTGCACTATAGGAAGCAAACAACAATAAGTGTTGGCGAGGATGTGGGGTAAAAGGTAACACTCATACACTGCTGGTGGGACTGCAAATTGGTGCAGCCAATTTGGAAAGCAGTATGGAGATTCCTTGGAAAATTGGGTATGGAACCATCATTTGACCCAGCTATCCCTCTCCTCAGACTATACCCAAATGACTTAAAAATAGCATACTACAGGGACACAGCCATATCAATGTTTATAGCAGCACAATTCACAATAGCTAAACTGTAGAGCCAACCTAGATGCCCTTCAGTGGATGAATGGATAAAAAAAATGTGGCATATATACACAATGGAATTTTACTCAGCATTAAAAAAAGAACAAAACCATGGCATTTGCAGGTAAATGGGTGACGTTGGAGAAGATAATGCTAAGTGATGTCAGCCAATCCCAAGAAAACAAATACTGAATGTTTTCTCTGATATAAGAGGGTTGTCTCATAGTGGGATTGGGAGGGAGAGCATGGGAGGAATAGATGAATTCTAGATAGGGAAGAGGGGTGGGAGGGAAAGGGAGGAGGCAAGGATGGTGGAATGTGATGGTCATCATTATACAAAGTACATGTATGAAGACTTGAATTGGGTGTCAACATACTTTATATTCAAACAGAGATTCAAAAATTGTGGTATATATGTGTATTAAAAATTGTAATGCAAAAAAAAAGCATTACCTTAGATTAGGTAGAGGGAAGTGAAACGAGGGGAAGGCAGGGGATGTGGGGATAAGAAAGATAATAGAATGAAACAGACATTATTACTTTATATATGTATGTGTCTGTAGGACCAATGTGATTCTACAATATGTATGATCCAGAAAAATGAGAAATTATATCCCATCTATGTATGATATAAAAAAGTATATAAGTGTATTCTACTATCATGTATAACTAATTAAAACAAATAATTTTTTTTTAAAAAGAAAATATTGTATCTTGATAAAGTTTCTGTCACAGATATGATGGAAAAATTAAAAGCAAACCTGAAGTGGAAGCACAAACTATAAACTCTAGGCATAGCTAACAAGGAGTTAATATTAGTCTTCAGGAGCTAAAAACAAAGAAAGAACAGGCAAGATGAATTTTTTCAAAAGAGCAGTAAGGGTTACAGCTGCTATAGAGGGTGTTTGCCAATTTTAGCTAATTCAAATATTGGATTTTACCAATCACAAGAGGTATAAGAGACATGGGATTGAGCCCAAGAAAGTGAAAGAATGAGAACTGAAATAAATAAATAAATAAATACACACACACCCACACACACACCCCGCCACACACACGTACATGTAATTGGCATCCTTCAGAAGCCAAAGTAACAATGATAAAGTAAAAGGACAGGAAAAATAAAACTATATATAAAAAAAGACCTGTGTAGCTTTTCCATGGTTTCAAGATCACAGATCTGCCCTTATGAATATTTGAGGTTTGAATTTGCAATTTCAAATTACAAATTTGAAACATAACATTGAATGATCATGTTCAGTGGACTAAGGAAGACATAATGACTGAGATACATAAACAAACTGTCTTTTTTTGTTCATACTGAAATATGCTCCATATCCAAAATTATAAAATACCATAAAAAGTTGATGGTCAAAAGAATAAAGAGCAAGAGGGCCTCCCCAAGGCACCCTGTATTAGGATCTTATCTACAAAGGAAATAAGTGCGAATAAGCTTTTATAAGGATTAAACTACAGAACTGATAACATGGTTCAAAGTAAGATGCTACCCAAGAAAGGCAGAAAGGTTTTCTAAAGTTGAAAAAAAAGACATAATAAGTAAATTATAAAACTGTAGGTAGATTAAGTGACAGATCGGGCACCGGTGAAGGGAGAAAGAGCAACTGTGCTACAAGACAGGAAGAATATACTTGAGGACTAGAGGAATTTTAAAACAATCTCTCTGTGCATACATGCATACATATATATGTCTATAAATATGAAGAAGAAACTAAGAAACACAGTGAATAGAATGAGAAGGTAGAATGTAGGCTACAGAAGATGGGAAGAAGTTAAATATGGGGGAAACATTTAAAGAGACATTAGTGAGACAGTTCCAGATTTGAAGAAATTCATGTAATCTCAGATTTAATAGGAACCACAGTCATACAAAGAATTAATTAATGAATTTAAAAGTACAGAACATATTAGAAATATTATACTGCAACAGCTCAAAAATAAGGGTAAATAGATGAGCTCAAGCTGCCTGGGATAGAAGACATATTATGTGCAAAAGACAGACTGAAAGTTGACTTCTTAGTAAATTACAGAAGCCCCAAGATGGTGGAATGACGCATCCAAAGGGTGGAAATGAAAGTGCTCCTCAGCCAAAGTGTATCAAAGAGATAATAGTGACTCAAGAATGACAGATATATTTTATTTGGATATGTGTGTGTGAGTGTATTTGGAAATATATATATTTCCAACAAAACCGAACTTTACTAATAACTGTTTCTTATGAAACAAGGTCATATGAGGACTAGCAGAAGGAAGGAAATAAATCCTGAACGAAGACCTGAAATACCCAAAGAAATAACAAGAAATTATCCAGTATATTGGAAGATCACCACTTACATAAGAAGTAGTGTTCCCTAATTTTCAGAATAAACAATAATACTTAAAATATATGTCAATAATCGTGTCAGTTGGAAAGGCACAAACTAATAAAACCAAAGCATTTGGATGGCTCAAGATGAGAGTAAACACTTAATTTTATATTCTACTGGTTATGTAACTTACATTTAGAAGAGGAAAAAATAAAATAATAGAACAGCTGTATGATTCCAAACAAGAGTGGAAAAATGTAGAATAACAATAAAAATGCAAGCAAGTATTTCCCAACAACAACAAAAATAAAATCAAGAGCACAATATTCAGGGCTCAGATTATAGCTCAGTGGTAGAGTGCTTGCTTGCCTAGCATGTATAAGGCACTGGGTTTGATGCTCAGCACCACATAAAAATAAATAAATAAAATATTGTGTCCATCTACAACTAAAGAAATTATTTAAAAAGAGCATAATAATCAAATGAAAATTCAAGAAATGAGACAAAAAATAATTTCAAATATGTGATTATATTGCATTTAAACAGGTAAATATTCAATAAAGGGTAGTCATTGTAATATTTGTTATTTATTTTTTAAATCTATCGTTGTATACTAGACTATTAAACTATTACAAGGAGATAAATACTCATCACAGGAAACTTCAAGTCAAACAGATACTTTGGAAAAACATGAGAGAAAAATGAGGATAACTGTAGATAAGAGGTTGCTACGGACTGAACTACATCCCTACAACATTTATCCATTAAAGCAGTATCTCCAAATGTGATGGTGTTGGGGAGACGTGGTCTTGGGGAAGTATAAGGATTGAAAGCAACAAAACTGTCCTCATTGACAGATCCAATTTTCTCATAAAATTGCTAGGAGAATTAGTAGGAAAAAAATAGAAATAATGAGGGAATTTGTCAAGTTTGCTATAAGTATGATTTACATATAAAAATCAGTGGCATTTCTATATTCTAAAACCAAAATAAAATGCATTTTTTAGGACAAGAGGAGGTAATGAGGTGGGGTTTTCATGATGGAATTATTGGTTCTACCAGAAAAGCCATCACAGTACGCAAGTCCCACTATGTAAGGACCCGGGGGGGAAGGTGGCCTGCCACTTGCAGGCCAGGAAGACAGCCTTCACCACAACCCTGCAAGAGCCCTGATCCTGGAATCCCAACTTTCAGAAAGAGAGAAATTAATCTCTGCTGTTTAAGTCAACCAATCTATTATATTTTGTTATGACAGCCCAAAATGACTAATATGGAATTTTAATAGCTCAAGAAGATATGAAAATTCCCTGTAACAGTGTTAAAATAGGTAAAAATGTGTAGAATAAAAATTGACAGAAACTCAGAGAAAAATGAAAAATGCAGTACCTTGATGGAAGTTATCTCACACGTAAGCAAAACAGTCAGTGAGGACATGGAAGAGTTGGAAAGATCAATTTAAAAAGTTGGTCTTACAAACACATGCAATAAGTGAGTAAATGTACTTTTGATCCAGCACACAGGGAATATTGGAATAAAATGTCTAGGCATCAGCCACAAAACAAGCCCAATGGACCAGGAAACTATAGCTCATCCTCTAACTCAAATTTACTGTTCTACAGTCATCTCAACAGAAAGGTTTCTAAAAGGCAACAAAAATCCAAATGTATAAGGATTGAAAGCAACAAAACTATCCTCATTGACAGATCCGATTTTCTCATAGAATTGCTAGGGGAATTGGTAGGAAAAAAATAGAAATAATGAGAATTTGGCAAGTTTGCTATAAATGTGATCTACATACAAAAATCAGTGGCATTTTTATATTCTAAAAGCAAAATAAAATGAACTTTTTAAAAGAAAATGCCATGTACAATAACAAAAACATATGTAAATATTAGGTACAAATTAAAGAGAGAAGTTGTATAAAATTTCAAGGCTTTATTAAAATAAATTAGAGTAGGCCTAGATAAATGGAGCAAGATGGCGTTTCTAGATGAAAAAAGGTGTCCTAAAGTTGTTCATTTTCCCCAAATTAATGTAAAACATCTACATGAATCTAGAAGAGAGAATTTTGTATGGTGCAAACACAAAGAAATAATAACTATTTAAGAATATGAAATGTTAACCACCCTAGTTTGATAATTACACATTCTCTACCTATATTTAATTAAACCAGAGACCTTGCACCCAAATCTTCATCATGTCAAATTAGGCCCCACAACTTCCTTAATAAGGCTCCTATAGTGCAAGAATTAAAACCAAAAATCAATAATGGGATGGATTTAAACTAAAAAGCTTCTTCTCAGCAAAAGAAAAACAATCAGTGAAGTGAATAGAGAACCTACAGAAGGAGAGCAAATCTTTACCACAAGCACATCAGATAGAGCACTGATCTCTAGGACATATAAAGCACTCAAGAACCCTAACACCAAAAAAAATCCAATCAATAAATAGGCCAAGGAACTGAACAGATACTTTTCAAAAGAGGATATACAATCAATCAACAAACACATAAAAAAATGTTCAACAACTCTAGGAATGAGAGAAATGCAAATCAAAACTCCTCTAATATTTCTTCTCACTTCACTCAGAATGGCAGCTATCAAGAATGCAAACAACTGAGACACTGGAGTTATGCCTCGCAAGTGTGAGGCACTGGGTTCGATCCTAACACCACATAAAAACAAATAAAGGCATTGAGTCCATACACAACTAAAAAAAAAAAATTAAAAAAAGAAGACAAACAACAATGAGTGTTGGGGATGATGTGAGGAAAAAGGCACATCATACACTGCTGGTGGGACTGCAAATTGGTGCAGCCAGTATGGAAAGCTGTATGGAGATTCCTTGGAAAATTGGGAATGGAACCACCATTTGACCCAGCTATCCCTCTCCTCAGTCCATACCAAAGGACTTAAAAACAGCATACTACAGGGACACAGCCACATCAATGTTTATAGCAGCACAATTCACAATAGCTAAAGTGTGGAACCAACCCAGATGCCTGGCAGTAGATGAATGGACAGGGAAACTTTGGTATATATACCCAATGGAATATTACTCAGCATTAAAAGAGAATAAAATCATGGCATTTGCAGGTAAATGGAAATGCTAAGGGAAGTAAGCCAATCTCCCCAAATCAAAGGCTGAATGTTTTCTCACATGGGAGATGGGAGTGGGCATGGGAGTATGAATGACGGTGGAATGAGTTAGATATCATTATCCTAAGTACATGTATGAAGACACAAATGGTGTGAAAATACTTTGTGTACAACCAGTGACTTGAAAAACTATGCTGTATAGGTGTAATAGGAAATGAATTGCATTCTGCCATCATATATAACAAATTAGAATGAATAATTTAAAAAGGGAAAAAAATAAAGGCTTTATTTAAAACAAAAATAAAAACATAGCAGTTTGTAAGCTATGGAGTCACAGTCTTAAATTATTAAACCCTATCTCATATGTATGTACAATTACTATCATCCATTAAAAAGAAATTTTTAAAAAACAATGCAAATAAAAATTCTAAGAGCAATTTACTTTTAATTTACTGAAACCTCACATATTGATTCTAGTGCATGTGGAAGAATCAGCTTAGAAACTTTTGAAGAAGAGCAATGTGGTCAGGGAACTGCCCCACAGGTAGGAAGTCTTACCATAAAGCTTTGATATGGCCACGGAAACAGATGCAGAAGATGTGGAGAGAGAAAAACGAAAAGGTCAGAAATGTACCTGACTTTTACAATACTTGTCAGGAGCACATTATCATGGAGGGAAGATAGACAATTCAGTAAAAGGTGCTAGGGCATTTGCTCATTCATATGACCAAATGAGGAACTGGAGCCTTCATTTATGAAATAAACTAAAAGATCAATTTTTAAAACTTTTGATTTTGTGGGTAATCAGAGAAGTGAAATTAAAATCTAAGGAGATACAATTTCATACATACCGAATGGGCAAAAAAAAAAGATCAAACATTTGATAATGACAAGCATTTATTGCATGGGAACTCACCATTTACACAGAATTACAATGTTAGGTCCCCAAATTTTGTGAAGGTATTTTGTCTAAACACATTAATGTCAATGGTGGATACATCTTTGACTTAGCTATTCCAACTCTTGGGATATACCAAAAAAAAAAAAAATCATACTTGTACAGAAGGATACAAAGGAGTTATAAAAGAAGTACTACATACATTTAAAAAGAATAAAACATCCTAAATATCAAGAAGTAAATGCATAAACAAGTTTGATTGTGTTTCATAGTAAATAGTAAAGAGTAAAGGGTAGGGTGGGAGATGAAGGAACCAATGGAGAGAAGGAGGGAGAAAGAAAGGGAGGGAGAATGAGTGAGGCAGGAAAGAAAGAAACAAAGAGAGAGAAGTAAGAAGGTAAATACATACAAAAATTGGAAAATAAAAATTAAAGTATTAGTTGAAGGTCAGATGATTATGTATATAGGAAATCTGAGGGTTAGGGTTATCGATAAACAAACACTGCATCTAAGACTGTAATTTAGTAAAGTTGTAGGCTAAAAGTTGAACATGAAAAATATTGGTTTTATTTCCACCAGCAATAATTAGAAAATGAGGTTTTAAAGTAACAATTATTAATATTTTTTAAAAAAGAACACCTAGGATTATGTTTAAAAAAGGATATATAAGACCTCTAGGGAACATTGCTGAAAGACATTTTGAGAACTAAAATAAGTCTATCTATTGACCGTGTCTGTGCATTGAAAAAACCTCAATATTATTAAAATGTCAATTCTTTTCTGAGTTAGGTTACTAACTGAGATAAATAGACTTATAAAGAGGAAAGGTTTATTTCAGCTCATGTTTGGAAGGTTTGAGGTCATGACTGGGAAGCTTGTGGTTTGGGGGCCCTTGGTGCAGTAGCACATCATAATGGAAAGCATGGCATAGAGTAGAGCTGCTCCCTCATGGCTGGGAAGCAAAAGAGACAGAGCAAGAGGACAAAAGTCCGCAGTCTCCTTTGAGAGCACAGTCTCCCCACCAGTGACCAAAAACCTACCATGAGGTGACCTCTGCAAAGTTCAACCACTTCCCAATAGCAGGAAGCTGAGGACCAACAACATTCCAACACACGGGCCACTGGGAACATTTCAGAGGGAAACTGTGGCATCTTCCAAATTGACCTACAGATTCAATGCAACCCCAGTTGAAATTACATCAGACTTTTTTTTTTAATTTCAAAAATAGAAATTGGCAAGCTAGTTGCAAAATTTATATGCAAATGACATAAGATAGCAAGGCAATCATGAAGATGATAAACAAAATTAGAGGACTTGTGCTCCCTGATTTCAAGACTGACTCAAAAGCCAAAGTAATAAAGAGAGTGTGCTGTTTGCAAAAGTATCTACAAAAGGATTGGGAGAAACAAGGAGTCTAGAAATGGACTCACTTACATACCATAAGTTCTTCTAAAAAAAAATTGTCAGAGCAATTCAATAGGTAAGAGAAAGTTCTCTCAAGAAAGAGTGCTGAATAAACATGAGATCCATGAACTATGATTTTTAAAAGTTTGTAGTTATTAGCTCATTGGAATCCTCATACAACTCTAGGAGGAAAACACTAATTGCTATGGCCATCTTTACGGAGAGAGAACTGAGGTACACAGGGGCTGAGTGAGTTATCCAAAGTTACAGCTCACCAGTAGCAGAGCCAGAATTAGAACTTAGGCAATATGCAGAATTCAGATCAAGTTGGGATGATAGAGGAAGGCTTACCAGAAGAAACTGCTTGTGGCTTGGGAAAGATGCACAATGTTAATGAGGGGATAATTTTATTCATCTTTTTTTATGGTTCCCCTCAGAGGCCCTGCTTTTAGTTAGGCTTCACTGCCTCTGGAACGGTAGATTTCTAGAGGGCACTGGACCAGGAAAATACAAACCCTAATTCACCTAATATGGAAGAGATACTGTGAATACACCTAGGACCATGAGGGGCATTGAACTTGTCATTTCTCCCTAATAAAAGCAGAGATCCAGGCCCAGATGGTTTCACTGGAGAAGGCTTCATGTTCACAAAGAAATCACATGAAATCCACGTAGTCTCTTTCAGAAAATAGAAGAGATCTCTGACTTAACTTTGTGCTGCAAGTTCTTGCCAGTGTAGTAAGGCAAGAGAGAAAATAAATTGTACATAGATCTAAATCCTAAAGGAAGAAGACATAAAACTGCCCCTAGGTAATGGCATGATTGTCAACATGGAAAATCCCCAAGAATTTCTAACATTCAAAACTTATGAGTTCAGCAAGTTAGCATTATATAAGATATTTTAAAAGTACACAAACATTTTGTAGACACAATAATTGTGCACTATTAAGGCAAAAAAAAATTGAAAACAGCTAACCGTCTCAAGAAGAATAAAGCAGAGGATTAAATCTGCTTGGTTTTGAGACTTACTTGAGAGCTACAGTACACAGTATGTGGAACTGTCAGAAGTAGAGACATATAGATCAACAGAACAGCACAGAGTACCCAGAAATAGATCTGTAGAAATACGCCCCAAAGCCTTTTTTTAAAGGTGCAAAAGCAACTCAGTGGAGCAATAGATCATCCAACAGTTCAAGAAATAGCACAGAAGCAACTGGACATCCATAGACAAAAATAATTTGAAAAGGACCAAAAAGGGCCTCAACCTAAGACTTTAAAATTCATCCAAAATCAACATCAAATGGATACACAGATCATAAACTTAAATGTATAGCAGAAAACTACAAATGTTTGAGAGGAAAGCATATAAGAAATCTTCACACTAGAGAAAGGCAAAAAAATTTAGACTTGACATTAACACTACCTAAGGAAAACTAGATGGAATGTACTTTATCAAAATTAAGTTAAAATTGAGTGTATTCTGTGAAAGATATTATGAAGAAAATTAAAAGTACACTGAGATTTCATCTCACTCTAATCAGAATGGCAACAATACAAGCAACAAGAATACGAGCAATGATAAATGTTGGAAAAGTTGTGGGGGAAAATGTGCATTCATACCATGCTGGTGGTGGGACTGCAAATTGGTACGATCACTCTGGAAAGCAGTATAGAGATTCCTCAGAAAACTCTGAATGGAACCACCATTTGACCAAGTTTTCCCACTCCTCAGTTTCTAGTCAAAGGACTTAAAATCAGCATTCTACAGTGATGCAGCCATATCCATGTTTATAGCAGCTCAATTCACAATAGCTTAACAATGGAACCAACTTGGGTGCCCTTCAACAGATGAATGGATAAAGAAACTGTGGTATATATACAGAATGGAATATTACTCATCCATAAAGCAGAATGAAATTACGGCATTTGCTGATAAATGGATGGAGTAAGAGACTATCATGCTAGGTTGAAGTAAACCAATCCCCAAAAATCAAAGGCCAAATGTTTTCTCTGATACACAGATGCTGACTCACAATAAGGGGAGTGGGTAGGGAAGACTAGAAGTACTTTGGATTAAACAAAGGGGAATTAAGGGAAGGAATGGAAAATACAAATAAGAAAGAGAATGAATTGGACGTTACTATCCTATGTGCATATGTGAATACACAACCAATATATTTCTACATCATGTATAACCAGAAGAAGTTATACTCCATATATGTATGTCAAAATACATTCTATTATCATGTGTAAGTAATAAGAATAACTACAAATATTTTTAAAAGAAAGATATTATGAAGACAATGAAAAGATAAGCTTCAGAATAGGAGAAATATTTGTAAGCCTACATACCCACCAAGAAACAGTAATATGTAATGAACTCTTAAAATATAACAGTGGGGGTAAAAACAAAACCAAAAAAAAATCACTTAGGGCACAGACAAAAGATATGAAGAGAAATTTCAATGCAAAGGATACATACATGACAATTGAGCACATTAGAGAGCTAAACATTATCAACTGCTGGGTACATGCAAGGAGGTGGTCACTACACATGGATTAGAATGGCTAAAACTGAACAAAAACTAAAAAAAGCATTTGGCTTGAATGTGGAGTATGTGGAGAAACCATACTGCACATGTATTGCTCATGGGGATATAAATGGTAGATACACTGTGGAAAGTAACTTGGCAATTTCCTCAAAAACTAAATAGACCAAGCATAGTGGTCCACACCAGTAATTCCAGGGGCTCAGGAGCCTGAGGCAGGAGGATGGCAAGTTCAAAGTTCAGAAACTTAGAAAGAACCTGTCTATACATAAAATACTTAAAACAACAACAACAACAACAAAAAACGGGCTGGGGATGTGGCTCAGTAGTGCCCCTGGATTCAATGCACAGTATAAATTTAAAAAAAAGAAAAAAAGAAAGAAAGAAAGAAAGAAAGAAAAGAAAAGAAAAGAAAAGAAAAGAAAAGAAAAGAAAAGGAAAGGAAAGGAAAGAAAGACAAACCTAAATAGGTAGGAGCCATCTAACCCAGCAACTGCATTTATTCTGGAGAATTGAAGACTTAAGTTTACAAAAATCTGTATGTGAGTGTCCATAGCAAATTTATTTACCATTACCCAAACCCTAGGAACAATTCCTATGTCCTTATATGGGCTTAAAAAAATACTACCCCCCAAAAAAAGAAAGAAAGAAAGAAAAAAGATAGACACAAATACTACTAAAGCAATAAAAAGTAATGAATGACTGATTTATGCAAGAACCTGAATTAGTCTGTATGGGATTATTCTGAATGAAAAGCCAAACCCAAACAGTTGCAGACTGTATGATTCCACTCATACAACATTCTAGAAATGGCAAAATGGTGTGAATGGGGGACAGATCAGTGGCTGCTAGGGATTGAGGAAGACGTGAGCACAGGAGGAAAGGGCAATGGAAATAAAGAGCTCTAGGGTTATACAAATGCTCTCTGTCTCAATACTGATATCCGTACTTCTGTTGTGATTTTACTATAGTTCAGAAGGATGCTACTATTCAGGGATACTGCAAGAATGCGATCCATGATAAATTTCCTACATCTGTATATCAATATAGTTTTCTCAAAATTTTAATTAAAACTAAAGTGATCAATAATCTATTTTTTCACTATATCAAAGCTTTATGAGAGACCACATCTCCCTTTCTGTAATCACACTAGCCTAGTGCTGAGAATAGGAAGCAAGTCCTACATAAGACATTGTCAAATGAAGAATACATCCTACTCCCACTATTTTGTTTGCTTAAAAATTGGGGGGGTGTAAAATCGAGGTGCAAAGTGTCAAAATCCTGCCCCCCCAAAAAACTGGAAACAAACATGAATAGGCAATGCACACAAACACACATACACACAGAGCTAGAGATAGAGGTGCTCTTAGCATTTGGGAAATATTCAAAATTACTCACAATAAAATAACACAAATTGAAAACAAAAAGATATCTTCATATAATGATTGGGAAAAATAAAAAGGTGTGCATGTAAAGAATTATTTACATCCATTCATTGCTTGTGTTAATACAAACAAGTACAATATCTATGGAAAGAAATTTGGCAATTCTCAGCAAGACTATAAATGTACTTACATTTTAACCACAGCAAAGACCACTAAGGAATCTCCATGGAAGCTGCACCTTTAGCAATATGTAGGTACACATGCACAGTTATTCAGTATAGTTGTTTTTGTTTGTAAAACATCTTAAACATAATAAATATCCATACATTGAAGAATGGTTAAATAGTATCCACGAAGTGAATCACTGTGCAACTATATATAAAAAAAATGTTGAATGAAAACAGTCCAGAATATATGTGTTGTGCCACCTTTCCTATAAGCAGAAAGATAACATATATAAACATGTTTGTGTGTGTTCTCATTTTGTACAACAATGTTACAGGAAGGATACATCACAAACTAAGAAAATGTGTTACCTCCAAAGAGTGGGTGAAATAAAGCATGAACAAGGGGAAAAGCGAATGGGGCACTGGGAATGAGGAGCTAGTGCCATGTCTTCCTATGAATCTTTTTTTTTTCTAGAAAGGTCTAACTTTTAGGACCATAGCAATGTTTTATATATCCCTAAAATAATAAATTTAAATGAACCAGGATGCAGATAGAACCCAAATGAAAAATGAGCTGTAACAAATGAAATCTGCTGTTTTACAAATACATTACATTATTTCATGATCACAGTAAAGGAGAAGAAAGGAAAGGAGTGGTCTAACAGCTGTTAGACCACTTCCCTTCTTTATGTCGGGCAGCATACATTTACTGGTCCTGTATTTTGGACCAAACTTGAGTTTGCCAAGAATTGGCTTCCTCCATTGCTGCACCACACCACCTCCCATGCTGCAGCTGCAAAATTGTTCCTTCCTCTGTCTTTTGCATGCCTCACGGATAGAAAATGGCAGCTTCTTTCTCCATACATGGATATCATGCAGCATGTCCTTCAGGTTTGTTGGGCAATGACCTTGTTTCTAAATACTTTGTACCTGGACACACCTCAACCTTATCCAAAATGTGAGTTCCTCCAGTTCCCTTGTGCCTCTACCATGCTCACAGAGGGATCTCTCTGGCTACAGCTTCCTGCATGGCTGTGGCAGTAGCTGTGACTTGACATTAACACTACCTAAGGAATTTTTCCTTATTTTACCTAGGGATTTTTCCTTATTTTATTATAGCCAAACTCCTGTGTCCCTGATCTGCTTTGAATGCCCAGTTTTAGGTTCCAGTAAAGCACACCCTCTCCAACTTAAAAAAATGAACTATCTTCACCAATTTAAACTGTTATGAAATATTTCATGGTATGAATGAACCGGATTAACCAATCTTTATTGGTGAGGAAATGGTTTAATTTTCAGCCATTATAAGTAAAGCTGCAATAAGCATCCTCTATATGTCTCCCTGTGGTCATATAGGAGCACCGTTTATGTAAATGAATTTGCATGCAAGAAAATACTACGTAGTATATAATGAATGCACATATACCTAAAAATTATACAATGCATAATAATTACATTTAATACTACATAGTATATAATGAATGCACACATATATACCTAAAAATTATACAATGCATAATAATTACATTTAACCATTTCTTAACAGCACTCTCAGTTAGAAAAAGGGAAAAAAGACAGGAGGGAAAATGGAAACTCAAGCCAGAAATTTAAAATTGTATTTAAAGAAAAACTCAACAAAACATGGCAAAATGTTAGCATCTCTTTCATCTGAGTGGTTGATAACTGAGACTCTTTTTTTCAGCATGTTTAAAACATTTAATAATTAGAAAAAATGTGCTGCCCAATCAATTGTAACCATTGTGACAATCACTAAACATGTGTAGCTTCATCAGATACTTCATCAGATTCTCATCTGGAGCCTCCAAACTTCCTACCAAACTTGAAGGTCCATTTTTCACATTTCCTCTGAAAATTCACATTGCAGTCTTCTGCTTGACCTTCAACATCAACAAGACAGGCCTTGGAGTTCAGGGAACTGTCAACCGGCCACGTCTTTAATTTCTGTGCCAAGAAACAAGTTTGAAGGAGATAGGTCCTAGCTTCTAAAATTCAATTTCTGATACCTGCAGCTAGACCATGCCAATTGAAATGCGCCTAGATTTGGTTAATTGGAGGCACTCCACGTATAATTTGGTTGTGTACTCAATTCTATAGGCTCTATTTTTTGAAAGGCAATAGATAGATAAACAATGATGAGTATGGATGAAAAATATAAATCCTGTGCTAATTTTATGGCATCATTTAATTATGACCTGTTCGGCACAGCTTCTTCTTTTGATCATCCTTAAAATCCTGAATTTCATTATGGCAGAAACAAAAAAAAAAAAAAAGAGTTTTCTCTTCTTTTTAATGAACTTTACTTTTCAACCTAGAACTGATCATACTGACAGATGCTTTAATTCACTGGATGGTCCACATTTAACTTTGCATTTATCTCCTTGTTTCTGGGAATTTGTACTTAAGGAAATGGCCCAGGGATGGATGGGGCCACACAAAAACACCTGGGGGAACACTAAGGAGTCAGGCTTGATTGGGAAACCAAGTTCCCTACAAGGCTCAAGATCCCTTTCCTTCATGGGGCCACAGAACTCACACACCACCAACCCTTATTTTCTTTGTCTGAGATACATTGCATTGGAATCTCTATGTGTATGGTCAGAAATCCTTATACAAACCTTGCCTATTAGATATGAGCGTCCTCTTCTTATAATTAAGAACACTGAGACTAACAGAACTTGGAACTCCCCTACATAGAACAGAGCAGATACAGAATGAAAACACGTCCAGTCTGACTCTAAAGCTGCAAACCTACACCACACATTATCTAGTTGATTTTTAGAAGTAGGAACTTGTTCAGTGTGCAAGTAAGAAAATACAAGTAATAAATACAATATTGATTGTTTTAACTTATGTTGAACTTTCCCCAAATTAATATGTAATCATCTTCAAGTTGAATGACTACAGGATATTGGATTCACAAGTGATCTTTTAAAAAATGCCCTAGGGTAAGATAGATTGTATAAGTTACCTTACACAGGGCCATGTCCTACATATCAAAATTAGTTCCTAACTACACAGTAGAATTTCAGGGGTTCAAACCAATTCCTTTAACATCTTTCCAGATTCAATTCATTATTACAAGGAACAAAGCCCTTTATCTAACAATGACAAACATAAATGCAAAAAATTTTGAGAGAGACGATGCAAATTTTCTAATAGTTTAATCTTTTAATCAGACTCTAATGTAGGTGATTAGAAGAGCAAAATAGTTTTCTCTTTCAAGGGAGAAGAGAGGAATGTAGCATCTTTCTTTTTATAATCCTCTAAATTCCTAGGAAGACTTTCAGATTCTTCTTGGACATTAATCTCAAAGGCATCTTTGATATTAGCACAAATTTATCCCTCAATGTCTCCACATGCCACAAAAAAGTTCTTGCTCAGAGTCCAAAGAGTTGTGGTATCAGATAGAAGGACCAGGCAATTGTGTATGTGCACACACACCTACACACACGTGTGTTCATATGCAGAGTCTACTGCACCTTTGACATCAGGGGGTATCAACTGTGTCACCTTCTGTCAGTGAGTGGACAGAGAGCTGTAGTACTTGGCTGTCTCCACCAGCCAACGGAGCCAGCCAAAGAAATATTGCCTCTGGTCCAACATCCAGCTCAGTTATGTTTCTGTCTTCTTTTGTGTGCACAGCAGCAAGATGGCAGGTATCAGTGTGATGCTACACAGCTCACCAAAGGAAAGAAACCTGGGACCCCAACATATTCATTGCTGAAAGAATATCAGAACATTCAGGGGCAGAGTGGGGCCTCTTACCTGCAGACATGAGCATACTGACTTTCCAAAGGAACACAGAACGGGAGACGTTATACCTGAGCCAACCTATGATGGATAGGATGGAAGCCTACTTCCCTCTGACTACTGCCAAGGCACTTCTTTAAACCGCAGTGTGAAACCAGCAGCTCCTAGGGCTCCCAGCATATGTATCCCAGACATCACTCATGCCCCATCAGACAGTACCCTGTTGTGCTGTTTTACCCCAGGCACCGCTCTGCCCCTGAGATGCACAGGGGACAGTGGACAGTGCCTCTCCTTTGAGGTGCTATGGCCCTTCCACCTTCTGCTCAGGGACTTATCTGAGTGTACAGCCCTTTAAGACATCACGACAAAAGCTAAAAATAGAAGCAGGCCTTAACAACTCACGGGCTCACGGTT
Organism: Urocitellus parryii; assembly: GCF_045843805.1. Lineage (NCBI taxonomy): Eukaryota > Metazoa > Chordata > Mammalia > Rodentia > Sciuridae > Urocitellus > Urocitellus parryii. Next base: position 326,561 of record NW_027554068.1, read on the forward strand.
CAACAAAGGAAGGTGGAAGCTATACAAAGGCTTTTCTACCTGTGGTTGGAAAATTAGAGATGTTTCCTTTTCCAGAAAGACCCCAGAGGAAACAAACCGCAGTTGCTGATTGACATCGGTGATGGATCCCAATCTGTGCACTGAGATGGGTTTCCCTTCTTACCCTGTTTCTCTTATCCCAGTCTCCATTCCTTTGCTTTGGGAGCCATCTGCAAATTGACCACTGGCATGGAACCTTCAGGCCAGGCTCTGACTTTTGCAGGAAACCAGGCAAAGACAAATGAGATATTGAACTGGTAGAGTTTGGATCTGAAATGTCTCCCCAGCCCCATATGTTAAAGGCTTGATCCCTAGAGTGGCGCTATCAGGGGGTGGTAGGATTTTAGCAAGTGGGGCCTGGTGGCAATCTTTACACCTTTACCCTCCAGAGGCATGGTGGAAGCCCCCTCCACCCATCCTTGTTCTCTTTCACTTCCTGGCCTTGAGGTAAGTGGTTTTGCTCTACCACACACACCTACCTGGATGTGCCTCTGAGCCACGGGACTAAACGCAAAGAGGCCAACCAGTCATGGACTGGGCCCCTGGGCTGCTGGACTATGAGACGGAATTGTCATTTTACCTTTATGAGATGAGTTCAGGTGCTTGCTGCAGCGACAGAAGTTAAGACAGACACTTCGCTCAGAGATTGCTATTATTAAAGTTGAGGGGTTTAGTATCAAAATGGGTTCTAAAAACTTATAAATCAATAGCAGACAAACAACTTGAGTACAAAATGGACAACAGACCTGAACAGACATTTCTCCGCTGTATTCGATGACAAAGATGATTTCAGAAAAAGACCTAAAAGTGGCAAGGACATGAAAAGGTGCTCGACATGCCTAATCATCAGGAAAATGAAAATGAAAATCCTATGAGAAATTCCCTCGTGGCTCAACTGATGCACATCACCAAAAAGACAAAAGATAATGGAGGTTGGTAGAGGTGCAGAGAAAATTAAACCCAAGTACCCGGTTGGTAGAAGATGTAGACTGATACACCCATGGTGGAAAACAGCGTAGAGATTCCTAAATTACAAATAAGACCACCATAGGATATACCCCCCAAATGAAATCACCACCTTGTAAAGACATCTCGCACTACCACGGTCACTGCGATGTCACGCACAAAAGTCAAGATATGGAAAGAAACTAAATGTGCGTGAAGGGATAAAGGCAAGGTGGTGTATATGAATATAATGGAATGTTTTTCAGCCTTAGAAAAGGAAGATATCTCATCATTTGCACATAAATGGACCAGGCGGACATTATTCTAAGTGAAATGAGTCAGACAAAAAATAAGAAGCATTGTCTTACTTCACTTATATGTGATTTTTAAAAAGCGGAAGAGAGAAAGAGGAAGAGGGAAAGCCCAAATATACACGAAGAATAAAACAGTGGTTTCCATCATGAATGGGGTAGGGGAAGAAATGGGCAGAGGTAGAACAAGGATGTAAAGTGGCAGATATGCAGGATGAACAAATCTAGAGATTTAATGAAAAACATGAGGAATAAAGTAGTATTGTATTAGGGATTTTTGTTAAATAAATAGATTTCAGTTGCTCTTTTCCCCAAAAAAGTAATTATGTAACATGATAAATATATTCTACTTCATGAGAGTGACAATTTTTTACTATGTGCCTCATGACATTATGTTGTAAATCTCAAAAATACACAACAAAATTTATTTTAAAAAACATGTAGGTTTTCTTCTCTGGTGACAACAAGTGGCCGTATCTGTCCAATTCCACCCAAACGCAAACTGGATAGTTGTCATTACTTGCAACTTCCTGTTTCCCATCCTGAGAATAATTGTAAAACTGAACAATTCGCAGTAAAGCCTCATTCTCATCTCAGGCCTTTGAACAGATATCAGAAGAAAGCTTTCCTACATGACTTATCCCGCTGAAAACATTAAAATGACATAAATGTACGCCCACTTAGGCTTCTAAAGGCACAATTTCGTGTTGGAAACTCAGTGGCTGTGTTTTCTCTTTCTTGTGCTAGGCCATGGGATACCCACCAGCAAGTCCATCCCCTGGTGGCAGCAGAGGGGTGATTAATGCGTGTTATTTCTACAATTAGGACTTAATGTTCCCTTAAGTGATGGACTCTGTTAGTTCTAGATGAGTTACTTTTGTTTTTATACTTTCTCATTACTGATTTGTATTTTCTAATGTTCTCGAAGAGAGTGTAAAACAGAGCTGATACCAAGCACGTTATTGCTAGGCATTATTCAAACTGAATCTCGATGCATAGATTTTAATTCACAAAGGGGAGGACAAAGATCCACGAGGTACTTATTCAGTGCATGGCCAGAAGCTCCTGGATATTTGAGAAGCCCAATTCATTTATCTGGCTAGAGAGCTCTCTAAGGAAAGGGGCTCCCACACCCCACCTGTGTGATCCCTCTGCACTGGAATCTCTGCACTTTTAAGTAGCTGATCATGGTGTGCCCAGAGGACACATTATTCCTAAAAATGAAAGGGACATGTGGACAGTTTGGTCTCTAATGCCTTGCTGACAATGGAGTCGAAAAACTTGACCAATTAAGAAGCTTGACGTGGTTCTCTCTGTCCTTGGAGTCATCATCCCTAAAATGTTTCACTTGCATCATTGCCCTTCACAGGAAGCAAAGAAGTGGATTCAGATTCAACACATTCCATGATAGGCAAATAGGTTTTTTTTTTTTTTTAAATCTGTTTTTATTTTGAAAACTTAGAAATGTGCACTCTCTCTGTATGTACAGGGGATTTTATGGTCTGTCATACTCAGGATTCTTCAGAGAAACAGAAACAATAGAACAGAGCTATATCTTTATATTTATCTACATCTATACCAAGATGGGGGGAGGGAATTTATAAAGAATTAGCTCATATGATCATGAAGGAGGTGGTGAGTCCAAAGTCTTTAGAGCCCAGTTGAGTTGTCCTCGTGAGTCTGTAAGTCACATGCTGTCATGCATCGAGGAAGAGCCTGTATCCAATTGGAAGGCTTCCTCTTATTTGTGGGAAGTCAGTCTTCTGTTACGTTCAGGTCTTAAATTAATTTGATAAACCCAATCCACATTATGAGAACAAGTCCCAGGATAAGGTATGTCCAAATATTATATCATTTATTTAAGATTCTTTTATGCCTGTGGTGGACAGATGGATCTTCTTGTCATTAATCTATGGGTTTTACTTCTAGGCAAGCCGAACCTTATTGAAAAAAAAATGGAGTAAGGTAAAAGAATGAATTAGCCCATCCAGAGTATGATTTAACAGTAGGACTTGACTTCAACCCCAAAACTCTCACCCCACCATGCAAAGAAAGCAAATCAACCTCGACTCTTCCTTTGTTTCTTTTCGTAGTGGGTATTGAACTCAGAAGGACTGTACCATTGAGAGACATCCCCAGCCTATTCATTTATTTATTTTCAAATTTTGAGATAGGGTCTCACTCAGTTGCTTAGGGTCTTGCTAAGTTGCTGAGGTTGGTCTCTAACTGGCGATGCTCCTGCCTCAGCCTCTTGAGTCACTGGGATTACCATGTGTGCCAACTTGGTCCAGGTAAGTCAATCCTCTTAATCTATATCTAGAGCTTTAAGATCTGGTAAGTTACAGAAGGGAATTATCAAAAGAATTTCTGCCAAGTGCCATCTTCAATTTCAGTATCATGGTTTTCTCAGAACAGATTTCTCATATGAAATAAGAGGAAGAATTAGAGAAGAAAAAAACAAAGTCAATGTCCAGATCCTGGCCAAGGGTGTGGAGTCAATCCAGAGCTCAAACCGAGGGGTGAATAAGAAACTAGTCAGCAAACCAGTGAGAAGCCAAGTCACACAGACAAAGCAGGCTGCAGCTTTTTGGGCACAGCACGTCAGCATGTGAGAGAGGATGTCCAGGTAGGCTCAGAGCCCACACTAGCCTCTGTCCACAACTGCTTCAGGAAAATCAGGCCTGGAAAAAAATTGGGGACCGAGTTTAGTCAGGAAACTTTTCCATGGGGGAGGTTTGCAAAGAAGTTAATGAAGTTTAAGTTTGGGAACTGCTCAGCTGTAAGTGCGACTTTCAAGGCACGATACTTGTTTTAAATTTATATTTTATTCTTTTTCGTAGGTGGGTACCACAAACTTAGTACACTTCAATCCTCACAAAAACTGGATCCACTCTTGCTAAGATCCTGTCAGACATCTTAAGTACAGTGCAGTGTTCAGGATTATCAGAACACCGTGGTCCTTCATGGAATCTCTTTTGTATATGGATCTTTCCTAGAGAAGACTTGAATTTCTAAAAACGTAGAGGGAATCCCGGAGCCTTGGTAGGAAAAGCTAGTTCATAGTACTTGTGATCACACCTCTAGGGAATTATCTCAGTTGAACCATCCAACAAACAAAGTAATGTAGAGATTGGTGAGATATTTGTCAAAGAAGTACAATTATCTTTGTGCACAGATTTTCAAACAAGTCAGTTGAAACATAGAGAATAACAAACTGAAACTTAACTAAAATAACTTTAAGAAAAACTAAACATTCTTGACCATCTTCTCAAGTAAGCCACCCTGAAACCTGTCACATACCATAGAGGTTTAAGTCACGGGTGACAAACGAATAATGGCTAATGGCAAATTATATTATGGAGTAGACCTGAACTGCCAAATTATCTCTTCTTAATATCTAATGAGATGAACAACAATAAGAGGAGAGAAAAGAAAAATATTAAAAGTATCATTAGAAACAGTAACAACAAAAACAGACTCACTTGCAGCAACAACAAGTTAGATACGACTTTATCACATGTGAAAGTTTAAACTAGAGAATTAAACAGATAAAACAGAATTCGGCAGGACTCTGGACAGCCTAGGAATTTCCCCACTACCTTCCCTCACTTTCTCCCACAAATTGAATGAGAAAATAACTTAAAATGACAAGATTTGGGAAAGTTGCACAAACATTTCTCACTCCAGATAAATCCCAGTAAACACTAATTGAAGATCCTTGAAAATGGAGGTGACTCTAATTTCACTGCTGTTACAACAAATGTTTATTGCAATATTAGGTGAGATATTTTCAGGGTTTCCTACTGAATTCAAGAGTTACTGAAGGCTAGAATCATTGCGTCATTAGAAGAGAATCCCCTGTAACTGGAGGAATTAATTATCAGGGAGAAATTAACCAACTTCCCCAGGAGAATGGCTCAGGACCACAGTGAAGGGCTTGCAGCCCTGTTGAGCTCTCATGGGTCCTGCCTTGCTGGGCTGCAAGGAGCATATAAGCCCAAGTATGCAATATCCAAATTAGACTGTGGGTAAAAGGCAAATATGCCCTGGATGACCTTCAAGGAGAAGTTATCAACACTCTATGTATGAGAGTAGATATTATTTTTTTTTAATTTTTTTATTAGTTGCTCAAAACATTACAATGATCTTGACATATCATACATTTGATTCAAATGAGGTATGAATTCTTATTTTTCCACGTGTACAGGTTGCAGGATCACATGGGTTATACAGTCACATTTATACATACAGCAATCCTAGTGTCTGTTGTATTCTGCTGCCCTCCCTATCCTCCCTCCCTTCCCCTCCCCTCCCATCACCTCTCTTTCTACCCAATCTACTGTGACACATTTCTCTCTCTCTCTTTTTTCCCCCTCACACCATCTTATATACAATTTTGCATAACAATGAGGGTCTCCTTCCATCTTCCATGCAATTCCCTTCGCTCTCCCATTCCCACGCCCCTCTCATCCCTATTTAATGGTAATCTTCTTCTCATGCTCTTCTTCCCTGCTGTTTTGAGTCAAACCCCCCCCCCCGCCCCTTATATCAAAGAAGACATTTGGCATTTGTTTTTTAGGGATCGGCTAACTTCACTTAGCATAATCTGCTCTAATGCCATCCATTTCCCTGCAAATGCCATGATTTTGTTATTTTTTAGTGCTGAGTAATATTCCATTGTGTATAAATGCCACATCATCTTGATAGATGCAGAAAAAAGCATTCTACAAAGAACAACATCCCTTTATGTTCAAAACATTAGAAAAACTAGGGATAACAGGAACATACCTTAATATTGTAAAAGCTATCTATGCTAAGCCTCAGGCAAGAATTATTCTAAATGGAGAAAAATTGAAGGCATCCCCTGTAAAATCTGGAACAAGACAGGGATGCCCTCTGTCACCACTTCTATTCAATATAGTTCTTGAAACACTGGCCAGAGCAATTAGACAGATGAGGGTAGATATTATATCTGAAAATGCATCAGGTATGAGCTAAAGATGAAAAATAGTAAGTGCTCAAAAGAATTACAGTTTAAGAGGAAGGAAGGAAGGAAGGAAGGAAGGAAGGAAGGAAGGAAGGAAGGAAGGAAAGGGGAAGGAAAGGGAAAGGAAGAAAAGATGGGTTTGACAGAACTTAAAGCACAAAGTAGACTATAAGAGTAAATATAATCAAAGAACACAAAATTTACCACCAGAAACTTATCAGAGAAAAGAGTAAATAGAATATGATTCAATGAAATATAACCTCAAATACAAAAACATAGAACAAGTATTCACACAAAAAGGGATATTTGAGACCTAAGAATTCGAACTGAGGGTGTGAGTGGCATAAATCAGAAACCAATAAGAAATTAGAAATGACAAGAAACAGAATAGCCGTGGCTGCAAACAGGGTTTCTGATGCAGAGGGGAGTCTTGAGCTAGTTGTGGGTACAGTGGGGAAAGACAGCAATTAATACACACAGAGATGAGCCAATAGGACTGGGCAGAAAAGATGAGCCATCCTCACAGGGTTACCAGAAGAAAGGACAGCACAGGGACCAGAAAAAAAATCAGATGTGTAACAGTAGAACATTTCCCAGTCACTCAAATACCCTGTTCAAGTGATGGAATGTTAAGAACAATTAAATTATTTTTGTGTAGATTAATGTGAAATTAGTCAATAAAGAGATTACTATAAGGTTGAAAGGTTATAGAAAATAAAAGTCCAGGAATAGGGAAACAATGAAGACAGGAAAAGTTTGTCTGCATAATAACCATTGGAGACCTGCCTGAAACAGAGAGAAAGAAAAAGAGAATATTATTTTGAAGACAAGAATAATGGCCCTCCAAGGGTAGTGCCTGGATTTCCTACAGGATCTGCAAGACCATTTATGTGCATCCTTCAGGCCCAAACCTTTTTCATAATAGTGCTGAGATATTATTTTCCTCTTTTGCTGAGTTGACATTTGAATTGATGGTAGAGAGACTGTAGCAGATAAACTTCTGGCACCCAGCCCTACCAAGAGGGATACAAGAAATCACCTCTAATCATTGCGCTACTTTCACACACGAGCAGGAAACACACACACCCACACACACACACACACATATGTATATATTTACATGTTTAAAAGCTCAGCTTTATTCATATCTTAAACATTATTTTGTTAAATTTCAACCGATGAGTAGGGTCTTGTTGTTATTCTCTTTGAAGAATTGGATGGCACCAAGGTATGAAGGGTGTCTTGAGAAAAAAAAATAACACGTGATTATTTGTATTCTGATCTCAACTGTGTTTCTTTCAAGTAATATTGGTTTTACATGAAATGTATTGACACGGAAGCTATGTGTTTTCAAGCTTGAGTATTTGGTCAACATTTTCTTACATGTAAACAAAGTTTACAAGGCAAGTTTTATGTGGAAATTCAAATTTAGGAAAATGTGTACTTGTCATCCAGAACTTGACAGCTTCCCAGCATTGAAAGACTTTGTTGTTGAGGTCAGTGGTGATATTAACCAGTGCTATTTGGTGATATTGTGTAATGAAACCTGTCACTATCGGGAAGATACTATGTAATATAGTGAATAATATTTTACAAATAAACACTGTTCCATAATACAAAATGGTACATGAGAAAAAAATCCACTCAGAGTGTAAAATAGATGGGTAGTTTTAATGTAACCGAGGAGGAGAAATTAACAGAGGAGGAAAAACTCCTTAAGTTCAAATCCCACTGTACCGCTGTTAAGAAACTACCCCTTGCCAAGTTTTGGTTTAGTATCAAAGAAAAATATTCCTAATTATCTAAAAAGGCTACTAAAATTCTTATGAGCATGTATGAATATGGCATGTGAATCTCACTATCATGTCTGATTATAATGCACCAATAAAAAATAAATTTAAAAAATTCACTCTTTCCAACTACATATAAGAGCAAGTCTGGATTTGCTACCTCTACTTCAATCAGAACAACATATCACAACAGATTTAATGTAGACAGAGATATAAAAATCCCACTGTATTCTATTAAGACAGGCAGAAGGGCCAGGCTCAGCGACACAGGCCTGTAATTCCAGAGGCTCAGAAGGCTGAGGCAGGAGGATCAGCCTCAGCAAAAGCAAGACCCTAAGCAACTCATTGAAACCTTGTCTCTAAATAAATACAAAATAGGGCTGGGGGTGTGGTTCAGTGGCCGAGTGTCCCTGAGTTCAATCCCTTGGACAAAAAAAAAGACAGCAAGAAGAAGGAAGTTTTGAGAATGGTAAAACAATGCATTCTTTGCTGTGTGTGTATGAACAAAGTTATTTTAATAAAACAAAACATTTATGCTAGCATGTTATGGGGTTTATCATTTTTATTCCATATGGATTACTAAATATTCTAAACAATTGTGTTTTGATTTCTGACATGGTAAATAAAGACAGATATAAGTGGTATAAACAAGAATATTTTCTGGTTCCCCCCAAAATTTGAAGAGCATAAAAGTATCCAGGGACCAAACTGGTTGAGAAACGCTGTCCTGAGCAGTAGATGAAAACATGAGAAAGATGGAACTTGTTTCTTGAGGGTACTGAACAAACCTGAATTATGGTTTGATGATCTCTTTTTACTGAACCTTAGAGATCAGTTAGGAATTAATATCTTTGTTGAAAGAGAAGTATTATCTAAAGATGAGTATTTCTTTCAATTACCCATCCATTTCTTTTTCTTGTACAAAAATGTCAGGTCAAAACAGTCTACGAATTTCAATGAAAATTAAATGCTATCCATTCTCACGGAAAGGAATATCTATGTCTATGTACGTATTTATTTACTGAATATCATTGGATGATGATTTAAAAATCAAAGTGAGACGTTTCAACTTCTCTCTTCAAACTGCTGAGGTGGCTTCCCATTGGACTCAGAGAGACGAGAAGAGATTTTCTGATGGCCCCCGAGGCTCTTCATGATCTGCATCCCCCCATCCACTCAGACCTTTCTCACCTTGTTTTTGATACGATTTTCCTCACCCCTCCTGGATCACACTGGGTTCCTTGCCGTTGTCAGAACACAACAAACACAAAAATCTTTGAGCTTCTGCCCTTGCCGTTCTCTCTGATTAAAAACCTCTTCTTACATCCTTGGTTTACACGTTTTCTTCCCAACACGTCTTCTTTCTATCCATCTCCTTAAAAAATAGTTTTCTCCCCCAGTTTTAGTGCTCTTGTCTATCTGTCTCTGCTGTCTTTTCTCCCTTACACTTTTCCTTCTCAAACTCACAGACAAATACTCATTTTAGGGTGTAAGTTCATTGAGGTGAAAACATTTGTCTTATGATCAATAACCATTTTCTACATGAATAAAAGAAGAGTGCATACAAAAATAAAGAGAATGAAGGTAAGAAGTCTAGTAATGTGATGTGAGGCTAAGGATTGTGCAGATTTTCAAGAAAAGAGTGAAAAATCTGAAGCACTGAGACAAAGCAGTTTAAAGGAAACTTTGTCCAAGTGTTAATGCAAAGCTGTTTGCTTGCATATCTGCAATAGGGTCATCTCACGTCTCTTAAGTCTTCCTCAGTCCTGCACACACATTTGTCGTGAATATGTGGTTCACTTAGAAATGTAGGGAATGGTTTCCAAATGAAGTGAAAAAGAAGCAATTCACACAATCACATACAATCCTGAAACGGAACCAGTTCAGAGTAAGCAAAATGTCCATTTATAGGTGATCAGAAGCACCTCTGTGTTTTCTACTAGGAATAGATAAAAACGTTTGCGGGGTGTTTTCAGTTTCACCAGGATGGAGATGATAAGGTGGAGTTGATTTGGTCTAGGTTTCAAGGCCATCTAAATCCTAGCTCTGTATGACATGAAACTCATTTTCATAAAGACATACCTTTACTGGCTTCTCATTTTGTACTGGTGTAAATAATTCAATTCTGAGCATGCTGTCACTGAATAGCTATGACGGATTGATTTCATACACTTGAAACATTGCTGTTGGGAAGGTAACAGAGAGAAGAGGAAAAAGGACAGTGTTGTTGAAGACAAACTGTCATTTACAGCATCCTATATAAAAAAAAAGTATAATTTGAGCTTCATTTTCCATCAGAAATGTATTATTTCTACCTAATATGGTTGGTGTGTTCTTTTCTTTCTCCAACTGCTCAGAAATATTGATTTTGTAAAAACGACACAGATTAGAAGACACGGAGACAAACCCACATAAATACAATTGTCTCATACTTGACAAAGGTGCCAAAAACCTACATTGGAGAAAAGATAGCCTCTTCAATGAATGGTGCTGGGAAAACTGGAAATCCATATACAGCAAAATAAAACTAAACCCCTCTCTCTCACCATGCACAAAACTCAACTCAAAGTAGATCAAGAAGCTAGGAATTAGACCAGAGACCCTGTGCCTAATAGAAGAAAAAGTAGGCCCAAATCTTCATCACGTCAGATTAGGCCCGGACTTCCTTAACAAGACTCGTAAAGCACAAGAAAAAAAAATCAATAAGTGGGATGGATTCAAACTAAAAAGCTTCTTCTCAGCAAAAGAAACAACCAGTGAGGTGAAGAGAGAGTCTATAATTTGGGAGCAAATGTTTGCGACAGGCACATCAGATAGAGCACTAATCTCCAGGATATGTAAAGAACTCAAGAAACTTAACACCAAAAAGACAAACAACCCCATCAATAAATGGGCTAAGGAGCTGAACAGACTCTTCTCAAAAGAAGATATACAATCAATCAATAAATATATAAAAAATGTTCAACATCTCTAGTAATCAGAGAAATGCAAATCAAAACTACTCTAAAATTTTATCTCATGCCAGTCAAAATGGCAGTTACCAAAAATACAAACAAAAATAATTGTTGGTGAGGATATGGGGGAAAAGTCACCCTCAAACAAATGCCGAATGTTTTCTCTAATATAAAGTGACTGACTCAGAGTGGGGTAGGGAGGGGGAGCATGGGAGGAATAGATGAACTCTAGATAGGGCAGAGGGGTGGGAGGGGAAGGGAGGGGGCAGGGGGTTAGGAAGGATGGTGGAATGTGATGGACATCATTATCCAAAGTGCAGGTATGAAGACACGAATTGGTGTGAACATACTTTATATACAACCAGAGATATGAAAAATTGTGCTGTATATGTGTAATAAAAATTGTAATGCATTCCACTGTCATTTTTTTAAATCAATAAAAAATGGTTACACTCATACATTGCTGGTGGGACTGCAAATTGGTGCAGCCAATCTAGAAAGCAGAATAGAGTTTTCTTAGAAAACTTGGAATGGAACCACCATTTGACCCAGCTATCCCACTCCTTGGTCTGTATATATCCAAAGGACTTAATATTGGCGTACTATATTGACACAGCCACATCAATGTTCACAGCAGCACAATCCCTAAAGCCTAACTATGGAACCAACCCAGATGCCCTTCAACAGATGAATGGATAAAGACACCGTAGTATATGTACACAAAGGAATATTGCTCAGCAATAAAAGAGAAAAAAAATTATGGGATTTGCTGGTAAATGGATGGAGTTAGAGAATATCATGCTAAGCACAGTAAGCCAATCCCCCCAAACCAAAGGCCACATGTTTTCTCTGATAAGTGGATGCTAATCCATAATAGGGGTGGGCATGGGAGAAGTGGAGGAAATTTAGATGGGGCAAAGGGGAGGGTGAAATGGTGCATGGGGTAGGAAAGGTGGTAGAATGAGATGGACATCATTCCACTAGGTACACGCATGATTGCACGGATGGTGTGACCCTCCTTTGGGTACAACCAGAGAAGTCAAAATTGTACCCCATTTGAGTACAATGAAGGGATGAGCATTCTGCTTTCATGTATAACTGATTAGAAAAAATAAATATTTTTTTTAAAAAAAGAACACAGATATACTTCTGATAAAAATAAAGATCTCATTGAATAAACATTTCTTTAAAAGATTCAAATGGCTGGCAGGTGTATGAGAAAAAGGCTCACTATCACTAATCATTGGAAAAACATGCAAATTAAAACCACATAATGAGAGAACACCTCATATCTGTTACAATGATTGTCCACAAAAAAATGAAAATATAGCAAGTATTAGAGAAGACATGGAGAAAAGGAAACTCATACACTGCTTCTGGAAATGTAAGTTAGTACAGTCATTATGAAAAACAAGATGGAAATTTCTCAAAAAAAATTAAAATTAAATGACTCTCTGATTCTGCACTCCAACTACTGGGTACATATCCACAGGAAATGAAATATGCATATTAAAGAAATATCCGCACTTCTTTGTTGTTCACTCTTCACAATAGTCAAAGAGATAATCAACCCAAGGGCCCACTACAGATGACTGCATAATGAAGCTATGGTATATGCATACAATGACTATCACTCAGTCTTTACAGGGAAGGAAAGCCTGCCATTTGTGCAATATGGATGAACATTCAGAACATGATGCTAAGTGAAATAAGGTACTTACACACGTAGTCATGCTGCATGACTGTCCCTATATGAGGCATCCTCAACAGTCAAAGGTATAGAAGTAGAAAACAGAATGGTGAGTACCAGAGGGTGAGGTTGCAGACTTATTTAATGAATATAAAGTTTTAGTTATACCAGGTCAATAAGTTCCAGATCTGCTCTATAGATCTGCCTATAGTTAGCAAGTGAGATATTTTGTACTTAAAAATGTGTTAAGAGCCAGTTACGATGGCACATGCCTATAATCCCAGTGGCTCGGGAGGCTGAGACAGGAGGTTTTGCCAGCCTCAGTAATGGCGAGGCCCTAAGCAACTCAGTAAGACCCTGTCTCTAAAACAAAATGCAAAATAGGGCTGTAAATGTGGCTCAGTGGTTGAGTGCCCCTGAGTTCAATCCCCAGTACCTTAAAAAAAATGTGATAAGAGGGTAGATTTCATATTAAATATTTTTACCACAAATACATAAGTACAAATACAAATATTCTTACCACAAATACATAAGCATGAGGAACACACACACACACACACACATATAACTGAAAAGACATGAGAAAATTTGGGGAAATGATGGATATGTTTCTTACCTGTATTGTGGTGATGGTAACATGCAGGTATTCGTATGCACAACCTCATCACATGTACATATTAATTATGTGAAATTTTTGTGATTTTTATCTCAATAGAGCTGGGGTGGGAAAAGCTCAGACTGGAAACATCACTTGACTGTGACTGATTTGGTTTCAAATTCAATACATAAGTGGAAAATCTATGGCATTTCCTTGTTTATGGCTGAAGCCTGTCGATGTTATCCCATTTAACTGTAACTGTAACTCTTTTTATAGGTGGAAAGCTTGAAAATCAGGCATACAGAGCAAATTGTCAAAGTTACAATGTTGGTCTATGAAAAAGGATCTGCTAGCCACAGGCATGCTTGGCTCCAAGTCCTCATTCTGATGCACCACCACAATGTGCACGTTCATGCCCCACCCCCTCTCACACCACCCAGGATTCCTTTTTGTTGCAGGGAACAGAACATTTCCACAAATGCATCTATAATCTTGATGGAATGATCCTTATTAATCACATGTCTTTAGGCTCTCACCTATTTGAATAAGTCCATCACTTTAATTCTATCACTCTATGCAAAAAAATATTTTTTTTGGGGGGGGGCGGTGTTTAATAATAACAAAAAAAACTTTCTTGGAAGTCAAGGGGAGCCACGTGAAATGCTGGTGATGGCCCTGTGAATCACACTCTGGGAAATCTGATTTAGAAGAACTCTCGGTCTGCGTCTTCAGAAAATCAAATTAAATTGTATAGATTTTCACACTGATTCACATTTTATGTTTTTATGGAAGATGTATCTGACATCTAATCCATTCAAAATCAGAGTGTCTATTCACAAATAATGTCTTGTTTCATATTCAAAGTCTTAGGATTTTCGAAAGTAGTTATATAGTCTTTCCCACAATGATTCATTATGAAATATTTCTATAAATTCTCTGGATAATAAAAATATCTAGGGCTGAAATTAATTCTTGAATGAAAAGCATAATATAAATTGTACTACATGCTCAGTGAAGATAATCTGTTATCATTTCTGTTAAGGCAGATAATCCGGAAACATGCCATATTGATTTTTTCAAGGTTCTTTCAGGAGCTGACATCCCCAGATTTGATAGGATCCTCAACATGGAGTTATGAAGTCCATCTTGAAGTCCAGTGGAAATAGTCATGGTTCTGTGACGTTTGATTGAAATAAAGGCTCACCAGTCAGCAGAGTAGGCCATTCTCTATTTTAGCTCATTTTACGGGACCCAGGGTGAAGTCACCATCACTTTCAAGCAAATAGCCAAATTGAACAGATCTAGCAGCGTTCTCAGAGCTCCCTATGCACACTGTCAGGAGAGATGCCTCAGTCAGCTCTGACAGGTTTCTCAGGACTCAAAACGTCACTCCATGTTTGTCAACTAGAGAGTCCTACGGACTTGAAAATGGAGTGATTTCTAAAGGCTGGCTTGGAAACTTCTGAACCAACTCAACACGTAAAACAACATAGAAACACATTCTTAATTCTTGTTTTTCTGTCTCTTCTCGTTTTTAGTCCAAGGTAGACTACTTTCTAGAGTGGGACCCCCGCGCTCTTGCCCTCCACTGTATAGAGGAAGAGCAGTGTATCCTGGTCCCCTCCCTGATGATCTCTAGAGTTATTTCTACCCCAGGAGAGCTTAAATAAATAATTAAGCAAATAGCACAGATTCCCAGCTAAAGCCATGTAGCATCAATATTTTCTAAACGTCCTGAGGATTCATTAAAGCTATAAAGTAAGGGAAATAATGACTTTCTGTCTAGTAACTGCCATGGTGTGAGAGAGGTGTGTTCGGCAGGGCCCTAGTAGGATACAGGTGACTGACTGGGATAATTTGGGGAAGATATATTTTCATTGATGTGAGCAGGATATAGGTATATCTCACGTGACCGTGCAGAAGCTTAAAAGTATTTGTGCAAATATCACCATTCCTGGTCTCAGAGGGCTGAGTAGGATGTAGTCCCCAGAAAGCACATGGAAAGATCTTGTGAAAAGTGTCATCTTGCGGGGAGCCGTGACCTTCATCAAACAAGTCATGAGCCCATCTGCAGGCATGGTCCTAGAGTTCTTTCTCGGGATCTCCTGCTCACCTGCCATTTGTTGGACCAATTAGAAACTGGAGCCACGGAGCTCAACAACAGAGTTCATCCACTGAAATGGCAAAATGAAGAGTTGCAAGGATGGAGGGTAGATGCAGACAGGTTAATAGAAGTGACTTTGCAAGTATTACTTAAAGGCAGACTTGCAGTTGGACAGTTTCACTGCACTGAGCAGAAAGCAAGAAGGAGGTGTGGGATTGACTTCAGGGCTTGGTCCTTTGGATTTCCTGCTGTTGCCTGGGCCACTGATTGCACTGGGTATCCTTCTCAGAGCAACACAATAAATTTCTACAGATTGACTTGTTTACCAGAATCCTCAGTACACATTTAAGATACCCTGTCTCTTCTGGTTCCCTAATACATCACTTACTTGATCTCTGACTTCTATTTGAGAGAAGTGAGACAAAGGTGGCAACCTGTTTACTTTTTCCTCTAAATACAGCTCATAGGAAATGAAAAGATCAAAGTCTGTGTTCTGAATACAAAGCAAACTCCTAGAGGTTTAATATGGAGATTTTTTGTCCTCTTGTTTGTACTGTTGAAGGAATAATAAATCAAACTCTGAAAGAAAAATTTCTAAAAAATATTCTTTATTAAATAAGAATTTTTATCATCACCTCAGACATAGAAAGACTTGGTTCTAGCTCAGTTTGTTTTTTCTTTTTCAGTAATCAGCTATCTTATGTTGGGGAAGTCATTGCACTAGTTTTTCACTTGATTTTCCCGATGCAAATTAAGGGGAGTCGATAGGAAGATGAGTAAAGAATCTTTAGTGCAATTTTCATCTCCAAACTTCTGTGTATATAATAAACGGAATGGCCAGAAGAGAAATGCATACTAACAAAAAAGGCCAAAAAGGTATAAAGGAATAACAAAAAGTACTGAGTCATCAGATGTTGGTAATTACAGGATGCCATCCAGAGTCCTAAAAGAATAAAGACCATCATGGTGAAGGCTTAGAAAATAACTGCCTAGGGGAGTGCATGAATAAGATCCTCTCAGATGGACGTCAAAAATCGAGAAATGGAGAAAGCATTGAGTGATGGATGAGCCTGAAATTAAACCCACGGTGATGCTTGAAGAGATGACTAATGATGTGAATTCCTTCAGATTTTGTCAGCTAAATGTCAAGGCATCTCTGCTAAATAGGTGCTGCCAGCCTGGCATTTAAAGCCCATGAAGAACTCTGCTGGGAAACCGCAGTCTTGCTGCGCCACCATAATTCCCTTTGTTGGGCAATCTCTTCTTTGGAGACTGAGGGTTAGAGAGCTGATGAGGGGAAGGCTTTGAGAAGCCTAATTTTACTCAGAAAAGGCTTGGCTTCTGTTGAAGAAGATGTCATTATCCAAAAATGAAACTCTGATCCATCCATAACCCATAGGGTTGGATCATGGATCAAAAAAGAAACAGATCAACAACCAAAATAAGTGGAGATGTGTGTGGTTTTTCCTTAAAATCTAGAAGAGAGATCTGGTTTCAGAGTCTACGACAAGCTTTCAAATTTTCATTTTTTTCCCCCCACCCACTTCTACCAGGCCCCGATACTGTGCCAGAAGTATTTTGCTTTACAAATGGAACTCCATGTCAGCTCTTTTCTTCTCTCCTTCTTACACGTAAGCCCTGTGTTTCATTTTCCATCACTCCAGAGCTCAGAGTTGTTTTTCCTTAAACATTAAAGAATCCATTCCATTTAGGAGGTGGGGGAGAAGGGCCACAGGGTAGCACTGTTTGAGTTCCCTTTGGGGGGCAGATTGAGGATGGAGACTGTGAACACTGCCCTAATCATTAGCTTATTAGTGTCCAACAGGAGGTAGAAGTGGTCTTGTTGGTTGAAATGAAGAGAACCAACGAAAGCACAAGTTACGAAGGTGTAGGCAGCACAAGGAAGACGCCAGGCCTGTTGGGGTCCACAGACTTCAACACACCCCTGAAGCTGCAGTCACAGCGGGATGAAATAGTGTCCCTGGAGCCCAGTGGGAGCCAAACCTCCGAGTAAGCACCACGAAATGCCATCAGGCAAGGACCTAGCTCCTGGCAGGGACACTGGATCAATCCAGAGAGCAGTGGGTAAAGAAGCCCCCACCCTTCTTCTGCCCCTCTTTTATTGTGCCAGGCTTCCCAGTGGCCAATGGACAAGAGATTCAGAGTAATTTAGTGGGCAGGCATGGGTTTCCTCTGCAGAGAGAGCAGAGGAGAGAAGGGATGGAAAGGGAAACAGAACAACCAGCGTAGACATTGCTCTTCTTAAGTAAACATGAACAGTTAACCAAAAATCCTGGTCACTTTTCAATGACCCATGTTGTCCTCTGTTATCATGCAGATATTAGGTGTCTCCTGTGTGAGACAATGCAAGAATTGATAGAGGTGAGATGGTTAGATTGTGTGAGGTGTAACGTAATCAGTGGATTAATCCATTGATATGGATTATCTGTGTGGTATGCAGACAGGGTGTAACTGGAAGAAGTAGGTTCCTGGGGACATGTCTTTGGGGCTTATGGTTTGTCCCTGGTGAGCAGAGCTCCATGTCCTAGTTGCCATGTTCTGAACTGCTATGTTCCACCACACTCTTGTGCTGTGATGCTCTGCCTCACCTCAGCCCAGAGCAATGGAGTTGGCTGACTATGAAGTTAACCCCTGAAACTGGGATCCAAAATAAACGTTTCCTCCTCTTATTTTTTCTGATCAGACCCATTGGTCACAGTGATGCAAAAGCTGACCAAAACATTTTGTCAAGTAGACTTTCTTAGTCTTTCTCTTTGTTCCTGTTCTTGTACTATATCTGAGCCAGATGTCAGTTTGAACTTGAAGCCAAATGCTGTAGGAATTCCTCTGCAGGAAAGTCCAGAATTTAGTTTATATAAAACCTAGATTGTGAACAACATGTCTGAGAGTCACCCCTGCCGCAGCCCGGCTGCAGCAAAATAACCGGGGGGTGACGAACAACTTGTGTAGATTGACACAGCAGGAGTGGGAGCCGTTTATTGTAGGACAGGAGGGGTATATACACATTCCACACAGCCTATCTTAATTAACATAAACTAGATACAGCAGTCCACCAATCAGGAATCGCCACACTTAATGGCTCGCTGGCGTTACTTCACAAACCACTCCCTCTGGCAAAATGCCAGGCGCCATCCAGACTTGTTTACAGACTCTGACACACAACATCTTGCTCTTTGTCTCCTGTAATCTGCAGTCCCCTTATGTTCAAGATGACAACGGAAACCAGAGCTCCTGTGAATGCCTACGATTTGCTAAGTTTGCTTTGATAAGATTCTGTCTTTTTGAACTCTATATATTGCAGTGTGAGTTTCATATGACCCTGAACCAACTCCTTCATCCTTTAGGGGTGGGTGGGGACTAGACATCTAGTCGTCTAATGCTCGGATGGCATGGAATTTCATAAAGAATGAGTACAGACTTGACATGGAAACTCAGGACACACAGGAACCCAGCTTTGGGCTAATGGCAATACTCTCTCATCTCATTATATGTGTTCTGAGATTTGGGGGTGCTGACCCAGGTACTCTCATCATTTGCAGTAATATTTTATGAAAATATACTATTTATGTGGGGAAAACCAAATTCCTAGTTTAAAGTGAAAGACATATAAGTGATGTTTTAAAATAACCTCCAGCTAGAGGTTAAGATGACTACTGCATGTTCTAAAAATAGATAGGGTTAAAAAACAAAACAAAACAAAAAACAAACAAACAAAAAACACTTAGAACATCCAGGAAAGAAATGAGGAAAAATATCTCCCATACTGAATCTGGTTCACTGACCCAATTCTACATTTAAGAAACCCTGAAAGTGAGCTCAAATTCTTGTTTTATTGGTGTTTGGATCAAGATGTTGCCATCTAAAGAGAACAGAGTACATTCCAGCCCCCAAGGCTGTAACTAAAACATCCTGGGCAGGAGTGAGATACTGTGTACTGCTGCTTATTTCCCACAACAGAGATGCCTTCATCAGCCTCAGCTCTTCAGATGATATCTTTTGTTTTAACGAAAACCACAGACTTGGTTCTTGACAAAGAACTGAGGTCTACTTGGGTCACAGTTCTGGAAGTTGAAGAGCATGGGGCCAGCCTCTGCTGGGCATCTGCCCAGGGCCTTCTGGCTGCATCCTAGCATGTCGGAGGACTTCACAGAAACAGAGCAGGTATGCAAGCTCAGGTCTCTCTTCCTTCCCTTAAAAGCTATTAATGCCGTCGTAGGAGTACAGCCTCACCACCTCATCTCACCGACTTCATAAAAGCCTCACTTCCAAATGACATTGATGACAGTCGTAGGGATTAAAGTCCCTAGTCACATGAGATCTGGGGCACATAGTCAGACCACAGCAGATGGGTACTGCAGTAACTCTTCCTAGGAATGTTCCCTGCCCCATCCCCCACCGCCGATGTCTTGTGTCTTAGTTTCAAACAGGGGTGCTCTTATCCTGTAAGGAAACCTTGCCCTGGTGGGTCTTATTCCTAGGACTCCACCAACTCTTTCTTGTCTCCTTTGCTGGGCTGTCATTTTCCTCCTAATGACCTGTACAGAGGGCTATTCCTGAAGCTCTTCTCTTGCTCTCCGGTGCTTCCCCTTATCTTATTCCCACACCTTCCGCAATTCCACTCACTCTGCTCCCACATGTCCAGTATTCCAGGATGGGGTGGCAGGTTCTTCTCTTCATTTCCTAGAACAGTTGTAGCCAATTACCAGCACCTTGTCATCTTAAAGCACATGCATATATATGTACGTACACACACACACACACACACACACACACATTTTCTTAAAGTTCTAGGAACCAGAAATCCTCTTTTCCCTGGGTCAAAGCTCCCTCTGAAGACATTAGTGCAGAATCCCTTGCTGTTTTCCCAGCACGAAGAGCACATGGCTTGCTTTTGTCGGCGTCCGGTGGTCTGATGGCCACCTATATTTTAGTCCCCTGGTCATTTCCTCCGTCTCTCTCTGTCTCTCTCTCCTGAGGAAGCCTTACCACCTTTTCCTCTTCTATATGTGTTATATTTTGCTCTACTTCTCTCTTACAAAGATACACAAGGTTTACTCTGATCATCCAGGAAAATCTCCTTATCTCAATATTTTTAACTTGGTCACACCTATAAAACCTTTTTATTCTTGGCCACATAAGGAAGCATTCACAGTTTCTAAGGATTAGAATGTGAGTGTGTATAGATGTTGGACAACCATCCCTTCCCACCATCCTTCCCTAGGGATAGTTTTGAACAAACCAAGTTCAATCTACAGCCCACTGAGGACACATGCTCTGCATCCATAGATTCAATCATGGATCAAATACATTTTTTAAAAAATTCAGATGTCTTGAACATCTATAGACATTTTTTCCTATTACTATTTACTAAACAATAGTTTGGTACAATTATTTACATGTAATTTACACCATGTTAGTTCCTATAAGTAAACTAGAAATGATTGAATGTATACAGGAGAAGGTGTATAGATTCTCCACAAATACTACTTCCTGTATATGAGATTTGAGCACTCATGAATTTAGGATTCTAAGAGGCTCAATCCTAGAATCAGTCCAACATGAATCCTGAAGGATAAATGTGCAGATTTATCTTGACTTACTATGGAGTTATGTCCAGATATACGCTGTGAAAATATCATAGTTGAAAATACATTTAATACACATAATCTACCCAACGTCCCTGCTCAGCCACACAGCACACTGTAGAGTATCAGTGGCTTCCCCTTGTGGTCATGGTGACGCTGCACATCATTAGCCCAGGAAAACATCTAAATTCAAAATCTGAAGTGCATTTCCTCTTGAATGCACATCACTTTCTGTGTTAGTCAGCTTTCTCTTCCTATAACAAGACATCTGAGGTGCTGAACTTCAACAGAGGAAAGTTTTATTTTCACCTAGAGTTTTGGAGGTTTCAGCCCATGATTGACCCCTTTGCTTTGGAGTCTGTGGCAAGGCGGTGCACCATGGCAGGAGAAGGTGGCAGAAGTCGCCTGTTCTCTTCATGACGAGGAATGAAAGAGACCAAAAGAAAAGTGCTGGCCTTCAAACCACGCTTCAGTGACCTGAAAACTTCCCACTGGGCCCCACCTTCCAAGGTCCCCTCACCTCCCAAAAGTGCCACATGCTTGGGACCAACCTTCTGATACACGCATCTGTGGGGGACACTGATCAAGAACACAGCGATTACATTTAAAAAACTGTAAACGGAATCATGGAAAGTTAGAGACCACACCTGACTGCCTTCACTGAAGCTGCCTGCTGTGGACACTGTCTTTACGAGTGGCCTTTGGGGCACCTGGCCCGAAGCCCTGTCACCTCTGATGCCGTGTGGTGGGTGCTCATCTGCAAACCCTCCCTTCCCCCTTCACAGCCCTGCTAACGTGGTTTCCTTGTACTGCTGTGAGGTTCAAGTGCCTGCGTCTCTACTCTCAGTTCATGGTCGTAAACTCTTACCAATCTTGCTGCCAATTGTCCTCTTCGTTACGAAAGCCACTGCTGGATAAAATTCTCCCAAGTCAATCTTGTGACTACGGCAAAAATCTCACCTTCGGAAGCCACCTACCCACTTGGAGCCCAAGTTTCCCTCGGTCTGCAGAGTGAGGCTCAAGCCTCCGAGCCTGGCATTCATCTGATGAACCTACCCCAATCTTTTCATTCTTTTACAAACATACTCTTCCAGGAAAACTCCGAGGTCCAATCAAAGTGGAATATTCACTTTCCAATTTTTCCCATTTATATAACCCATCCACATGTGCCTCCTCCTTGAAGCCTCCTTTGATAACTTCAGCAAGCAGGGATTCATCCTTCCTCTGAATTACCTCGTTCTTATTGATAGATGTCTTTATATTGATGGACACTGGCCATCACATGTGTCCATTAATTTTCTCCCTTATGTGATTTCAAGTTTCAGGAAGGATGACATTATGTCATAGTTCTCTTAACTTCTACTTTCCCTTCAGAGGATGCTGGCTGACACATAGCAAGCATTTACTAAATCACTGGTCACACTGAGCAGTGAATTAGAGAATGGTTGCTTTCCTTTCTAACTAAGTCTTAGCACTCTTTTTACGGCGTAGGCCACTTAATTCCCAGACCAGCTATGTAAAGAAGACTAAAGAAATGCTGTACTTAAATTTCCTTTGAATATGAATTTGAAGGAAAGCTCACGGACAGAGGGAGGACACTCAGTTACCTAGGTCAGTTATCAAGAGCTAGGGGAAAGTTCTTATAATTGATGGTCTCTGAATTGTCCTACAATGACTTCCCTTTCAGAATCAGCTCAGTGCTAAATGGGACATGCCAAAAGCACTTTTCCATTTGGTGAACTTCAGCACCCCCATCAACCCTGATTATAGTCACTTATGTGTGATGGCACAGATATGGCATAGCTCTTCTTTGTAAATGAAAGCATATGACCAGAAAAGGGGGCCATTACACAAGAATTATACTCTAGGCTGCATGTTAGATCTAAAAATCAAATTACAGTTTAATTGAATATTTCATAGTAATTGCAGTATTTTTAAAAAGGAGTGACACAATTATTTAGGCAGAGTGATGTAGAGGATTGATATATAATTTAGGGGAAGAAAGAAAGAGGGAAAAATGTATCTCTTTTCCCTTTCATCTCAGAAGTAATAAAAAGCAGCAGTAATATTTGAATCTGATTTCCCCTGTTCCTTTTGCTGCCCCTTCTGGTAGGACAAAAATTAGTGATTTTACATGGAATTTTAGAAAGCACTTATGTCTTATTCTGCCTGATTGACGGGAGGTGTGCAAAATCAGGCATCATGGAATAGCTTAGACCTACACCAACCAAGCAGCAGCCTTTAGCCAGATGTGACTTGAGCAATTGATAGGTGTTAGTACAAATCAAGACTGGCCATAAACAAAAATATAAAATGGGTTCTGAGACACTGTGAAAGAAAGACAGATATAAAACATCAGTACTTTTAAATCCTATCACCTTTGAAAAAATATTTTGGATACATGGGTTGAATAAACCACATTAAAGTTATTTTCGTGGTTTTTTTTTTCATTTTAGTGTGGTTTTATATTTCTGTTGTTAGTACTGACAAAAGCCATGACTTTTTATTTAAACAATCTTCAAACATATAAATTATTGAATTACGAGACCGAGTGGAGTCTCAAAACACAATTGGAATCATCCAAGATGAATATTAGGAAAAGAAAATAGACCAGAGACCCTGCCCCTCCTATAAGAAAAACTAGGCCCAACTCTGGATCATGTCAGGTGAGGAACCGACTTCCTCAACAAGACTTTTAAAGTGTAGGAAATAAAATCAAGAATCAATAATATGGGAGGGTATCAGACTAAAAAGCCTCTTTTTTTCAACTTTCCTAAAGACTTATGAATGACTAGCTAATCTTAGTATGCTTATTATTTTTAATAAAATTTTCTAGGCTACCAAACACATTTTCACTAAGAACCCTGCCTCTTATTTTTGAATAGGATTATTCAGTAATGATAGTTTGTATAGCTATTACCATATCATGGAATATCAATACTTCTTTAAAATAGTCATTAGTGTTTTAAATCTAATCACATTATGAAATCAATTCCAGAACACCCTGAAATAACCCAAAGAATTTATTGTTATGATACTATCTCTTTTGAATAACTCTCAGCATCAAATCTGTGTTAGCTGGGTTCTCCAGCAAATAAAAACCCATAAATATCTATCATCTGTCTGTCTGTCTGTCTATCTATCTATCTATCTATCTACCTACCTATCTATCTATCTACTTACCTATCTATCTACCTATGTATCTCTCTTAAGGAACATCCTCATGTGATTTAGGGTCCTGAGAGGTCTGAAATCTGTAGAACAAAGTTGAAAATTTAGCCAGGAGTTGATATTGCAGCATGGGATCTGAAATCCATAGAAAAAGACTCTCAGGAAGGGTTCCAGTCTAGAACTAGGACTAATTCTTCAGGAAACTCCAATCTTTACCCTTAAGTCCTCAAGTGAATGGATGTAATCCACCCACACCATGGAGGGCAATCTGTTTAACCCAAATCTACTGAATTCAACATAACCACATTCAAGAAAATTCTTTGCAGACTATCTAGAGTGCTGTGTAACAAAACAAGTAGGCACTATGGTCTGCCACCATTGACACAAAATTAACCAGTGGACCTTCGTGGCATAGTTAGCACATTGCACTTACTCAAAATTAACCATTACTTCTCTTTAATAAAACTTATTTGTAAGCTTAAAAGTGAGCTTTTATAGATTTGCTTGAGCCACTGAAAACAGAGAGTACTATAGTAAAGAAAATGAACTAAGATATTCTGCCCTTACTGAATAGCCAGATTTCTAGAATATGTTGAACATAAATTAGACACCTAAGTTAATAGTCATCAAACAACAGCTAAGTTTCATCACATGCTTTTTTAGATGTCAGAGACTCTATTAAATATTATATATTCACTGATTGCATTAAACCATACAAAACCTAAAATAGTCATCTATATTTCGTAGAAAATAGACACACAAAATATCTAAGGGAATTGTCCAATGTTCTGGAACTAGCAACAAACACCAGCTGTCTCATTTCTGAGTCAGTGGTCTTCAGAGGGACAATAATGAAAGAACATGGACATCCAAGCTACTCGTGAGTCTATTTGGAAAAGAAATTATTAATACTCTCAGAGTGATCAACCTTGATGTAATGTAAGGTAATATTCAGGTGCTCTCAATTATAAAGCCAAATAACAATTTCAACATTAAATGACACTTTAGGAGAAATAAACATAAAATTTATAGCTAAAGACTGAAACACAGGCATGTCTTATTAAAAATTATAAACATATATTGGTCAGGTAATGTGATGTGTGCCTATAATCCCAGCTGCTCTGGAGGCTGAGGCAGGAGGTCACAAGTTTAAAGCCAATCTCAGCAATTGATCATGGCCCTCAGCAATTTAGCAAGACCCTGTTTCAAAGTAAAAAATTTTAGAAAAGGGCTGGGGATGTGCCTCAGTATTTAAACACCCTTGGGTTCAATCTCTGCCCAAAACAATAAATAAGTCAACAAAAATTGATCATATACTACATGTAGAACATGCAGTACATACATATATTGTTGGCAATATATGTGTGTAAATATTTAAGATGATGCTTGAAGGCCTTTTATATGTCTAGTTTTGGATAATGTAAATTTAAAAGATGACAAACCAAAGTCCCGACATAACAAAAGCTAGAGGGTCTAATTTTTCCTTTGCCACAAAGAGGGATTTTAAGAGCATAAAGTTCCAAAATACCCATGTATGGATTTTGCTTTATTAGTTAGAGATGGAAGATGAAATGGGGAAAATTTTTAGTTTTGAAGAAAATCGGTGTCAGTTTGTTTTGCGAATTGGGACCTGTGGTACACTTTAACCTATTAATTTAACAGTTTTCTAGAAACCATCATCCACCTTCACTGAATTATTTGGCTTATGGATACAAAGTCATGAATCTTGAGCAGAATCTTAAACGCCATTCTTTTTGATTCGAGAATTCCGCTCTATTTGTTGTGCGTTGCTGCCAGTCCACTGGGGCCCACAGAGTGCTTTCTGCTTATACTAGTAGGGAACTCATTCTGCTAAGAGGTGACACACTTTCAGCATGTGAACTGAGGAAGGCATATTTAGAAACTGTCGAAAGAATATTCAGAAGTGCCAAAACAGAGCTTTGCTAGTGTTACAGGTTTTTATTTTTCCCCGGGAGTCTGATGAAGGATCACATGTATTTCAGCAGTTAGATTGTTAAACAGCTTATTATATATGAGATTTTGCAATCCCTTCTCTAATTATCAACAGAAAATTTTAAGCATCTCTTCTGAGAGCTATCGAAATTCAAAGGTCTTTCCCAATTCTCTGCCTAACCAAACTTCTTATCAATCTGGATCCCACTCAAGTGGCAACTGCTTTTTACAGTCAAGCAATTCAGAAAGAAAAAAAATCCCTATCTACATCCAGTCCTTTGTACTTACCTTAAATATACCAACAGAATTTCCATGGTATGATCATCAGGTAATGCCAAGCCCTCGTTTATGACCCTGTATCACTTAAAGCAAAAATTGTATCTTCTTTATGTAGATTCTGAGTTTTTTCTTTCTCAATGTGTAGTTATAGTAACATTCTCTACTTTGTAAATTGGAGAACAAGTAAAAATATGTAGAGAGGTCAAATACGTAAATCTATCTATCTATCTATCTATCTATCTATCTATCTATCTATCTATCTATCTGTGATTTCTTTTCTCTACATATATTAGTGGCTAACAGAGAAACAGAAATGCAGACCTGTCCATCCTTCAGAAACTACAATCAGTAACAACCATGAGAAATTAATAAGTTGCATACCCAACCCTACTCTGCTCTCTTTTCATAGTAATTATGGTGGAATTATTTCCCAAACCGGGAATATGCTTTCCAGCCCCTTTTATAATTAGGTGAGCCAAGCATAGCCAGCAGAACAGAGCAGAAGTAGCATTTGCTGCCTCTAACTAAAACCTGATGGACGGAGCAATCTGGCCTTGACCAAGAGGGTGATTACGTGGTCTTAGATCCATGCTATCTCAAATGGTACTTTCTGGCCACATGTGTCTGTATAAATTCAAATGAAAGCAAAAACTGTGTCTCCGCAGTCATAATGTCATTTTTTAAGCACTACGGTGCCACATATGGTGAGTGGCTGTCATATTGGAGAGCATGGTTATAGGCTATTTCCAGAAGGTTCTCCTGGGCAGTATTATGTACAGTGGAGCATCCACATGAGGACACAAAAAAAGATCCCAGAACTAGGAATCTGTTTAAGCACAACCTACTTCCAGGGTTTATAATTTTAAACCCTGGGATCTCCCTGGGAATGAGAATTCTCTGGTTACAGCGCAAAACGTCTGGTTTCATCTGGGACCCACCAAGACTTTTGAACTAACAGATTATAATTCTAAAGGGATGGTGTCTATTTCAGTTATTTTACAATATATAATGCAAATGAAACTAAAGTGCCTTCAGGACTGAGAAGTTCTGACATAGCATCTTTCAAAATTGTCCGATACAACTCAAGAATATGAGTTTGCAGGTTCAGCTCCATGTACCACGGGCCCCTGACAGCACCCCGCTGGGAGGTGGTACTGTGCACTGAAGGTAGCGACCATGAGCAATGCAGGGCTGGCTCACTTTTGCCACTGTGCTTTCCGCATCCTTTTCTGAAGAACTACCCGTCCAGGAGTTATCTCAGTTTCTTCTGCAGCTTCTTTTTCCCTGCCCCTCCCAGAAAGCAGAGAGCTCACCACCCTCTTTCCCTCCCCCTCTTGGGTTTCATTTAATTGCAGTTTATTTTGACGTAGTTGATGTCTCCTCAGCTATAAAATTTCCTCTGAAAATTTTTATAATCATAAAACACAACTTTTAATAAATCTTCTTTCTATAGCAAAATGTAGTGGCTTTCTCAAACATGGATGGCTCCCTTAAATAGGAAAAGCCGTCTGTGTTCAGACCTGTGTGTGAGGAGTGGATCAGCATATCATATCGTCAGGCGGGCAGCTCCAAGCTTCTGTCCTCCCACAGAAAATCAAGAAGCAAAAAGAACCGACTTTGAAGAGACATACTATAGACCTTTTAAGACCTTCAAGTTCAGAGGGTAGATTTGCATGGGGAAATTTAGGTATTAACACGTAGATTACAGGAAGAAATTTACAAAGCTGTGCACATTCTCAGATAAGGCCTGAGAAGACACTCAACTTTCAGATCGGGTTGATCTTTAGGCTCAGGGCTGAAAAAGTCCCAGTGCACCAGGACCTCCTGCAGAGATTGACAAAGGTAAGTGGGTTTTTTTTTTCCTTGTGTGTGGGTTGTTTGCTATGTGTCTTCTCCACCCCAGTCTCATTTTAGCTTCTGATGTTCAAGGAAGTCCTGTCAAAACCAGGCAAACACCAGCTAAGGAACAGAGATTTCATTTATCTCACACAATAAAGAACACAGTCTGTAAAGATAACTTGGAAAAATTCACGAAGCCTAAGAACTATTATAATTGTCAACAATCTAAAGGAGAAAAATCAGCAAAAGCAAAGGATGGGAGACAATATGATTTACAGAATTCTTACACATTACAATATTCTGAAGCCCAGTCTTCAATACAAGGGATAAAAAAAGAAAAAGAAAAAGGAAAATATGAGCTTTGCAGAGGAATACAATCTATTTTTCCTACAAATTTTTTGATAAATTAATTGAAAAGCATTCCTGACGAAGTCAGACAGCGGACTCACTAAGTCTACTGAGAGAGCTAATGAAAGATACAGACAAGGAAGTCATGAGGAAAATCTTGTATTAATGATTAGATTATTAGTGAAAAAACAGAAATCATTGCTTCATGTATACAGAGTTTCTGATTGGGATGAGGAAAATCTTTGGAAGTGAGTGGAGGTGATGAAGGTGCAACACTGGGAGTACAATTAGTGCCCCTTGAGTTTTTCACCTGCAATTGGCTGGTCGTGGTGGTGCACAGCTGCAGGCCCAGCCACCCCAGAGGCCGAGGGTTTGAGTCAGCTTTTTCGCTGCTGTGACTAAAAGACCTGACCCGCACAGTTGTAAAGGAGGAAAAGTTCATTTGAGGACTCACAGTTTCAGAGGTCTCCATCCATAGACTGCAGGCTCCATTCCTCAGGGCTCAAGGTGTGGTGGAGGCGAAATAATAATTAAAAGGCAGCCCGTGTGGATAGGTCATCCGGGCAAATCACAAAGATGGAGGCTGCTTTAGGTCTGGAAAATTGAAGGCCACCTCCAGAACCCTTCCTCCACCCTTACCAAGACCACTTGCTCCTGCTCCAACCCATTGCTAAGGTCACCTGTCCCAGGAATTGTCCCACCCTGCAGAGAGTGGTGAATGTTGATAATTAATGCCTCCTGGGCTGCTGCCTGCCTGGATCACTCCACTGGGCCCTTCCCCTGCCCATCTGCTTCTCACCTTTTGGCCATCCCACTGGTGACTTCTAGGACTAGTCACCTACACAGGACGTGGAGAGATAGAGAGGGGAAAGAGGGCAGAGGAACAAAGAACATGTAAAATGTGTAGAAGGGGCAGGGCGCTCTCACTTCTTGGGATACCAGGACACAAGCTATGGTCCCTTTCTCCTTCCTGGGAGAAGTCTGTGTTCCTATTTGTTAAATAAAACTTGCTCTCTAGCTTGCCTCAGAGCTTCTCCAGCATTTATCTTCACATCTGGAAAGCAGAACTAGTCACTGATAACCACCCGCTGGTATCAGAAGGATGATCAGGAAGCAGAGAGACGGATCTTAACTGGTCAAATACAGATATCTACCCCAAAGCCACGCCCCCAACGCTGCTCCAGCCACACTCCACCTGCCTCCAATCACCACTCAGTTGATCCCATCAGGGATGAATTCACCGATTGGGTTAAGGCTCTCACAGCCCAATCATTTCCCCGATGAACTTGCTCACATTGTCTCACAGTGAGCTTTTCTCTGACACCTCACATCCAAACCGTAACACCCAGCGTGATGGTCACAAGTTCAAGGCCAGCCTAAGCAACTTATCCAGGCTCTAAGCAATTTAGTGAGACCCTGACTTAAACTACAAAATAAAAAGGCTGAAGACGTAGCTTGGTGGTGAAGTTGGGCACGATTACTAGGCAGTGATGGGATTTCTATGTTCAGATCAGGGAAAAGCTAGTGGCATATATTATGTTCTCAATTAGTAATTGTTGACTTAAGTAATGAATAAATGCAAAACTATCCACTAAAGTACAAATATCCACATCTCACCTCTCAGGAACTCCTAATAGTGGCCAAATCAGCTCCTGCTGTCACTTAATTTCCCATTTTAATTACACACACACACACACACACACACACACACATGCTCACGCTTTATTCCTTGTTTAGTCCTTCCACTTTCACTCCAATTCTCTTCCATAACAGTAGAATCAAAGGGAAAATCAGAAGAGTATGTTTGGATGTGGAATCAAATTCTAAGACAACAACATTGTCAAGAAGAAATATTTTAGATGTATAATGCAGAAAGAGCTCAATGGCTAAAGACCAAAGTTCACATGCAGATAGAAAGGAGAGTCTGTTATAGCTTGCAAGTGGCCAGAAGACGAAAGAGAAAGGGGAATGTGTGTAATAGCAGTGACTACAACAGAAAGAAAAACTTAGATTTACAGAGCTATAAAGCTTATAGTTGAGAGTAAAGTCTCTACTACTACATTTTAGTTTGTAACTTATGAAATTGTAGGCACTTATAATATCATTCAAAAATAACAAATAGTACCCAGAGATATAAAAGTGAACACAATGGGGAAGATGAAATATTATTATACACTTGTAAAAGTCTAGCAAGGTACTGCACTCATAATAAAAGTTAATAAATACTTGACCATTGATTGATATATTAGTTCATGAATCCTTAAAATGTGAAAAAGCCTTTTATTCAAGGCTAAAGCGATGGAAAAGGAAAATATCTTAGAAGCCATGATGTATGTTGTCTCTGGCTTCAAAAATACACTGTCAGGGCATGGAAACTGGAGAAGACCAGTAGAGGGATCAGAACACAGCCACGGAATTCCAGGGCACCATGAGGTCAAAATGGCCTGGAAGTAGCCATGGCTTCCAACAGAATGAGGAGAGAGGTGGATGGTTAGAAAACACAGACTACAGATGAGCATGTTAAAGCAATAAAACACTGAAAAGCAACATACATAAGCTTAATGTCCAGGGATCTTTTTTGAAATGTAGGTATGCAAACTGATATAATGACATTATTGCACATTCTACTTCACTTTGGAGACTTTGAAATATACGAATTACTGTTCTAAAAATGGAAGAATATGTATATTGTGAGTAAAATAGGCATCATTTGTAGTTGTTTGGTCAAATAACTAGTTCATCTATGCAAGAATTTTTTTTCTATTCAGAAACAGTGCTGAATATGGATTCTAGTGAACTGGTGGAGGGGGAACCCAGATGCATCAGCACAGCAGTAACACAATTTGGAATTACAGCCTTTTTCAGAGAATATAGAAAACAGGTTAATATTACAATTTTGAGCATCCCTGTTTCTTTTTCTCTTTTCTAAAGTAAACTTTTATTTTAGAAATATTATAGCTTATGGTGAAGAAATGGATATAAAATAGAAAGAATGTTAAACCCAATGGGAATAATAGTATGCTCCAATAATAAGATTCAGGCTAATGCAGAGTAGAACCAAAATACCTTGAGACTCTTTCCAAAAACTGTTATTTCTTGTAAAAATATATGTTACATGTTTTATTGGCCAAAAAAAAAAAATACCCTACAAATACAAAACCATTCTACAGTTGCTCATGTTATCCTTAATATATTTTTGCTTTTTTCCCTGTTCCTTAGGAAACTGTGTTGTCAAAGGCAGTTAAGTCTGTAGTTAAATTTAATGGGAACAAGAAAATACAAAACACTGAGCTATATGAAGTTGGATTTAAAAGCAAGATTAACTTAATTACTTCGAAACCACATGGAAGGTTTCATTGTTAAGCAAACTTTGAAAGAATGTCAGCTTAGAAAATCAGGCTACACGTTCAGACTTTGAATATACCTGTTTATACTAATTTAGGTGACAAATCATAAACTGGTGAAAATCCAAGGAATCTAAAATCAGCCTCTGTATCTATTGAAGGATTATTCATGAATACTCCCAACACTTATGAGAATATTAGTAAATATCATTCTGGACTAACATGATTATTAAATATTAATAAAATGCTTCAAAATAAAACTGAGGCTTATATGGAACCTCATTACAGACAAATTTTTCAGTAGTGTTCTTCATATACACGCTCAAATCTTTCTTAAAGAAAGGTGTTCAAAAATGTGTAAGGCACTCGGGGAGATGAAAACAATCTCACTGAACCAAGAATGTCATTTTGTGAAATGTTTTGTGTCTTCTTACATGCTCTGTCTTCTTTAAAGGAACTAGTAAAATTCACATCACGCCTCCAAGCCTTCTCTAAATACCCACGTTCAGCTTCTTGTCTTAAATCCATGTGAAATTACATCTCTACTTTGTCAAAAAGCAAAATCGGATGTCCGTGATTTAAGATTGCGTTTTTTAAGAGAGATAAGACAGTAGTAACTCAAGGTTTTACCCTGCAATTCCTGCTACTCCTACTACAACCCCAGAGAATCTCATAGCTGGTTCATTGCACCATCTCAATTCATTAAGAAAAAAAATTCTATATTCTAGCTAATGATAAAGGATTTCAACTGAGATCTTTTCAATGAATCCTAAGTAAATCCTCGTTTTTCATGCTACACCTGTTGAATTGGCTCATAAGATAATAAGACATATCAAAAACCTGGCTTTGCTTATAGTGTAGCATAATGAAATGAATCTCTTCATTAAAGGTCATTTGTATGAATGCAGGATATAGCCAAAAGAATTGTCAAGTGTGTCCCTTGAGGTTAAGTGATATAACCAGGACATAGGAACAACAATTATTAAATAAAAGGCTAGCCTGGTCACAGAGCAGAAAGATGCACTATTAAGAGAGAGTGAAAATATTGCAAAGACACATTCCAAAGAGACTTGGAAAATGTTTTCTTTAAATAAATCCTCTGTTATATGAGTAGGGAAACTAAGTTTCACATGGGTTAGACCAAAAAGTGTAGTACCCAATAGGGACCTTTGCAGTTCAATCCTTGGCACTCCTGACATATCACATTTGATATGTCTCTCCTCTGAGGGACCCTGGTCAGGAATCCCTGATCATCCGTGAGGATATCTTCTTTGAGGCACATTCTTTAGTGGGTTTATTCTAGCAATAGTATGCTTAGCTATCTGGAATTTGTTTTCTCTGGTTCTCTGGAGGATGGCTCTGTACACCTAAGGAACAAAGACTCTCATGGACCAAGTGAAGGAGTTTCCACAGCACAGAAGGTTCATGTTTCACAGGAGCCAGTAACTTTCCAACAACCTCACAGGCACAAATTTCAGGATCCCCACCAATGATTTGCCCAGTTACAGGAGTCAGCATGAACAGGGAAGCCAAGCTAGGACTGGTCATTGTTAAGGGGCAATTTACCAGCCAGGGTCAGCATTGTACAAGAAGTGTTGTTTGTCCTGTAGTGAATAATCCAATTTTCCTCAGGTTGCTGGGAGAACAGAAAATTTGATGGTCAAATTTTCCCATAGAAATAGAAACATTTTCTTAACTCTTTAACTTGAGTTGACTTTTCCTAAAGTGATTTCTATGAAGTAATTATTTTCCTTGTGATGGAAGAAAGTATTTTTTTTAAAAAAAATAATTAAATAGTTAACAAAAAAGAAAGAAAGGAGTGGGAGGGAAGACAGGATGGAGAAAGAAAGAAAAAGTTTGCTAATGTGAAATTTAAAAGTAATAGAACGAGCAGGGTGTGATGGCACACACCTGTAATTCCAGCAGCTTGGTGGTTGAGACAGGAGAACTGTAAGTTCAAAGCCAGTCTCAGCAGAAGTGAGGAACTAAGCAACTCAGTGAGATCCCGTCTCTAAATGAAATACAAAATAGGGCTGGGATGTGGCTCAGTGGTTGGGTGCCTCTGAGTTCAATCCTTGGTAACCTTCCCCACCAAAAGTTAAAACTGCTCGAGGAAAACATAGCAGTGCAATTTCCCCTGTGTATTACAGATCATGCTGTATGCCACTGACCTCTAGGATGCTTCCTTCGCATTCCTTATTTAGCAAAAATCATCATAGTCCGCCAATTCTTGGTGCCATTTTACTAAAACTACTGCACAATGAGATTGCAAATAAACACATAGTGTTATATCACATTGCCAATCAATTGGGACTTCCTTGATTCTTCTTTGTCAGTACAGGCCATGTTCAGTGTGGAAAGACTGGGAACCTAAATGAGTCAGTCAGAAGAGCAAGAGAACCAAACTAAATCATTTTGGTCTGCATTTTGTCTTTCCCTCGTGAGATTGTACCAAAGTAGAATTGGATATATATTAAATTAAAGTATTAGGTAGGAACCCAGGGAAATTTAAATATTATAGGATAGAAATATTCAAGTATATGAAATGAACCATTCTGTATTTATCAGATTATAAGATGATAGGGGCTGGGGATATAGCTCAACGGTAGTGCCTAGAATGTGCAAGGCCTTGGATTTGATCCCCAGCACTACCAATAAATAAATAAAAAGGAAGAAAAAAAGAATATAAGATGGTGATAATAAACTCAAACCTGTGGGGCAGAACTTCGTGAACCAATATCTTACTGTCATCTATATGACTATTGTTTTTGCAATAATTTTGTATCTACTAATATCGATACAGATTTTTAAACTTTGGCTGTTTGTTTTTTTTTAAGTGAGATAAATTCCTAAGAACATGTGCATGGCAGCCTGAGTTTGTGAAGAAAGTTAATTTTCATGCATAAATGATGCTAGACTTAAAGATATTTTCAACTTCTTCACAAATTCCCCTATTACTTTTTTTAAAAAGAAATTTAATTAACAAGTAAACCAGACAGACAAAACTTCCCTTTGTAGGATATTAAATTCAATGACTGATTCCAGGGGGTTAGTGCTGCTGCTGCTGCTGCTTCTTGACATGATCACCAACAGCTAGCTATGAAGAAGGACTCCACCAAAGGCAGAAGTAGGAAAAACATGATATGCTCCTTTCATCTGATGGACTAATACAAAAGTAGAGTTTATAGCCACATATTTCAAACGTTGATCAGAGGGAAAGCCCGAGTCCTGGCACAAATATAAACATGGGTCATAAATTAGCCATAAAAAAAGGATGCTACACTGTTCAGGACGTGGGGCCTGGTCTGAATTTACAAGCTGTTTGCAGAACCTATGAGACTAATGGGTGAATAAAATATTCCAGCCAACTAGCCAAGTAAGTAGTATGCATGATTGAAAAGTACTGTAGCTGACTGCTCTGATTAATGAGGGGTAAATTACTGTTAATGCTTGTAATAAATGTCATGAGCTATATTTCACTGCGCAGCAGCCAGGGCACTATATGGGCTCCACTGGTTTAAGAGTTGTGGATGAAACAATGGCTAATTAATCACTAGGAAGTTTTACAATTCTGTCATGCTTTTTGGTTAAATGCAGAAAGCTCTTTCTCTGCTGCTAAGAAGTGGGTGATTCTCTCCTTCTCCAGCCTCACATGGGCCAGGAGTGGAGTTTTATCATCTTCTCAGACTTGACTTTGTTCTAAGGCCACTTTTAATAGTGTTTAAAGAAACCCAAGTCTCTCAGAGAAAAGATTGCAACTGAGTTATAAGGTGTCCTCCTTCGTTACAACTTTAGAGGTCACCTTGACATCCAGTGCCTAAGGAGGCAGAGTGAATCGCCCTGATGAAAGCTGAGTTAAGGACTCAGTAGCCAGGATTTCTGAGCAGGTGGGCTCACTATCGGTAGAGGAGGCACGTGTCGAATGCCAAGTTCAGATGCTCCTTGACTGACAATGGGGTGATGTTCCAATGATAATTATGATATTTCATATCATAGGTAGAGAATGCATTGACTCTACCTAATCTACTGATGGTCGTGGATTAGCAACAAAGAACACGGTAGAGTTTTGGTTATGCCCCCTCATGATCTCTGGGCTGACCAGCTCACTGCTGCTTCCCAGCATTGCCAGGAGGATTATCCTACATAGTGCTCATCTAGGGAAAAAGTCCAAATTAACAATTTGAAGTACTGTTTTTACTTAATGCATATGCATTTGCACCATAGTAAATTTGAAAAATCACATCAAACCATTGTAAGTCGGGGACCACCTGAAATCAAATTCAGAGAGCTAGAGAGAAACTTGGTCAAGTCGAGTGGTAGATAGGAACTCAAAGCCAGTTCTTCCCCAGGAGAGCCTGATCGGCTTTGGAGAGGTGAGAGACGGAAGGATCAGTCCAAGCAGCTTGGCAGGAAGAGGTCTGTTGAACAAACAAAAATCAAGGCAAGCATACAGGCAGGTCTGCAATCCTATTCAACAGACAAGTTGGGCTGGGTTGTCGATATCCAGTTTATAGATAATCCTAATAATCTCAAATTGGGGTCTAGGCGTACTCAAGCTTGTCTTCAAATCTCTCAGAACAAGAGGAATAACTAACAGCCTCAAATTCCTGTTGAAAGTGTCACTGATTGAATCATTTCCAGGGCCATGTTTCCAGGACTCTGTGACTACTGAGCCCAGACAGTATCACAAGAAAGCAAATAGAAAGCATGTGAAATTTGCAATTAAGATTAGCTGTATGGTGATGCCTCCTCCTCCTCCTCATCATCATCCTTCCTTATTTTGAGGAAGCATTTCATTTTTTGAAGTAGTTTTATATGTAGTTTATCTCTCAATTTTCACAACCAACAGTTAAACAGATGGTCATTTTCCCATTTGAACATTCAAGGATCTGATCCTCAGAGAGGTTAAATGATTTGATCAAGATTGTAGACTTAGTGTTAGAGCTTCAGTAAAATTCTGATATATTTATATGCAGTCCAAATGTACTACCAATGAGTGGATTAACATGTATTAACATATTCATTCATGTATTCATCCATCTAAATACCACCGAACCTATTTACCTACTCATTTGGTCATCTTTTTATTCATCCATCCATCCACCCATCTATCCATTCAACCAGCTGGAATTACAGCAGAAGGATAAACTGCAAAGGCCATCTATGCAT
The DNA here is from genome assembly GCF_045843805.1 of Urocitellus parryii. Taxonomy (NCBI): domain Eukaryota; kingdom Metazoa; phylum Chordata; class Mammalia; order Rodentia; family Sciuridae; genus Urocitellus; species Urocitellus parryii. The sequence goes on from NW_027554068.1 coordinate 363,688, forward strand.
CCTTCACTCCATGCATCCACCTCTCCAGCCATACTCCTGTGGTGATTCCACTAGGCACTGCATGATCTAGCCTCAATGTTGATTTATACAGGATCTCCCAAAATACAGATCCACATGTATGTCATTCTGCAACTTTTCTGTTTTCTGAACTATCTTTTTTCCCCCATCATCCCTCTATTAATTTCTATCAATGAATTGATATTATTCTTTTTAGAGAGGTTTGGGTCAAATGGAAATTTCACACACAAAAAAATTGTGGATATGATACAAGGGTAATCATGGCAATATCTACACGTTTTGAGTGTTTACTATGCAGCAAAAGCTATTCTAAGTGTTTCACATTTATTATTTTAATTTTTGCACTCTTAAAAGGTAGATAATACAGAACCACTTTGCTTATAGGGAAATAGAAGTTTTGAGTAGTTGTTTCTTTTTTTCTCCTGAAAGTCACAGAGCAAGAAAGTAGAAAGTGGGGACTTATTTGGCTCTCACACTGATGGTTTTTTACCATTACCAGTGCATGTTGAGCATATTTTAAAGAACAAATTATTTAAGTACCTCTTACTATTACTAATACATTAATTCCTCATGTAATTCAATTTGTGATTTTTTACTGTGAATAAGACACTGTGCTCAGGGATAGGGAATGAAGAGATACCGAAGACTGAGTATCTACTCTCTTGTAGAAATACAGGGGGAAATAGAACAGTAAAACAACTCCTAGTAGAGTGTTTGGGGGATGCCAAGGAGGCATCGCAGACCCAGTAATGTATGTGGAAGTCGCAACTCAGCCTACGGTGTCAAAACTTCTATTTCCCTATAGGCAAAGTGGTTCTATATTATCTACCTTTTAAGAGTGCAAAAAATTAAAATAATAAATGTGAAACATTTAGAATAGCTTTTGCTGCATAGTAAACACTCAAAACGTGTAGATATGGCCATGATTACCCTTGTATCTTTTCCACAATTTTTGTGTGTGAAATTTCTCTTTTTTTCTTTCCTTTTTTCTTTCTTCCTTTCTCCCTTTATTTTTTCTCTTTTGAACTTTTAAAATTTATTTTAGAAATAAAGGTACTATATTTTAATTTATGTAGATCTAAAACCATTTTAACGGGGAAATGTTATGAAATGAATTTAGAATCAGGGCTGAAACATGCGGGAGGTTTCCAGTCAGTAGGAGAATCCTGAAATGGAAGCACAGAGATTCTTTGAACAGGTCCAAGCAAAAAATAAAAGAAAAGAAAAATACACTAGGAGTTTGGGGCAAAGGGGAGAGGAAAAGAGTCTAGGAAAATCTTCTTAGAGGAGGCAGGCCAGCAGTGTTCCAAAGGAAGAACAGGATTTTGATAGATTGTGAGGAGAAAGAGAATTGTTCAGAAAAATGCTGTGTTAGGAACAAAAACCCCAGAGACAGAGACTGTGAAATCTCTTGCTTTAAGTGGAAAATAGCCAGCTGGGCTAAAGTAAGGGCTATCCTGGTAGGAGCACTTGGAAGGCATTGAAGAATGCCGGTCATGGCCAGACCATGGTGCACTTTGAGTTTCAGGCTAGAGTCTCCTGGTAGAAGATGACCCAAGGATTTTAGATGGGAGGGTGACTAGACAGCCAGTCAGTCATCAGTCCAGAACCTGGAGTTAAGTCGCTGATGCACAGAGAAGCAACAACACTGGCAATTTCAATTTCTCTTTCCATGAGGTGATAACAGGGGAAAAACAGAATAATTGGCCATTCCAATTAACTGGTAATTGCAGACAGTGATGGGTGCCATCAATGAAACAAAATTGGGAAGTGTGACCGAGAGTGACAGGGGCCACACTCACATGGTGGCTTGGGACCACCTCTCTGGGGAAGACTTTTGAGCCAAGACTTGACAGATGACGAAAGTCCTCAGGACACCAGGAGCATCAAGGGAAGGGTGGGGTGGAAGCACAGCAGAAGGATCAAGGTCAGTGGGTTCAGGGAGATGAATGGGATGGTAGACTGAGGGACAGACGGGGTGTGCAGTGGTTCACAGGAGAAGAGAGAGGAGCACTGAGACACAGCAGAAGAAATGAGACCAGGAGAAGACAATGTCCTTTCTTTACATCCTTGGATGACCACCATGTGGGAAGGATTTTTAGTACCTTTTGATTCTAGTCATCAATTCTGTAGTAAATTAAGAAGTACTAGGTGAGTTTCTACCTCATTTCTCTCATTAAAAAAAAAAGTTCTTTTCTGTACTTTTATATAATTTGAGATCAGACCATTCCACTGAGCTCAATGACACAAACCCATCAGAAAGACAATACAAATGCTGGTTTCTGAGACTTTTGGCTCACCTCCTCCTCGTCTCCCTCCCTCTTGTCTCATTAGACACATGCACATTTTTAACTACCTGCCTTGGCAGCTTCTGCCGAATGATCCAACTAGTCTTTATCCACAGTCCCTAGAAAAATACTCTTGTTCACTGATCAGGTGGATTTCTTATTTCTTGATATTTGCCCTGGATACCTCCCAAGCTGGCAATCTGACAGACCCGGAAGTGATCTTGGATGCTAATCTCAACCCATCCTCTAACTTTACAAAAAAAGAAAAATGGAATCCAAAGAAACAAGTGATTGACGCAGGGCTTTACTGTCAGATGGTAGCAGAACAAACTCCGAGGGCTGAGAGAGTCCAGAATCAGTGAGCTCTCCTCTCCAACCAGAATGAGTAAGAGGTGTTTCTCCAACTGTCTGGCCAGGCCAGGGTGCTGCAGGAGAGGGGAGTGGAGAGCAGGGGCTCTATATCAGAGCTCTGGCTAGGAGTGCACACATGGAGCAGGGCAGGAGGTAGACTCTGTAGATACGAAGACTAATTTAATGTGCCTTGAAAAATACATGGTCCCATACATCTGCTCTTCACACTGTTTTCTGCTTATTATTGGATATGCATACTTTCTGTCCTGCTCAAGTGTATGTAGAAGATGAAACCACAGGGAAATGACTGGTTTTATGTCCAAATTTTATTAATGGAAAGTAGCTTGAAATATTACCTCTAAAAGAAACACAAGGTGTGCTATGAAAAAGATTATTATATCCAACTTATTTTTTTTGTTTTTATTTTTTCTTTGTTCTAATCAGTTACACATGACAGCAGAATACTCTTTAATTCATTGTACAGAAATAGAGCACAATTTTTCACTTCTCTGGTTGTACACACAAATTAGGGTCACATCACTTGTCATTCATACATCATACCCACATCTATTGAAACCAAGTCAAAAGCATATCCACTTTGGAAATAATCACCACTATGCTTTTTCTTCCTGTGGTACGTGGTTCATGCATTTCTGTACTGCATATCATTGGTCTCAGGAGGATTCAAGAAAAAAAAAAGCCTCTGATCATATTTTTTAAATGTCACTTGCATTTTCTCAGGACATGCTTTCTCATTCTTCTCTACCCTAATCGAATTATGTTAGCCTTCCTAAGAGGAGCAGGCTAGTTATAAGAGGGCAAATTTCCCTAGTAGAATTGTTAAATGATTTTAAAGACTCCATAAGAAATACTCTGTGCAATTCAAAGACTTAAAAGCTTCAGGGGAAAAATATAGTCATATAACTTTTTATATTAAAACTTAAAAGCTTCAGAGAAAAAAATACAGTAATAAAACTTTTTAGTGCAGTGCCTAGTACACAGTAGGTATTCAATATTATTTTAGAATCATTTGAATGGATTGAAGCTACAATCACTTAATCTTGCTCAAAATGTAGTTTTGAGCAAAGGTAACGATATCAGTATCATTCCACCATCTTCCCTCATTCCCCCTGCTCGACCCTTGCAATTACCCAATTCAAAGTTTTCCCCCTCCCCTCAATTATGGGTTAGCATCCAGTTATCAGAGAAAATATTGGTTTGGGGGGATTGGCTTACTTAGCTCAGCATGATATTCTCCAGCTTCATCCATTTGCTTGCAAATGTCATGATTTTATTCTTTTTAAATGCTGAGTAATATTCCATTGTGGGTATATATACCATTTGACCCAGCTATCCCACTCCTTGGTATGTACCCAAAGGACTTGAAAACAGTAACACACCCACATCGATGTTTATAGCAGCACAATTCACAATTGCCAAACTGTGGAACCAATCTATATGCCCTTCTATAGATGAATGGATAAAGAAACTGTGGTATATATACACAGGAATATTGCTCAACTTAAAATTTTAAGATAAAGAATGAGCATTCATAATAATTTCTAATTTAAAAATGAGATCTTTGAGCTACTCCCCTCCTGGACTCCAAAGGGTATACATTCCTTCTCTTAAGGGTTTTCCAAGGGTTTGAAGATAGAGGAGCATTCAGAAGGGGCATGTTGAATAAAAAATAATTTTAAAATCCTCACAGCATCTGGTGTGAAATATTGTGACCAAACAAATGATATTATATATCCCATTTCATAGTGAATCATTTTGATTCCATAATTGCAAAACTCTATAAACTCACAAACCCATTAAAATTTTAAACTGATAGCTGAAAACTATCTTTTTGTATCTGCTGTAAAATTTCCAGTGAAGACATGTCAACTCTGACACAGCCTAGAGGAAGAACTTCCAACCACAAGACGGATGGTGAATCTGTGAACCTACCTCCACCCTCTGACCAGGAAAAGTCACACCTGGGAGGACACAAGTCCTTGAGGAGTCAGGGCAAGGAGAAACAGGACTCTTTTCCATTATGAATTTTCTTCTTTCTATTTATAAAGACACATTTATTTCTGCCTAGAGTAACTACATTTTGAGCAAGATTAAGTGATTGTAGCTTCAATCCATTCAAATGATTCTAAAATAATATTGAATACCTACTGTGTACTAGGCACTGCACTAAAAAGTTATATGACTATATTTTTTTCTCTGAAGCTTTTAAGTCTTTGAATTGCACAGAGTATTTCTTATGGAGTCTTTAAAATCATTTAACAATTCTACTAGGGAAATTTGCCCTCTTATAACTGGCCTGCTCCTCTTAGGAAGGCTAACATAATGGGATTGGGGTAGAGAAGAATGAGAAAGCATGTCCTGAGAAAATGCAAGTGACATTTAAAAAATATGTCCAGAGGCTTTTTTTCCCTTGGATCCTCCTGAGACCGATGATATGCAGTACAGAAATGCATGAACCACGTACCACAGGAAGAAAAGGCGTAGTGGTGATTATTTCCAAAGTGGATATGCTTTAGACTTGGTTCCAATAGATGTGGGTCTTAGGTGTTTTCCTGAATGGAAAGCTATTTAAAAGAAGAAAATGGAAGCCGGAAGGAAGCTGGCATGAAACTGCTCACCTCCTTGAGGAGTGGTTCATGGTAGGTGGACGCCATGAGGATAAGGAGTCGCCTGTGTAGGTAGGAGTGAGCAAGGACTGGGTCACACCAACTGAAGGGTCTTCCATTGACCAGTGGGAGGTCAACAGTGAAGTTCCTGTGATTGCTTCAAGTGCTGAATCCTGGTGACTCTGAGATAGCAAGAAGATAACCCTGTTACCCGCCCCCACACCCAGAGTTAGTAGACTTTCTTGTTACCATCGTAGGGAATAAGAAAATTATTACCAAGAAAAGTGATATCAGAAAAGATGTAAAAGATTAAGTAATTTTACTTACTTTTTTTTTTTTTTTTTTTTTTTTTTTTTTGGTAAATGGATTGGGTCAAATAGCCTCATCTTTATAAAACACCCATGAGACTTATTCAATAGTATTACAGCCTATTCTAAGGCACAATTTAATAAATTCTATCTATGAATGAGGGCCTAACTCTGTAATCCTAGAGCCAATCTAGTTCACCAAAGGATCAAGCTAATTATGCAAAATTTTATAGGGAAAAAAACACCTGCAACACTCTCATTTGTTCATTACTTAATAATTGTGTGTGTGTGTGTGTGTGTGTGTGTGTGTGTGTGTGTGTTTTACTGGGGATTGAACCCAGGGCCTTGTGTGGGTGAGATAAGCACTCTACCAAATGAGCTATATCCCCAGCCCCTGTTCATCACTTAATATTTTTTTAACATCTGTTGAGCGTCTACTGTGTACTTGGATATTATCCTTACTACTGGAGTTATTAAAATAAATAATCAGACCTAGTTCCTACTCTAAAGGAGCTAGAAACTTATGCATGATAAAAACATATGAAAAATAAATTGTATATTGGTACAAGAAATATTAAAATTAATGAATAAGAGGGTCTGCAGGGGCCCTGCAATGGTCCACCCCCAAATTCATGTGCGGAAATCCTCGCCTCTGAGGTGACGGCATCAGGAGTCTGGGCTTTGGGGAGCAGTCTGAGTCACCGGGCAGCCTCACAAGTGACACTAGTGTCTTTATAGAGGAGGAGCCAGACGGACGCCTCCTCTCTCCCACCGTAAGGGAAAAGGTGGAAGGTACCGTCTGTGGACCCGAGAGTGGGCCCTCACCAGACACTGACCTGCTAAGGCCCGGATCTTGGGCTTTCCAGCCCCCAGAACTGGGAGAAGCACAAGTTCTACTGTTTAGAAGCCACCCAGCCAGTGACATTATTTCACAGTGGCCCACATGAACAAAAACAGACCCAAAACTCTAAATAAGGGGACGTAATCAGTGTCAAGATGTCGTAACACAAAGGATGACCGCAGACCTGAGACGTAAGATGTGACTTACTCTCCAGGAATTATCGGGAATGGATCATTTATTTATTTATTTATTTATTTATTTATTTATATGTATTTCCGGGGAGGGGGGGAGATATATATCTTTTCTTTTTTTTTCAGATCTCCTGCATCTTCCCTCCTCTTCCTCCCTTTGGTGTGACGCTCCTTCCTGCAGCACCACCCCTTTGCCTGGACCATCTCATTGACTTCTAAAAGCCCACCCAGCTCCGTTCTCCAGCTTCATCGTCTCCATCTCATCATTATTATGCAGCTGGTTTGAACACAGTTCCAATGTCCCTAAGGTCCACGTGTTGAACTTTAACCCCCACGGTGAGGTGTTAAGAAGGTGAAAATAGTTTTACTATAGTTTTGGGAAAAGGGTAGCTTCTTTGGGGAGGTGATTAGGATTAGACAAAGCCATCAAGAAGGAGCCCTTTACATCTTTACATCAAGATGAATGCACACACACACACACACACACACACACACACACACACACAGGAATAGGTTGATGTGGAAGCAAAGACTTTATTCCCCAGACCAGCAAATAATTTGACCTAAACAGAAAATGGTGAATTTATAGAGGAAAGTAACAAAAAAATAATAACAGTCATAAAGTAGGACAAAGTGCCAAGGGCCTAAATAATGGAAAGCTTTGTTTATAACACTCGAACACTTTCCTATGGCTGACGGGAAGCCATGATGATGCCTTTGAGGCACATACAGACTAATTTACCTTTTTTTGTAAAAGTCACCGTGACAGCTACTCAAATAATGAGATGGAGAGGATGAAACTGGAGAGCGGAGCCCTTGGGTGGGCTTTTAGAAGTCAATGAGATGGTTCAGGGAAAGGGGTAGTGCCGGCAGGAAGGAAAGTAACAGCCATCGGGAGGAAGTGGAGGGGAAGATGCAGGAGATCTGAAGAAGATGGAATCAACCCGTCTTGCTCTTTAATTGACCTGTGTAATAAGAGGAGAAAGCACAAAGGGAGATGAAGAAGAAATAATATAAATACTGTAAACTTTTTAGGTAGTATATTAGTCAGTTTTATGTTACTGTAATAAAATACCTGAAGGAAGCAAACTTAATACAAAAAAGGTCTATTTTGGCTTGTAGTTCTAGTCCAAAGTCAAAGGGAAGCATCTGGAGATGGCTTCTTGCTGGCAGAGTCCCAAAGATGCACAAGGTATCACATGGCAAAAGACAGGGAGAATATATATGGATATATCTTATGGCTCTCTCCCTTCCCTTCCTTCCTTCCTTTCTTTCTTGATACCAGGGATTGAATCCAGAGGTGCTTAACCAGTGAGCCTCATTCCCAGCCTTTATTTAGAGGCAGGGGCTCCCTGGATTGCATGGGGTCTTGCTGAGTTGCTAAGGCTGGCTTTGAACTCCGTAGTTCTCCTGCTTTAGCCTTCTGAGCCGCTGTGATTACAGGTGTGTGGCACCCCACCCAGATCTCCCCTTTTCTTATAGGGCCACGAGGACTGAGTCTTGGGGACTCCATCTTGATGGCTTTGTCTAATCCTAATCTCCTCCCGAAAGCTACCCTTCCCCCAGAACTAGAGTAAAAAGATTTTCACCTTAAAACTTCACGGTGGGGGTTAAAGTTCAACACGTGAACCTTGGGGGCATTCAAACTATATTCGGACGATAGGGCAAAGTGATGCTTCAAAAACAAAGAATAAAGTTCTACATGGATTATTAGGAAATAAGTAAGGTGGAATGTTAATTTAACAAAAGTTTATATTCGAAATTTGAGGGAAAAGAAAAAATACTGAAAAACACATAGAAAAAGAACAATTTTAAAACAGAAGACATGTAAATTGCTTTAAAAACATAAATAATTAATAAGATTATTAATAAAATATTAATAAATAATTAATAAAAGAAAAATATGATTCTTTAAACACAGTAATGATTATTGACATTTACATAAGTCTTACTATTTCTCAGCACTGTTCTGAGCATCATACATTCATCTTTTAAGGGCTCTACAAAATACCTATGAAATACACATATGTACATATATGCATGTGTGTGTGTGTATATATTCTTATTTCTTGTTTTTGTAGTGCTTGGCATAGAATCAGATCCTCACACATGCAAGGAAAATGGCCTACCACTGAAGACATCACAGACCTATTTTCCAATGAGGATATCAAGGCACACAGTTTTTGTCAGTTGTTCAAGATCATAAAATGATTAAAAAACAGAAATATTTTGGCAAAACTGTGATCGGGAAAGTTAAAAATATAGAACCTATAAATAAAGAAATCAGAAAATGGGGCAACAACAACAGAGGCTTTTTGTGCTTAATAACGGATTAAGAATTAACAAGAAAAGTACGTGTTCAACTTAACACCCATGTATCTGGGTATTAAACTAAATCGAAAAGTTGTAAATGCCGAGAAACCAAAGCAGACCAGTAACAATAAAGGAAATGAAAACACTAAACAACAGAGGGAATTAGAACACTAATCAAAGACTGATGGTTACTCGCCACAGTGACCTTGTTCAGAAGATAATACAGGCTTTTCCTACCACATCTTTATGAAATTGATGGCTCTCCTCTTACAGATTGTCTCAGGAGCTGGTCAGGCACTCGACTCACATGACAAGGTAGGTAGGTGTGGGTGGGCACAACCTGATGACAAACTCAGGTAGTATGAGAAAGAGAGAAGGGGCAGTTGTGGTTTGTCTGTGAATTTATTGTTGAGTTTTTATTGAGTGTTTCCATTTTCTCTGTGAAGCAAACATCTCATTGAACAAGAAATAAGAAAGTTAAAGAAATTCTAGATGAGATTAAAGCATTTTATGGAAAAAGGGGAAATGGAAGTATTGCTGAGCAGGGCTTGGGTCCCATTGGTTGCACAGACACCATGGATTTATAACTGTTCTGCTGTGAGCAATGGCTTGGTTTTCCCCACAGGCTTCCAGCCTTCTTCCTCGTATCAGCAAAATGATTCTGAGCCTTAGGATTCATACACACTTACAAGGTTTCCAGACCAGATTCCCAAGAAAGAAATCTAGATTTTTCTTTTTTCATTGGAGGATTGCAGAGAGGGACTATAAAATGCTTCAGAGTTAGAGAAAGAGGTAAGATGGAAGCAAACCAGTATAAACAGGGAGGTGAAGATAGAGAAGTTGAAGGGTCCAGGGGCTTCGGGAAAGTGAAGGAACGCAGTCAGTTGGGGATGAGAATAAAAACTACTAGATGGAACATTTCGGAAGTGGAACCCTGCCAGGTGAGGCCAAGGTCCGATCTGTGATGATGGAAAAGGACCAACTGAGAGTGGATGAAGGCGAAGTTCACTTGGACGGGGAACAGAGTAAACAGGAGGCTGTTGTTGGATGGGGCAGTCGCCTGGCCACGTGATACAGGGTGATGTGACCACAGAGGAGATGCTCGCTAGAGGCCAGCAACCATTAAGCAAAGGAGTGTGGATGAAGAACCTGGGTTCTGGAGTCAGGCAGATGAGAGTTCAAATTCCTGGGGCTGGGGATGTGGCTCGAGCAGTAGCACGCTCGCCTGGCATGTTTGCAGCCCGGGTTCGATCCTCAGCACCACATACAAACAAAGATCTTGTGTCCACCAAAAACTAAAAAATAAATATTAAAATTCTCTCTCTCTCTCTCTCTCTCTCTCTCAAAAAAAAAAAAAAAAGAATTCAAATTCCTGACCTGACCAAGCAAAGACACCTACCAGATCTGTTTTCATGCCTCAAAATCACAGTCTGAAAAGAAGGTCAATAGTATTTCAGTGGCTGCAAGGTGGCTGAAGTAATCTCAAGGTGATTACGTCAGAGCCAGCAGAGAGTTGGAGTGAATTCCATGGAAAGGAGTCTTGTTGAAACCAAGACCCAGCAGTTGTCGATCTCCTCATCTGTGGCATTGTATTCTTATCCAGCCTGAGCCCTCTGTGTTCCCGCCTCTGCGTTCTGTGTCTCTGTCACACGTCCCTTCACAGCTGCTGCAATGACAGATGAACATGAGAACATGTTGTGTAATAGATAACAAAGAATTTCAAAATGATTCCCCTGCAGATGCCATTTATCTTAATTTTGTAAAAATTATGCAGGGCTTGTACAATTTGGGCTGGGATATTTTGGTACCTTTAAGTCAACATGGACAACTTAGCTCTGAGAATTGATCTTAAAAAGATAAAACCAGGGTGAGCATCTTCAAGTCTGCAAAGCCTATATTATAATGATATCAAGTGCTATTGTTGCCTAAATTTGATCTGTTCCTATTTAGATCAACTTTTTGAAGAAAAAGTACAGAAAAGTCTCAAAGGCCCTTATTCTGGAATATCTTTTTCATCTAATTTGTAAATATTTTATGTGGTAGATCTGACTATAATCACCCCTGAGGCCTAAGGATAATATAAAAAGATTTCAGTTGGAAGAGCTTATATAAACACCCCCCCTACAATAAGACAACTAAGTAAATATGTTAATTACTTATCAAAATGTTATAAAGTATCAGATTAAACAGTTATGCAACTTGAAAACCCTAAAAGACACTATTTATCAACTTGTACATTTTTCTGCTCATTATTCTTTTATGAAAGATGCAACCAAGGAATGCTCACGAGCAGACAGCAAAGGTGACAAGCACCATGTGGATGGAATCCGGAACACCAAGTGTCGACAGCAGTGGAGTTTAGACAGAAGGCATGATGCCATCCCCTACTTTTTGGAAGTTTTATTCTATATGCTCTATCAGGACATTTTAAACGTTGCTGTTGCTCTCTCTTTCCAGGTGGTCCTGACTAGTGGACTTGATTTGCCCTCTCGTTGTTACAGAATAACATGGGGTCATCATTAATCACTGCTTCTATGTCACAGGATGGCCTTTATGGTCTTACAGGTCTCCATTAGAAGATGAGCTGTAGAAGTTGGCATTTGACGTCACAGGATGGCCTTTGTGGTCTTACAGATCTCCATTAGAAGATGAGCTGTAGAAGTTGGCATTTGGATGATTTTTATAACATCTTAAATTTCTCACCGCAGGCTCAGGAAGTCAGTCTTCAGGTTAAATATGAGTCCTTTATTAGAGATAACACCATTTGCCGACTGTAGGAAAGTGTCTCACCTTTAAAGACACTAATTTCCTCATTGTTGATTTGTGGGTACAATGCATAAGCAAAGCCCTACATCACTTACTTGAATTCATTTTTCTCTGAATATTCCTTAATCAGTACCTAGAAGCATCTCTAGGGTCTGGAAGTTCTGGTAGTTAAAGATCTGAAGAGATAAGGACCAAATCATAAATATTTATGGAAAAATTGAGAGGAACACTTTTGAGCACCACTATATTCCAGATTTCCCATAATGCATTCATGCCTTTGGTAAGTTAAATTAGGAGTATCTCTGATGCCAAGGAATCTTTTCCCATTTATTTTATTCACCAGCTTCTTTTTGCTGACTTGTGAAAATGCACCCAATATGTACTGCTACATGTGGTATACAACGAGGAATTGAGGAATCCTGTCACATGTAATATGAAGGTCTACCTTTCGATATATGAATTTTATTCAACCACTAACACACTAGATTCTGCACGATACAGAGGCACTGTTAATTTTCTAAAAAATTATAAGGTTCTTCAACATTCCAAGATTCATAATCAAGTTTAAAAACAAAAATATTTTCCCCAAAGTCATGCAAACAAGGTCTATTTGTCTTTATAAAAAAAAAAATAACTGGAAAGAGAACATCAATGGTGTGAGTATAGATTGAACTGAGACACACCGTCTAGATATTGGGTCTTCTATGGACATGAACCTCATAGGAGTTCCTTGATGAAAGTGAGGATAGCAGCTACTCCTTGGCGCGTATGTTTTCAGAAGATGATCTCCAGTTGTCTTGCAGAGGATGCATTAGGAGCTGGGCATGGAGTGAAGGTGAGAAAACCTGTTGGATGGACTTGTGCTTGACTGGTAAATGTTGATGAAGGCTTAGATTAGAATGCTGGTGAAGTTGCAGAAAATTGTTAGAATTAAGGAATATTTCAAAGGGAGAATTAGTAGAATTGTGTGTGTAATAGAACTTGGAAATAAGAGAAAGGGAGGTGATTAGAGTTGGGGTTTGAGAAACTTGAAGATGATCCTGGGTTTTACCATCAGTGGGACAATTGGGAACCAGGTAGGGTCCTGGAGATAAGTCATGAACTTGAGAAGCCTACATGAGGCCTATAATACAAGCAGTTCACCTTAAGGAAAAGGTTGTCTATTGCACATGGGTCTCAGAGGGCAGGTCTGAGAGGAAGGCACACACTGGGGAATGGCCCGCATACAGGGAGGATTTTGAACCTAGGAATAGGAAGTTCTCACAAAGTTCCAAGTTCAAAAATGAAAAAGAAACCAGGAATGAACCACTAGAACTCCAGCAAGTGGATACTAGGGGAGGGAAAGGAGGGAGCAAGGGAGACATTGAAACAGAGGTTTGTGGGTTAGAAAGAAAACTAGGGCTGGAGAGAAAAGGGGAGTGAGGAGCAGCCACATTGAAGGAAGTACTCAGAGGGGAAAGACTGGCTGACACAGGTCTATAATTGGTGAATCGTGCAAGTAAAAGTTGGCATCACATATTTCCATGGATGCAAACTTGCACTGGCCTTGCCCTCCTCCATGAACAAATGACATTAGGGTTCGTTTTTTGTAGGGTAAATACCTTGGACACAAGGACAATTGCAATTAATTTACTAACAGTTTTTATGAACCTAAACTGTTTTTCAATGTTAGTGCTTCTAACGTGTTCGGTACTTTGATATATTAAAATCACTTATAGGTATTTTGAAGAATAGAATTTTCTAATTTTGAGGGCACTGCTAAAATTATTGGGGGTTTGGGAATTCTTGGGTCTTGTTATGTTGCCCAAGCTGCTTTTGAACTCTGGATTCTCCTATCTCAGCCTCTCGTGTAGCTGGTTATAAGCATGTGCTGCTCAGCCCAGCTATTTCTTTTGTTAACAAACTGTATCTTCAACTTCAACCAAGATGGCGTGTTGCATTTTTTCTCAGATCATCCCTCTAATAGCCAAATAAAATATAACAAACAAACAGAGGAAGACTCTGACAGATGGAAAGCCCAGGGCCTTCATGACTTGAGGGAAAACACAGAGGTGAGTACCCTGAGTTACCTTTCCATTTCCACCTATCCAGGGCAGGGGACTGCAGAACCCACACCTGAAAGTGCCAATAGGCACAGAAGGGAAGGAAAGAAGGAAGGAAGGAAGGAAGGAAGGAAGGAAGGAAGGAAGGAAGGAAGGAAGGAAAGAAGGAAGGAAGGAAGGAAGGAAGGAAGGAAGAAGGAAGGAAGGAAGGAAGAAGGAAGGAAGGAAGGAAGGAAGGAAGGAAGGAAGGAAGAAAGAAAGAAAGAAAGAAAGAAAGAAAGAAAGAAAGAAAGAAAGACTCTAAGATAAACCTGCCACTCCCCCATCCCCCATTCAAAAGACTGGGAAAAGGGATCCAAACAACAGGGACTCTTTTTGGCAATTTCTGCTTTACTGCAGCCAAACCCTCCTGAACAAACTTCCCCTCCCCTACAGTGAGCAGGACTGAAGTGGAACCTGATTCCTCCACACTCTGCCTTTCAAAACAGGATGTTGATGGGGCTGAGCCAGGAGCTGATCTCTCTACCCTGGCTTGCAAAAACAGGCAGGGCACTGGACTGCCCAGCCAGGATCCTGTCAGCAGTGTGCAGTGGTGAGCTGAGCCTCAGCACTTCCCGGCAGCAAGGAGACTGAATAAGGCCAATCGCCATTAATTAATCTTCACTCCTTACCTCCTGGGGGGAGCTGAGCTTCTGCCCTAACCTTGCAACAACAACACAGTGTGAGAAGTGCTAGCATCCCCCTTTGTGCTGACAACAGGACCCAGCGGGGAGCTCCTTTTGGAGCAAAGAAGTTGGTGCTGGTGGCTTCCTGCTTTCACCAGGTCTAAGGAGGGAACTGGATTTCGTTCTCACCCATCTACAACAAGGCAGTGGGAGTAGGTTCTCCACTGATGCTGGCTCCTGATGGCAGTGCACAGTGCTCAGCCGAACATACAGACGCCTGGCCCTCACCCTACACGTCCACAGGGAGAAGGCCTGCTAAATAAAACAGCGTCTGGACTCTCACTATGCAATATCCAGTATCTAAAATGTGCAGATCACTTATGTGACAGAATAGTATCCAGAATATACAAAGAACTCTCAAAATGTAACCGAAAGCTCGGGACTTGTCCTCAGTGCCAATTCATGCCAATCTAATAATGAGGGCTTGGTTTTGGAAAAAAGGAAAAAGAAGTTTTATTGCTTTGCTAGCAAAGGAGAAACACAGGGGGCTTCTGTGATTCTGCCCATCAGGGAAAGCTGGGGGCTTTTTGTGTGTGTGTGTGTGGTGCAGGGGATGGAACCCAGGACCTTGCCCACACAAGGTAAACACTCCACTCTTTCCCCAGCCCCAAACTGAAGGCTTTTAAAGAAGCTATTCAAAGGCTACCTTCCAGGTGTGCTTTGACAGGGGTCCCAGGGTGCCCTGATGGTGTGTTAGGATTCACTTGTTATTTTGGAAGAAATTCACTTCCTATGTCCTCTGGAAGACATCCCCTTCCCATGGAGAACTGATAACTCAAGATGATCTTGTTTTTGCCCTCAGGGGGAGAGGGAGAAGAGGAAAAGAAAAACCTGTTCCTTTTAAAAATAAGCCTCAGAGCTAGATTCAAAAGGTGAAGTGGACCACTGTTAAAAAACTCAACAATCAAAAATTGCCAATACCTTTGAAATTTTCTCAACCTACAGAGATCTGAAAAATGATACTATGAATGAATTAAGATAACCAGTTGATCTCAATACCAGATGAACCATATTTTGGAATTATGATAAGATTTCTTATGTGTGCATTTTAATTATACACAATAATGGGTTTCATTGCAGCATATCTGCATATGCATGTAACATATTTTGACCTTATCTATGTCCTTGCCATCAGCCATCATTTATGTCTCCTGTGCAGGATCCCTTTCTTCTTCTCTAATAATCTCCCTTCTATTTCATGTTGTCTTTTACCTATTAGATTTCACATATGTGGAAAAACAGGTGATACTTGTCTCTCTGAGTCCCCCCCCACACTAATATAATCATACCCAGTTCTGTCCATTTTCCTCCAAATGACATGATTTCATTCTTAATGGATGAAGAATACTTCATTGTGTATATAGATCTCCCATTTTCTTTAGGAATGAATCCATGGACTGGCACCTAGGCTGATTCTGTAACTTGGCTATTGTGAATTGTGCCACAACAAACCTGGGCATGCAGGTGTCTCTGTAGTGTACTGACTTTGATTCCTTTGGTTACACAACAAGTTGTGGTTTATCTAGATCATACATGGTCCTACCTTTAGTTCTTTTGAGGAACCTCCATACTGATTTCCATAGTGTCCATACTAATTAACATTTCCACCAACCCTGTATAAGGGTTCCTTTATCCCCTGTATCTTTGCTGGTATTCATTGTTTTTGTTTTGTTTTTTGTATGCTCCATGGTAGCCATTATGACTAGGGTGAGACAGCCTCTCAGTGGAGTTTTGATTTTTATTTTCCTGGTGGCTCAAGAAGTTCACCATGTATTTTATATTTATTGGCCATTTTTGCTTTTTTGAGAGTATCCGCTCAATTCATTTTCCCATTTATCGAATGAGTTATTTGGTTTTTTTTTTGATATTACGTTTTTTGAACTCATTGTGTATTCTGGATATCGATCCTTTGTCAGAAGAGCAACTGGCAAAGATTTTCTCCCATTCCATAAGCTCTTTCTTTACTCTGTTGTTTCCTTTGCTGTAAGAAGTTTTTTTTTAATTTATGATATTTATGACAAAGATTTTTAAAGCTGCCATAATAAACAGGTTTCATTAAGAATTAAAGCTTTGCTAGCTGAGTGGTGGTGCACATAAATAATCCTAGTAACTCGGGAAGCTGAGGCAGGAGGATCATGAGTTCAAAGTCAGCCTCAGCAGATTAGTGAGGCACTTAGTAACTGAGTGAGACCCTGTCTCTAAATAAAATATTAAAATGGCTGGGATGTGGCTCAATGGTTAAGCACCACAGGGTTCAATCCCTGGTACCAAGAAAACAAACAAAAATTAAAGTTTTGTATAATATTGAAGAACTCCCCCCATCAACAATAACAGAATATAAATTCTCCTCCAGTGCACATGGAACAGCTCATATAACAAGTCTTCATAAATTTCAGTAGATTAAAACCATGCAAAATACCTCTCCAACAATATTGGAATAAAGCTGGAAATAATGACAGAAGGAAAACAGGCAAATTCACATATTAAATGACAAAATGTTGATCACAATAAATCACAGGGGGAATTATAAAGTAATTTGAGATTAGTAGAAATGAAAAGACAGTTACTAATATGGCATTATGTAAAAACGTGGATGTGTAACCACTGTGATTCTGCAATCTGTATTTGGGGTAAAAATGGGAGTTCATAACCCACTTGAATCTAATGTATGAAATATGATATGTCAAGAGCTATGTAATGTTTTGAACAACCAATAAAAAAAAAAGAAAAAAAGAAAAGAAAAGTACCAAAACTTATAGGATGTATCCTATAAGTAAAAGCAGTGCTCAGAGGGCAATCTATAAATGTAATCACCTACATTAAAAAGACACAGGACTGGGGATATAGCTCAGTGGTAGAGCACTTGCCTATCATGTGCCAGACTCCAGGTCACAGCACTTAACTAAAATAAATAAATAAATGAAATAAATAAATAAATAAATAAATAAATAGATAAATACAACTGAGTTTACAGAAATAGAAACAATTGTAACTAATATTGTAAGCTACTGTCTGATAACAAATTGGACAACCTCCTTAAAATGGATAAATGGCAAGAAACACAACTACTAATTGTGAAGAAACAAAAAATCAGAGATCTGTAAATAGTAAGACTGAACCACTAATCAAAACCTCCCAAAGAAAAATTTCAGGACTAGATGGCTTCACTGATGAATTCTACCAAGTGCTTGAAAAATTAATAACAGTCCTCCTGAAACTCTCCCATAGAAGTGAAGATGGGGGAACATTCCAAACTCATTTTATGAAGTTGGCATTAATGATACACTACAAGAAAATTAGAGAACAATGTCTCTGATGAATGTAGAAGCAAATATCCTCAATAAAATGCTTACAAATAGAATTCAAAGATATATTTAAAAAGTACACCATGAACAAGTGTAATCCTGGAATCCAAGGATATTTTAACATGTGACAATCAATCAACATAATACTCCACAGTAATAGAATTAAAGGGAAAAAAATCACATGATCATTTCAAAGATGATGATAGAAAAAGCATTAAACAGAGAAAAAGCATTAAACAGAATTCAAAACCCTTTCACGGCTGGAATCCCACTGGCTCAGGAGGCAGAAGCAGGAAGATCTAAAGTTTAAAGCCAGCCTCAGCCATGGCGAGGTGCTGAGCAATTCACTGAGACCCTGTCTCTAAATAAAATACAAAAAAGGGCTGGGGATGTGGTTCAGTGGTTGGGTGCCCCTGAGTTCAATTCCGACCCCCACCAAAAACAAAAACAAAAACAAAACCTTACAAAAGAAAAACACTCAGTAAAGTTGGAAAGGAAGAAATAAGTATGATAAAAATGTGGAAAATCCACAGCTAACATCAGACTATATGATGGATGCCAAAAACAACCCCTAAATTCAGGAATAATATAAGCTTTCACACACAGTTCTGAAAGTCTGACTCAGAGAAATTAGAGAAGAAAAATAAATAAAAGCCATCCAAATTGCAAAGAAAGTAAAATTATCTCTATTCATACAGGACATCATCTTATATATGGGAAACCATAAAAATCCCACACATAAGTACACACACACACACACACACACACACACACACGTACACACACACTCCCTTAATAGAACAAATAAACAAATTGAACAGAGTTGTAGGATAGAATATCAACATACAAAAAATAGTTGTGTTAGCTATATAACTAAGAATGAATAATCACAGAATATAAAGAAAAATTTCACTCAGAAAAATATCCAAAAGAATTAAATAGGAATAAACTTAACTAACGAAGTGAAAGACTTGTACACAGGAAAGAATACAATATTCTTGAAAGAACTTAAAGATGACTCAAAAAAGTGGAAAGATATTATGTTTATAGATTAGAAAATTTAATACTATGAAGGTATCAATACCCTCTACAGCAATCGGCAAACTTAATGTAATCCCTATCAAAACCTCAAGAGCATTTTTGCCGAAAGAAAAATCTGTCCTAAAATCCACATGGACTGTCAAAGGACCTTAAGTAGCAAAAACAATCCTTAAATTAAAAACAAAATAAAATTAGAGGATGTACACTTTTTGATTTCAAAACATATTATAGAATTTGATGATATTTTATTCTATAAAATTTGGTTGTCAATTATGTGCTACTGGCATAAAAACAGGCATATATGTAAATGGAATAGAACAGAGGGCCCAGAAATAAAAACTCACATTTTAGGGTCAAAGATTTTTGACAAGGGTACAAAGACCATTCAACAGGGGAAAAAAAAAACCTGCAACTTCAACAAATGGTACACAAAAGCTGTATATTCACATCTAAGAGAATAAAGTTGAACTCTTAACACCATGTACACAAAGTAAAATGTATCAAAGAGCTATATCAAATTTAAGGTGTAAAACTGTAACTCCCAGAAGAAAACAGAGGTTAAAAGTTTCATGACATTGAATTCTGCAATGATTTCTTGGGTAAGACACCAAAAGGACCTGAAATAAAAATAGGCAAATTATACTACATAGAAATATAGTCTTTAGTGTTGCAAAATAATAATAATAATAATGATACAACCTCTGCAATGAGAGAAAATATTTGCAGACCATGAGTCTGACAAAGAGTTAATATCCAGATTAGATAAATTGCCCTACAACTCAACAACAAGAATTTCTAAATAACCTGATTAAAAAGCAGCCAACATGTTTGAATAGACATTTCTCCAAATGAGATATGAAAAGATGCCCACTATCAGTAATCATTAAGGAAATGCAGATAGAAATCAAGGTGAGATACAACTTCCCATTCTGTAGGTTGGGGGGAAAAAAAGCAACAAGAGCAAAACAGAAAATAAAAAATGTTTGTTCAAATGTGGAAAAATAAGAACACTCATGAACTATTGGTGGGGATATAAAATGGTGTACCCATCATGGAAAGATAAGATGGAGATCCCTCAAAAAATTAAATGTAAAATTACTGTACAATCCACCAATTCCATTTCTGAGTACATATACAAAATAATTTAAAATAGTTTCTAGTAGAGATATTTGCACACTAATGTCTATATCAGCATTATTTATGATAGAGGTGGAAGCACCCACGTATCCATAAGAGGAAAAATAATAAACAAAGTGTGGTATAGGCACAGAATATACTGCAATGGAATAGTGTTCACACTTAGGGAAAAATTCTGACAAATGCTACAACATGAAAAATTATTGACATAATTACATGAAGTGAAATAAGCCAGTTACAAAAACACACATACTGTATAATTTGAGGTATCTAGAATGAGGTTCATAGAAACAAAAAGTAGGATAGTGGTTGCAGAAGTTAAGGGAAAGATAAATTGGAGAGTTGTTTATGGTTAGAGTTTCAATTTTGCAAGATGAAAAAGTTCTGGAGATTGGTTGCACAACAATATGAATTCACTTAAAACTACTGAGCTGAATAATTAGAAATGTTTCAGATGATAAATTTTGTTTTTCATAGCAATTAAAAATAAAAATAAAGTGCTTAGGAAAAAAAAAGATATCTCAAATTATAAACAAGCTTTATGCCTAGAGGAAACAGAACATAGTAAATGGTAAATTCCATGTTTTGTGTTTTTACCACAGTAATAAAAGGAATCAAATGTGAATTTTAGAACTGAAAAATATAGTTTGAAAATAATAAAGATAAAAATAAAAGCTCCTGGTCTGGGCTCACCAGGACAGTGAATATGAGTGAGGACCAAGCCAGTAATTATGTCAATAAAAGAAATAAAAATAAAGTAGCCCAATAAAATAGCATCATCCTACTTTCAAAGATGAGCACATGGAGGGTTACCGTGAAAGGGGGTGCTGTTAGGCCTTCTGCAGGGCTCTCAGGGGGGACTGGACCACTGCTCTCTGCTGGCCTAACAGGGACCTGAGCAGAGCCCAATCCCCTCTCCATCCCAGCGGTGTGTCCTCCGGAGCATCTCCCTCAGGAGAAGGAAAGAAGGGGTGCTTGTCTGGAACATGTAGGTACCAAGGGAGGTATTCAGGAACCATGTCATTTGACCATCTCAGGGGGATCTCTTCTCCTGGGAGTGAGTCCTGTCAGTGGGTTGCCATTGTATCTGAGTTTAATTGATGGTTACAATGGGGTTTAGAGGACTTATTTAACTTTTCCTAAGCTAGTTGGTAGAGAATGAATTATCAGAACTTCAGCTGGGAAGTTGTTTTTGTTTTGTTTTGTTTTGTTTTCCCCAGTACTTTGTTCTGCAGGGCCAGGAGGAGACACGGGCTAAAGAGGCCTGTTTATTACCATTAACCCATAAGTCACTCTATTAACAAGAAGTGTTTTGAATACAAAGCAGGATAAGCCGGAAAGAACTTTTTTCTATTTTTAAATTGGCTCCTTATAATTATACGTAATGGAGGGTTTCAGTGTTATTTGTACATGCACATGAATAATAATATAATTTGGCCGATATTATTCCCCAGTATTTCTATTTTATTCCCCTCCTTCCTACCACTGGTACTTTTTCTATGCTGTATTCATCTCCCTTTGATTTTTATGAGATCTCCCCTGCCCCCACCTGTTTCTCTCCTTTATTCTCTCTAGTCTGATATAGGAGAGAAAACATATAGCCTTTGACTTTGTTCTCAAGTTCCGTTTATTTTCTTGCAAACACATAATTTTATTCCTTTTTATGGATAAATAGAACCCCACTTTGTATGTACCATGTTTTCTTCATCCATTCATCCATTGATGGACACTAGGCTGGTTTCATAGTTTGGCTATCATGAATTGTGCTGCTAAAATAAATATATAATATGATGACTTTGATTCTTTAGGATAAATACCAAGGAGTGGTATAGCTGGATCATATGGTGGTCCATATGACTGAATATTTTGGAGAAACTTCCATATTGATTTCCATAGTTTTTGTACTAATTTACAATTTCAGGTACAGTATAAAATTTTTCCTTTTCACCCACATCCTCTCTATCATTTATTATTGTCTGTATTTTTTTTCTACTTTTTTGTTTGATTTTTAAAGAGAGAGAATTTCAATATTTATTTTTTAATTCTAGGCCGACACAACATCTTTGTTGGTATGTGGTGCTGAGGATCGAACCCAGGCCGCACGCATGCCAGGCGAGCGCGCTACCGCTTGAGCCACATCCCCAACCTTGTCTGTATTCTTGATGGCTGACATTCTAAATGGAGTGAGAAGAAATTTCAGTGTCCTTTTGATTCGTGTTTCCTTAATTGCTAAAGGTGTTGAACATATTTTTATATATTTATTTGTTGGTGATTTTATTTCTTCTTTTGAGACGTATCTGTTAAGTGCATTTGCTTGTTTATTAAATGAGTTATATTTTCCTTTTTTATTACTCCTTTAATTTTCAAGGATAGCTTTGCTTAATATAGCATTCTTGTTTGACAGTTATTTTCTTTCAGGGCCTGTAACATATGATTCCAAGCCCTCTTGGATCTTATGGTTTGTGCTGTGAAATTAGAAGTAATTCTGATGTCTTCCCTTTAAATGTGATCTTACATTTTTCTCTTAAGGCTTTTAAAATTCTGTCCTTGTTCTGTATGCTAGGCCTTTTGATTATAATGCATCATGGAGAGTTTCTTTTTGCTATTGCCTATTTGGGTTTCTGGACACTTCCTGTATCTGAATGCCTATCCCCTTCTCAAGATTTTAAAAATTTTGTTATTTCCAAGAAGATGTTATCTGCACCATTTGCTTTTGTCTCAAAACACTCTCAATTCTAATGATTTTAAATTTTGTTCTCTTATTGTCCCAGAGTTCTTGTATATTCTGGTAATAGTTACTTATTTTCTTTTCTTTAATACTTTCTGAATGTTCAAGGATGGCCACTTTGGCTTTCAGCTCTGAAATTTTACCTGCATTATGGGCCACTGTATTAGAAAGATTTATAGTTGAACATTTAATTTGATTCATTTTATCCTTCTTTTCCAAGTTTTCTGTTTGGTTCTTCATTAGTTCTTTATCTTCTTATTATATTGCTCATTTATATTTTGTACTGGTTTCCTTAATTTGTCCAGTGGCTTTTCTGTTTTCTCTTGGGATTTCCATTTTTTTTTAAATCTTTATCTGGTATTTTATTCATTTCAATACTTTAAATTTAGTTGCTGGTGAATCATGAACTTTAGGAGGTGACTTGTTACCTGATTTTTTTGTTTTGTTTTGTTTTGTTTTTTCATGTGTTTTGTATTGCTCTGTTGGATTTTTTTGCATCTGTTTGAATGGATTTATCTTCCACTCTTACATTTGGAACTTTTTATGACACATTCTGCTCCTGCCAAATTGTTCTAGAATATCAAATAGTAGTTAAGTATTTTTAGTATATTGCCAAGTGGGTTTTGTAGTATAGTTTCCCCGATAATTTGCTGTGGTTATTAGTATATTTTGATACAGTATTCTTTGTATCAGAGTTTGAGAATTATGCTTTTCTAATTGGTCTCAAAAATGTGGGGTTCTTCTTCTAGATCCAGGAATTGTGTTGTGTACAGAAAGGTATGTGGGGTATACCCTCTATGATGGCTTGTCTTCTCTTGATAACTCTCTAGTCTAAAGGGATATGGAAATGATCTAGATTTAGACCCCTCATTGGTGTGTGTCCACACTCTTTGTGCTAATTCTCTCTCTTTTTTTTTTTTTTTGCTGTAGGGGTGGATATACATGAGTGAGACCTGAGATTTTCCCACTCCTTGCCAGTCCTACTTGGGGCTTGGTAATAAGTTCAGGATTTGTCTCTTCTATTTTTGTATTATGAAAATCTGAACATAGTTTGTGCATGAAGCAAAGTGTGCTCTCTCTGCTGAGTTTAACTTAGTTACAAAGTCTCTATCCTGTGACCTTGCAGTGTCCCAGGAGATTCCCAGCACCTCAGAAAAAAAGGAGAAAACAAACAACAACAACAACATAAGCAAACAATATACAGCATTTAAATAAATACCCAGTGCTTAATGTGACATCTACAATGCTAATTACCACAAAAACAGAAATGGTGGGGTCCGCAATTACCAGAAACAAAATTGATAAATAGCAGCACACTAGATCTGGGATCAAAGTAAATAGCAGGTGTCAATTATGTCATCTACAGTAGTTCTAAAAGATGGTCAAAATTACAGTTTATAAAGAGAAAGGAAAATGCGATGGGGAGGTAAAAAGAAATTTTGAATGTATAAAATATGAACAAAGAGAATGCAGGGGAGATGCAGGAAGTGATGGGTTTAAAAGAGGAGAAAATAAATAAAAGAAAGTAAAGAGAGAGAGAGAGAGAGAGAGAGAGAGAGAGAGAGAGAGAGAGAGAGAGAACCAAAGATAAATGTTTTAAGTATTAGAGGAA
The DNA here is from genome assembly GCF_045843805.1 of Urocitellus parryii. NCBI lineage: Eukaryota > Metazoa > Chordata > Mammalia > Rodentia > Sciuridae > Urocitellus > Urocitellus parryii. The sequence goes on from NW_027554068.1 coordinate 387,981, forward strand.
GAAGAAAGAGAAACAAACAAAACCCTAACCCTCAAAAGAAAGACAAAGAAAACTAACAATCATTTAAAAAAATGCTAAAAATGAGAAAAAAGTAGAAAATATTTATATGTGTGTATACAATTACACACACACACACACACACACACACTCACACACATTCATGAACCAATCAGTATAGCAAGGACACCAAATTGGTGGGAGGGATTCTTAATGAAAAGTGAAAGACTTGTCTCCACCATGGGGGTGGGAACTGCCAATGAGAATGGATGGTCGCTGCCTGTGCCAACTGTCCTTCTCTCTATTCTTGGGTTAGGTACTCCTTGGAGGGAGCCAGGGCTGGGGGTTGTTGAACCCTTCCTCATTTTGTGTTGCTCATTGAGCTTCCAGATTGAATGGACTAAAACCGAAGCTGGTAGAAATAGCTTTCAGCTTTCCTTCTTGCCCGTGTACCGCAGGAGGGAGGAGAAATACTCTCAGTTGGAATTGTTTCCTGGATAGTCTGGGTGGATGCACTCCCGGGAAGGGGCTGCTTCCCCTAACTGGGGAATTCTGGAGCTGAAGCTAAGCTCTAAGCAGGCCTCCAGGACTTGGTTGGGGGATCACTGCTGTGGGTCAGGTTGCTGCTGCTCTCTGTGGGGGTCTGGAATCAGGAACCTCCCAAGGGGGCAGGGGAGCCAAAGCTACATGCATTCTGCTGCCCATGAATATGGCCTTCCCAGGCTTGGTCCCAAATGTATTCAAGTCCACCGACTCAGTGTCCCATTCTCTTCAGTTGATCACGGAGCTTCCGGACTCAAAGGGAAAGCAAGCTGTCCTCCCCTCTATCCCCGACTTGAAGCCCCCTGCCTGTCTCAGTCATGTTCTGCTCGGTCCGTGCTCGGTAGGTCATGTGGTAGGCACCTGCTGGACAGTAGGGCAGGATTTGTCCCTAGCTCCCAAGTTCCCACGTCAGCAAGCTGCAGCATGGCCTCCTCACCATGGCTTCCCGCCTCAGCTCTCTGGTTGCCAGTTGAGAAACACTTCTTTGAACACCAGCTAGGTACCCTCTGGTTCAGCTAAGTTGAGGCTGCCTTTCTGTTCTCCACGTCGGTCTGTGCCTCATGTTCCCTTATGTTTCTTTCTCTGTGTTATCGCTTCCCTCTGTGGTGAACCCGCACTGCTACTGCTGCTGCTACTGGCTTGGCTCCCATGTCCTCTTCTTTGTCTTTTGTTCAATGCACCTGAATTTCTGACTCTCTAAGAGACTCTTTGATATTGAATTTCAATGAATTCTCTCTTTCACCCACCTGGCTGAGGGGCAGTACTCCCACCGCTTGAATCTTCAGCCATCAAGCCACTGGAAATGCAGTCTCCCCCTAATGCACCATCTAAAAATCCCCAGGTGAAAAAAATTAAGGAAATATAGTAGTTTTGAGATACTTGCCACCAAACTATCTTTATTTATCAAGTTCAGATTGCTCAGCAGCTAATATATCAGTATTCACTCCTCACTTCAACTCCCTGCTAGAACCAAGAGTAGAATTTTTTCTCTTCTAGATTCACAGAATGGATATTTTCCTCTGAGTTGTTAAATTATTTGATGCTCGATAAATAATAAACAATGCAAACCATTTTAAACAATTCATATGGAGTAAAAATATGCATACTAGTACAAGTATTTTTCATTGTTGAAACTTAGTATCTTGTCTGAGTAATTACAAGGTAGACTAAAAGCTACATAACATTTAAAGTTAAGAAACAGGTAACAGAGATTTTTTTTGAACTTTTTTGAAACACCAGCTGTTTCATAAAATCATTCAACCTCTTTAAAAAAATAACAACACTCCCCCAACAGCTTCCAGGAATATCTCTAAAAATGAGAAACAATGAAATTCTTTTTGCCCACCATTTCTTAGATGTTTATTTTATTTTATATTTTTGGTACTAGGGATTGAACTCAGGGGCACTCAACCACTGAGCCACATCTCCAGTCCTATTTTGTATTTTCTTTAGAGACAGGGTCTCACGGAGTTGTTTAGTGCCTGAAGGTTACTGAGTTTGGTTTTGAACTCAAGATCCTCCTGCCTCGGCCTTCCAAGCCACTGGCTCACCACCGTGCCCAGCTCAATGTCCTTTCTTAATACACTTTTTAAAATAAACATTATTTTTTATAACTTTGTTTTATTTTTTTGTGGGGGCTGAGGATCTAACCCAATGCCTCATACATGCTAGACAAATACTCCAACACTGAGCCACAACCCAGTCCCTCTTAATACACTTTGATGTTGAGTTGAGCTCATCCAAACCAGCAATTCACTGTTGAAAACCCCACAACAAATATCCTTCATAAAATCCTGCATTGACTTAGTTTGAATCCTCTCAGCCTCATCTTCTCCCATCATGACTGAGTCTATTAAAAGTTGTTCAGGCTGACCTCTCACAAAGACAGCAATTACTAGGAAAGTAACTCCCTGTGACAATTCATGTCTTTACACATTTCTGAGAAGTGTCATTTTCTCAAGCAAGAAAAAGGTACCCTGTCATCTAACATGAACTTCCTGAGAAGTGATTTAACAGCCCTCTTTTTCAAATCTGCTGATAGTGGCTGGTCCCTGTGTACATTACTAAATGCTTTAATTACAGACAGATGGGGTAAAGACATGATTTTCTTGTTTCCTTTTCCCAGAATGATTGCTGCAGTAAAAAGTCCAGAAATAAGTATACGTCTATGGGGTTGCCACAGGTTAATTTCTACCCATTTGAAAATTGCTTGAATTTGCTTTGATTTTCCAGTAACTTCCTTGAGGTAAATACCTGGAGATAAGTGCCTGCAGACGCAGGTAAGGCTTACACAGCAGTCAGTGTCTTCAGAAATCTTGTTTGTGCTTGAGCTCTGCCTCCCTCTACAACCTGCCCGACCCTGAATCTGCACTGAAATTATGCTGCATAGTAAACAGGGTCCAAGCCCATCATTGTGCTAATTTTTAATCATATGGTTAACAAGGTACTTTAATCTGTACAAATGAAATCCACATTCAGAAAGTGGAAAGTGTATAAGAAAAGGCAGCGAACATTTTTTTCATATATTTGTTGATTGATTGTATAGCCTCTTCTGAGAAATGTCTGTTCAGGTCCTTGGCCCATTTGTTGATTGTGTTATTTGTTTGTTTGTTTGTTTGTTTGTTTTTGGTATTTAGCTTTTTGAGTTCTTGATATGCTCTATCTGATGTGTGAGGGGGAAAAAATTGCTCCCAAGATGTAGGCTCTCTGTTCACCTCACAGATTGTTTCTTTTGCTGAGAAGAAACTTTTTTGTTTGAGTCCATCCCATTTATTGATTCTTGATTTTAATTCTTGCACTATCTCATTCCTGTCAGAATGGCAGCTATTATGAATACAAACAGTAAGTGTTGGAGAGGATGTGGGGAAAAAGGTACACTCATATGTTGCTGGTGGGACTGCAAATTGGTGCAGCCAATAGGGAAAGCAGTATGGAGATTCCTTGGAAAACTGGGAATGGGACCATTTGACCCAGCTATTTCTCTCCTCAGTTTATACCCAAAGGACTTAAAAAGAGCATACTACAGGGACACAGCCACATCAGTGTTTATAGCAGCACAATTCACAATAGCTAAACTGTGGAGCCAACCTAGATCACCTTCAGTAGACAGATGGATAAAAAATATGTGGCCTATATACACAATGGAATATTACTCAGCAATAAAAGAGAATAAAATCATGGCATTTGCAGCTAAATGGATGGAGTTGGAGAAGATAATGCTAAGTGAACTTAGCCAATCCCAAAGAAAAACAAATGGCAAATGTTTTCTCTGATATAAGGAGGCTGATTCATAGTGGGGTAGGGAGAGGGAGCATGGGAAGAATAGATGAACTCTAGATAGGGAAGAGGGGTGGGAGGGGAAAGGAGGGGGCAGGGGGTTAGCAATGATGGTGGAATGTGATGGACATCATTATAAAAAGTACATGTATGAAGACAGGAATTGGTGTGAATATACTTTGCATACAACCAGAGATATGAAAAATTGTGCTATATATGTGTAATATGAATTATAATGCATTCTTCTGTTATATATATATATATATATATATATATATAAAATATATAAAGACAGTGAAATAACAAGTCTGAGTTTTGCCGATTTGGGTGGTTGGTTGTTATGATACCAACTAGAATTCCCAGTGGCCTGCTGGTCTGCAAGTTGGGCCTGATCAAAAGGATGAATTCAACTAGTTGTCTCCATTCTCCACCTGGATCCCAGCTGCCACCAGCCATCACAGCTGCATTCTTTGTCAGTTCTCTCCAAGGAATAGTTGAGTACCAAGTGCAGCAGCAGCAGCGTTGGACTGTCAACCTAATAAGAAAGAGATCTGGTAATATCTGCCTTGAGACAGAATACCTGTCTAATAAAGATTAGATATTCCAATCAGTCACTGTGTAGAGAAATAAATTAAATAACTTAGTCCAAGACACACACTAGTACTAAGTCATGAAGGAATCCCAAATAACACCTTGCTTCCTTTTAACATTTTCTTCTCAGTGGTATCTAACCTTGACTGACAGTATCTGGTTCATTTCCATGTTGCTATTTATTTTGGATTATTGTTATTCTTAAACAGTTGATAATTTATCTCCATTGATTGTATTATCTTAATCCCTTGGGATATGACTTCCCATTGTAGTTTAAGTTTATTCATCCTTGTAATTTGTGTCTTCACAGGGTTTTATAATTTTGGATTTGAGTATACATTTTCAATAGGTTTGTGTATGTTAGGAAGGTGTGACTCCAAATAATTGGTGTGTTTGCTTTTTGTAAGCACCTTGGTGGTATTTTCAGCCTTTTAAATTGCTTTTGCATTTGGAATGTTTGGGATCATAAAGCAGTATAGGTGTGTACACTAAACTTTTCCTTATGGAAGACTTGTGAATCCAAATTGTCAGAGAGGTTATGGATATGTTTTTCCGCAATGATTGATAAGTGTCGCAGTTTCTCCCTCAGTCGATGAGCAGCTTCTCTTTACTTAAGGCTTCCCTGGGGGTTAGCCCTGCCAAAGTCTGAGAGCAGCCCAGGGTTCTCAGGTGCAGTCCTACACTAGACTGGGCCCACGATTTCCCTTTTTATCATGAGTGAATATAGGCTTCTTGGTTATGGAGCTTGTCAAAATTCCCAAGGAAGCTGTGCAGACCTCTCTTGTTTTTGGTTTTCTCCTTGCTTTTTGTCCCTTGAGTATTCCCCTTACTATCTTAGAAACTCACCCCTGCATTTAAAAGTATATTTGTTGGCAAAGTGCATTGTATACGACATTTCCTGGTGCTTTGTTAGCAGGAAGGCTTTGATTACCTAATGGGCCAACTTGCTGTATACAGTAGTTTTGCTGTTCTTCCATCCACTTTGGCAGCTTCCTGATCCCAAGCAACACACACACACACACACACACACACACACACACACACTTGACCTCTACTGTCTTGTCTTCACTCAGTGTTTTCTAATGGTAGTACTTCCCAGAAATAATTCCCACTCATTCAATGCCAGTCACCATCTTGTGCATTGTTGTGACAGTTTCCTTTCTGTATAGTCCCATTTTATAGATCACTGGCACCCCCTTCACCCAGGCTCCCCAGTGAGAAATGATAAAGAAGGGGATTAGACGAGCTCTGGCAAGTCCCAACAGGGTTACTAAAAAGGTTTTGTGGTAGTAAAACTCTTAGCAGCTTGTGAACCATCTAAGGATCAAGTCATCTGTTTTTCCCATTTTTAACTATGGATTGCTTAGAACTGATGGATTCTGTTCAGCACAGACAAGTTTCTCCATTTTGTGTCTGTCTCTCAGTATGTATATATATTTTACTGCACCTGTCCAAGGGGGGAAAAACGTCTCATTATTGGATCCGTGAGAATAGCAACAGATTATATTTGTCTATGAGGAAGAACAACTATTGTCTCTGGATGGTACTGACACACCTGACATTTAGAGACCTGGAGGAAGGAGGAAATTCCTTTGTACAACTGAGGAGGGGAAAAAAAAAGTCAGGCAGGGCTCTGGCGTGTGCTGCCCTCAGAACAGATTTTGAAAAGATAAGTGGTTTGCAGGGCCCTGGTGAGCCCTGCTCTGCACAGATACCGTCAGAGGATTATGAGGATTTAGGCCAAGGAAGGACAGACGGACTCAACACACCTCCGTCAGAGGCAGAGGCACCTTTGGCTGTGCACACAGGTAACAGGAGACAGCCCTGGCCACGTCCATGACGGCCACTCCCGAGGTCCATGGTTGGCGGCTGTGTGTCCCTGGCACTTGTTCTCACGCAGGGTCATGACTTCCTTGAGAATTTATATCTTATTCAGTGTTATCCATCTGTCCCTAAACACCACTTGGATTTTTAGTTCCTCATTTTGTTTTGTTTGAGAATATTCTGTTATCCCTAAACTTCCATATGTGTGCCTTGAAGTCTTCCTTGTGGAAAATGGAGACTATCTTTTGTTTTCTAAGGCTTTTAGCAAGAAGCATCTCATGGGATTTTGATGGTTCTGTGACATAGTCTTTGAGAGTCATTGCATTTGTTCATGCAGAAAATAAAACAATTTTTTTTTTCATTGAAAGACATCAGTAAATGAACCAGAGCACTCCTTGACTTAAAATCATCATGAAATGTCATGAAAGTATTGTGAGTGGTGATTAAAGAGGTGACACTTGGATCTCTTCACCTTGAGCTGTCAGTCTGGTTTTGATGAGGAATAAGTTGCGGTTTTCTTCTCAATTTTAGTTTGAAATCAGTACCCAGGATAGCATTTCTAATAAAAATACTCAAGTTCAATGTAATGACTCAGTAATACACAGTAGAGACCTCCTTGGCTTGGCAAAGAGTCAGGACAGGACAGTTTGTTCTTTGGAAAATTCCAGCCAGTTTGATTATAAATAATCTCCACTTGCTTTTCAGAAAAGCAATTGTAATGTTTGCTATCTACATAAAGAAAATAGAAGTTAGATACTGATGACAGTGATCAACGATGGAGCATGTTGTAACTACCAGTAAGTACAGATTCTCCTTGGCTTCCAGTGAGGTTACATCCCAATAAACCCATCAAAAGTGAAAATATTGTAAGTGGAGAATGTATTGACTACGTCTAACCCACTCAACACCACAACGTAGCCACACGGCACTCTGTAGAGTCCCTGTTATTCTTCCTCATGATCATGTGGCTGACCGGGAGCTGTGACCTGCTGCTGCCCAGAAGCACGAGAACTTCCTGTGTTACTAGCCTGGGAAAAGATGCACATTTAAATTTTGAAGTGCAGTTTCTACTTAATGCATATTGATTTGCATCATCATAAAATCCCAAACTTGTAAGTCAGACCATCATACGTCAGGACTGTCTGTTCACACACTTAGTCTCATTTGATATGCACCGCAGGATAAGTGACAATATTCTCGCTTTTTACATCATGTCAGCAAATACTGGGGGAAATGTCCATGTTCCAGACTCTACTCTAAATTTTAAACATGTATTAAGTCACTTATTCTTCATACCAACCCAGCAGGAGGTAGTCTGTGATGACTTCCACCTTTATAGATCATAAAGCAAGTACCAGAGGGGGTAAGCAACTTACCGAAGGTCACAGAGACAATAAGAGGTGGAATGGTAATTCCAACTCAGGCTGTCTCTAGATTCTGTCTGACAGTTGAAGCAGCTATTCTCAAACTTGAGTGCATTGAGGCCACATGGAGATCTTGTGAAAGTGGAAAGTCACAGGCCCTGGACGGCTCAAAGTTTGCATTTCCAACCGGTTCTGGATGCAACTTCTCCAGCAATCACACTTTGAGACTCACTGCATTGGATTCTCGGACTTTCCACATTATTTAAAATGTTTTCTGAATACCAGAATGAAGAAAGAACTAGCTGAAGTGACTTCTGACATTACCCAGAGTGAGGCCACATACCACAGATTAGGGTCACCATCCTCCACAAGACCAGCCCCACTTCAGACACCAGCCACAAACCTGGGGGTTCGCAGGCCTGTCCTCACTTCCCACAGACTGGGTACAAATAGGAGCTTCCCATTGACTCTCTGTTCAATAGTTCACTAGCATGACACATGGAATGAAGGAAAGTGACATACTTGACCACAATTTTAATATCGAGAGAAGGTACAACTCAGGACAGTCCAAAACAGGGGGTGCACAGCTGAGAGGTCCAGGAGTGTCCCAGCTGAGATGTTTCCAGCGTCTTTCCCTGAGCACTCAGGATGACTAGCGGCAGCACCCTGATGTGCAACCGTGCGCAGTGAGTGTGGAACATGTTCACCAGTGTGGATGAGCTTCCAAGCTTCTGCGTCCAGAGACTTTACTGGGCCTCATCACATTGGCAGGATTGAACCGTTGGCCACATAAATGAACCCAGTCTCTAGCTGCCTCTTCCCTAAGGATGGGATAATATCATAGGGTCCAAAAAATCTACCCTCTTACCACACAGCTGGACTTTCTAAGAGGGCCAGTCCCCTTCCTGAATCATCTCCACATGGCCTTAGAGTAAAGTCTCAGGGCTCCAAAGAATAACAAGGACACTTTCTTCACTTGTGAAATTCCAAGGATATGGAGACTGCTTCCCAGGAAGAGAGGGACAAAGACCAGTCAAATTCCTCACCAAAGTCGGATTTTAAGCAATAAGTTACTAGGAGCCAGTTTAATTTGTCCCAGGTTAAAACACCTCAAGTAGTGAGTTTATGACTTGAACTTAGGTTTTTCAGGTACAAGGGCTTGGGTTCATAACCACTATTTTTTCCAGCTCCGATTGTCTTTTTATTATCATGAATATCCACCATAAATGATTAGCAAAGAAGGTGATGTTAGAGGTGCGTGGGGAGGAGACAGTACAGATCCTGGAAATTGTAAACTGTCCCTTCCAAGACCGACGCTAAATTTTCCTTTGTATTTTTTTCCTATATCCTTCAAACAAAGTATAAATATTTTTGTTGTCTTTTTAAATTTTTCTTTTCCTGTCTGGGCAGCTCTAACAGCACTGCACTTAGTGAGCACATTACCTGCAATTTTAATTGCCATCATTATCACCAGCAAATATCCTTCCTGCCCAATTTCACAGCATTGCTCTATATAAGTCCAGTGCAGCCCATCTGTGATCTGTGCTGAGTGGGGCCTCCAAACATTGGTGCAACACATTCAAGAGCTAATTATGAGTGGCCTATATCTCAAGGTGGCAGCACACTTTCACCAGCTCAATTACTTCCCCACTTGGTGTCATGATAAAACAGATAAAATACAGAGAAGCAATAAAGGCCAACATTTATTGAGTAGTTACTATGTTCCAGACACGGTTCTTATATATCTTACTTCACACAAAGATCATGAGAACCACAGGAGAGAAATACTATTATTATCTTTATTTTCCAAACTAGAAACGAAAGCACAGAGAGATTAATTACCAGTTGCATATCTTGAAAAGAGCAGAAGCAGGACTTAAACCCTTATGCGTTGCTCTGGAACACACCATTATGTCAACTCTCTCAACTAATATCAAGACATCTATGCTGCCATTATTACTCACAAACTATCTTCATATTTATTTTGTTTTGTTTTACTAATTCTCTCTGATGGGAAAAAATCTAGACTAGAAAAAAAATTGGAAAGTGTGCACAAAAAGGGACACTATCTATTAATATTTCTAACAGCTAATATCAGTCCAACTTGACTGTTGGTATACCTACTTTAAAGGTGGAGATTCAAACTCAATTCCCTGCAGTTGTTCCTTAGATAGAAGGGTCCATGGAAACAATAACTGAGCCACATCTATCTGGACTAGTGCTATTTTCTAAGGACCAAACACAGTGCCTAGGATGACATCATTTTGATTAAAAACATCATTCTGAGCCATGATATTCTGCATGAAAAATTTTCCCAAAGTGGGACTTGTATAGCCTTTGTCTGATAATTTCATATTCCCTGTGAGCTGTGTTTGTCAAGGAAATAATACGATTGTCACTGAAACCTGTAAATTTGGGGCGTTTACACCAGCTGCGCCGACAGACTGTGGAACCAAAAGCTGTAGGCACTGTCCTGCCAGGAGCCAGATGCCCACATATCCTCTGTGGCCTGAGGTTGGTCAGATGGTCATTTAAATGGCCAATGTTTAGTGCCTCTTAACGGAGGAAGCTTTGATTTTTGGTTTGCTTTGGGAAGTGATGGAACATAAAAGTTTGATAGTGACTATTCTGAAATCTGTCAAGTGACTCCACTCCTATGGCATTTGGTAAGAAGACTGAATATGAAATATGGTACCCTGGAACTCCGAAGAAAGCCCTGATGTGTTTCCATACCGTAAAGAAGTTGTTCGTAGCCACAGCGGGAACTTCTTAGCAGCCGTACCTGTCAAGTAAGATATTTCCACAATCCTTTTGAGTCTGTGTTTCTGTTAGAGCGTCCTGATGTCTCTTCTAACAAGGGTGCTTTAGTAACTGTTTGCTTCTGTCCTCTTCATTAGCAATTAATCTCTGGCCTGTCAGCCTCACACCAATCCTGAATTTGGCCTATCAAAATGGAAGGATATAAAAAAAAATGAAATGCTCTTTCTATGATAAAGTAAAGCTCACATGGGAAAGCACTCTCCCAGGCAGAAATTCAGTAAATACAGCATGAATTTTTCCTTAAATACAGAAATCTGACAGTTGAGTGCTCTGTTCGCTGTATCAACAGCTTCCAAGTGTTTAAGACAACTCAGAGGATTCCATTACACAGCAACTTGGTGATAAAATGGAATCGGATCCCTTCATGCACGATGCCTCTCAGCAGAAAATCTGCACAGGCTTTAACACTTGGACCAGGTTTCGGTTGCATGGTTGATGTGCCTGGCAGCTGAACTGGGGCTCATGTGCCCCTGGGCACTGTTTAAAGTAGTCACACCCCATTAAGACTCCCTGCTCTCGGTACCACCGACCCAGATACGGCTAACGTCAAACATGGTATTCACCTATCACTGTGTGTGGACTGGTGAAAGCTCACTTTCTCTATTGTGGATCATAGGTCGCTTACTTTAGCCAGTGCCATTACAGTGTGTCATTCATTTTACTCAGAACATGGAACTGATTGAGATTCTGATGCACAGTTTCTAGTGTAGGATTTCGAGAGATCCTTGGGAAGACAGTGGGTCATACATTGGCTATGCGAGTCATCATGAGAATTTCCCCTCTTCATGTTAAGTAAACTGTATCATTTTCCAGATGCAGACGGCTGAGTATCCTCTTTGGTGTGCTTCATGGATATTCTGCCAGCTCTGGAATGGGGTGCCATTCATTCTGAGGGCCCACGCCCCTCTCAGAAAGATCCGTACAAAGACATGGCTTGTCAGAACACCTCCCTTAAAATACGTTTTTTTCAGGTTTGTGGTTTCCTAAAATAATAGAACTTTGGTTTCCCAGTAACATATGAATAATTACGTTTTCACCAGAGTTCCTGGCAACTCGACTCCAATATGAAATGTCAATACTTGACATGGAAATAGGGAGAACCAGGAGGGCTGGTTTTCTGGTTCTCTGGAGAAAACAGGGAGCCCTAAGTTGAGGGAGAGATTTCTGTGGGTTCACAGTAGTCCTTGCCTGCAAAGCCCCTCACAAAGGGGCGATTGTCCTGTGGAACCTGTCTGATGGCAGCCCCGCTGAGGGATCTGCAGGTAGGAAGCCTGTCTCAAGGGCTCTGTGATTAACATTTGGGGGGCAGAGCTGGTCTCTGTTGATGGGACACTGCAGTGAAGCTGCACCTGGTCCCTGGCAGAGGAGCATGCTGGGTACAGCTCACCTGGCCATGAAAATAGAGTCTTCAGCTTCTTAGGCAAATTGGAATGCAAAGCAGGACCGTTGTGGCAGGATATCTACTCAGGTGCATGTCATGCAGCTTGGTACAGTTGAACACCCACAAGGAAAAATCTTCAAAGCCACCAGGAACTCTTAGGCACTCACTGATTTCTTAGTCTTCTGGGCTACAAATAGAAGCCTGGTATCTCTACCCTGGCTTGATTTCACTGCTGTTTCCTTTCTGTAAAGATGTTTGCTGCTTATTTCCAGAGGAAAAGTACCTTCCACAGAGGAGTCTAACCTTTCCAAGGTTTTATTTGGAGAAGTTCTTACAAATAATTTGTTTTATTATATTACAGGTAAAATTATGTAAAACATGATTTTAAACAATTTTAAAACTGTATGGAAATAAATAATTTTATATTTTTATTTAAAAAATTTAAACTCGAACATGTGTTTAATTTTATTACAGGTTAAAAAAAAACATACAATAGCCCTTTGTATATCTGGCTTTAGATATAAATCCAAAAGAAAGAAAGAAAGAAAGAAAGAAAGAAAGAAAGAAAGAAAGAAAGAAAGAAAGAAAGAAAGAAAAAGAAAGGAAGGAATGAAGAAGAAACAGCACTTCCCCCTATTTGTCCTAGATAACAGGGAGACAGATTCTTCTATTCTGCTTGTGGGAGCAGAATTAGAAGTGTTAGGCCCTGAATACATTTAAAAATAAAAAAATTTGCAATTTCAAAAATTGTTAGTTTTTACATGGCTAAGAGGATTTGTATATGGCAGAGGATTTATATGTATTAGACATACAAATCAGTGCCTGAACCTAGTCCTGAGAGTGGAGAGGAGTGAGGGAAAGAGCTTTGCATATGGAGAGTTAGGATGAGGAAGGAGGTGGATCCAGTTGCATGCAGGAAATCAGGGACAGAAGAGAAAAGAGAGTAGTGGGGGGAATTCTGGGTGAGAAGGGGTAAAGAAACTTTCTGAAAAATAGTGCCAGCTTTCCATAAAAACTTCTCTCTCTGAATCATGCCAGACTCCATTTGATTTTGGCACAAAATCAGCCACTTGTTATTAGGATAATCTGCTGGCCCCCAAATGTTCTCTTCTTTCAGGATAAAACCTTCAAGAATGCATTTTGCTGTGAATTTATAAATTTTTGAAATGCAAATATATATATGCATTTTGCTATGGAGAGCAAGAAGGTGCATTGGGAAGAAGGATACATTTTAATGCCAGTGTGGATTTTGAAACTGGGGGGTGTTTGGCTGATTCCAGAGAAGCAGCAGCCTAATGCCGTGCTTCAGAGCTTGTCTCCTGGAGCCACATTTCCTGGCCTGGACGTGGATCTGCCATTCACTAGCTCTGTGTTTTTAGCCAGGATAGTTTATATATATATATATATATATATATATATATATATATATATATATATATATATATATTTAAGAGATTATGGTTAAACATGGTTAGCTGAGTTCATCCCGACACTCTCCTACAGGCATGAAAATCAATCGCTATTGACATCCACTTTCTCATCTGTAAAACAGAGATGATAATTATAGCTGCCTGGTGGCGCTTCCCAGCTTCCTCTGCTTCCTCTCAGGGAGGACCTAAGTCGCGTTTGAAGAGGGCTGGTTTGGAGGACAGAGTCCCTGAAGACAGCTTTTGAGCTTGTGTTGGGTGAAACATGGGCAAAGTGGGAAGCACTTCACATTTCAGACAGAGATCACTGAAACCAGCCATGATCAGAGCTCAGTCGAGAGCCTCGACTCTGTTACCTGAGTGACAGGACCATGGGCTGAGCCAGCTTAGTGTCCTGTGCCCCAGGGCCACTCTAAAAGGGCCTCATGCCTGGTCTAGGTTTCCACTGTCACCCTGTTGAAATTCATCATGATTTTAAAACCATTGTACACTGAGCTCTACAAATTAGACAGCTTTCCCTGACCAGGTGAGCTATTTAATCTCTTTGAGCTGCAACTGCATTATCTGCAAGGGGAGAATGAGGGAGCCTAGCTCCTTGCATAGAGTGAGTGCTCAACTCAAGCTGCTTTCCTTGCTGTCTTGCCACTGTCATTTGTTATTGGTGTTTTTGTTATTTTTAAATGAGTAGTTAGTGTGACTTCATTGCCTCTTGGCAGCAATGGACACAGGTAAGGCCTGCTGCTCTCCTTGAAATCTGTGTCTACTTGTCCTGCAGGAGACCTCATCCCTCCGGACTTGGATCCTGCATCTGTGACCTCTCCTTTCCAATCCTCTTTGCTGGTTCCTTCTAATCTCTCCAACCTCTGAGAATTGCAGGATTTCAATTGGAAGGACTCAATAGGCCTTTTCTCTCTGCATGTAAAGACTAGCCGTAGCTCCCCCACAGCTCTGTAATATCCATGATTTGCTTAATACTTAAACTAACATTTCCCTTTACCAACAATGCTTTTCAATAAGTGTTGGATATACTCCACAAATGCTCTGCTAACTGTTGTTTATAATAAAAATGGTTAACGGGGGGGGGGAGGAGGAGAGTAATTGAAACTGGAGGTTGCTCCGTGATTACTTTTGAATCCATAAAAAGCCAGCCAATTAATGACCCAGGCATCTAAGCCTTGTTTATTGGGTGGCCTGGGTTGAGCTAAGATGCAGAATCTAGTAAGGGACACCCAGAAAGATGAAAAGATATTTCTTATTTCCTGTTCATTCAATAATCCTATAATAATTTCTATTAAAATAAGAACAAAGAGTGAAAGTTTTTTAAACATAGACTCCATCATTTCCATTGAGATCCACCCCAGCTGTCTCTCTCAGGCTCATGTGTGAAGTGTCACGTATGTTGATGTGGATTATATTCCCCCCTCAGTTCACGGGTTGAATTCCCAATCCCCAGGACCTTAGAACGTGACCATATTTGAAGACATGCTCTTTAAGGGGGTAATTAAGTTAAAAATGAGATCATGAGGGTATGGAAGGCACAAAGAAAAGTTTATGCAAAGACACAAAGAGAAGGTGGCCATCTGCAAGCCAAGGAGAGAAGAAACCAACCCTCCTGCCACCCTCATCTCCAAGTGGCCGTCTTCAGAACCGTGGGGAAATGGGTTTCTGCTGTTTATGTCACTCAGCCTGCGGTACTTTGTTAGGTCAGACTGATACAATCGGTGACTCTCAAATATTTCTGACCTGCTCAGACTTCTCCCAGAAGCTCTAGGAGCATATGAATGTTTACTGAGCATCTGTACTTGGTGTCTGTTAGGCACGTTGAGCTTTGCCTGAGCTCCCAAGATTTCCACTCCAAGCCTTCATTCTTTGCAACAGGACTTAATGACAATGGCAGGCTCTCATTTGAACAGGTCGAAAACTTTAGAATCATTCTTTTCTTTCATTTTTATTTTCTTTTCTCATTTTGTACCCGAGATTGAACCCAGATTGAACCCAGGGTCACTGAACCACTGAACCACATTCCAGACTTATTTATTTTTTTCCTACTTTGAGACAAGGTCTCACTGCGGAGGCTGGCTTTGAACTTATGATCCCCCTGCCTCAGACTCCCTAACCCCTGGAATTACCAGGCATATCTCATGCACTTGGCTTGGAATCATTCTTTTTCTTTTTCTTTTAATTATTTATTATTTTTGGTTGTACATGCCAGTAGAATGTACTTTGACATATCATTCCCACATGGAGTATAACTTCCCTTATTTGTGGTTGTACAGGATGTGGAGTTACACTGGTCTTATGTTCATGTGTGAACATAGGAAAGTTACGTCTGATTCATTCTACTGTCTTTCCTATTCACATTCTCCCTCCCTTCCCCCATTACCTCCTGTCCAATCTAGTGAATCTCTACTCCCACGCATGCACACACACACCCCATATTGTGAGTCAGCATCTGCACATCAGAGAGAACATTTGGCCTTTGAGTTTTGGAGTCAGGCTTATTTCACTTAGCGTGGTAGTCTCCAGTTCTATCCATTTACCAGCAAATGCCATTATTCTATTTTTCTTCATGGCTAAGTAATATTCC
This sequence comes from Urocitellus parryii, assembly GCF_045843805.1. Lineage (NCBI taxonomy): Eukaryota > Metazoa > Chordata > Mammalia > Rodentia > Sciuridae > Urocitellus > Urocitellus parryii. Next base: position 403,791 of record NW_027554068.1, read on the forward strand.
ACTCTGTATATGCTCCACATTTTCTTTATCCATTCATCTATTGAAGGGAACCCAAATTGGTTCTCTAGCTTAGCTATTGTGAATTAAGCTGCTGTAAACATTGATGTAGCTGTGTATGTAGTAGGCTGATTTTAACTCCTTTGGGTATTTGCAGAGGAGTGCTATAACTGGGTTAAATGTTAGTTCCAATCCTAAGGTTTATTTTGTTGTTGTTGTTCTTTTAAGTCACACATGACAGTAGAATGTACTTTGGCAAATTATACATTCATAGAGTACAACTTATTCTATTTAGGATCCGACTCTTGTGGTTGTACATGATGGGGAGTTACCCTGGTTGTGTATTCAAATACGAGGCTAGGAACATCATGTTTAAAACTGCACTGAGATTCCATCTCACTCCAATCAGAATGGCAATTATAAAGAATACAAGCAACAATAAAAATCAGTGAGAAGGCAGGGAGAAAGGTACTCCCCTACATTGTTGGTGGGACTGCAAAATTAGTGCAACCACTATGGAAAACAATATGAAGATTACTTTGAAACTTGGAATGGAACCACCATTTGACCCAGGTATCCCATTCCTAGGTTTATACCAAAAGGACTTAAAAACAGCAAGCCAATGTCTTGGCTTGGCACAGAATCACGAGCCACCACACACTTGTAGATTCAAACAGCAATTCTTTATTCCCGAACTCACTCTGGCCTCCACACACGTTCAGGGGAAATCTCCCTTCTGCCCGCACAATTCACGTCCCAAAAATACCTTCTCAATTCCACGAGAACTCAGAGGGAACTCAGGCAGCAGAAACGCCCTATTCCCAGCAGCAATAATCTTCAACCTCCAACTTCCCTAAAACCCATATTGTCTTAAACCGGAAATGCCTTAAACCCAAGGAGCGGGATACTTCCTCAAACCTTTCCTCAAACCTGCGGGATACACCTTAAATCTGGATCCACCCTCGTCCTTGAGCAGGGTCACCTTACATGCAATGTCAACAGCGAAATTCCAAGGCAAGTCCATTTAACATGGGGTACGCTGGCAAGGAAATTTCGATGCATCATTCCTACTTGGCAATGGCCCTCAGCAACAGCATACTACAGGAATGCAGCCACATCAATGTTTATATTCAACTCACAGTAGCCAAGCTATGGAAACAATCTAGGTGTCCTTGAATGGATGAATGGATAGAGAAAATGAGATACATATGCAACAGAATATTTCTCAGCCTTAAAGAAGAATGAAATAATGGCATTTGCCAGCAAATGGATGGAACTGGAGACTATCATGCTAAGTGAAATAAACCAATCCCCAAAACCAGCAGCCGAAGGTTCTCTCTGATCTGTGGATGCTAATCCAAAACAAGGGAGCTTGGGCAGAGGGGTACTACAGATCCATTGGATTAGACAAAGGAAAACAGAGGGAAGGCGGGAGGGGAAGAGGAAAGACAGTAGAATTCACTGGACATAACTTTCCTAGCCTTGGACTCACTCTTGACCCTTCTCGTTCATTCACACTCTGCCTTGGGGTAGCTAGCAAACCCCACAGGCTCGGACTTTCTGTGTTATCCAGGACCTGGCCTTGGGTATCGCGTCCTTCTCTATCACCATGATGCCAACCTCAGCCGCCTTTCACCTAGGATTCCTTCTGAGCTTTCAGTGTCGTCTTTGTGCAGTCAGCAGAGTGATCAAGAAGAAACAAATGTGTACACGTATATGCAACATGTATGGACATGTATGTAGATATTCTTACTAATCAGCACATGGTTGGGGGAGAACACCTCAGAGCAAGGTTGCTCGCTTCACGACGAGGAAGCAAAGAAAGAGAGGAAGAGAAAAGGTTCCAAAACGCCCCTGTGAGAGCTTGGCCCTATGGTCCGGAGCCTTTTCTCTAGGCCCTACCTTTTAAAGGCTCAAGAGCACCAAGCTTCCCAAAAGCACCAAGCTGGGGAGAAAGCCTTTAATGGGGGAACATTCTAGATCCAGACTAGATCAAGTACATCATAGGTTCTCAGTAAAAATCAGCTGAGCCAAAGGTGAAGTGTGAATGAAAAATGGAAAAGTCATCTCTTTTTCCTTAAAAGCATAGTCAAATATAAACATTGATGTTATGTCACATAATGGTATGCGTGGTGCCATTCACAGTAAAATGTCTTTCTCCAAGCATGCACAGTTTATTACAGATTTATTCTATTTTTCAGATAAAATTACAGAAAACATTGTGACTTTAGAATTTCTATATCTTTTATTAATAACACACATACATTTGGTATATCTTAGTGTACCTATAGCTAGATGCTAAATAATTCCAAAATATAATTTCAATTATCCAATCACAATAGATGAATATTTGTTTGGCAACTACATAACATGAGTCACCTTTTTTTCCCAGCCTTTCTTTTTTTTTTAAATATTTATTCTTAAGTTTTATTTATTTTTTTAAATGATTAAAAAAAATAAATGGCAGCAGAATGCATTATGATTCTTATTACACATATACAGCACATTTTTTCATATCTCTGGTTGTATATAAAGTATGTTGACACCAATTCATGTCTTCATACATGTACTTTGGATAATGATGACCATCACATTCCACCATCCTTGATAATCCCCTGCCCACTCCCTTTCCCTCCCACCCCTCTTCCCTATCTAGAATTCATCTAATCCTCCCATGCTCCCTCTCCCTACCCCACTATAAGTCAGCCTCCTTATATCAGAGAAAACATTCAACATTTGTTTTTTGGGGGGATTGCCTGACTTCATTTAGCATTATCTTCTCCAACGCCATCCATTTACGGGCAAATGCCATGATTTTATTCTCTTTTATTGCTGAGTAATATTCCATTGTGTATATATGCCACATTTTTTTATCCATTCATCCACTGAAGGACATCTAGGTTGACTCCACAGTTTAGCTGTTGTGAATTTGCTGCTATAAACATCGATGTGGCTGTGTCCTTGTAGTATTCTGTTTTATTTAAGTCTTTTGGGTATAGACCAAGGAGAGGGATATTTGAGTCAAATGGTGGTTCCATTCCCAGTTTTCCAAGGAATCTCCATACTGCTTTCCCTATTGGCTGCACCAGTTTGCAGTCCCACCAGCAATGCATGAGTGTACCTTTCCCCCCCATCCTCGCCAACACTTACTGTTGTTTGTCTTCATAATAGCTGCCATTCTGACTGGAGTGAGATGATATCTTAGAGTAGTTTTGATTTACATTTCTCTAATTGCTAGAGATGGTGAACATTTTTTCATATATTTGTTGATTGATTGTATATTCTCTTTAGAGAAGTGTCTGTTCAGATCCTTGGCCCATTTGTTGATTGGGTTATTTGTGGTTTTGGTGTTTAGCTTTTTGAGCTCTTTATACACCCTAGAGATGAGTGCTCTATCTGATGTGTGAGGGGTAACGATTTGCTCCCAGGATGTAGGCTCTCTGTTCACCTCACAGATTGCCTGGATTCTTCCTCATGCATCTTCCCGGTGGCTAGTCAGACTTTCTCTCACTGCATCTAAATTACAGAGGGTGAGTGAGGAGGGTGTGACTTACGGAGACCTCATGCTGGAAGTCCTCAACATGCCTCTGCTTCATTCTACTGGTCCAACAAATCACCAATTCAACTGAGACCAAAGTGTATGGAGAAGTCTGGCCTCTGGGAGGTAAAAACAGTAACTTCATAAAAGGGAATAATCACAACCTCAGCTTGTCATGATGATGTGAAGAACGGCAACATAACATATATATGATACCATATATATATATAGATGTGTGTGTGTGTGTGTGTGTGTGTGCGCTAGACAAGCATCATACCACTGAACTACATTCCCAAGCCCTAATTTGGAGATTCAATTTTTCAGTGAATCTCAGAACCTGAAGTCAAGAACACAAGGGGTAAGGACATAGGAGACCAAGGTAGGGAACCTCTCTTGAGGAGATATTTAGATTTTCAAAGAACATTTTCTGCCTCCAAGATACGAGAAGTGGTCTCTGGAAGTCTGAGCTTCGTATGATGGCAGGATGTGAGATCCTCCATTCCAAAAAAGTGATATAATTGAAATAGGACTTTGGGGTCTCTGAAATGATAGGAGCATTTTTCAAACAGAAGTAACATGAATAATTTAGGACAAATGGCAGATTGCAGTAGAGAGTAAAATATAGCCCTAAGTTGTTCTGACCCTATGTTGTGTTGCAGTTATTCCTATCTAAGCTCACATAGTTTTCTGTAATTTTACCTGGAAAATAGAGTAAATCTTTTAAAATGCAATAGGATTTCTAAAAAAATAAATAAATAAATCGCCCATGCTTAGGAGAAAAATATTTTATTGTGAATGGTATCATGTAAACCATTATGTTACTTCATGTTACTTATATTTGACTAAACATTTAAGAAAAAAGAGAGAACTTTTCCATTTAGATGCACATACATCTCTATCTATTTCCAATGTTTGCAGCTGTGAACCTTTCTCAGTCAGCTTCTTGCTCACAGAAATGCAGGTGCCCAGAATTTCATTCTTTGGTGTCTCTGTCACTTTTAGATCAAGCAACCAGAGCTTTCACCAACGCATCTCTCTTATGTTTTTAAGTTTCTTTTGAATCTCATGGAGGTTGACTCTATCCCCAAAGTCACAGTCTATCCCAAGCTGACCTTTGTCAATGTGTAAGGCATTGTAGAGCAACATCTTTAGAATTCTTAGAAGCCATTTTATCTAATTTAGCAGAACGAGTTGTCACATACTACAATCAAAGTCAATGTTTTGCAAGTTGTGATCTCCAAAGAAGCAGCAGAAACAGAACTTTCTGGAAATGTAATTTGCGGAACCCACCCTACCACTACAAGATCTGAATCTCAGAATCTCCAAAGAAAGGGAAGAGACAGGCATTGAACTCAGGGGTTCAGTGTGAACGTGGCCACTGAGCACATCCCCAATCCTATTTTATTTTATTTAGAGACAGGGTCTCACGGAGTTGCTTAGTGCTTCACTTTTGCTGAGACTGGCTTTGAACTTGCCATCCTCCCACCTCAGCTTCCCCAAGCCGCTGGGACAACAGGCACGCACCACCGCTCCCAGCAAGACCCTGCGTTTTAATAAGCCCTTTAGATAATGGTGATGGATCCTAAAGTTTGAGGGCTACATTCACCAAAGAGTCACAGCCTTGACTCAATCCTTAGGTAAAGGCTATTTCTTAAAATGGGCTTCATTCTCAGACTAGAGAAACTAAGGATGAAAATATCTTATTTTTCCCATTTATTAGATCTTAAATATATTTTATCTCAATTCTGATTCCATGCTGAAAATCTCCTTCTTCTGTCTGTCTCTATGGGGCAGTAACATATCAGATAGACTAGAAGAAACTGCCTGGTCTTCTCAACATTCCGCCTAGAGATCACTTTAACCAGATCCACACATTTCATCAGGGACTCTTTTAATCATCCAACTTATCTCAGAGTACAATTATTCCACGACTAAATAACAGGGACTGCCCATTTGTAGCCTTCAGTCACAATTTCTTTATGTTTTTGTTGTGGTGGTGGTTTCAGTTTGCACTAATAAGTTTGTCTTTTTGGTTTATAATTTCTGGTTAACAATTCTTTTCTGTTTATGAATTTCTTCACTGCTTCTCTCATCTTTGGCTACCACTTGTTTCCAAAGCAAATACCATGTTTTCAGTTTTTAATACAGCAGCATCCTGCTTTTCAGCCCAAAATTTTGTATATCACTCTCTTTCTTTCTAGAAAGTTCTCATCAAATACCCCCAAATTAAATGTTTAAAACAATAATGATTTATTTCCTCTCAACCCTTGGGTTGGCAATTTGGGGTCCATCAAACAGGAGTTCCAGATCTTTCTCATGCACTGGGAGGCAGTTGACAGTTCTACTCGATGGCAGCTTGATGCAGACATCCTTACTCCCCAATGAAAGAACCAGCTGTGTGGCACGGCCTCCGTGCCCTTTCCCGTGGTCTCTCCAGCAGGCTAGCATTTCTCACATAGTGGTGGTGTTCCAAGAAGGCAAAAACGGGAGCTTCAAGGCCTCCACATTTCAGGACATCACTTCTTTTACATTCCTTTGGTCAAAGCAAGTCATATACCCAACAGAGTCTCCAGGGGATAAAGGAACATCATCCTTTGCTGAGGGAACAGGATTCTCACTGTGAAATGGGGCCTCCATTCAAAAACTAGAGAAACATTTGGCCATATTTTGCAGAGTTGTACTCAGGAAAATGTGCCATCAAAGTGTTAGGGGACAGGCTCTATGGGCAATGACCAAACAGACTCCATTTTGCCCTGAGACTTCATGGCGTGTAAGAAATGCATCTCCCGTGGGAGACACATGCCTCTCTACCCATCAACAGTTGCTTAGCACAGCATGTTTGGCAACGCAAAATGGCAATTCTTACACAATGTAAAATTCGTTCTCTTTTTGGTTTCCATTTTTCTTGGACAACGTGCTCTGTCAGAGAATGACTGTCTAGACGTTAGCAACCATTCTTTTACTTGTACTCAACTAGGGTGATTTTGACCCATTTTCCCTTCCGCTTATGACTTTAGATCTCATGATGTTTGTTGAAGGTTTTGAATCATAGCCACAGCCACTTCTGATTAATATGGTTTTGGAAGGGTGTAGACTTGCAGCTGCCCCCTTGGCCCACCAGCTGGTAGATAAAGATGGCTCCGTCTCCTGCTTTAAGATCGACTCCGTGATTTATTGCAATCTCACCACAACAAAAACTTAATTAAGTTTGGGTTAATGACTGTCTCATATAACCTAGAAACTTCATTGCAATGAGAGGCTTTAGTAAGTCTTTGAACTAACAGCCTGTGAATAGACGTATCAAAAGCATCATAAGCAATGAATAATTATGTGTCATAGTACCAAAGGTAACAAGAAGTAAGCAAAAGTGACAGGACAGTGACTTCTAAAATGTGCAGTTCCAGAATTACTTAGCATTTATTTCCCCCTTAATGGACTACCTAAAATTGAATGCAAAATGAGAAAAATATAAGTATATAATATATTAACTTTTCACCTAAATAAGAATGAGGCTGCCTGGAATTTGATAAATTCCCTTATGCTGGATAAAGCGAGGCACACACCAAGGATGCATCACATGAAACTAGCAAAGGAATCCAGTCACAAGGTGAATTGCACTTATCCGACATGCATGGAATCCAAAGTATTTCAGATTTGGTATTTTTTTTCTAAATTTTAAAATATTTGAAACTACATAATGAGATATCATGGGAGTGGGACCCAAGTCTGAATACAAAATTCATTGATATTTTGTATACACTTGGTGCACATAGCCTGAAGATAATTTTATACAACATTTGTAGTGCCTGTGTGTTCTGCATGGAGCCTATCACCTGAAGGCAGGTGCAGAATTCTCTACTTGTGCCATGTGAGCACTCAAATGTTTTCAGACTTTGGAGCATTTCGAAATTTGAATTTTAAAACTAGGGATGCTCAAATCTGTATTATAAACTGTGAAGAAAAAGGAATGTTTCAGGAGAAAAAGAGGAAGGCAAAAAATAAAAATGGGAGATGAAACAAAGAAAAGGAGAGATGCTTTGAAAGAATTTAACAGCTCAAACTCAGAACACAAGAAATCCCAGTTCCCACCCTGAGAACTCCGTGGGTGTGTATGTGGCTTGAGGAATGTGATTTGGACCATTAAGGGGTTTTAACATACGTCAGTACCTTCTCAGACCTGCCCTGACATCATCTCATTACCTCAACTGTGGGCAGAGAACGAATGGGAAGAAAACCCTAACTGGTCTTCATTGCATTTGCCAAAATAGAGTGGCAATTACATCCCCTGTTTATTTGCTTTTCTTATATTGTCCGCCTTCTCCTTCAGGACAGAGATGTTTTCTTGAGTCCTGCATCACAGGTGACAAAACAGATAGTATTTTTGAAAGAAGAAATAAATAAACTGAGTGTTCAAGTTTGTGGCTACCTGGTGAGTATGACTATTAAATGCTCAATTGCTGAGTTCAAGAAATTATAAATTATTATAATTTAAATTTATCTTTTCCCATCTGAATCTTAGAATAATTCCTCCTTCTTGTAAGACTGAGAGTTTAAAAAGTCCTCTCACCTAATGTTTCTTAAATTCATGTGACAAACGTATCTTATAAATTCGTATCTTATAAATTTAGACACATTTGTCCTTAGGATTTGGGAAAGAGACCCCAGATATCATTGGAGTGTTTCAGAAGTCCCCAAATAATGTTAGACTGCACTTTTCATGGCCTTATTCACATTCTTTAAAATAATAACTGGTGACATTCATAAGAGTGAATATTTTTTTCTGAACCTACAAGTTTCTGAAGTTTCTATTAAAAAGAGAAAATAAATAATCAACAATTATTTCGACAAAATTATACATTTCAAGAACATGTAAAACATTGTCTGTTGTAGACCTTTGCTAATAGAAAATATTTTAAAAAGAATATTAGCATAAATAAATGTTAGTAAAAAGCATTTAAAATTGAAAAATGACAACAAGAAAATTCAGTATTTAAAAGTTATTCTTGAAATTAAATAGTAAGACAAAACAGTAATTGGTCTATCTGTAATTTTGAACTTGTTTTGTCACCAATATTCTAGAACAAAAAGAGTTTTTTTCTTTTGTTTTATTCATGTCTTTTTTTTAAAGATTTAAATAACGTTGTCTGCTTGTCCTGATTTTGATTTTGCCATTGGAAATTATATTACCCCGGTTAATTCAGGTCAGTTTCTGATTTTATAATGTAGTAGTCCACAACAGTCCCCGTACATTTCTTCTGTAAATAAATAAATATAGTCGGTGCAGAGCTTTCAAACCCTAGAAAACATCTATAAACTCTCAGTTGCATTTGAATAGAATGAAGTCTGGATCCCTTGTCAAGGTTAACAGCTCTACATCACAACAGGAATGGAAATTGCCAACTTAAGGGCCTATTTGGCTTTCAATATTTCTTTTTTGAAATATCACTCATAATATAAAGTATATTATGCATATGAACTCACAGTGGAATAATATCACTCTTGCCTGTTTTCTCAATTTTTTGATTCATTTTTTTAGAACTCGAGATTCTAAAAAAAAAACTGAAACATTATGCTCACTTTACCATATGTTATTCTATAAAAGTCTTGGTTTACTGCTTTGAAACAATGATCTGGAAGGAGGATTCTTTCTCAGTAATGAATATTCATAGGAGGTTATTCTGGAATAAAGACCTATGTTATTTAGGATGAGATTAAATATCTCTTTCATATCAGGTATTTTATTTCTTCTCCAAGCTGTACCTTGACTTGTAATGACGTGAAGTCAATTTTATGCCTCCATCATAAATTACTGAGATATCTACAAAAGTTCAAATGGTCCCATAGTTTATGTTCACATTTTATTAGCTCCTACGTTATGAAAATAGGTATTTGTCAGCTGGCATGCCTATTTCTAGTGCCACATATAAGTAAATGAAAGGGCTGAATAATAGCAAATGTCCCTTAATTAATACTTTAACAAAAAGTTTTTATTCCTTTTTAAGTAGAACATGATTTTTGTACCTGTTCCAAGTGAGAATGTTGTACTTTTTTTTTCTGTCTTAAAATAATCCGTTGCTATTTCTTCCTTGGCTATGCTGTTCATTCCCTTTTGCTAGTGAATATCTTACCAAAATATCTTTGGGAATCCTTAGGATTTGTGTCACAAGGAATTATCCCAAGTCTAATCTGTTCTGTTTTGTTTTTCTACTTTATATGAGGAGGCACTCTGAATTATGCAAATCTCACTTACTCAAAAGCTTGTCTGCTGACCTTCCCATTCCAGGGTCCCAGGAAATTCAGATACTTCTTCTGAATTTAGCTGCAAGAAACAGCCAAAAGCCAGCAGCCTGGGTCTTTTATGATATTTTCTTATAGAAAATACAAAAGAGAGATCCCTATGGGGACAGGGAAGGTCAACCCTCAGATCATTGTTAGAGTCCTGCTTTTTCTAAGAAACAGCTTCTGCATGATTTCTTGCAAATGTTTATGAAGTCTTTCTGTTTTTTTTTTAATTTTTTAAAATTTTCTGTTGATGTTAGCAATGCCAGAGGAGAGAAGTGAGGGGTTCTTAGAGATTCAGAAAGGACGCACACTAGCTGGTTATACCAAGAAGCACAGATGAGTGGATGCTTCTAAATATCCACACAACCCACCCCACAAAGCTCCCCTGCTGACCACATGTGTCTCTACAGTTGTCTGTCAGGAGTCTGGCCCAGCCAGGCTTCTGCTGCAGGTGGGGATGAGGATGCAGAATTGCCCCTACCTTGCCTGCAGAGAGTTCCAGTTCAACTCCAAGAAGAGCCAAACTCTGCCTCCCACACTCCATTCCTCTCTGAGACCCCCACCTTGCACATTCCATACCTTGTGTGGGCCAGCCTCCCTCTGAGGAAGCCTTTGGGTTATTATTTGAATTGTAGTATCTTCATGGCTTTTTAGCTTCTGTTTTTCCCTGGAGTGCTACCATTAGGACCACTCTTTGCTTCTAACTTGAAAGGGCCTCCTCACTAGAACCTCAGACATCATCTGGGCTAGGAGTTTTCAATCAGCAGGAGTTACTACATAAATCCCCTGCTACCGACCCCCATCACCATCTCTGGCCTCAGTTCAATAGGTCTGATTTTCACTTGAAGAAAATCTGGTAAATTCCAATTATAGATCCTACTATGGATTATGGGCAGTACATGCAGACTATGAATATAATGTATACTAATATGCAAATGATATAGACTAAGCAAAATATAATTCTACACGATACAGTCTGTGATTCTATGATGCTTCTATTAACAAATGTATGCAAATAGGATTCAGAGCAGGAACCTCGCCAAAATAATCAAGAGATACATTTTATAAAAATAACATAGGATAAGTGCTATTAAATATAGAGGAGATAGAATATTTTAAAAAGCAAGTCCTTAATTACATTTTTATATTGCATTTTCTTCTACAAACTGGTTTTCGAAAGACTAAACGTTCAATATCAGCACCACTCGTGTTCAGAAGTTGTAAAGAAAATAGATGCTACTCATGCTAATATATGTTTTCTTGAACTTCATTTAAATTTGAAATTAAGCCTGGATTACACTTTGTCAGTCCTCAGGATCATAGCACTTCCCAGGTGACCAGAAGTCTGCACAACGTGAGGTGGGCTACTATACCATTTCATGAGCTACTCTGGACCTAAAAATGTAGGTTAAGTAGAAGCCAATGAATCCATTCTTCAACAAATACTGGGAAGTCAATATCAATATTTTCAATCCACTCATATTCAATATGGCATCTCCTTCCTTCCTTCCTTCCTTCCTTCCTTCCTTCCTTCCTTCCTCCCTCCCTCCCTCCCTCCCTCCCTCCCTCCCCCTCCGTCCCTTTCTTTCTTTCTTTATTTCTTTCTTGGTCCTGGGGATTGAACTCAGGGGCACTGAACCACTGAGCCACATCCCCAGCCCTACTTTGTATTTTATTTAGAGACAGGGTCTCACTGAGTTGCTTATGATATGGATGTTAACTTATCAATTAAATCAGGGTGCTTAGTGATAGTGATAGCTGTTACAGAGCTGGCCCACATCTCAAGTGTTCTTTTAGTCTTGATAAACTTACTGGATTTTGCTAAGGCTGGCTTTGAACTCCTGATCCTCCTGCCTCAGCCTCTTGAACCTCTGGGATTACAAACCTGTGCCACCACACCTGGCTTAATAAGGCATTTCTTTTACTTTGATGTTTAATTATAGTTAAGTGGGCTTTAAACATAACAACAACAGCAACAATAATAACAAAAGTCCTAAGCTGTCCTAAGGGATTATAAACGTACAAGCATTTAGCTACACATACCACAAAGCAAATAAAATAAAAACCACCTTATTTTTTATGGATGACATCTCTCTTATTGCAAAAGCATGCTTTTAACTTCTAACATGCTTTATGTTTTGTTTAGCTAGCCAAAATTCTATTTGTTTTCCTCATGGGGGAGGAAGGTTCTAAAAGTGGGAGCGATGCATTCTAAATAAATGGTAGCTTAGGAGTCACCATGACACTGGCCCATATTTGTGAAAGTAAATTGTTTGTCCAAGTCAGAGAATGAGATGAATATTTCTAAATGCATCATTAAAAGCCAAAATGCCGATAATCTCAGCAATTATAATGGCACTTGTCCGGGTCGATGGCAGAAAACAGACTCTTGCACTTTATTGGGCTTCAGCATGATGAACAATCTTCACTACCATCATATAAAACACCCCTCCACACAAAAACAGGCTAGCTAGTGGCTGGTAGACCTCGTGGGACACCCATGCTCTTCCTGACTCATGGGTAATTTCACTCCTCCACTTCTGACTCGATCATACTTGAGTCAGTGTAGGAAAGTTCTGCAGGGAGTAGGTCAAACCTCATTGTACAGAAGGACACAGCCAAGTACCCAGAGCTCACTTGTTGAAAACTTAGGACCAAAACTAGGTTTGTTTAAAATGTGAATCATGAACAAATCTAACCTTACTTAAAACCCTTTATGTTGAAAACTTAGGACCAAAACTAGGTTTGTTTTAAATGTTAATCATGAACAAATCTAACCTTACTTAAAACCCTTTATGTTGAAAACTTAGGACCCAAACTAGGTTTGTTTTAAATGTTAATCATGAACAAATCTAACCTTACTTAAAACCCTTTATTGGTTTCCTATCAATCTGATAAAGTTCCAAATCCATATCCAACCTCGCCAGCCTCATTTTGACCAGCATGTCCATGAATTCTCTATGCTGTAGCCATGTAGAACATTCTCTAAGCCTCAAATAGGTCTCTCATTCTCGGTGGCCTTTCAAGTGTTGTGCTCTTGGCCTGAAATGCTCTCTATCTTTTATTTGGTGAAATGTACTCATCTCATGAGTCTCCATTTGAAAGTATTTCCATAAATCATGTCTTCCTTGAGTCCGTGGAGTGAGTTTTCCCCTCTTGCTGTGTGCTTTGTTACACTGACCTTCTACTTTGTTAAGACTCATCATATTTGCAATGATGTTCCCAATGGGTGTCCTCCCTGATAAACCGTGAACAACAGGAAGATGGTGGTGAGGGGTCGGTCTTGTAATTCTATCTTCCTTTCTGTGGCCAGTGCCTGAAACACACTACAATTGACTCTGTATCCCTCGGTTCTGCATTTGTGAATTCAACCAACAGAGCATCAAACATATATGGAAAAGGAAATTGAATCTCTGCTTAACATGTAGAGATGATTTTCTTATCATTATTCTCTGAACAATATGGTATGAATGACAATTTATATAACATTTACATTGTGTTAAGTGTTATAACTCATCTAGAGGTAATCGGAAGTATCAGGGATGCCATGCACAGGTTTTATGGAAATACTGTGCCATTTTACATAAAGGCCTTGAGCCACCATGGATTTGGGTTCTCAAGGGGATTCTGGAACAAATTTCACAGGGATGCCAAGATTGACAACTGTAGGCATTAAATTAAAATAGGACATTTTATTGATTAAGTTTGCTTGCTTTCAATGATTATTTCTGAATTACACCATATGGCTTCTCTAATACATAATACATGTAACAAATATAAAGCTATGGATGTTTACAACTTATTGCAAAAATGAGTTGAGATTGTTCTTTCAGTAATTATGGTTACTACAATTTCCAAGTAGTGCACGATGGTGGAAGCCATGGATTTGAAAGTGAAGCATTACTGCAGGCCCCAACACAGCCAATTCCAGAATTATTCTGTTGTGCTCTCACATTAGTGGTAGAAAATAAGGCAGATTTTAATAATGTTTTATTATGTTATCTCTCCCTCTCATTTTCAAATAAAATTCTACAGGTAAGCAAAGTTTGCCTAAGTATATTTCTTAATCATTATTTAGGAAAAAAAAATACAACTAAATTTATAAGTCCACTTTTGCTCAATTAAAGCAAGTTTCCAGTTTGCTTCTATCATTTTTGATAATATTTTTATTTTCAGCTTAAATTCTTCCTGACAATGCATCTGTCATTTACTATACATACTTGAGTAACTAAACTCAAAAGAAGAAGAATCCTACCTGTTCTTCCTGTACACCTAATCTACCTCAAACTAATTTCCAACAACACTATGATTGACTGCTAAGTCATAAGCATTTTTGGAAATCTATTCGAAGTGTAAAAGGTGTTCAGTGTCAAGAAAAAATATAGACCACATCTATTCTCAATCACATTTCTTTGACATTTAAAAATTTTAGTATTCACGGTCAAATGATCTAATTCTCATGATAAATTCAAAGCTTTTGTCTCTTCTACCAGCTGAAGAAAATGTGAATTTCCAAGAACTTTCATATTTTCAAAAATCTGTAAGTTGTTAACATCATCCAAAACATTTGACTTAGGGTCACTTCAGGTCACTATAACATGAAATTGTCTGACTGAAGCACACAGGATGAGGCCAATAGAAATAAAGGGTGATGAAGGGGGTAACTTGGTAAGTGATAAATGACAGAAAATTTTAAAACATGAAAATCATCATTACTGTTATTATCATCACAACATGTAGGATTCACAGCGGTTTCTGCCTTGACGTATACTGAGTCCTGTCTATATAACCAGTGGCCTACACTGTCATAAAGGCTAAAACTCCATGGAGTTTAATGACATTTTTAATTTTTTAAAAAGTACTCAATATGCTACATATTGACATATTGAGATTCTTCATATTTTATTGTATATGTAAGTGTATGTGTGCGTGTGTGTGTGTGTGTGTGTGCATGTGATCTCTTCCGTTGTTTACAAGTGATTATGTCTAATTTTTCTGGGCATTGAGCCCAGTTTGGCTTAATTTTTATGTATTCATATGTATTATGTCCCAGATTGTTTTGAGAGGAGAAGTTGCTAATTAACATTATCATACGCAGTCTAGTTAAATTTGAACAAAAAAGTGAGGGAGAGTAAGAAAAACATAGTTGAAGCAGCAGCAGCAGCTGTAATGATGTGGCATGAGGTACCCATCCAGCTAGAGACAAATGCTTCAGAAATCAGCTACAAGCCTGCCTTTACTTCATATCACACTAGGGAGCCAACCTTCAAGCTGTATTGTTCAGACATAAAGAGAAAGATCATTAGGTTCTAAAGACTAACTTCTTTTTGAAAGCAGATTCGGATTCTAGCTCGGCTCAATCAAGAAAAACTCAGTGGGCCTAGCTCTTATTATATCCCTCTGCACTCTCATTTACCACTCCAATGCATGAAATGCTCATTAATTTCAAAAGATCTGAGCTGTCCTAGGAAAGTGCACAAGGAAGGTAGAAAATGGGTCATAAGACCTTTTCCAAGAAATACTGGAAAATCCTTATTATATTAAGCTGTCCAGGGGATCAAACTCTCTTTTTCATTAAAAAATGTAAAAAAGCAAATCCATGCCCATGGATATCAGGAAATCACCCTCTGGGATGGTAAAAAAATATAGGTAAGTGCCAGCTAGCATTTATATTTTTAACTGGTTTGTCCTTTCTTTCATTACTTAATCTCACATACCACCACCAGACAATGGCCTCAGAATTGGTGCTTAAAAAAAGAAAAAGATCATTTATGAGCACAAACTGCATGTATTGACACTCTTCTGATTATACTAAACACAGTGTCACACTTGCATTGAGTGAACGAGGGGGGCCTATTGTCCTTGTGAGTGTGGAATAAAGAAGAGAACAATTGTTATGGAGAGTGGACTAAAGAGGAAAAATTCTTCATCATCAGTTGCTGGAGAAAATTACTGGAAGTCAATCATGGATGTCATAGTTATAGAAGTCTCACTGGTTTATTTTGTCATTTTTGTCACAGAAGGGTAAGGGATACAAACATCTGTCCAAAAATTCCTTTCACATTTTTCTTCATGAGTTAATTAAAAAATTCTATCATTCTCCTATTGCATTAAGAATGAAGACCTGGACTAAATGAAAGAGAAAAATTGCTTTTATGTTGCATTTGTTTTCCCAATTAAGATATATTTTGAGGGTATTACTGAGCTATAACAAATCACTGTGAGTTTGTTACTTAATGAGAATTAATGAGGTTTTTTTAAATTTCAATACAAACTGAAAGAGAAAAATAGTTCCCATATAATAGGTAATTTTCCACAATAAATCTTAATGATACTTTCCTGAGATTTATGACCAAAGGACCATGACTTTCACATAAACTGTCATCAAAATCATGAATAAAGTGAAATCACATAACTTATAAAAATTATAAAATTTTATTTTGGATTGTTTTGTTTGTGAAAGACTGAAAACCACACCCCAATTAGCTTATAAATAATGAAATGTTTTGTCCCAGAGTATCATGGGCTGGGCCAGGTCAGGTTCTCTGCTGCACTATGCATTAGATACACAGTCCCACTGTTTGTCCTGAAGTTGCAGATTCTGAAATGGAGACAACAACCTTGTATCTCACCTCTTCCTAATTTCATGCCCAAAGGCAGAAAATTGTGCTTCTTAAAAATCGAATGTTATGGCAAGGATTGTCTTAAGTGGCTCCACCTGTGATCAATCCCTGTGGCCTGGGAAATTCAGTTGTACTGGATCACACCCTTGGCCTTAGATTCTTAGCTAAGGTGTTTCACTAAACCCTCGCTATCTGAGCACAGTGGACAGGAGAGCTCTCCACAGGAAAATGAAGATGTGTTTATCAGAAAGTTAGCAAATGGCTTCTTGTTGAAGGAAAATAAAGACATAGAAACAGATGCTCACACAAAGACAGTACTTTTCCTTCTGTGGAAGTTTTGAAATGCAAACCGAGAAGAAATTTAGCAGTAACCACTAACCCCACACTCAGAAGTATATTCTATTAGTATTGTGATATATTTATTTTCCAGATTATCTATATTGTTTCCTGCATAGCCTGATTTTAAGTTTATTTTTGAGCCACCTTTCCACATATTTAAATTCGAAATCCACATATGTTTGTATAATTTACCTTTTCTTTATTTAACATTATTTCATGAAAACTTTTAGAAGGAGCACAATGATTCTCATGTAAATTCCTCCTAAAGAAAAATTCATATCAGGGAATCAGACACTTAAGTTTATTCTTCTCCCTAGAATAAAGTAGTTGAGTGGAAAAGGGATAGAGACATGCCTCATTGGCATACATATGTATTTAAGGAAATTGGAAGGATGCTTTTAAAATATTCTTCCTCCAGTGCAGAATTATATAATGCTTATGTTGTGTATTTCACTCCGAATATATGATAATGTGAATTTTAATGGTACCTTGCACTCCTCTATCTAATGTTTCATAATATATTTGGCTAATCTCTACTACGGTGTTTTAAATATTATAATTTTAAACTATTAGATGTAAAAAAAAATTTCAATGAATATTCTTGAATATAAATCTTGTTTTGTATCTTTAATTATTTCCTAAGGATAAATACTTCAAAGCTGAATGATCTAAAATGTTTTAAGTCTTTTGATACATACTACCAGAATACCCTCCAGAAAGATGCTTCCATTTATATTCACAATCCCACTCTTGCTAACACTTGGTATTAAAAATGTTTTGTTTTAAATTTAGAAATAATATGTGCACACAGTTAAGAAATTCAAATTTTGTCCTGTTATTTTGATAAAACCTGCTTTCACCACATAACACTGTGACTCCACATAATGTTTTTAACTATTTCTTTATCAAATTTGAATTTTGTTTATTATCATCTGTGCAATACAATATGACAAGTGGTTGTCTTAGGGTTTTCCAGAGGGAGAACCAGCAGGATGTGCAGATATATAGACACAGAAAGGAGAACTTATTAGAATTGACTGTGGAGGCTGAGAATTCCCAGGGCAAGCAGGTCAGCTCTCTTCAAGCTAGAAAACCAGTAGTGGGCAGCCTGAGTCTGAGTCTCCAGGCCTCAGAACCAGGGAAGCTGATGATATAACTCTTAGTCAGAGGCCAAAGATCCAAGAAATTGGGGGGATTGCTGGTGTAAATCCTGAAGTCCCCAAACCAGACACTGTCCAGGGCAGGAGAAGATGTTGTTCTGTCCAGCCTCAGTGGTGGGGTGGTGCCAACCCACACTGGATGAGGACTGGTCTTTCTTGATCTCATGGAAGTAAAGAATAGGACAAAGCTTACCAAAGACTGAGAATAATAGGAAGAGGAGAGTAGGGAAAGGAGTCAGTTAATTGATACGAACTTATAAACAGGAGAAATAAATTCTGGTGTTCTCTTGCACAGTGGAATAATAACGTGTTATACATCCCAAAATAACTAGAAGAAAGAATTTCTGATGTTCTTACTATAAGGAAATGATAACTATTCGAGGTGTTGGATATGCTACCTACCTAATTTGGTCATTACACAATGTATACATGTATTGAAACATCACACATTACTCCCATAAATATGTACAATCATGTACATTAAAATTTTTAAAAGTTTAAAATATTGTTTTCTTCCAGGAACACCTTCACAGATAAAACCCAGAAATGACACTTACTATCTTAGTATCCCTTAAACACTCAAGTTGACACAAAATTAATCATCCTGGTGGTTTCCCTTACATATACCAACTTCCTCCCCATTCTTTCTTCCAAATTTTGAATAGCATTATATTTAGATCTCTATTTTTTTTTTTTGTGGATGCTAGGGATCAAACCCAGGGCCTTGTGCACACTGAGTCATATCCTTATCCCCCTTCATATAATTTAAACTTCTAAACCTAAGAGCATTTACTTTTATCCTCTGGGGCTTAATCATATTTGGGCAGAATCTTTCACAATGATGTTTCCTTCTGTCTCACAACAGCAAGTCTTTTTTTACCTCCTCCCTCTATTAAACACCTTAGGGAAGGGCATACAGATAGAGTCTATCAAATGGATATGACAGAGAATACATGGTGCATACAGAGAAAAGTCACAAGAGCAAGGCGTGGAAAACCTAATGTAGGAGAGTTCCTAAGGTCTTTTCTTTTATCAGTAGTGGGATTTGTCCTTCTTGGCGCTAGCTGAATATTCGGACTGGTTAATTCTTTGTTGAGGGAAGCTGTGCTGCCTACCATAGGATGTTGGGCAGCTCCCTGGCCACTGCCCACCAGATGTCAATAGTAACCCTACCAGTTGTGACAATCAAATGTGTCAAGGGACATTGCCCCATGTCCTCTGTGGAATATGATCGTATTTAGAATGAAGTGTCCTCTTTAGAAAAGCCACTGTTCTATTGGATGCAAACATGGCTCTGTTTACTCAGCTGTGTAGATTTTGGTAGGCAAAGCAGTCAGACTGAGAGTATACCTGGAGTCTGTGGCACTTGTAGGGCAGGTTCTAGGGATACAGGTAGACAGGGTGACAGCAAGTGTCCTTCTGCTGTAACTAGACTGTGAGCTTCAGTCTTGGAGGAGTACTAGGTGCTTTTATTTTTTTCTAGGAAGGATATTTATTTTGCTCCCCTCCAGCCTGCTCCCTAGGCTTGTTGAAGGTACTTACATTCTCCTTTTCTTTCACCCAAACCCAAAACAACATTCTCTTAGGTTCCCTTTCTCACCTATCTGGAACATTTATTTGCTAATGCTTTGTTCTTTCCTGACCGAGTCTAGTCCCACTTCCAGCATTTTGAATAATTTAAGAATGTTTCTTTAAAATTGTCTTCAGATTGCCCTGAATTTTCAGCTCGCTGGTTGTGAATTCCTTCTGTGTTTCATTTTCGCTTTTAATTTTTGACTCTTGAGTTTTTCTTCCAGGCGAATCATTTTCTACTGAAGTCTTGCTGGGATCGGGTAATGAAGATGCGCAAGTGGGGAAATTTACACCTTTTACTGGGCACTATGAGTTGTACCAGTCAAGTCTGTAAGGTTAATTTCTCAGCTCATGACTTCCTCACCATGGGAAAAATTAAGATTATCTCCCATAGTCATGCAGAACAAAATCTGAGTATTTGATTTCTTGTTTCTGGCTATTCTTTCCACACCCAAGTTCCAAGGGAGATAGCATGCTACCTGTGGTACCTCTGCCCTGGTGAATACAGTTCTGTTTTAGTTTTCTATTCATGTACAGGAGCCTTCCTCTCAACTAGCTTTTATGCTGAGTCTTTAGTTATATTTCATTTTAAGTACAGCGAGTACAGCTATAACTCTTCTGTGAAGCAGGTGCAAAAACTTTGTCTCAAAACATGAATCAAATTACAATACCATTTTGGGCTAATGGACATCCCACTCTTTGCTTTCAGGCACATGGAGAGTTTCCTCTCTTACATTTAAGCTCAATCAACTATGCATGTTATTGTGCTTTACTTATTTATATTGCTATTTTATGAATCATGGACACTGGAGGCAGGAAGACCTGAGTCTATTTTGCCACACTGACTCAACACCTGCCAGCCTCTGTGCATTATGGGAAGATCAAGCTCACTGAGATCCGAGATGAGGTTCCAGAGCAGCGTGACAAGTAGGGGCAGAAGCAGTAAGGTAGAAAGACCAATGTGAAGGTCATCACTGGGCACAAAAAGAAGTAGATTTCCTCTTTTCCCTTGCAGGACCAGAAATCAATGGGAATTTTGTGATATTAACAGTGTACAACCAGACTTTTTTTAGAGGAGAACTCTGGAAGTATGGTAAAGTGATTGATGATACAAAAAGGAAAACATCCAGTGAGGCAAACCAATTAGAAGGTAGGATGGCAGATCAAGCTGAGATTACACCCTAAGAAAGATCATTAATGCAACTGTGGTCCTAATGGCGAGGAGGTTAAATTCAGGTAATCTCTCTGGGTGGACAGGAAGTGTTCTGCCTAGTGATAAAGGATGAGGAAAATGGAGCTTGGAAAGATACTGAGGTTGCTACTTGGAAGGCATAGTACATTGAGGTAGAAAGGACTGGAAAAGCCAGATGGGGGTGAGGTTGCACCCCACCCAGAAATCTATGTTGTATGTTAATAAAGAAATATGTTTAAAGAAGAGAGCCGTGGCTTCGAAATATAAACAGAAACAAACTCATTCAGGTGAATAACGTTACTGCTTTATATGTAAAGCAATAAGCTATCAAGACCAATATAGAACATGTAGGAATCCCAACAATTAAAAGCCAGGTGGAGAAGGAAGAGCAATCAAATATGGATGAAAAGCAACAGCTGGCTTAGAATAGGAAGAACTTACAGAAACAACAGTGCTGACAAGAGGCCGGATGTCAAAAAGAAGGGGCCTACTGCATTGTGGGAGCTGCAGGGAAGGGATTAGGAGAGGTGCTGGATATAAGGAAACAGCCAGGGTGAGGATTTAGATGCAATGTACCATTGCATTTCTTCATAGAGAAGTACTGGCTAAAACAAAAATACGAACTAAACTCTAGGTAGCTAATTTGTGGATGTATGCCATTGTCTTATGTAATTCTTATACTTTCTTTGTATGAGAATATTCAGTACATCCTTATTAAAATTGAACTGAAATATAAAGTGAACAAACTAACCTGATTAGATTGGGCCATTAAGAGACATTAGACCGAGTTCGTCTATTCCTCCCATGCTCCCCCTCCCTGCCCCACTATGAATCAGCCTCCTTATATCAGAGAAAACATTCTCATTTTTTTTGGGGGGGGGGATTGGCTAACTTCACTGGGAGGGGCATAGGGTTAGCAAGGATGGTGCAATGTGATGGACATCATTATCCAAAGTACATGTATGAAGACATGAATTGGTGTCAACATACTTTATATACAACCAGAGATATGAAAAGTTGTGCTGTATATGTGTAATAAGAATTGCAATGCATTCTGCTGTCATTTATTTTCTAAAAAATCAATTAAAAATTTTTCAAAAAATTTTTTTAAAAACTTCCTATGACATTAAAAAATATATTAGGTACTTTTTTGCTTATTTTTTTTAAAATTTTAGGGCAATGAAAAGAAAACAGGAGAAAAATAAACATTAATGTTACTATAAACAAATATCAATCTGCCTTTGTTAGATTCTAATAGCTAAACAGTTGGTTTTAAAATTAAATGCCTTGGTTGTTTAAGAGGCTTAAGACAGCAAAGTTCATCATAATCTGATGACAGCAGTAAGTATATACAAGCAATCACAACACAAGGAGAAGATAGCACGTTAGTTAGAGAACTGAGCTGTGACTGCGGAACAGAATTTTAAAAACTGGAAAATATGAGTGGGTTTGGCAACAAGTAGTGTGATAAAGGGAGAAGGGACATAAAGAGAAGAACCACAATTTTTACTTGTGATTCCTTTAAAATTAATAAAAATCTACAAATGTTCCTATATCTTCATGCATATAAACATACAGCTCATTATTCTACAAAGTTATGTTTCTCCTAACCAAAGCAAAGGTAATGTAAGTACAGAACTCAATGTTTTTTTTTTTTTTTTTTTTTTATAAAATAAGGAAAAAGACCAACTCTCATCCTTCTCTGACCATCCTGAGCTTCCCCCCTTGGATGCCAGAAAATTCTCTCATCTTCTTTTGTGTGCTATTTGTGGTAGTTGTATGGACAGGGAGGAAAACAAAGATTTTATAGGAACAATGGAAAACCTATGTGTCCTGGACATTAGCAACTTTATTAAATCTCTTTCTGCCACAGCAATAGTTCGCCTTCTGGACTCGTTTTTGATGAAAAGTAGTGGAACTGAGCACCTGGAAGGCCAATCATGCTTCCAGAAAGTGCAGACGTGGTTGTCTGAGTTCAGAGGCCTCCGTCTCTATGGGTTCCACATCAGCAGATTCAACCAACTGGGGGTGGAAAATATTCAGGAAAAACGTGTCCACAGTGAACATGTAGAGATGATTTTCCTGTCATTATTCTCTACACAATATAGTGTAGCAGCCATTTACATAACACTTACATGGCACTATGTATCGTAAGTACCCAAAGATGATTTGAAGTATTCAGGAGGACATGCATAGGTCCTACGCCAACACTGTGGCATTTTATACAAGCATTTGCACAGGAGGATTCTGGGGTCTGCACGTGGTCCTAGAACCAATCCTCCTAAGACACCCAGAGACGACTGTAGTTACTTAAAGTGACAATAGGTTTTTAGAATGGGATACTATTCTATGCACTCAGCAGGAAAAGAAATTTAAAATTTGGGGGGAAAAAAAAACAGTCACTTCAGAATCCTGGAAAAGATAAGCCTTTTTAGGTTAATAACTGAAAGCTACTTGGAAAAATGTGAAACAGAATTCAAGTAATCAGTTACTGTTGTGTAATAATTCAAACCCAACACCAGTTTTCCTAGATACAGATTTTTTTTTTTGAGAGAGAGAGAGAGAGAGAGAGAGAGAGAGAATTTTTAAAAATATTTATTTTTCAGTTTTCAGTGGACACAACATCTTTATTTTATTTTAATGTGGTGCTGAGGATCGAACCCAGCGCCCCACGGATGCCAGGGGAGCGCATTACCTCGTGAGCCACATCCCCAGTCCCAGATGTTTTAAATTGAGATTTCCTACCAAACCTCTCTAAAGGCAACCTCCTGGAGTTCAGTCTTAGAAATTGCTTCTACTTGGCTTTAGGGGTGGGGTGGGGTAAACACTGTGTATCACTATTCCCTAAGTCTGAAACCATATCCACAGATGTGTTGGTGAGTAATCCCTGGTTTTCCATCCTTGAATAAATAATATATAGACATCCAAAATTCTAATGTTCTCAGGAAACTGAAGCAAAATGGATTTTTAAAACCTCCTTCGACTGTAAATTTGCCAACAGTAGAATTTATATTCAATATGAGACACAGTAAAAGCAATCTAGCTTTCATGATTTAGTTTCATTTTTTTTTTGTATATTTGATGTAAATTGTTCAACTCGTTCAAATTTAAGGGGAGCTTTATATAGTTTAGCAACCAGAAAAGTTCATCTTTGTCTTACTTTTTTATGCATTATCCTTGACAAACCATTGTTGAATATTGGCTGCAGATATGAAGCACTGAGCTAGGCATAAGAAAGGTTAGTATAATAAAATCTGTGCCTTTGAGGAGTTTACCATCTACCAAAGAGGACTAGCAAGTGCTATGATGTCTTCATTAAAAACTCAGTGCAGGCTAAGTGAGGAGTCAGCTCCTAAAACCTGCAAAATAGCAACATTGTGGTAATTTTATATTTCTCCCCAATAGTAGGTAGATAACTTTATTTCCCTGTAAAGATAAGAGAAAACTAAGAATGTCTGGTCTACCTGTAAGTTTGTCACTGAGTTTCAGGCATGCATGAGTGCATTTAACTTGTGCTGACGAGGAGACGCCTCTAGATGGCAATGCCATTCAGTGGACTGATACACAGATGACCTGAAACCAGGGATCTGCATTTGTGGTTTGTGTCCCCCTCTGCCACTTCCTACCATCTTGTGAATTTGGAGGAAAATTTAATCTGAATTATATTATCCTTGCCTTATAAAATGAGAGTCATGTTTTCTTCCTTTGAATTTATCCCAAAGATTAAATGACAATGTGTTTTAAAATTGTCTTGTCAATCAAAGCTTTATATGAATTTTAGTTACACAAAAACATGAAGGGAACTATAAAGAGAAGAATATTGTTAAATAAAAAGCTAAATATATCTGTAGAGAATATGCATCCTACATATAAGTAAATGCTCTATATTATTCAAGAATAAAAAATTCATTAGCTTGATAAAAGCAATGAGAATTATGTCCTACTATTCACTAACCCAAAAATAATGCACAACTTTTAATTTGCCATGAAGCAGGCAGTGTGTTTAATCTTCTGTTGCATTTTAAATTTTAGCCTTCATTTATTAAGAGGAGGGGAAAATAGGACTCTTTCCAATATGTTTTACATTTTTATAAACCTAGACATAGCCAATAAAACCACAAACCTTCTAGCAAAGACAATGTTTTCCTCTCTGAGATCATAAAAATAAAATACGGATTACATTGAATAGTATTTTAAATTAACTCACAATGCTAGCTTTAATCACATTTCATGATTATATGAATTATCGTTTATTTTCTCTTTGCAAGCCATTTTTTTTCCTACTTAGAAGCCATACATTTTCAAGTTTCCATGTGTAATTTCTGCACAGAAACCACTGTGGGTTTATTTGCATTTTGAATAAACACTGGCTTGTTTGTTTAATAACAATAAAAATATATCAAGCCATCCACATTTCACGAGCCACAGTGTTACAGTCAACAGAAGATTCAAACCAGAATATGTAAAATGTAATGGGATAAGTGGAGGGCAATTGTGTGGATCTTTGTGTAATAGTACCTAACTCATTTCTGCAGTGTAATGATCTTGCTCTTTTTTAGGGTTGAAATGTAAGGATTTGCTACCTAGTATAATGGAATAATTTAAAACATCTTTGAAAGAATCTCTGGAATGCATACATTGACTTTCCAGATCATAAAACCAACACAAATAATTTAGGTCAGATTGGAAAGACTGTAACTCACTGTTCACCAGCCAGGCCCATGGCTAATCCATATTTTATGGAACGTACATATTTAATGAAAGAGGAACCATATTCCATTTCAGAATGAAATGAAATGCTGGTCGTTCTGTAATTAAAGGGAAGGACACTGCCCTTTGCTTTTCACAATTTAGCTTCCGGGTGGTAACTGGCACCCCAGGGAAGACCTGCCAGTATTCCCTGCTGCAGGGCCAGGGCAGGAACGTGCCCACATGTTGGAGATCATCCTTCTAACCATACCTCTCAGCAGATATTCAAAGCCCACTCCAGACACATTGCCTCACCCCTCCCCGCCCCGTGGAGACCAGAGAAGAGGCTCTATGGCTTGTCTCTGTATGGGCCAATTTTTTAAAAAATATGTTTTTAGTTGTATATAGACAGAATCCCTTTATTTTACTTATTTATTTTTATGTGGTGCTGAAGATCAAAACACAGTGCCTCACACCAGCTAGGCAAGGGCTCTACCACTGAGCCACAGTCCCAGCCCTCTGTGGCCCAATTTTGTGTTCTTTCATGGAGTACTTTGGTCCAAATCTCCAGAAGAACTGGGCAAGACGGCCAGGCCTGGGGTGTGCGAAGGAAGAAGAGATGGTTTCAATCAAAAGCAACTCATTTCTGTGGTCTCTTCTAGAGACACAGACGCTGAAATGATGGGCCTAGACTCATCTGGGATGCAGAAGAGCAGATCCAGAGGAGAACACCTGAGAAAAGCAGAGAGTTTTTCTCAGTGGATTTTTGCCTTGCCTCCAATGTTGCCTTTAAAGAGTTCGTCTTCTGGGTAAAAATACTTGAATATCCAGAAAGATCCTACAAACATACAAAACCCTTAAAAATCGTCTGTTAAAACATGATGAGTCATTTACGCCTTGATATATATTAATGACCAAGTTGCTTACTGGGTTTTGGAGGAACAGGTGGGCCATTCTAGAAAAGCTCCAGGGTAAGAGATCTGAGAGGGATTCTCAATAAGCCTGATGGGTAGATCAGTATCAGGAACACAGCCCCCTCCCCAGGACGGAGCAAAAAGAGCCCCAGTTAAAGGAACTACAGGAGAAAAGTTTAAAATCAATTTAGTGTACATTTACTTCATACTCAACCTGACCACCCTCCTGCTGCTAACAAAGGAAGATGTCAAACAAATGTGTCTAAACGACTCAAGTGTGACGAAGACTGAAATGCTTTTACTGCACAGGGAAAGCTTGGAGGGGAGAGAGGGGGAGTGAGGGAGAGGGAGGGGGAATGAGGGAGAGGGAGGGGGAGAGAGGGAGAGGGAGGGGAATTAGAGGGAGGGAGGCAAGCACCACTTTGTTGGTACCAAGGAGGGGAGAATCTGTCTAGAATCAACTATGTCACTACATTCAAAATAAGTACAGTCGATACTACTCATTTTTTAGAAAGAGGTAGAATGACTCTTCCACTTTCAGGCTGTGCCTATCGCCTTCAAGAACGGGGTGGGGCCGGGAGGGATAGATAGCCTGGCCAAACAAGAGAAGGGAACTCACATCCCAAGTGCCCAATCTTAGGGCCAGCTGCATTCACATATCGCTTTTCAAAATTTAAGTACTCAGTTATCCAATTCCATAAATGAATAAAGGGAGGATTTAGTCATACACTGGACTCATTGCCATATGATCTAAGATGCTAAGTGTACAGAAACTATATTTCTCTTTTCATTCCTAAAAAAGGTTCATGGCTGAAAGCCAAAGTCAAGACTTAAAATTCTACAGTCTATAAAAAAGATAACATTGGTGGACCAATAAAGAAGTGATTTTCATTGGATATTTTCAGTGTGAATTGGGTGAAGGGTGGTCAGAACAAACAAAATAATTATTTATGAAGATGTCTAACTGACCTAGAAACAGAAGACATCTGATTCAGTGGACAATTGGACTGAATTATCCACAATTTAGCTTACCTTCAAGACGAGGGCCCAGAAAAGAAGCATCTTAATTCAATTCACCACTATATTTGACTATGGGTCTCGAGTTGTTTTGGGAAAGGTATGGAATACTTAACCAGGTATTGAATTTTCTGTGTAATTTCTGTCTTCACTTTGAAAGCTTTTCCTCTACCTCCCTCTAGTGAGTCAAAGGAGGCAAAACAAAAGAAGCAGGAGCAATTCTTAAAATTGGGAGAAAAAATAAAAACAAAAACCCGGGACCCTTATGCAAGGTGGTTGGCAGTTTAATCCTATATCATTTTCAGTTTGGACATTATCTTCCTCTATCTCTTTTAAATTGTTTCAGAATAACAATAATGAGATTTTTTTTAAAGTAACATAGAATGGCTAGGTACCGTGGCACAGACCTGTAATCCCAGCAACTTGGGGGACGGAGGCAAGAGGATCACAAGTTTGAGGCCAGCCTTAGCAATTATTGAGGCCCTAAGCAACTTAGCTAGGACATACCTCATATTTAAAAATAAATACATAAGTAATTAAAAAGACTGTGGAGGTGGCTCAGTGTAGCTCTAGGAAAGTCTCATTCACAGTACTTAAAAAAAAACCAGCATAGAATACATTAGAACCATTGCTATATCAATATACTCTGGTTCAGCAACTGGGATCTCTAAGTCACAGATCTTTTCTGGAAAATCATTTCTGAAACAGAGTTATCTTTGTTGGACGGAATTGTTCTTCTCAGAAACACAGCTGACAGGTGTTTCCAGCAACCAGATAGATACTTAGTAGGAAAGGAGTACTGATGCCTTACTACATCTAAATGATCAAGGAGACACAGATAAGGGACAAGGCAAAGTCACACAATCACAACTCCTCCTTTCTGCCAAGTCCTCAGAGTTCACAGACTCCTTATGCACAAATCTACAAGAGAAGAGGCAGGAGAACCATATGCCAATCATACCTCAGCAATTTCTTAAGTGTTTATGCTGCAAGTTGGAAAAAAAAAATAGGAAAACAGAAGAGAATAGCACCTGCATTTTTGTGTCTGTGTTTGCTGAGGTGCCAGATCAGGAAGAGTGAATAAAAGCTGACTTCCATTTTAAGTGAATCTAGGAGAATTTCAAAAGAGTTCTTACAAGCTCTCGATTATGAGCATCTTAACAGTGTAGGTTTCTAAGCATAGACTTATAGCAGATCACTGAAGCATTGTGAAGAGAAGTGTAGAAAGTCGCAGCAAAACAAGATAGAAAATTTTTCTAGGGATAGAGATGGTGATGGCAGAGAGTTTTACTTCATTATTGTTTGCTAGTTACCAATGCCATAGTTTTACACATTTGTTTTACATATGGATTTTGATAGTCCTGGAGTTATTCAAAGGTATTACATTTATAAGTCCTGCCACAGTGCCACTGATTAAAAAACATGATTACTTTTTTTAAGGATATTTCTACATTTTTTTTGAGAGAGAGAGAGAGAATTTTTTAATATTTATTTTTTAGTTTTCAGTGGACACAACATCTTTTATTTGTATGTGGTGCCGAGGATCCAACCCAGCACCCCGTGCATGCCAGGCGAGCGTGCTACCACTTGAGCCACATCCCCAGCCCCTATTTCTACATTTATTTATGCACAATTTATCTAGCATATATATAGAATGTACATTCCCCTAAGCCTTCAAAAACAAATAAGAAGTGCAGTTTACTCTTAAGAAATTTAGTGGAGAATTCACAAAAATAAGTTATAATAACAATATTATGTAAAAAAATTAATAAGAAGAAGTAAACACAATAGTGGTAAAAACATACAAAAGACACAAGCTAGATTGGGTGAAATGTTGGGGAGAGTATGGGAAGTTTCCCTGGAGGGGATAACATGCACTGACTACCTGCCTTATGTGCGTGGAAAACACCCAAAGATGTGAATGAGACTTTTCTAGAGACTAGTTTCCATGTCAGTCTCCAAGAATTGCAATAATTATAACTTAAGCAAGGCTGAATCTCACAGATGTTAAAATCAGATTGTCTACTGTATCCATATTCCTTTATTCAGCAAAATCCCATTGGGGGTCAGCAACTCTTTAAAACGAGGCAGTGAACCAGATAGACAGGTTATTAACTTTGGAGCCCTCCACTGGAGAGGTGGACAACAAACAGGTGGACATATTAACCAGGTAATGTGGCTTGCCATCAGCCCTAGGAAAGAAATAAATGGGGATGTGTTAAAGGGCCAAAGGGGCAAGATAGGGGAGCATGCAGGGGCTGATCTAAGTACCAGACCTGAACAAGAAAAAGGAACAGCCATGAAGAGTTAAGTGGGGTGGGATGTGTCTCCAGAGAAAGGAATGGCCAGGCCACAGGTCCAGCAGCGGCAGGGAAAGGCAGCCTGGCTGAGGAGCACACAGTGGGGTGAGGTGGAGTATGATAAGCTGCAAAAATCAGTAAGGTGCAGTTAAGGATTCAGGGTTCGTTTAAATGCAATGAAAGTGACTGAAGGAACTTAAGCAGAAGAGGACAACTTGCAATAATTATAACTTAAACAGTGCTGAATCTCACAGATGTTAGAATCAGATTGTCTGCTGTATCTATATTCCTCTATTCAGCGAAATCCTAAACTGGGGGGCGAGTTTAAGTTATAATTATTTATTTACCTTCGAATGCAACCACCCTGGCTGCTGCTCAGTGGAGAGGGACTGTGGGAGGAGTGGATGAGAGTGAAGGCAGAGAGCAACTAGGAGTTTCTTTTTCAGCTCTTGTGAAAGGTCATGGCAGCTTAGACACAGAGGTGTGGCAGAGAGGGGATGGGGAAGTGAGGCTGTGACACTTCATGACCATAGAAGCACTGAGATTTACTGGATGTGTGTGTGTGTGTATGAGAAACACACACACACACAGACACACACACACACTCACACTCACACTAAATCCAAGTTGGTTCCTAGGTATTTGATTTGGGAGATCAATAGGATGGATGGTGCCACCGTTTACTGACAGGGATTTTTTGAAAACATGGATTCAAAAGGGATGAATTTTCCTATCAAATGAAAATTCTCTGTTTGGGAAAGGGAAGGGGTAGGGGAGGCAATAAATCTACAGTTCAGTCCTGGGACTATGGCTTTGGTTCTCAAAGGATGCGGAGGGTTGAGGTATACACCAGGAGACAGCCCTATCCCCATCCTCTGAGGCTGTTTGGGGTCCTTGCTAGTGACTTACTAAGGGGACAGGTGGGTCCCAGCTGGGCTGAACAAAGAGGGGATGACCCTTTTAAGAAGAAGTTCCCAGGTTTTCATGGGACATGTATTTTCACTTTGAAAATAATCAGAGAGGATAGGTTTTCAACATTCTAAAACTACCAGATAGACCAGGCTCGTTAACTCATTTTTTTAATAAAGGAGAAAATACAGACCAAGAGATTTTGTTAACCTCAAACTGTGTCGCTATTTCTCAGACAGGCTATGTTCCTACCTAATGCTTCATGCGTGGGTATTTTCTTCACCCCTCTGAGTTCCCCAAGTCTGTTTTGAGAATAGGTCAATCCCTCTGACCTTCAAAGCCAGAGAAAATGATCTAAGATGAAATTAGAAAAACCTCTCCCTCATACACCTAATTATGCCTCCCAGTGAGAGATAGACTTGTTTTCATTAAAAATAAACTATGCAAAGACCAAAAAATAAACAAAATTGAAAGTGAATATAATGAGATGGTGCCAAGATGTGAAGTCATCTTGATAGGAGTGAGAACATGTGGATTTTGATTTAGAAAGTAGCAATAAATAAAATGATCTATTCTTCCTCAATCTGAACATGTTCATTTCTTATGTAGGTTCACCAGCAGAGGGCCCCCTGATACCTCTTTCTTCT
Organism: Urocitellus parryii; assembly: GCF_045843805.1. Classification (NCBI taxonomy): domain Eukaryota; kingdom Metazoa; phylum Chordata; class Mammalia; order Rodentia; family Sciuridae; genus Urocitellus; species Urocitellus parryii. Next base: position 434,970 of record NW_027554068.1, read on the forward strand.
CCCCCCTCCAACATTTTAGAACAAGTCAGAAAAAATCAGAATCCACTTGATCCTATCCTATTGGTCATTTGCCAACCAAGAGAAGTGACTGGGGACACTGCCAACGTCAGCAGCATGTATGCCCTGTCCTTCTGGGTAAGGGGATATGGGGTTGGATCTTGTGGAGGACATGCTGGCAGGTGACAGGTATTTTAGCCCCTTCAGTAAACGCTGGGTGTGCACTAACAAATTTGAACTAGCATGGCAAATCCACATGATTTAATATAAAAATTCTTATAAATAATGTTTTAATATTAACAGCAAAATACTTATTTTTAAAAAGGATCCTTATGGGCTAAAACCTGCAACTTGGTCTTCAATCAAACTGGAAAATTCAAGACTATCATTTTGTTTGACTTTTAGTCAAAGCAAATCAGTTAAATAAATGTTATTTGTTTTCAGCCTAATCTTTGTTGTTGTTGTTGTTGTTGTTTTGGAATACTAAGAGTCGAACCCAAGACCTTGCATATGTTAGGCAAGCACATCTACCACTGAGCTACCTTCCCAGCCCCTATGGCTTACTTTTGATTGGTAAATTTGAACTTCTTAAATAGAGTGTGCTTTCATAATGTGTCTTTGGGGAATAAACTATTCTAAATCATAAACAATCTTATTTCCTGGACTGTACTTTGTATCTCAAAGCATTTAATGATAACTGAAGACGTTGTTGATTTTTCCGGGGGAAAACCTTGTGGTCTCCAAATTTTAATTAACTTAAAATTCAATTCTTTATTCTATATGATATTGTGTTAGTAGATACTGGACACATTTGCCAAAATCTATAGAGCTGTACAACATAAAGAGGAAACTCTAATGTGAACTATGGGCTTTAGTTAATAAAAATTCTCAATATCAGTGCATCTAACAAATGTACCATACTAAGCCAAGATAATAATGAGTTAGATGGAAATACTCTATATCATCTGCTCAGATTTTCCATAAAACTATAACTGATCTTTAAAAAAAAAAGTCTTTTTAAAACAAAGAAGGATAAAGAGAGAAAGAGTGCTTTAATTTTCATTTTGATTGTCTCCCCAAGGCCAAGTGTTGACTGTTTGGTCCCCAGACTGTGACACTGTTGGGAGTTGGTGGAACCTTTAAGAGGTGAGTCCTAGAGGAAGTGAGGTGGTTGGGGACATGCCCCAGAAGGGCAGATTGTGACCTCCCCCTTCCTCTCCTTCTTGGCTGCTAGGAGGTGAACAGCTTTGCTGCGTAACATACCGTATCCCCACCACGATGTGCGCCTCACACACAGACACAGAGTCAATGGAATCAATCAGTCATGGACTGGAACTTCCAAACTGGGAGCCAAAATAAACCTTTCCTCTTTTTAAGATGACTTTCCCAACTGTTTTTTACAGTAACAGAAAGCCCCCACGGGAAGAAAAGACGGGTCCTGCCTCTCACTCCTTCCTGGGCAGAGCCTCTGAGAGTGAAGGCGTGCAGAATTTACAGTTTGCTCACTCGCAGTTTCTGTGTTGGGAGTTTGCTGAGGAGGTCCCAGAATTCATTTTCCTAAAAATTACTGTGATGATGCTTTAAATCTGTCCAAGCAGAGGAGCTACCTCACGGGGATTGTGGCTATATCACATGGCGAGAAAGACACAGACATGCCCAACCTTCAAGCCTGAAGCCCAAAGACGAAATCAACCATCAGTGAGGACAAAGAACAACTCAGAATCCCTGTGGGACCAACGATTCAAGGCTGATGCCTCTCTCCCCCCCACTCCCCCGCCAGGGGTTTCAGATGGTTCCAACCTAGACACAGAGGAAAAGGACAGGGTTTCCCCCTGGGAAGATGATTGTCCTTAAAGAAGAACGGGAGCAGCGGCTTCAAACACAAGGAAGGTTCCGTAACAGAAAATAAGTTCTTCTTTTTATACTCAAATAATTTCTTTTTTTAAATTATAGTAAATATTTTGGGATCAGCCATGGGTAGTCAAGAAAAAAAATAAGTTTTCACAAGGTTATGAACTGTTGCTTAGATGTATAAATAATTGCTTTCAATGGTGGCACACATTTTGATTTCAAGAAACATGGTTCAAATGTAAGGACTGTTAAAAAAAAAAGTGTACATATGGCAGGGTGCAGTGGCACATTCTTGCAAGCCCAGCATCTTGGGAGGCTGAGGCAGGAGGATCATGAATTCAAAGCCAACCTCAGCAACATCAAAGTGCTAAGCCAACTCAGTGAGACCCTGTCTCTAAATAAAATAAAAAAATAGGGCTGGGGATATGGCTCAGAGTCTGAGTGCCACTGAGTTCGATCTCTGGTACCAGAAAAAAAAGGTACATTTTGATATTTATTTATAAATTTTCATGTACTTGCAAAATCAGGACAATGGCAAAAGCTTTAAAATAAAAACCAAAAGAAGCTGAAAAGCTTTTGATGGTCTTGTTATTTATAAGTTGGCCTTATACACAGAATAATTATTGATTGAATCCTTGTAAGTAATTGTGTTTTATTCTTCAAGGTAATAATCTACTCTCTTCCATTCTGATAATGGTGGATAGCATAATTCATAAACCAGAACTGTTCAGAGCATTCTTTACCATAGCAGAGAGAAAATAAATGATCGTGATCTTAAACCAACATTGGCAAGGGAATTTCACTCCAAACTTATGACAGTATTTTTGCCACGTGTCTTGCCTGTCAAACTCATAATCCTGGTAAAACTGTATGGCAGGTGGCATAGGAGAGGGCTTAAAGCTTTACAACCTATTTAAATATTTGCAGATGGATTCAATAAGTGGCTCAATCCAAATAGTCATAAATGCATTCTTGGTCCTGTATGTCTTCTTGGGGGTACTTGCTTTTTCCTGTCAAAAGTCCATTGCCAACATTACAGGAAGAGGAAATGGAAAATAACATTGAAAACCAACAATGGGAGGTAGGACAGTAAAGGGGGGAAAGTAGTCAAAGAGGATAACAAATCAGGTTTAGTAACATCAATAAACAAATATGGCTAGAAGAACAAACCATATCTCAATAATAACCCTAAATGTTAATGGCTTAAACTCACCAATCAAGAGACACAGGCTAGCAGAATGGATCACAAAACAAGACCCAACAATATGCTGCCTACAGGAGACGCATCTGATAGGAAAAGATATTCATAGACTGAAGGTGAAAGGTTGGGAAAAATCATACCACTCATATGGACTGCGGAAACAAGCAGGAGTGGCCATACTCATATCTAATAAAATAGATTTCAAGCCAAAGTTAATCAAAAGGGATAAAGAAGGACACGTCATACTGCTCAAGGGAACCATACACCAACAAGACATAACAATCATAAATATATATGCCCCAAATAATGGCGCAGCTGTGTTCATCAAGCAAACTCTTCTCAAGTTCAAGAGTCTAATAGACCACCATACAATAATCATGGGAGACTTCAACACACCTCTCTCACCACTGGACAGATATTCCAAACAAAAGTTAAATAAGGAAACTATAGAACTCAATAACACAATTAACAACCTAGACTTAATTGACATATATAGACTATACCACCCAACAACAAGTAGTTACACTTTTTTCTCAGCAGCACATGGAACCTTCTCAAAAATAGACCATATATTATGTCACAGGGCAACTCTTAGACAATATAAAGGGGTAGAGATAACACCATGCATCTTATCTGATCACAATGGAATGAAACTGAAATTCAATGATAAAAGTAGGAAGGAAAAATCAAGCATCAATTGGAGAATGAACAATAGGTTGCTGAATGATCAATGGGTTTTAGAAGACATCAAGGAGGAAATTAAAAACTTCCTAGAGTTAAATGAAAACACAGACACAACATATCGGAACCTATGGGACACATTGAAAGCAGTTCTAAGAGGAAAATTCATTGCTTGGAGTTCATTCCTCAAAAAAAGAAAAAACTAACAAATAAATGATCTCATACTTCATCTCAAAATCCTAGAAAAAGAAGAGCAAAACAACAGCAAAAGAAGTAGAAGGCAAGAAATAATTAAAATCAGAGCTGAAATTAATGAAATTGAAACAAAAGAAACAATTGAAAAAATTGACAAAACTAAAAGTTGGTTCTTTGAAAAAATAAATAAAATTGACAGACCCTTAGCCATGCTAACAAAGAGAAGAAGAGAGAGAACCCAAATTACTAGCATACGGGATGAAAAAGGCAATATCACAACAGATTCTTCAGAAATACAGAAGATAATCAGAAATTATTTTGAATCCTTATACTCCAATAAAATAGAAGATAGTGAAGGCATAGATAAATTCCTTAAGTCTTATGATCTGCCCAGATTGAGTCAGGAGGATATAGACAACCTAAACAGACCAATAACAATAGAGGAAATAGAAGAAACCATCAAAAGTTTACCAACTAAGAAAAGCCCAGAACCGGACGGGTATACAGCAGAGTTTTACAAAACCTTTAAAGAGGAACTAACACCAATACTTTTCAAGCTATTTCAGGAAATAGAAAAAGAGGGAGAACTTCCAAATTCACTCTACGAGGCCAACATCACCCTGATTCCGAAACCAGACAAAGACACTTCAAAGAAAGAAAACTACAGACCAATATCTCTAATGAACCTTGATGCAAAAATCCTCAATAAAATTCTGGCGAATTGGATTCAAATACACATCAAAAAAATTATACACCATGATCAAGTAGGATTCATCCCTGGTATGCAAGGTTGGTTCAATATACGGAAATCAATAAATGTTATCCACCACATCAATAGACTTAAAAATAAGAACCATATGATCATCTCGATAGATGCAGAAAAAGCATTTGACAAAGTACAGCATCCCTTTATGTTCAAAACGCTAGAAAAATTAGGGATAACAGGATCATACCTCAACATTGTAAAAGCAATCTATGATAAGCCACAGGCCAGCATCATTCTGAATGGAGAAAAATTGAAGGCATTCCCTCTAAGATCTGTTACAAGACAGGGATGCCCTCTCTCACCACTTCTGTTCAACATAGTCCTCGAAACACTGGCCAGAGCAATTAGGCAGATGAAAGAAATTAAAGGCATAAAAATAGGAAAAGAAGACCTTAAATTATCACTATTTGCAGGTGATATGATTCTATACCTAGCAGACCCAAAAGGGTCTACAAAGATGCTATTAGAGCTAATAAATGAATTCAGCAAAGTGGCAGGATATAAGATCAACACGCATAAATCAAAGGCATTCCTGTATATCAGTGACAAATCCTCTGAAACGGAAATGAGGACAACTACTCCATTCACAATATCCCCCCAAAAAATAAAATACTTGGGAATCAACCTAACAAAAGAGGTGAAAGACTTATACAATGAAAATTACAGAACCCTAAAGAAAGACATAGAAGAAGACCTTAGAAGATGGAAAAATATACCCTGCTCATGGATAGGCAGAACTAACATCATCAAAATGGCGATATTACCAAAAGTCCTATATAAGTTCAATGCAATGCCAATCAAAATCCCAACAGCATATCTTGTAGAAATTGATAAAAGAATCATGAAATTCATATGGAATAATAAAAGACCCAGAATAGCAAAAACAATACTAAGCAGGAAGTGTGAATCAGGCGGTATAGCGATACCAGATACAGAGCAATAGTAACAAAAACAGCATGGTACTGGTACCAAAACAGGAGGGTGGACCAATGGTACAGAATAGAGGACACAGTAACCAATCCACAAAACTACAACTATCTTATTTTTGATAAAGTGGCTAAAAGCATGCAATGGAGGAAGGATAGCATCTTCAACAAATGGTGCTGGGAAAACTGGAAATCCATTTGCACCAAAATGAATCTGAATCCATGTCTCTCGCCATGCACAAAAGTTAACTCAAAATGGATCAAGGAGCTTGATATTAAATCAGAGACATGGCATCTGATAGAAGAAAAAGTTGGTTATGATCTACACGCTGTGGGATCGGGCTCCAAATTCCTCAATAGGACACCCATAGCGCTAGAGTTAACAAATAGAATCAACAAATGGGACTTACTCAAACTAAAAAGTTTTTTCTCAGCAAAAGAAACAATAAGAGAGATAAACAGGGAGCCTACATCCTGGGAACAAATCTTTACTCCACACACTTCAGATAGAGCCCTAATAACCAGAATATACAAAGAACTCAAAAAATTAGACAATAAGATAACAAATAACCCAATCAATAAATGGGCCAAGGACCTGAACAGACACTTCTCAGAGGAGGACATACAATCAATCAACAAGTATATGAAAAAATGCTCACCATCGCTAGCAGTCAGAGAAATGCAAATCAAAACTACCCTAAGATACCACCTCACTCCAGTAAGACTGGCAGCCATTAGGAAGTCAAACAACAACAAGTGCTGGAGAGGATGCGGGAAAAGGGCACTCTTGTTCATTGCTGGTGGGACTGCAAACTGGTGCAGCCAATCTGGAAAGCAGTATGGAGATTTCTTGGAAAGCTGGAAATGGAACCACCATTTGACCCAGCTATTCCCCTTCTCGGTCTATTCCCTAAAGCCCTAACAAGAGCATGCTACAGGGACACTGCTACATCGATGTTCATAGCAGCTCAATTCACGATAGCAAGACTGTGGAACCAGCCTAGATGCCCTTCAATAGATGAATGGATAAAAAAAATGTGGCATTTATATACTATGGAGTATTATTCTGCATTAAAAAATGACAAAATCATAGAATTTGGAGGGAAATGGATGGCATTAGAGCAGATTATGCTAAGTGAAGCTAGTCAATCTTTAAAAAACAAATACCAAATGACTCCTTTGATATAAGGGGAGTAAACAAGGACAGGGTAGGGACGAAGAGCTTGAGAAGAAGATTTACATTAAACAGGGATGAAAGGTGGGAGGGAAAGGGAGTGAGAAGGGAAATTGCATGGAAATGGAAGGCGATCCTCAGGATTATACAAAATGACATATAAGAGGAAAGGAGGGGTAAGACAAGATAATACAAATGGAAGAAATGATTTACAGTAGAAGGGGTAGAGAGAGAAAAGGGGAGGGGAGGGGAGGGGAGGGGGGATAGTAGAGAATAGGACAGACAGCAGAATACATCAGACACTAGAAAGGCATTATGTCAATCAATGGAAGGGTAACTGATGTAATACAGCAATCTGTATACGGGGTAAAAGCGGGAGTTCATAATCCACGTGAATCAACCGTGTAATATGATGTATTAAGAACTATGTAATGTTATGAACGACCAATAATAAAAAAAAAAAAAAAGTCCATTGCCCTCTCTAAACTTCTTTTTCTGACATGGGAATTATTCTCCCTTTGGGTAGTGACAAATTTTACGGAGAAAGTGATAGAAGAACTTTCTAAGTCTCTGCAGCTCATTCCAGAGCCCCCGCTGTCTTTTTTATTCATAGTCTTCGGAGAAACCTGAATCAAAAACTGGTGCCCAAAATGAGCTCACGAATTTGCCAGGAGACTTACCAGAAGATCTGATGCAGCGCTTCAGCTTTATAAGAAGCAGGTGTCGGCATCTGTTCCTGGAGTTGTCCAGGACCCCCTTCGGGAACTTCAGCCAAGAGGGCCTGGAGCAACACCAGCCTATGACGCCCTTGGAACTCACAGAGAGAGGTGTGTGGGGCTGTGACAGAGCAAAGAAAGAACCGCAGTGTAAGGTTGCAGCAGTCAACCTGGCGTTTATATTTCTCAGTTAAAAAGACATGGCACAAGAATGAAAGAAACATGTTTAAGCCATTTGCGTGACCAAACAGGGTGTGCTAAGCAGGAGGTGGGTGACGGAGGCCGGGTTTCCACATGGGAGAGACATTTCTTATATGAAATGGAGTCTCAGGGTAGAGTAGAGTTTGTTTGGTCGAGGAACATAGAGTTTGGCCCACAACACACTCAGCTGTCAGATAACAAGACTTGAACTCAAGAAATCTGCTGGCTCCAGGATCCATAGGTTGACCTCAGTGCTAACCTATATCATAACCATCCAACAATATATGAGACCTCAACTTTTCATGAGTATACTACATTAGAATAAAATTCTACAGTGGAGAAGGAATCGAAATACAAATCCAACAGAAAATAAAAAAAATATCATGAAATTTCCAAATACAGAGGTCAAAAATTCTGGGTTTTTTAAATAGACAATGATTATCATGAGTTGTGTAGATTTATTTGGGTGTATTTTAAAGTGCTATAAGGTTTAAATTTTAAATTTTCAGAATTCCCAAAATTGTATTTGCAACTTTGGTTAGAAATTGAATGTATTTATTTATTTATAATACTTTATTTATTTTCTTAATTGATTTTATTTTTTTAGATACATGATAGTGGAATGCATTTACAATTCCTATTACACATATAGCACACATTTTTTTTATATCTTTGTATATAAAGTATGTTCACGCCAATTCATGTCTTTATACATGTACTTTTTTTGCATTACAATTCTTATTATACATATATACCACAATTTTTCATACCTCTGGTTGTATATAAAGTATGTTGACACCCAGTTTGTGTCTTCATACTTGTACTTTGGATAATGATGTCCATCACATTCCACTGCCCTGGCTAATCCCCTGCCCTGTCCCTTCCCCTCCCACCCCTCTGCCCTATCTAGAGTTCATCTATTCCTCCCATGACCCCCCTCCCTACCCCACTATGAGTCAGTCTCCTTATTAAATAAACAAAAACAAAAACAAAAAAGACATGGCGTAACCATCAGGGGCCTTTGCCTGTGATTCTCAAGAAGAAAACGACAATGTGAAGAAAAAAATTTTCTCATGACTAGTGAAAGAAAGTGTGAGTGAGCCTGGAGATCCAAGACTGTCACTCTCCTGATCCACTTCGGAGGAGAGAAAAGGGGGAAATAAGGTCAGTGGCTAAACGGGGGAACTTCATGGCACCTTGATTGTTTTCCTTGTCGCTCTCCTCATCAAAATTGTCATGCCCACTCCCATTTTTCACCATTTATATTGCATCTGGAAAATTTAAGACAAAAACAACATATGAATTTTATTCTGATCCTATTTCCAGACTTCATTGAAATTCAAGCCTTTTTCTCAGAAAGGTGATTTCTACCTTCTGTCCAGGTAAATTCTGGAAAAAAAATGAACTCACGTTACTTGTCTGCACACTTTTATTGTGTCTTCAAGCTTCGAGCTGTTTACTCCACAGAGCTTTTGAATTTTGTGAGTTTGTTGACTTTCAACAATAAATGTTTCTTTAATGAAAAAAAGTATGGAACTGCAAGAAAACAGCTGAACAGAGCCATGTAGAGAGGTCTCTGAAGTTTTATGGTGTCTCCGATAATAAACACGACATATTGAACTCTCCCTGTGTAAATGGTTGATTGTCCCTGGTTATCTCATCAATTCCTCCAAACATCATTTTGAAGTCAGTTGAAGAGGCTGGAGTGCAAAGATTCTAAATAATTTACTCAAGGTCAAAATATCATTCAGTGGCAATGGGAAGTCTGCATGAGACATTTAATATTGTTGACGCTGACAACATATCTCAAATTTGTCTCTTTGCTAAGATGACACTTTTCTCAGTGCAAGCATCATTTTGAATCCAGAAACTGTTTTGCTTCAATCCAAAAATCAACAGAATCCTCAGAGGCAGGTACATTTTAGAGCGGAGTAGAACATGAGGTATTGCCATACTCTGATGGAAAAGTTGCTAGTTCCTCCTGGGCAGATTTTGTGGGACTTTGCCTAATTATGTGGTTTTGGGGGTGTGGTTATACCCCCTTAATTGCAATGTCCTAACAAATCAGTCGTCAGTACATTGGCAGCTTCCACAGCTTGCCCCTTCTTCACTTTGACTTCATGTGACCCACTCAGGTTGGGGTCCACGGTAGCATTAGGCAAAACTTTTATGTAAAGGGCGGCCATATTATCACTCTTGCTATTTCTCACCTTTGCATTGTAACATCAAAGCAGCTCCAGGTAGTGCATAAAGAAATGGGCTTGTCTTTCCAATAAAACCACACTTATGAAAGCAAGCAGTGGGTTAGATTTGATCTTCAGGCTATTAATTGGCCAACTGTAGATCTAAAAATACATGAAAGAATGTTAGATGAATCAACACATTAATGCTTGGAACAGTCTGGCACACACTAAATTCTATGTAAGTGAATGAAATAAATAAATAAAATAAAAACAGAGATTTATGAGATTCCCTAAATACATCATGTCTTCTTATACTCCTGTGTATATGGCCCAACTCCTTCTTCCTGAATTCCTTCTGTACCTGGATAACTGTAGTGACCTTCAATGGTTGGTTGTTGTTGACTTCTTGCTCCAGGTCACTTTCCTTGCTCTGCATCTCCAGATTGAGCTGAGACACATGCCCATGTACTCTCATAGTTCCTGGAACATGTTCCAAATATAGTTGTCATCAACCAACATGGACCTGTTGGACTGTTCTTCCACACAGCTCCCTCCTAGACCGAAAACTCAATGCAATAGGAACTTAATCCTTCCACTGAAACTCCCAAATTTCTAATAGGAGATGCATACAAAAGTTTTAAGTATTTGCATGAAAAAAAATGAATAAATAAAATTCTTCAAATTAATAAATCAAAACATTTGTCTACAGATATTGCCAGTTGATAAGCCCATAATCTAAATAAGGTTATAAATAATTTCTCCCAGTTTATTCTCATTCATCACAGACAAATGGGTAACAGAGGATGATATGAATGATATGTCCATTAGGGAAGAACGCTTTCTCTCTTTTAATCTCAGGTAAGTTCTAAAGAAGGAGAATATTTTTTGAACATAAAGAAATATTCTTGGGAAATTGATGAATGTGAAATATAAAGGTGAGGAAAAGAAAATACCTCAAGAACTGAATATAGTGAATGGAAATGAAGCTGTGTCTTAATTGTTGAAGTTTCTCTAACAAAATACGACAAGTGGGTGACATTTAAGCAGAAACTATTTCTCCCAGTTGTGGAGGCTGGAAATCCAAGGGCAAGGCCCTGACGGCTGTTTCCTGGCTGAGTGGCGGCTCCCTCTCACGGTGTCTTCGCGTGGTGGAAGGGGCTGAGCGGCTCTCCAGCATCAGGAATCCAGTTCCATTCAGGAGGCGCCCTCGGAACCCAGTCACCTTCCAGAGATGCCACCTCCTAACAGCATCACACAGCAGACTGGATGCCAGCACCTGAATTTGGGGGCACACAAATGGGAAACTCCTTCAACTTTATACTATTTGTGTTGCTCAAAGAATTCGTTTAGGGTTTTCTTTTAGTGTTTCCCCTTCTTCTAAAAAAAAAAAAGTCAGATTTATATATTTTCATGCTTACTAAGCAATTGTGTGTGTGTATGTGTGTGTGTGTGTGTGTGTGTGTCTGTGTGTGTGTGTGTGTGTGTGTGTGTGTATTGATGTTCCTGGTGTGGTAAAGACCCTAAGATAAATAAAACAAGATACATGTATGATAATGTGAGGGGGAAGAAAAAAAGAGAGAGAGAGGGATAAGTGTCACAGTAGACTGGGTAGAGAGAGGTGATGGGAGGGGAGGGGAGGGGGGGATAGGGAGGGCAGCAGAATACAACAGACACTAGGATTGCTGTATGTATACACATGGCTGTATAACCAATGTGATCCTGCAACCTGTACACGTGGAAAAATGAGAATCATACCCTATCTGAATCAAATGTACGATATGTCAAGATCATTGTATTGTCTTGAGCAACTAATAAAAAAATAAATAAAAATAAAAAATGTGTAAAAATAAAAAAAGTGACACTTACCAATATATCTATGCAAGCTGAGACATTGAGTACCAAAGATCTCCTGGTGCGCGCTCTCTCTCTCTCTCACTTTTTTTTTTTTTTTTTTTACTTCTTAGCATTCATTCTCCTTTGTTCATTAACTGAATGGCCTGCATTCCATGAAAGAATCGCCTCCTTCCCATTGCTTTGGTGGAACTCCATTCTCCAGGGCCCATCCATCAGGATGTCCTGTCTTTTCTACCCGGGGTGTGGGTGCTGGACCCCCAGCAAGGACAATCAGATACTCTGTAGAGATTTTTAACTTACCGACTAGGAGGGGAAATGATTGGCCTTGGGACTTTCCAAGAGTATCCTAAAGAAGTTTACCTTTTATCCTTCCCCTCTTCTAGTTCTATTTTTTAATTTATTTTTAACCAATCCAGAAAAACATAAAAATTCTACCTATTAGCAGGGCACTGTTTGGATTCACGTACACACTGCATGTTTAAATTGGGTTAATATTTGTCTCCTCAAACATTGGTCGTTTCTTTATGCTGAAAACTTTCAAAATTCTTTCTTCTGGATTTTTAAAATGGAGAGCATGTTATTGTCATCTAGGCACACTGTTCTGCAATCACTCACCAGATCTTCTTTCTCCCATCTGTCAGTTAGAACCCACCAATCAACCTTTCTCCAACTTCTCCAACTCTACCTCCCCCAGGCCTCTGGCAACCATCATTTGATGCTCAATTTCTAGGGGATCAGCTTTCTTAGATTCCACGTATGAGTGAGATCCTATGGCACTTGTCATTCTGTGCCTGGCTTAGTTTACTTATCATAGTGATCTTCAGTTCCATCCATGTTGCTACAAATGACAGGAGTTCGTACTTTATATGGCTGAATAGCATTCCATGGTACATATGTACCATGTCTCCTTTATCCACATCAGTTGATGGACATTTAGTTTGTTTCAATTTCTTGCCTATTGTGAATAGTGCTGCAAACAGCATGGGGCGGTAGAAGTGTTTTCAATACACTGATTTCATTTTTCTCTGGTTACATACTTAGGACTCCTAGATTATGGGACGAGGCTATTAATGTTTTGAGGAAGCGTACTGTTTTCCATGATGCCTGATCTAATATGCATTACTGCCAACAGTGTGCAAGGCTTTTCTCTTCTCCACGTCCTGGTCAGTATCTGATATTTTTAGTCTTTTTTGATAATCGCTATTCTTACTCGGGGGAGGTGATATCTCATTGCAGTTTTTATTTGCATTTCCCTGCAATGTTGAGAATTTTTCATGTACTTGTTAGCCATTCTTCTTTTGAGAGATGTCTATTGAGTTGTATTGCCCACTTTTCTTTTTTTTTTATTTTTATTTTTATTTTTTTTTATTGTTGGTCGTTCAAAACATTACATAGTTCTTAATACATCATATTTCACAGTTTGATTCAAGTGGGTTATGAACTCCCAATTTTCAATTGCATTATTTGTCTTTTCCTCACTGAAGTTTTGCAGATCCTTGTGTACTCAGGCGTTGACTCCTTCACAGATGACTAATTTGCAAATATTTTCTCCCATTGTGTAGGTTGTCTCTGTGCTCTGGATGGTTTTCTTTGTTATGCAGAAGATTTATAGTTTGATATAACCCCATTTACATTGTGATATAAGCCCATTTGTTTGGTTTTGCCTTTATTCCTGTACTTTTCAGGTCCTGTCCAAAAAATCTTTGCTCAGTCCAATATTGTGAAGCATTTCCCCAGTAGTTTCACAGTTTAAAGTTTGCATCTGTCCTTAATCCATTTTGAGATGATTTTTGTAACTAGGAGAGACTCTTGTCTGATTTAATTCTCCTTTTATTCCTAGCATTTACCTCTCCAGAACAGTCTGACTCTTTTCCTTCCTTTTGATTTGTGAGCTGCTTTAAGTCTTTTCCTTGTGGCCTAAGCAGAAGGCCATTCTGTTGCTCACAACCTTAACACCTAAATCGGTACAATAAGAACTCAGAGTGCTTTGACAAGTGAGAGGAGAGTCATTTGTACTTAAAAGCATTAAGCAAGATTCCATGGATAAACTGTAATTTTAGTTAATCCCTAAAAAATAGCTGGGATTTAGATACAAAATGACAAAAGGGGAGTTTTGAGCAAGAGAGTTGTGTGAACAAAAATAAGCCAACAGGAAATCTTGGAAAATTATGAAGGACACTTCAAATATCTTGTTTGGCAGAAAGAGCAAGTAGATAAAAGGAAGAAATAAGTAATAAGGCTGAGAAATGGAGCACCACAACTGTGTAAGAGCCAGTTTGTAGCAGGTAACTTTTGTCCTGATACAAACACACGAAGATTGGGTTACAAATGCCTGTCACCATTTCTGACCCTCATTCTAGCTCTATGAGGATGGAAAACTGGAAAGAAAATAGAGTTATTTCCAGTAACCACTATATTATTAAAAAATTGGTGTGCCTTTAGCACACGGATGAAACTCTCCAGAGAAGACACTACAATCTTATTAAGTCGTGATTACTTTAGGTTTTGAGTTTTATAATTTAAGACAGTGTTTTCTATATATCATCATGCTGTAATGCCATATGAGAAGATAATATCCAATTCTAGTCACAATAGAGAAAAATTAGAAACGCTAGGATTAACCCTATATGAACTGAAAAGATGGAAATTCAAGAAAGAGGGAAATAAATAAATAAATGAGTATACACACACACACACACACACACACACACACACATGAAATAAGTGGAGAATCAATAAGAGTAAAAATTATGGAGATTTCAATATTTCTTTAGTTACTCTATTTATCACACCCTTACCTAAATTCAGAATTTTAAATTCTAATTTAGCTTTAATTAATCCAAAACTTACCTGAAGCAATAAATAGGAAAATTTTGGGAAAAAGCTAATAATAAAAAAGTATTCACTGTATTCAATGATAATGAACATAATAGGCATATTAGTAAGAACACAGTAAAATATATACTGGGTGATGTAAAATAGAATAGCAGGGAGAATATACAGAGAGATTACATCAAAAGTTCATGGGGAAAGAATGATCTACTCAATATATGTTGATTTTTAATATTCGCCAGATATTTAGAAAATAAAATTATTTTCTTAAGTTGGTCTGATATTACATATTTTTTTCTATATTCAGTTATAGTACACAGTTGAATAATGAAAATAATAGTAAAAAGGGAAACATAAAGAATTAGGTAGAAAATTAGTTGGCTCTTTAATGAGACTTTGAGAAACACCTTTCAAATCATAAATGCAATGGAAAAACTCTGAATTGGAAACATTATAGTGCAAAAATATATTGGAAAAAGTATTTTCCTACAAATAAGACAGAAAAGAAATGGTGATAGGTTTCATATGCAAAGAGATACTATGACAAATCAGAAGAAAATATAAGGTACAATAAAATATTAACTCCTGCCTGTTATAAAAAAGCTAATCATAAAAGAAGAATTTAAATTGAATGATGAATATACTTAAAAAATAATTGTAATACTAAGGAAATGAAACTATTATCCTGCAAATTTACAAAGATATCAAACCAGATAATTGTCTTTATTTATAAATATATTGAAGCAACACTTTACCAATGGAGTTTTAAATGAGTGAAGTTTCTTCCTGGAAGACAACTTGACAATATGAATTAAAAGAAAAAATAATGCATGCCCTTCATTATGGTTTGGATGAAGTGTTCCTTGAAATTCCACAGGTAAAGACTTTGTCCTCAGGGTGCTGGTAATGGGAGGGGGTGTGGCCCTTTAAGAAGTAAGGCCTAGTGGGAGGTCATTAGGTCATTGAGAATGTGCCCTCAAAGGGGTTTAATTGCAGATTCCTTCAATATGAGAAAATTAACTATGGGCTTTCCCCTTTATGTCAAGCCTAACAAGAGCTTGTATCGACCAGAGTCTTCACAGAAAATAGTGGGTATACTAATGTGTGAAAATCAAGGAAAGATTAAGATAAAGATCGTTTCCTATATTTAAGGAACAGGGATAAGGAAAACAGAGCCTGGTTGATCACCACAGAACTGCCAAGACAGGGAGCAGTTACACCCCTAAAACTGAAAGGGCACAAGATCATCAGAAGATCGGGAGACCAACTGCTACAAAAGAGAGATCAATAGGTCCTCGGGTCCAGGCAAAAGGCAGAGTCAATAAACCCCAACACTTGTACACACATGTACAGCAACATGCTCATAGCAGCCCAACTGTGGAAAATCAAAATGCTCCTCACTGTATGAATGAATGAACGAGATATGCACACCCACACAGTAGCATATTACTTGGTCATAAAAAAGGAATGATGTGCTGAGACGTAAAGCAACATGGAGGAAGCTGGGAAATAATGTGCTAAGAGAGAAGGGTCAGTCACAAAAGAACACATGACTCTATGAGTCTGTTCATGTGAAAATTCAGAATGAAGAAGTCTCTGTGGTCAGAAAGCAGATTAATAGCTATTTAGGGCTTTTAGTGAACAGCGGCAGTAGTAGTGGAATGACGGTAGCTATGGGGTGTGAGATTTTGTTTATTGGATTTTCTTGAGGTGACAAAAATATTCCAAAATTGACTGGTGATGGTAGCACGACTCTTTAAATATTTGAAACATCATTTAATTGAATACTTTAAATGAATGGATTATACCATATGTGAATTAAATCTCAATAAAGCAGTTTTTTAAAGCACAGAGGCCACCCATGCATGAGTTTGTCAGGATAGCCCCAATTATGATGTGTAACTATAAAGCTTGATACTACTATTGATGATGATGATGATAATAATAATAATAACAAAGGCACAGAGACAAGACTGCTGGTATGGCAGAAAAAGTGACATTAGTCAAATTATATTGTTATATGAATTTATAAATATGTAACAACAAATTCCACCATTATATACAACTATAACACATCACTAAAAATAATGAAAAAAAAAGAAAAAAAACAGAAAGAATTCTCCCAGTAAAGTTTCCCTCAAAATGATCATAGCAACACTCTAGAAATCCGCCAATGTCACACAACAGATTGACAAGTTCTTAATCATTTAAAATTAAGAAAAGAAGAAAAGAAGGATGTTCCTGCCTAGGACTGCACCCATATTCCCTCTTACTTCCTAAACTAGCCAAATTGCTGATTTTTCAGGGGAGAAATAAGCTATAAAACCACAATATTTACTGCCAAAGGGAGTTCAACGAATTTGGAGCAGAGCACAGCAGTCGGTTACAGCAGAACCTCCACGTTCTAAGAACTGAGAATGGCCAGCAGCTCAGCCAGCCTGGGGTTGCAGTTCTGGTTGGCGTGAAAACAAAGTTCAGCAGATGGGCCACATCGATAATAGGGGGGATTCAGGGAATGAGGCAGCCACCATGGGGCTTGATGAGCGCTAGACATATCCTGGGCCTTCTACAAAGTTGCTTGCAAGTATGAGATCAGAGGAGGACCAAGCTCACCATACATCTTTGAGTAGCATCATCTGTGCACACACAAAGATAGAAAAAAGTGTCTGAAGTTTATGAACCTTCCAGATTACACACACATCCATCAGCAGCTGAACAAATCCTTAAAGCTGAGAGATTCAATCTTTGGATCACCATTAAGCTGTGCTGATACAGATGAAAAAAACAGGCTTAAAAATAAAAACAAGAACTAAAAAAAAATTTCCATGCAGAGACATACCATAGGGGATGTTGTCTAGGCAAGTTACCTTCTAAAAAACAGCCAAAAATATATACCTACAAAGGGAAAAGGAAATCAAGAGTTGCTACAGTATATTATCTAAAATGGTAAATTTTCAACAAAAAATGCAAGATGTGCAAAGAACAAAAAATTAATATATTCTTAGGAAAATAAAATCAATTGATATTGTCTTTCAGTGGCTGAGAGTGTGTGTGTGTGTGTGTGTGTGTGTGTGAGTGTGAGTGTGTGAGTGTGAGTGTGTGTGTGTGTGTGTGTCTGCATATGTGGAAAGACCTAAAGAAAATTGCTTTTAAAGAACTGAATGAAAGTAAGATGATAATGTCTCAAAAAGAGATATTATAGGAAAGAACTTTTTAAAATGAACTAAGTATAAATTCCAGAAGGAAAATGCATAACAACCAATATTAAAATTTTGCTGGAAAGATTGAACTCACTAGGAGATTCAAGATGCTGAAAAGAATTATTTGAAGATAGGTCACCAGAAATTACCCAACTAAAAAAATACAGAGAAAAAAAGAATAAAGAAAATTTATAGAATGTTTGAGGTTTGCAGGTTCATATAGATAATTGTATAAAGATGCCAACTTAGACACATTATAATCAAACTCTTAAAAATCAAAGGCAAAGAGAAAATGTTGAGAGAGGAAAGAGAAAACAAAGTATCCCATACACAGAGATTGAATCAGTAAATGTAACTAAGAAAACAGATTTATTTCTAATAGCATCAGAAAAAAAATTTAGAAATAAACTTACAAAAAGTATAATATATGCACATTGCAAACTACAAAACAATACTGAAATTAATGATGTTTTGAATTAATGAAGAAGTGTCCCATTTTTATCTACTTGAAGACTCAATATTTTCCAGATGTCAATTCTATCAATATTAAAGCTGGCATTTGAATTTTATATGGTAATGCAAACCCTGAATAAAATTTTTTAAAAAATGACTAATGTTTGTACTGGCTTAAAAGGAAACATACAGATCAATAAAACAGATTGAGAATGTTGAAACAAATTCTTATATTTCTGGTCACTTGATTTTCAACAAATTTTCCAAAGGAATTCAATAGGAGAAAGGACAGTGTGTTAGTCTGTTTTTGGTGGCTGTAACAAAATACTTGAGATAATTACCTTGTGAAGAGAAAATGTTTATTTTTTTCTTATAGTTTCAGATATGATCCATCAATTATCAATTGGCTCCATTGCTTTGTGCCTGTATTAAGGCAGCACATCATTCAAGAGTGTAAGGAGGATAAAAACCTCTCACCTCATGGTCAGGAAGCAGCGAAGAGGCAGAAGGAGGCCAGAGTTGCACAATTCCCCTCCAGGGAGCACCCCCAATGACCTAAGACCTCCCACTAGACCTGCCTCTTTTTCAAGCTTTCCAATAGCGCCTTCCTGGAAACTAAGCCTTTAACAGATGGACGTGGGGGAAATCAAAGATTCACGCTATGAAGATAGTCCTTTTAGCAAATGGTTCCCGGTCAGTTAATCACAAGAAAAATCATAGATTTAGATCCTACTTTGTATCATTTGCAAAAAATAATTTACATGAGTCAAGGACCTAACTATAAGAGCAAAAATTATAAAATGTAAATTAAAAGGAAAAAACTCTATGTCCTTGGATCAAGCAAACAATACTGTCATTTGAATATTGTTGTCCCCCAAATCATACAGAAATTTAATCCCCAAAGTCTATGTTAATGGTAGTAAGAAGGTGGGTTTATTGGGAAAGTATTAGTTTCAAAAAGATCATTAGGGGAAGTTCCCTTGATAAATCCTGGAAACTTTATAAGGAGAGGGAAAGAGACCTCACAGATGGAGAGATACACAAACACTCCTGCCATGGTGTAATGCAAACTATGGGGGTCCTCGCCAGAGCCTGCATAATGCTGTTTGAACTTCCCACT
Source organism: Urocitellus parryii (assembly GCF_045843805.1). Classification (NCBI taxonomy): domain Eukaryota; kingdom Metazoa; phylum Chordata; class Mammalia; order Rodentia; family Sciuridae; genus Urocitellus; species Urocitellus parryii. The sequence goes on from NW_027554068.1 coordinate 454,320, forward strand.
TCAAAACCGTGAGCTAAGTAAACCTATTTTCTTAATAAAATTGCCTTCCTCATAGATTTCATTTTAGCAATGAAAAGTTGAATAATATAAACGATATGACATCCAAAGGAAAAAATGATAAAAAATAAATGAGGACTGGAGATATGGCTTGATAGTTATTCGCCCCTGGGTTTAATCCCTGGTGCAAAGACAGAGGGGGAGGGTACAATTTGGACTTCATCAAAACTTTTTAATGTCAGTTGACAATGACACCATCAGGGAAATAAAAGTACAAGCCAGCCATAGACTGTGATGAAACACTTGTTAATCACTTAACAAGATGAGGATGTCGAGATCTCGCCTTATGACTTATGTCCTTGCTGGTGTTCACATGTGTCCACCAGGAGTTCATGTGTAGACCCCTAAATTGGTTTGCCTTTGGCATTTGGAGATGGTGCTCTTAGTAGGTAATTAGGGGGAATGCCTATTTAGATCATTTGCCCATTTATTGATCAGGTTATTTGTTTCTTTGATGTTAAGTGTTTGACTTCTTCAGATACGGTGAATATTATTCTTCTGTTTGAAGAGAACAGGAGACACAGACAAATCCTCATAGATGCAGTCATCTGGTCCTTAACAAAAGTTGGAGAAAAGACCAGCTTTTTAACAAATGGTGGTAGAAAACTGGATATCCAGATACAGATGAATGAAACTAGATTTCTCTCATCCTTCACAAATACTTACTGGAAGTGGATTAAAGACCTACTGATTAGATCAGAAATATGCCAATTGATAGAAGAAAACAGGGTCAACATCACAACACACTGGCACAGGGACTGTGTTCCTTAATAAGACTCTTAAAGCTCAAGAAATAAAACCAAGAACTAATAGGTGGAATGACCTCATATTACAAAGGTTCTGTAAAGTAAAGGAAACAATTAAGAATAGGAAGACAGCCTATACACTAGGAGAAAATCTTGGCTGTCCATTAAAATGTTCTTCATTTCTGATATGGGACTCCCTTTAGATAATAATGTAAATAAATTATTAAGATAGTCATTTCCAAGTTAGTTACTCATTCAGACATTGATAATTAAAGGTGATCCTTATGGATGCAGTACATATGATTAAAAACTTACAGAAAAAAAATGGTTCTATGACTCTAACTTATATAGTCATCCCAGTTCTAAAACAAGCCAGCACATAAATTTAAACGTTAAAGCAGTTATGCAATTTATGCTACAACATTTTTAACTCGTGAAACGAAGAAAATCTTTCTTTTTTAGAACAATATCCAATATCTTGAAACATGCCCCAAAGTGAAACCATTTTTTGAACACAGCATTTTGGGAAAAGACAGAGGTGAAGAGTTTGTGGTAACTTCTGACAGTCTCTAACACTGAGCAGGTTTCTGAGGTTAAACTCTATTCTTACCAGCAGAAAAGTGCTTCTATCCATGGTCAAAGAAGTCTGTTGAGAAGATAGATGGTTCTGAGAGGGGATTATAGCTTCTTCGGTGGCCTAGTTTCAAGGGTACCCTATGCCCCTGACAGTCAATCCTTACTCAACAAGTAAAATCATTTTGCCACCAGTCTCGTAAATCTGGCTCGTGCTCCATCCACACCACACTAGAACAGGGATGAGAGGGAAGAGCTAAAGGCAAAGAACATGTGTGAAGAGGAGCAGGTTCGTTGCCAGCTTTGGAGCCACTCCAATACGATGAAATCTTCTGCAATTCGTCAAAAGGCAGTGGATTAGATACGATTTCAGTGGAGCCCACAGCTGTTCTGCTTGTAAGAAGGGATAAGCACATTTCAGAACAGAGTCTGTTAGCTGTGTCAGCCTCTGTGTCACCAAAATACACGAGAACAACTCAGAGAAGTTGATGTGGACTCCCAGCATCAAAGTCCCAGTCCCTAAATAGCCAGCTCCATTGCTCTGGGCCCAAGGTGAAGTGGCACATCGTGGAAAGTGTGATGGAGGGAACCCCTCCCCTCATGGCATCAAGGAAGGGAAGAGGGGGCAGGGGCCACGGGCAGATAGGCACCCTTTCAGGGCATGCCCCAGTGACCGGACCCCTCCAGCCATGCCCCATTTGCCGGTCAGTCCACTGAAACTCAGATGAACAGATTGGGTTGCAGCTCTCACAGTTCTCCTCCAGACAGGAGCTTTGGGGGTACCTCAGACCAGAACCATAACAGAGTCATAAGGAGCAGAAGAAGCGAATGGAATGCAGCAGGCAGAGGCTGTGATCCTGAGGAGCTACAGTACGTACCGAGGGTCCAAGGAAAGATACACAAATGTTTACAGATTCTATTTGTTGACATAAGCCAGTGTCTCCCGAGGAGTGATTGGAAAGCAAGAGTTTCTTAAAATGTTCAAACAAAATTGATATATAATGTGACATTGTCAACTGTTTTGGAAATGTCTTTTCACTTAATTACTTTATTAAGAGTTTTCAGATATTCATTAAAGAGAGACACTCTCGGGGCTGGGGTTGAGGCTCAGTAGTAGAGCACTTACCTAACAGGTGTGAGGCACTGGGTTCAGTCCCCAACCCCACATAAAAATAAAAAAATAAAATGAAATAAAGGTATTGTGTCCATCTACGACTAAAAAACACAAAAAAATTTAAATATACTCATACCTATTAGACCATCATTTTCCAAGATTAAATACCTGTCACTATCTCTTTTTCCTTTGCTTGTATTTATTATTCATTAAATAGGGCTTTATTAGAGTCCTCAGTACAACTATGTTCCACCTGATGTGCTGTGAGGCTGTCCAGAGTGTCCTGTCCTGGAGATGTGAATAAAACCCTGAATATGATGTTTGCAGAGTGGTCCAGGAGCTAGCATGATAGTTACTCACATACTATGCATCTTTGAACCTGTTTTGTGAATAAAGAGCGATCCAGGAAGTAATCAAATCTGCTCCAAGAAATGGAACATAATTATTGCATCTGATCCAAGGAATAAAGAATAGAATCCATGCTGGCCACTCAACTACACTATAAGCACAGAGAAAAACAATGCACTTTGAAGTCATGGAGAATCTCATTTAAATCCTGGTTCCACCCCTCACTGACCAGCTGTGTGATTTCAGGCAAATAATTATTTCTATTTTTATCTTTATTGATTTTAATTTTTTAAACATACCTAACAATTGTGGAATGCATTACAATTCTTATTACACATATAGAGCACAATTTTTCATGTCTGTATATAAAGTATGTTCACTCCAATTTATGCCTTTATACATGTACTTTTGTTTTTGTTTTTTGCATTACAATTCTTAATGCATATAAACACCACATTTTTTCATATCTCTGTTTGTATATAAAATATGTTGACACCCAACTCAAGTCTTCATACATGTACTTTGTAGAGCATTTAACTGCAAATCATTATTGCAAGAAGGTCTTGGTTGTCTCATCTGAAGAAGGAGAAGAATGATACCATCTCACAGTGCTTTGGATAGATAAAAAACAAAATTAGTGAATATAAACCAATCAGTTCATTGTAAACTCTTTCCTTCTCGTTCCTTTACTCCCTTTCTCCCTAACATATAGAACATTGAATAATCGTGAGTTCAAGACATGTCCTAGCCCAGATTACTTGAGAAGTCAGACCATTGTCCAACCCAGTTCCAATGATTATGAAACAGAATGCAAATATGTGGCACCTACACAGGGTTTTGTAATACTACTCAGGGAGGAAAGAATAAATCGGTTAAGGAGGATGTTCGGAGTAGCTGTGAATAACTCTTCTTTTAATACAAGATTTTTTTCAGGTGATACTTGAGCTCATTACCCAGAAATCTAATGACTTAATTAATGTTACTGTGAAAGGAAGATAATTTATAGATGAGACCAAGATAAAGGAAAATTACTTGCAAAATAATTTGTTTGAAGAGAAGTGGGAAGAAACCATTTCCCAGTGTGGTTAAAAGCAGTTGAGGGAAAAAAAAAAAGATTTTATAGAACAGATGATGAAACCTTTACATGATTCTTAATATTTGCCAACTGTATACGTGATGCATGATATTTCAATCCCAACTTTTAAAAAGTATTAACCTGATCTGTGTTCTAATGAGAAAACCGCTGTCAGTAGTAAAAAGCAACTGAGTCACAGGACTCATTTCCTTCTAAAGGCTATTGGATTAAAATGTTGGCTTTTCTCACCTGATTTGACATTGTTACACTTGTTCATTTTCAAGCAGGAATAGCTTAAAGAGAAACAGAAAGAAAATGCAGCCATGTTGCAGGGAAGGCACATTTGTGCTGGCTTTCCTAACTCTTTCTAACTTCTGCTATTGTGATCTAACTGCTAGTCTCCAAATTAAGCTATGAAATTTTTCTTTAGCCCCTTCTGTTTCTTGTTTCTTTTTTTCTTTTTATTTATTTTTTTCTTAAAGAGAGAGAGAGAGAGAGAGAGAGAGAGAGAGAGAGAGAGAGAATTTTTTTAATATTTATTTTTTAGTTTTTGGTGTACACAACATCTTTATCTTATTTGTATGTGGTGCTGAGGATTGAACCCAGCGCCTCGTGCATGCCAGGCAATCATGCTACCGCTTGAGCCACATCCCCAGCCCCCTTTCTGTTTCTTATAATGGAAAGTCTCTGGCTTCTTTTTTAATAGTGTAACAACCAATCCACAGTCACCTTGAGGATTACTGAGCTCTCTGCAGAACCATCGCTTATGGCTTTAAATTATAAGAGAAACGTGGCTAAAGCCAGTGCCACTGTGACTTATGAATTGACTTCTCTCCTGTGGGCTCTTTCAGGCAGCTGGATTAAGAAATACTCATCTTTTGTGAACCCCTGGTGTGTATAATGAAATAGTTGAAAGTCAGTAATGGAAAAGCCTATTTTGAGAAGATAGCTGTTTGTATGTTTAAAAATTTTCTCTCCTTTACAATATTGTAAATTCATTAATGGTCACGCATTGGCTATGATGGATGTTTGAGTAACAGCAGATGAATTGATCTCATCTCTCTGGTGGAATTTTTTTCTTTCCTCTAGGTATTATCCTGTAATTCTTACCAGGAATTATCTTTTCCTCCATAGAAATAATTGTATTCTCCTTAACAAATCAGTAATTAGGGCATTTATTAAGTATTCTCTTTAACAAATCAGTAATTAAGGTATTAAAATGTACACCATTAATAACTGGAACTTTTTGAAGACTTGAATGGAGATAACCTTTGAATTTGGGAGTGTTGATTGCTACCTCCATCAAAAACTTAATTTTTTTTGTATTAATAACTAGTGAGGGGAGAAATTCAGCTCTAGTCTAGGAGATTACCATGCAATGCTTGGTAAGAGGAAATATATTTTATCTCAAATGTATTCTGAAAATCCATACCAATAAATTTTGAATCACTGGTCAAATAATGGTAAAGTTAAGGTTAATTTTCAATATTGTTCCATATTGAGCATCAGTGGTTACTGTCAGAAACATTCACTAACAGAATGTATTCATATGAATGGAGTAAAGAGATCATAATCATCAATTACAATATGCGGAATATGTTGGCTAATCCAGATGATTCCCAGTGTGACTAAGAATGATTAATATCACTTACTGTTACCAGTTTTACCAAATGGTTCATTATAGTCACATGCATAGGAGTTTTGTAAAAATTGAATTAAATGTAGGTTAATAGACATTAACCTCTAAAACACAAAGAAAATTGATAGAAAAAATAAAGAGAACGTGGTATATCTTTTGTTTCCAATGTTTATAATATTTATGCTCTAAAAATCTAGATTCAATCATCTTTTTATGTAAATGTTTTTTATTTATATATGACAGTAGAGTGCATTACAATTCTTATTACATATATAGAGCACAGCTGGCCCCATTCCCTGGAGCTCCAGGTGAGGCAGAACTGTGTGTAGAGGAAGCAGCTCACATGATAATCAGGAAGGAGAGAGAGAGAGAGAGAGATCCAGAGATCTGCTTACCAAATACAAATATATACTCTGAAGCAACACCCCCAAAGACCCAACTCCTCCAGCCACAATCCACCTGCCCCCAGTTAACACTCAGTTAATCCCATTAGGAGATTCACTAATTGGATTAAGGCTTTCACAAAATGCTTAAAAATCAACCAAACAAATAATAGCTACAATGATAGTTAAAGATGCACAGAGGCCAAATATAAAATCTCCTAGTTCTAATGCCGTAATAATTCAAACAACCCAATAAATAATTTAATCTTGGATTAAAACCAGAAATGTAGAATCTATATCCATGATACATACTGGCATGAATGAATGAATGAATGAATGAACAAATGTAATTTAGGAAAATGGGCAAATTGACCACACAAAAGAATTTCAAGTAATTTATGCAGATACTCTCTTTTAAAAAAGTGGAGCAAAGCCCCCCCACCCCTTAAAATGTGGATCGATCATAGAGGATTCCTTCTGAAGAGAACCATATGAAAAGCAAGATGAGGAGAGTAACTTTTCAGCACAGAAACCTGAAAAACTCTACTTCTGTCATGTAATCAAGTCAATATCAACAGTGGTCAATCATATTGATAGCATGTACCTATGATATCATGGGTTGAGAATGGCATTTTATCTACATGATTAAAGCATTTTTCTTCCCCCAAAACCCCTAATTAAAATGTAAACATGAGAAAAGAGTGTATGTATTTGTGTGTGTGTGTGTGTGTGTGTGTATGTGTATAAAACAATTGGGAATAGTTAAAAGATATCTCATCTTTATTCATTATGATTATCAACTCAATCAAAAACAAGGAAAATCTGACACATTATCACAGATTATAGGAGTAGAAAGGGATATGATGATTCAATGTGATGTGACATCCTAGAACGAGTCATCCTGGGGAAGAAAAAACACTGAGTAAAAAACAAGAAAGTCTGAAATAAGGTATGGACTTGAGAAATTAATTGACACGTTTCTGTGTTAAAGAAGAAAACTGAGAAATTTTTAAATATTTTGAGAGATCTAAATGAAAGTTCAACTTAATAATATTTCTGAAATTCTGCAAAAACAGTACTTAGAAAGTTATGGAATTAAAAGCATAACTTAAAAATAAAATAAGAAAGAACTTAAGAAACTAAAAAAAAAGAGAGTGAGTTGAATTTAAAGTAAGCAGAAGGAAAGAAATAATAAAAATTAAAGCAGAAATCAAAGATAATTAACAATAGAAAATTGATAGAGAAAATTAAAAAATCAAAGGTGGAATTTTAAAATAATGGTCAACAAAATCAATAACCTTCTAATCAGGTTAACTGAGAGAATAGGAGAGAGAACAAAATTACTAATATGAGACATAGAAGAGAGGGTATCAGTATAGAGATCAATAGACATAAAAGAAAAACAAAAGAAAATTATTAATAACTATATGCTCACAAATTTGATAGCATTGATGAAAACAATCAAATTCCTTGAAGATATAACCCACTGGAATTTACACAGAAAAATAAATGCTCTACATAGGTCTACATGTTTAAAGAAATTAATTCAATAAATAATAAGTTTCCATAACAGAAAACACAAAACCAAGATATATTTACTAGTAAATTCTACCAAATGTATAAGAAAGAAATTATGCCAACTCTCCACAATCTCTTTTCAAAAAACAGAAGCAGAATGAATACTTCCTAATTCATTCTATGAGACCAGCATTTTCCTACTGCCAAAATCAAATAGAGATAGTTCATGGGGAAACAAACAAACAAAAAAAACCTAAAGATCATTATCTTTTATGATACAGATGCAAAAACATTTTTAAAAAACAGAAAATTGAACCCAATAATATATATAAAAGAATATTTCATGACAACCAAGTGGGTTTTACCAAGTTATGCAAGTTCAACACTTAAAAATCAACTAATGTAACTTACATGATCATGATTATATCAATAGAAAAAAGCACTTGAGAAAAACTGACTCATCCAAACTTCAAAAACCTAGGAATAGAACTTCCTCAAGCTGATAGAAAACTATTATAAAAAAACTTTCTGCTAACATCATCCTCAATGATCAGAAACTCAAAACTTTTCCATGAAGATCAGAAACAAAGTGTTAAAACTGTAGACAAATTAAATTTAGTAGAATTTACTCAAGCAAAGAATGATTCATGAATTGGACAACATCATCAGTAGAGGTTCAGAGAGGTCCACCCAGAAAAGTGGTCAGACAGAATTCATAGACGTGGTGACTCAGTGGTAGGCTGTTTGCCTAGCACACATGAGGAAGTGGGCTCAATCCCCAGCACCACAGGAAAATCTAAATAAACAAAATAAAGATATTGTGTCCATCTACAACTAAAAAAAAAATTACAGAAACTATTTGATTGGTTGCAGCATAGACAGTATTTGGGTAAAGATTGAAGGAATTTGCCTAATAGGGACATAGTCTGGTCAATTTTCAAACTGTGATGGGCTGAAACTTGACTGCTATGATTCAGAGACTCAGCTGTGTGTTACAGAAGATATTACTAATTAGATTGCAACTTGTTTACATCCTATGTTTGGCTGCAGTTCACTGTGTAAGAATTTGAAGTATGGAGATTTAGGCTGAATTTAAATTAATGTCTGGTATGGCTCAGATATGGAATGGCTCCTAAAAGCTAATGCATTGAGAGACCTGGTCCGTAATGGAGCAAGATGTAGAGTTGGAGCCTTAGACAGTGATTGGATCACGAGGGCTGTGACCTCCTTGGTGGACTAATTCATTAATAGATGAATGAACTAGTGGGAGGTGGGATCTAGCTGGAGAGTCAGTCTTTGGGGGCCTGCCCTGGAAGGACTGATCATTTATCTGGCCCCTTCACCGTGCTCTGTTTCTTGATTGGCACAAACTGAGCCATCTTCCACCGCCACACCCTTCTGCCATGACGTTCTGCTCTTTTTTGTTTTCATTACTCCTTCCCTCCCTCCTTCCTTTCTCTCCCTCCCTTCCTTTCTTCCTTTCCATATCAGGAATTGAACCCAAGGGCACTTAACCACGGAGGCACATCCCCTCAGCCCTTTTCATTTTTTGAGATAAGGTCTCATTAAGTTGCTGAGGCTGGCTTCAAACCTGAAATCCTCCAGCCTCAGCCTCCTGAGCTGTTGGGATGACCGTCATGTGCCATCATGCCTGACAGCCACGATGTTCTGCCTGGCCTCAGGTCCAATCAAATGCAGCCCGCTGACCATGAAGGACACCTCTGAAACCCTAAGACAAAATAAACTTTTTTCTCCTTTATGATGTTCTTGTCAGTTCTTGTCAGTTATGTTGTTCTTGTCAGTTATGTTGTTCTTGTCCCAGTGATGAAAGCTGATTAACACAACACCCAGGAAATATAAATACTTAGGTGCCTATTCTAAAATTTATGTGAGAAAAACTACCAAAATGTGACAAAATAAATCAATGAAGGAATTTAAAAATGCAGATATATTCCATGTTCATCATAAGAAGACTCAATATTATTAAGATGCTGATTTTTCCCCCACTTGATTTACTGATTTAATGAGATTTCAATAAAACTTATAAATTTAGGTTGTGGAAATCAACACAATGACTTTAAAGTTTTTACGGGGAGGGAAAAGACCCATAATGGACAACTCAATATTTTAAGGAGAACAAAATTGGTGGACTATCATTACCAACTTCAAGACTTTAATTATAAAGTTATGGTAACCAACATGGTAGAGTGAAATGAGATGTCAAGCCATGGAAAGACATACAGGAAACTTAAATTCATATTACTAGGTGATAGTAATGAAAGGGTAAAGTTTCTAAGCTGCAAAGCCTGAATTAAAATGTAAAAGACTAGGTATTATTAAGTTCCTCTGCTACACCCAGAACCTGAAATTCCTGAGATAGTTAAGACAAAACAAAATTACTAATGTGAGACATAGAAGAGAGGATATCAGTATAGAGTTCAATAGACATAAAAGAATTACAAAAGAAAATTATTAATAACTATATGCTCAGAAATTTGATAGCATTGATGAAAACAATCAAATTCCTTGAAGATATAACCCACTGGAATTCACACAGAAAAATAAATGCTCTACATAGGTCTACATGTTTAAAGAAATTAAATCAATAAAGAATAAGTTTCCATAACAGAAAACACAAAACCAAGATAGATTTACTAGTAAATTCTACCAAATGTATAAGAAAGAAATTATACCCTGCTGGCCATTTAGCCTAGGGCCTGTGCAGTTTGTCACAGGGCCTTAACTAATCAGTTTGAATGTGTACCCCGCTTAGGAGTGACCAATCACCCCCGCCTGACCTGTTCCCACCAATGAATGTGCTAATCATGTCTCAGAGTTGTTCAATTTTCCCGCGCCTCAAGATGATTTGTTCTGATGTATGCAAAGCCCCCCGCCCTCCTCAAAAAGTGTACTTAAGCTCTGCTTGACCACTGCTCAGGGCTCTGGGCTGCTCTATCTTCCTGAGTGAGCCTGGAACCTCAGCATGCTGAATTAATAAATCCCCTTTTGCCAATTGCATGGAGCCAGTCTCTTGTGTGGTCTCTTCCTCCGACACTACGCCAGACCTTTACAGTAATCAGTCTAAAAATGGTAAGTATTATGTGATTGCAACTATCTGATATTCGGGGGAAGACAAAGTTTATAGTGACATTAAAAATAATCAGTGATTGTGAGAGGTTCTAGGGGAAGGAAGGGTGAATGGATCAATTACAGGGGATTTTAAGATAGTGAAATTACTCTATCTGGGACTATAAGCATGAATAGAAGTCATAATATGTTTGATCAAGCCTGTATAATGTGCAACACCAACAGTGAACCCCAATGTAAACTCACGACTTTGGGGTGAGAACAATGTGCTCATGTAGCATCACCAATTGTAAGAAATATGCCACCCTGGTAGGAGTTGTTGAAAATGTAGCTGTGAGTGTGTGAGGTAGGAGGTACGTGGGAAATTTCTGTACCTTCTACCCAATTTTGCTGTGTACCTTAAATTACTCTAAAAAATAAGATTTTTCAAAAATCCAGTGTTTCTATTGCCAACAGAAGCCAGTGGTTGCCAAATGTGCTCCGGCAACTCATTGACTCATTCTGAAGTTGCTTTAGTAAGAGCTTATTTAATTCATTTGACAGTCCATCCATTATATATCATGAAAATCTATGTGCTCTGTAAATAAGACCTTCTGCAATCAATAAAAAGGCACACGTAACACTAGACTCTTAGAAGAGCCTAATTTAAATTTAATGGAAAAAGTTCACAAATACATTGAAGAAAAATGAAAAATAACTTTTTCAAAAAAACTTTTGAAAAATAAAGTTCTTCTGCCTTTAAAGTAATACACAATACAATAAAAATTAGCTTCACATGTACACACATGAATAGAAATCAATATTTCTGTTAAGTATAGCAGAAATCTTTATATTCTGACATTTTAACTGAAAAAGAATAGAGCACTCTTCTTATAAAAGAACCTTAAAGAAGTGGAATGAAATGTAATTATAACTTACCAACAGCATTGAAATTTATTAAAATACATTTTTTTTATAAGAAGGCTAGAAATGGTTTAAAAAAGAAAAGATCTTAGATGCTTAAGCTTTACTATGAAATGAAGTATACAATTTGGGCATTTTAAAATAATTACGTGATAGATTTCTTTTTGTATTGGACAATGACTTTAAAAGGTAAAAAAAATTAAATAGTAATCCACAAAATACTTGTTCCAGGTATCATATTTGCCTTCAGTTAAATTATATAAACCAGAAACTCTGAAGCATAAAATTAAAATCAAGTAGAACATTTTGAAATTTCATCCAGTAGGCCTTCACATCATTTGCTACTACCATAGTCATCTTTTCATAATTTATCTGAAACTATGGACATTCAGTAGCAATGATAACTTCTTAATGGTTTAAGTAATAGCATTGCACAAAATATTGGGTGATATCAAGGAGTTTGTAAAAATTTAAAAATGGCTCCTTTTCACAAATGGAAGCATCCCGCAGTTCATCAAATATGTTAAAGGATACATGTGTCTTAAACACAATCGCCTGACACACTACCAGTTAGTATTGGTGGGAGCACGCCTGTTAGAGTCTGTTCCACCTACATTTTGTTCTAAGAACACTCAAAGATACAGATGAATTGAAAGAATACTGGGCTAGGATTGTGGCTCAGTGCTTGCCTAGCATGTGTGAGGCATTGGGGTTAATTCTCAACACTGCCTATAAATAAATAAAATAAAGGTCCGTTGACAAATAAAAAATATGTAAAAAAAATACTTAATTAAGTATCTGGTTACTTTACCCAACTATTTATTATAAGAAAATTTAAAGATACAGATAAATTGAAAGAACTCATTAAATTTTAAAATTAACATTTTGTGGTATTTGCAATTCCACTCTAGTAATGGCATAGTGGTATCTCATTGAAGTTTTAGTTTGTATTCCTCAAATGATAAGTTAAGCAGAGTATTTTTCATGATATTATTATATTTGCATTCCTAGTTTTTCTTTTTTTAATATTTGTTTTTTAGTTCTCGGCGGACACAATATCTTTCTTTTATTTTTATGTGGTGCTGAGGATCCAACCCAGCGCTCCGGTACCACTTGAGCCACAGCCCCAGCACCTCTAGTTTTTCTTTGATGAAATTTTTCTTCAAGTATTTTGCCAATTTAAAAATATTTTTTTCATTTAAATTTTAGTGAAACAACTATAGAATCACATGCAGTTATAAGAAACAATACAGGGAAATCTATGTCACAATTTTCCAGTTTACTTCTATGATAGTGCCTCCTGGGACATTGACTTTGACAGAATCTACTCATCTTAATCAGATTTCAGCTTTACCCACTCCTACTTGTACTCATGTGTGTGCATTTACCAGCAGAACCAAGACAATAGAAGACAGGTTCCTTACACCCAAGGACTCCTCAAGTTACCTTTTTAACAATAACCACCTTTCCTCCGCCTACAAATCCCAGCCCCAATCTTTGGTAACATCTACTCTTCTCTCCATTTCGAAAACATTGTCATTGAAAATGTGATAGAGTTAAATAATACTTTAACCCGTAAACTGGATGTTTCCTACATGTAATTTCCCAATAATTCATGCAATCTATTGCATATTTTAGTGATTTGTCTTGTTTTGTTTTTCATTATTGAATACTACCTCATTATGGTATTAATGTGCCACAGTTTGTTTATACGTTTGGCTATTGAAAGAAATATGGGATATTTATAGTTTAGAGTTGTTACACATAGCTAGTATGAAAATTTTTATCTAGGCTTCATATAAAAGTTTTCTGTGCAATAGATACCAAGAGTGCAAATGCGTGGATGTAAAATAATTACATATGAATCTTATAGGAGACTGCCATCTATTTTCCAAGATGAATCTAGCATTTCACAACAAATTTGAAAATTTTACATTTTATAGTTTGGCCATTTTATGATAGTGTGTGAGGTCTAATGTTTCCACAGTCTTGCAGGATTTGTTGTAACAGTATTTTTTAGACATTCTATTGGCTGTGTGGTTTGAATTTGCATTTCCCTAATGGCAAGTGATGCTGAACATCTTTTCATGGGCTTACTTGCAGGCACATATCCTTTCAATGAAATGTCCTTCATGCTTTTAGCCTCTTTCCAGTTATATTCTGTGTATTTTTAGTATCGAGCTTTGTTTTTAATACATTCTACAAACTGGTCGTTAGATGGATATGATTTGCGAATATTCTTTCTCAGTCTGTAGGTTGACTTCTCACCCTATAACACAGTCTTCCATGGGAAAAAAAATTGTTTGTTCTCCTTTGGTGAAGCCCAACTTACTTACTGTGGTCCATGTTTTGATGTCAAATCTAAGAACTATTTGTTTAGTTTTGTACCTTGGAGATTTTCTTATATGCATAATAAAAATTTCCAGAGATTTTTCAGTTTTATATTAGACATTTTAATTGTCTACTAGAGAAAACATAAAAAAAAATAGGAAAAGAAAAGATGTTGGCAAAATAATGAAATAGGTAATTTCAAATTCCCGTCATGGCACATACTATTTCAAAAACAAGAAGAAATTATCAGAAAAAATTATCAGAACTCTAGAAAACAAAAGCTAACAATAACCAAGTACATGCTGTATAGAGAAATATTTGCAATTTTTGATTTTTTTGTAATATCCACTTTTTTATTATTCATTATATAGTAGCACAACTTTTACATGCTATTGAAGACAAGTTATATTATTTCAAGCTAGATTATTACAAATTTAGGATGTTAATTGTTATTCCCAGAAAACCACCAAGAAAATAACTAAAATATATATACAGAAAGAGGAGTCAAAATGCTAACCTAGAAAAAGTAAAGAAAAAAAAGCAAGTATGGAGAAACTGAGGATGAGACAAGACTTAAGTGAAAAATAAGTACAGGTTGGGCATCAGTAATCCAAAAGTCCAAAGTTCAAAGTGGTCCAAAAACTAAAACTTTCTGAGTGCCAACATAATGCCCAAGTGGAAAATTCCACACCACAAAATTTTGTTTTACAAATGAAATTATTGAAATACCATATACAATTACCTTCAGGCTATGTGTGTGGGGGGAAAGTGTAGATGATATATAAATAATTTTATGTTTAGACTTAGGTTCCATTCCCAAGATGTCTCATATGTATATGAAAATATTCCAAAATCCAAAAGAAAAAAATCAAAATTCAAACCACCTCGACTCCCAAACTTTTCAGATAAGGGACTTTTACTCTTTTACAAAAGGGCCAAGGTAAGTCCTCCTCATCCCTTCTATTTAACACATAAATAGATTCAACTTAATTAAAATACAGAGAGTAGCAGAGTGGACTTTTTGAAAGCATCATCCAATAATATGCTATCTGTAGCAGACACCATTGAGATCCAATGTCACAAGTAGTTTGAAAGATAAAGGATGGAAGAAGGGCTGAAGTGGTGGCTCATGGTAGAGCACTTGTCTCCCATGTGTGAGGCACTGGGTGGGATCCTCAGCACCACATAAATAAGTAACAGAAAAAAATTGTGCCCATCTACAACTAAAAATGTCTTAAAACCACCACCACAACTAATAAACAAACCAACAAAGGATGGAAGAAGTTGTTGTCACCATGCATGTGGGAATAAAGGAGAGATGGGGGGTGGGTGCCCTGTCACACATAATAGACCTTAAGTCAAAAACTAGTATAAGGGTCAAAAGGACTTAAAATATTGTCAATTGCCAAGAAAATATAAAAGTTATTAGCATGTACCTGGGCACAGTGGTGCCTGCCTGTCATCCCAGTGACTCTAGAGGCTGAGGCAGGAGGATCAGAAGTTCAAGGCCAGCCTCAGCAACTTAAGGAGGACCTAAGAAGCTTAGCAAGGCCCTGTCTCAAAATAAATAATAATAATAGTAAAAAGTTCTAGAGATGTCCCTCAGTTGTTAAACACCCATGGCTTCAAATTCCACTACCAAGAAAAACAAAGACAGAAAACAGAAGGGTAACAAGCACATACATGCCAAAAAACAGCATTTCGAATTATGAACAGAAAACATCAATGCAACAGAAGGGAGAAATAAAACAATGTAGACTTCAACAGCCCTTTCTCAATCATGAGTATAATAGTAAGATTCATAAAGAGAACTTAAACACCATCATCTACAAATTTGACCAAAAAGAGACTATGTAGAACTTCCACCCAACAACAGCAGAACACACATTGTTCTCAGAGCTAACATCTCTCTCTCTCTCTCTCTCTCTCTCTCTCTCTCTCTCTCTCTCCCCTATACCTTTGTTAATTTTCCTTTGATTGCTTGCTTCAGCTTTTAACATTCAAATAAATCTCTGACAAAACATTAGATGAAAGTAATTTAAAATTACAGAAACATCCATAATGAATCATAGTACTGAAAAATAGGTTGGAAGAGAGAAAATCTAATTTCCAGGTTTGTCACATTCTAATCATCATCAACTGCCCAATTTTTAAAATTTTTTAATTTATATATGACAATGGAATGCGTTACAATTCTTATTACACATATAGAACACAATTTTTCATATCTCTGGTTGTGTACATAGTATATTCACACCAATTCCTGTCTTCATACCTGTACTTTGGATAATAATGATCCTCACATTCCACCACCATTTATAACCCCACGCCCCCTCCCTTCACCTCCCACCCCTCTGCCCTCTCTAGAGTTTGTCTATTCCTCCCATGCTCCTGCTCCCTACCCCACTAAGAGTCAGCTCCTTATATCAGAGAAAACATTCCGCATTTGGTTGTTTGGGATTGGCTAAATTCACTTAAGCATTATCTTCTCTAACTCCATCCATTTACCTGCAAATGCCATGATATCATTCTCTTTTATTGCTGAGTCATATTTCAATGTGTATATATGCCACATTTTTTTTATCCCTTCATCTACTGAAGGGCATCTAGGTTGGCTCCACAGTTTAGCTATTGTGAATTGTGCTGCTATAAACATTGATGTGGCTGTGTCCCTGTAGGATGCTGTTTTTAAGTCTTTGGGGCTCAGACCGAGGAGAGGAACAGCGGGGTCAAATGGTGGTTCCATTCCCAATTTCAACTACCATTATTTTTGACAAAAGGTCACATGCAGACAATGAAATAGGAAATTGTGGTTTATTTGAAGAAAAAATACAAACTGACAAAAAAAAATGCCCTTGAAGAATTTGTGATATCTGCACTACTAGATAAGGGCTTTTAAAAGCTGTCTTAAATTTTCTCAGAGTTAAAGGAAAACATAGACAAAGAATGAAAGGAAACTGGAAAAATTATACTCAGGAAAAATGAAAATACCATCAGGTACAGAAATTATAAAAGGAACTAAACTAAAATATGAAGGTAAAAAGTAATATAACTAAAAGAAAAAATCACTAGAGAGGTTCAATAGCAGATTTAAATAGAAGAATCCATAAATTTGAAGATGAAAAATTAAATTACAAAGTCTGAAGAAATACATATAAAAATAATTAATAAAAGTAAACAGAGCTTAAGGAACCTGTCTGACACCATCAAGTGAACTAACATGTGCACTGTGTAAATCCCAGAAGAGGAAGAGAGAGGCAAAGAACCAGAAAAATCATTGGAATAAATACTACCCAAAACATCTCAAATTTGATGATTAAACAAAAATATACTCATTAAATAGGCTCAATGGACACCGAATAGTTTAAACTCAGAGAGACCAACACCAAGACATACTATAAATAACTCTGTTGAAAACCAAAGACAAAATCTTGAAAGCAACAAGAAGCAACAGCTTATCAGGCACAAGGGAACTACATTTAGTTGATTTGTTGATTTCTCAGCTGAAAATGTGGAGACTACCAAGCATTTCAATGATACGTTTAAAGGGCTGAAAGAAAAAATGATCACTCTATATCCTGCAAATCATCTTGAGCAATGATAGAAAAATTAAGATATTCCTAGGTAAACCAAAGCCAAAGAAATCCACTACAAAGAGATTCCCGCAAACATCCTGAAGAAACAATGCAGGCTAGAATTCAAAGATATAAAGATCTCTGTCAATAACAACCACATTGGTAAATAGGTACATCATTGTGATTTTGTTTTATAGCTCCCCTATATGTGTTCTACAGTATTTAAAGGACAAATAGATATATAAACAATTACAGATCTTTGTTATTGGGCACACAATGTGTGATCATTTAATTTGCAATATAGTAACATAAATGAGAAAGAAAAGCTCATTGGTACCAACTGAAGTTGTTACCAATTGAAATTAGATAATTAGGACACAAGGATATTGTGTTATTCCCAAGATGATCACAAAGTGAATAACATCTGTTAGTCTGCTCAGGAAGACATAGCATAGACTGGCTGGCTTAAACAACAGAGCTATATTTCTTTTCACAGTTCTGGATATTGAAATTCTAATGCCAAGGTGCCAGTCGTTTTGATTTCTGGTGAGTCACTCTCTCTCTCTCTGTATTGCAGATGTTTGCTTTCTTACTTTGCTCTCCCGTCTTTTTCTCTGTGTGTATGCAGAGGAACAGAGAGTTCTGGTTCCTCCTTCTTTTCTTCATAAGAACAATGGACCTGACAGAATAGGATCCCACTGTATGACTTTATTTAATTTTAATTACTATCATAAAAGTTCTGTTTCCAAGTACAGTTACATGGGTTGTTGGGGCTGCATCTAAAGATGGGCACCATTCAATCCAGAACATCCCATTCTCTGCCCCAACCCAGGCAAATGCATGCCTTTCTCACATTCTCCCCCGTCCAATACTCCCAAAGACTTTAAGCTGCCAACCTTCATTTTAAATCCAAAGTCTTATTCGTAATGATGTGATCAGGTGTGAGTATAATGCATCTCAAAAATTCCTTTCCAGATGCAGAACTGTGAAAACAAACAACAAATGTATTTCAAAATACAATGGCAGGACAAACAGAGGGTAGGCATTTCCATTTCAAAAAGAAAAAATTGGAATGAGGAGAGGGTAATGGGTCCCAAGCAAATTCAAAATCTAGCAAGGTCAGTTTCACCAGCTCTCAGGATTACAAATAATCCTCTTTGATTTGATGCTGAGCCCTTTAGGAGTGGCCACATTGGCTCCCTGGCCAGAGGTGCTTCACCAGAAGCACTTTTATTATATTTTTTTACTTATTTATTTTGGGGTACCAAGGATTGAACTCAGGAGTGCTTGACCACTGAGCCACATCCCCAGTCCTATTTTGTATTTTTTTAGAGACAGGGTCTCACTGAGTTGCTTAGTGCTAAGGCGGGCTTTGAACTCCTGCCTCAGCCTCCTGAGCCGCTGAGATTACAGGCATGTGCCACTGTGCCTGGCTTAGAAGCACTTTTAATTTTCATATGTCTGTCAACATTTTATTATTTGATGACAGATGCATTCTCAAAACTAAAAGAATCCTTTTCTACTGCTTTTTTTTTTTAACGAAGTTCTTTCCGGAATTAGTTTTAATGTCCGTCTTTCTACCAAAACTCACTGAGGCACTATATAATATTTGCAGATACATCTCTGAATTCTTCCTGAGTTTACCTATTTTATACTTCCAACACTACTTCAACATTTTCAGCTCACTGTTACAGCAGAAACTCACCTGCGAGTCCAGAAGTCTGTATTATTCAGACTGTGCTACAATCAAAGAACCATAGACTAGATGACTTAGACAATAAACACCGATTTCCCTCAGTTCTGAAGGCTGGAAACCCAAGATCAGGGTGTCGGAGGTTTGGCTCTGGGTGAGGCCTCTCTTCCTGGTTAGTAGGCAGCTGCCTGTTCACTGCGCCCTCACAGGGTCTCTGTGTATATGGGGTGGGAGAGGGAGGGGAGGGGGTTCTGGTGTTTCTTCCCCTCGTCCCACTAGAAATGGTGCCACCTGTGTGACCTCATTTAACCTTACCTGTGTCATCACTACCTCCACAATGACACTGCAAGTTAGATCTTTAACATCTGAATAGGGCGGGGGGGGGGCGGCAGTAAGAAACACTTTACCACAGGAAAAAGTCCACTAGAGAATACAGGGCAGTGATGGAGGAAGTGAAGGGGGGAAATGACAAGAATATAGAAAACAAGGGTCAAAATGTCAGAAGCAAATCCTTTTCTATTAGTGATTACTTTAAAGGTAAATTGATTAAAGTATCCAAACAAAAAGGGCAGAGATTGTTAGATTAGATTAAAAAATATTGCTCCTCTGAGTGGTGGTTGCTAAGGGCTGAGAGGAATGAGGGGTGGAGAGAGCTGCCCGCTGTGGAGGAGGTTCACTTCAGGTATTTTGGACATAAATACAATTGGTTGCTACCCTTCACTGTAGATGCACTAAATACCACTGATGGCTCACTTTAGAGTGGTTGATTTTATGTTATGTGATTTTTCACCCCATGAAATTAGTTTTAGAGCAAGGAAGCCATTATTCAAATATAAAAGAGTAGATAAATGAAATAAGTCTTTGGAAGAATATCACAGGATCTGACACCAAGCGTTCCCCTGGTCCAAGACCAATGACTCCATAATGAACCAACAGAAAAGTGTGACCAATTCCCAAATGAGAATATAACAACAAGGAACTTGACACAGTCGGCATTATAGGTAGACCAGGATATTAAAGCACTACATATTCTTGATTACGTGAGAAAAAAAAATGTCAGGCTGAATGAAAGAATGGAAAATTTAGCAGAGAGAACACTTTGTAAGGAAAAGATACAAATTCCACAACCCATAAATACAAAATACAAAATTTGTATTGAATGGGGTAGTGGCAAAAATAGTGATGACAGAAAAAAAAGAGTGAATTAAAGATAGATCAGTAAAAATTGTCCAGTCAAAAAACCATAAATATAAAAGATTGAAAACGTAAACATGAACTCAAAAATCATCAAGAACATGGAAAAAGGACTCAAGAAAATCCAAATTGAATTCTCAATGATATGTTTCATTGTGATATAATGAGAATAGCATATATATTCTATTCTAAACACCAGAATAGCATATATATATATATACATATATATGTGTGTGTGTGTATATATATATATATACAATACATATGTGAATATATATATATATATATATATATATATATACAATACATATGTGAATATATATATATATATATATATATATATATATATATATATATATATATATAATTTTAAAACCAAGAGCTGGAAGAAACATGTAAAAGTCATAACTTGTGTCCACAAAAAAATACTTGTTCACAGAAGCTTTATGCATAATTATTTAAATCTGAAAAGAACTCAAGAGCCCATTAGTTGGAGCTTCAATAACCAATCATGGTATATTCACACAATGAAATATGACAGCAAAAAGGAACAATTATCTACCCACTTAACAACCTGGAAAATTCTCAAAATTATTATGCTAAGTGCAAATATGTACTGTATCATTCCATTTCATGGAGTCTGAGCACAAGCAAAATTAATGAAATAAAAATCCAAACACCATTTTTTTTTCCTGAGGGAATAAAGGTGAGGATTGACTCAGAATATAAGGAAAGTTCTGGGGCAAGAGTAATGCTTTATATTTTGGTCAGGGTTTGAGTTACTCTGATGTTTGCATTTATCAATTCATGTAATATCTTCATCTTAAGATTCCTGATTTTTTTTAATATAAATTCTGATTTAACAGAAAAAGACCATGCATATATAAGAACTTTAGCTAATTATATACTTGCTGAAGTATTTAAGGGGAATTGCATTTATGCCATTTACTCTGAAACGCATTGAGTAAATGATATTAATTAATAAATGGAATGAAATATGGGCAGATAGTTATGGGATTTAAAAAAATATGTGAAAGATTGAATCTAGGTAGTGTGTATACAGGTGTGAGCTTTGATACATTTCAACTTTGATATTTGTTTGAATATTTGCATAAAAAATGTTAGAAAAATGTCCAAAAGGAAAAATAATTTATACAATTATCAAGAACAATAGTAATGATACCACCACTGGAGAGAAATCATTGAACTTAAAATACATTATTTTTCACTGTTACAATTTTGTAGATCTCAATGGGGGTATACAGCTGAACAGTTGCTATATAACTGCTTGCTTTAAAAGTTTGAAGATTTAGTCATCATATGCCATTCATCATAAAGAAAAAGGAAAAAAATAGTATATTCTGGGCAATTGCATTTAAATCAAAATGATTTGTATTCTAGTGAATAATTCTAATGTTATTGTCAGAACATGAGGTCTAGTATAGTACGTTAAGATCTGAGTAACAGATTCTTTTCCAAAACAACAACAAAACAGTTTCTCCCCCACAAATTCTAATCCCTAAACTATTTTTTCTCCATCTTCCTTACCAATTTTCTTTTCATTTACAACTTTGCTTTTTTCCCTTCAACTTTTTATGATAATTATTGCAAAATTAATATAAAATATAAAGATTTTAAATAAAAACTATGTATAATTTAGGAATAGAGAAATAACAAACTGAGCGTAGGGCCAGGCAGAGTGGCGCACACCTGTAATCCCAGTAATTTGGGTAGCTGAGGCAGGAGGATTGCAAGTTGGAGGCCAGCCTCAGCAATTTAGTGAGAGCTGTTTTTTGCTGCTCTAACCAGAAAACCTGACAAGAACTTTAGAGGAAGAAAAGTTTATTTGAAGGCTCATGATTTCAGAGATCTTAGTTCACAGATGGCTGGCTCCATTGTTCTAGGCCTAACGTGAGGGTAGAACATCACAGTGGAAGAGTGTAGTGTAGGAAAGCAGGTCAGGACATCAGATTGGGGAAGCAGAGAGAGAGAACTCTCAACATCCCAACAAAATAGAAACTCCAAATATACCCTGCCCCATGACCTACCTCCTCCATCTACATCCTACTACCTCTAGTCGCCACCACTGGGATAGTCCCTAACAAGGGATTAACACATTGACTAGATTAAGGCTCTCACAACCCCATCATTTTACCCCTAAAGTTTCTTGCATTGTTTCACACATGAGCTCGTGGGGAACAACACATAGCTAAACCATAACAACTTAGCAACTCAGATGCCCATCTCAAAACAAAACAAAAATAAAGAGCTAGGGATGTAGTTCAGTGGTAAAGTACCACTAGGTTCAATCTCTACTACCAAAAAAAAAAAAAAGAAAAAAAAAAGAAAAAACAGTGCTGAAGCTTAGATTACACAATTTTTTAAAGTCATTTATTTGGGTTGCAAGAGATCTGTCACCAAAGGATTGTGTGACCTATAAAAATCAATGCAAATTAAACCCCCAATAACGTATATGTACATCACCACTAAAATGGCCACTTCTGCATCTTCTGTTTTTTACCACAGCTTTTGATTGGATGATTTATCATATATTTACATATTTTAAAAAAAATTTTTAGTTGTAGGTGGACACATAGTTTTATTTATTTATCTGTGGTGCTGAGGATCGAACCCAGGCCTCACATGTGCTGGGTGAGCCTCCTACCACTGAGCCACAACCCAGCCCTATTTTTATATTTTGAATCTCTCTCTTCTCTCCTTCTTTCTCTCTCTCTCTCTCTCTCTCTCTCTCTCTCTCTCTCTCTCTCTCTCTCTCTTCTCTTCCTCTCTCTTTTTCTCTCTCTCTCACCTTTGGGAAAATAAAGCAGTTTGATGCACTAAGTTTCTGATTAGTTATATTCCAGGACTGGTGCTAAGTGTTGAGTATATAAGGATGAATGGAACATGACTTTCTTGTTTTCAGAGTTCACAGGGTAACAGAGAAACAGACAAGCAGTCTACAGAACATTGATACCTCGCAGCAGCCCCAGAGAGGAACACATTACCCAGTCAGGGCATCCACCAGGATCTCTGAAGGTTCTCTCCAATACATATCTGTGAGGATTATAAAAACATGAAAAAAGGTTAACTTCACATGAGGTGGCACAGAAAAGAAGAAAGGTGTTCCTCCAAGGGAACTGGGAACAGTTGGCAAGGACAGAGTGCCAAGCAGAGGCAGGAGGAGAGGCTGAGAAATAAGCAGCTCCAGTCTCTTCCACATGAATCTCTACGCAGTATCACTGCCACATCCATCTCCCAGCCCTACCTACAAGGGCACCCACTGAATTTAGTTTGTGATTAGTTAAAATGACCTTAGTCTGTGATGTGGTATACAGAAGGTATAAACCCCCAAACACTCTGATGTTATTTTTAGCAAAGTCTTTCTTTGTGGGCAGGGACATTTGTCCAGCACACCAGCTGTGTAATAAGCTACCATCACAGGCTGGGACATCAGCGGCTTCAACAATGAATCCAAGCAACAATAAATAGAGGGAGGAGACAGGAGCAACAACTGCTAACCATGTACTACTGAGCACCACTAGGAAAACATCCATGGCATTTGGTGTTTTAAAATAATGTACAGAGACTTCTTGACTTATAATGGGGTTATGTCCTAATAAATCCATTGTGAGTTGAAAACGACATATTAAAAATGTTAAGAGAGAGAAGATGGGAGGGGAGGGGAGGGGGGGTAGTAGAGGATAGGAAAGGTAGCAGAATACAACAGTTACTAATAGGGCATTATGTAAAATTGTGGATGTGTAACCGATGTGATTCTGCAATCTTTGTAATGTTTTGAACAACCAATAAAAAAGTGTTAAGAATGCATTTAGTACGCTGTGTGCTGAACATCATAGCTTAGCCTAAACTAACTTAAATGTCTCAAAACACAGCAGCCAACACTTGGGCAAAATCATCTAACATGAAGCCTATTTTAGGATGAAGTTGGAGTATCTCGTGTAATTTTTTGAGTACTATACAGAACAGAAGAGAACACAGGTTGTTTACCCTCATGGTCAGGTGAACTGATCAAAGGGCTGTGTCTCCCTGGCACTGCCCAGGACCAAGAGAGGGTACGCTACCACTTTTCAAAGTGGATGAAATTATCACTTTCATACCCTTATAAAGTTTTACAAATCGTCAGTCAAAGCATTGTCCATCTGGGCCTACCTATATAAACTTCAGTGAATCCTCACATTGCTATGAGATCAACAATCACCTTGTACATTTTTTATTTCTACTTTACAGATAAGAAAATTACAGCTTAAAGAAGACAGAATATCGGGGCTGGGGTTGTAGCTCAGTGATAGAGTGCTTGCCTTGCACATGTTAGTTTTACTGGCACTGGGTTTGATCCTTAGCAACACATAAGAATAAATAAATGAATAAATAAAGATATTGTGTCCATCTACAATTTAAAAATTTAAAAACAAAAAGAAGACAGAATATGTGGGTGAAGATTCCATAACTAATCACTATGAGCTAAAATTACTCTGCTTTGACTTCAAAGTTCTTTCTACTCTGAAATGCAGTAGAATCCCCCCAAACCAGCTATCATCAGGGTCACTGGGAAATTCTGAAGGAAAAACAGATTCCCAAATGTTTGCTTGAGATTAATCAGAATCCTGTTAAATTCTGTAGGGCCTCAAGATCTGCAATTTTGAAAGCATGGTATAATACCAATGATCTCCCCAGTTTGAAAAATGACCAACCAATTATAATTGAAGTAGAACATGACTGATTCAAAATTATAAAAGGTTCAAGTTAAAATTGTATGGGGAAACTTGGACACTATGAAGGGTAAATGACTTAAGGAAAAGTGGGTCCTCAAAACTGTATGTATTTTGATTTATATTGAAGTTATTTTCAAAATGTATACACTAAGTTATGACCATCTTTAAGTTATGACCAATGTTTGGGAAGAAAAATGTTGCTGATGCTGCAACGGATTTGATGTGGTGTAGCAAGATCATAGACTTTAAGCTCACTAAGGACAGGAATCTTATGTGTATATATACCCAGTTCCTATTATGATTCTTGATACACAGTCAGTCCTCCCATATGTTTGTTGAATGAGCAAATATTTCCCGCCTCCAGGAAGAATAGCTCAGTTTAATTAAGACCTGTTGTCTCTGCTTCCCCTAAAACAGCATTTATAATAGTATATTGAAACAAAGCTTTTTCTTGTTTCTTCTTTCTTTTCAAGGATGATAAGTTGCTAAGGGCAAAGGCTATATATCACCCTCTCCATGTATTCTCAGTACTTAGATCAGTGCTTGGAACATAAAAGGCACTTAGGAAATGAGCGTAAATAAATGATTTGTAAATGCAAAAACCTGCTATTTATCCCCGAAGACTGGAATTGATCTCCTACTGACTTCTATTTCCCTAACTACTATCATGATGACATATCCTCAGGAGAGTAGAAGAGAAAGAGGTGCATGTTCAAGACAAGAAAAATGGTGTCTGGGAGGGGACACCCTGGGACATAAATGCACATGCAGGCTCATCTGTGTGTCAGACACAGGAGCTCACAGGACTGGGCAGATGAGGAAATGTCTCCCCAGAACTAGACTCAATACATCAGAAGTTGTCATTTTCAATTGGTGTTTTTCATCAGGAAGGACAGCGGCTCTGCAGGCCAGATTTTTTTTGGCCATGTTCAAGGTCACTGTCCCCATTCAGATCTGGCACTGAGTCTAGAGTCTGGCAGGCCCAGCTTCTCAAAGTGGATTAGGTCCCCCCCTTTCCTCCCTTCCCTAGACGTGAGCACGGGCTGCACTCTGGATTCTCAGACCTAAATGCCTGGTGATGTTCTCTGAGGACAGGCACCTCTTCAGTGCCTCTTTGCACCTGAGTCATACTCCCTGACCTTGGCTCCATGCCTTATTTCAAGCTGTGCAGTCGCCCAAGCCTGTCCTGTTATAACCGTAAGCTTTGTGTCATCACCATCTTTCAGAACATTCTGGAAGGAACAATATAAACAAACACATGACCAAAGTCCAGAATCAGAAATTGATTATTACTGTTAAAAACAAAACAGTGAATGAATAAATTAGTCTATTTTAAAATATGTGAGTAATTATATGATATTCCATCTCTGTCTTCCCTTTGTTAGATCTTTAAAATATCTTAAGTTTTTTTTTGCCCTTCCTGTATACAAATGGGATTATCTTGAAAGGCTAAGTCTTCCAGAAAAGCATTTAGCTAATCACAAAATGCAGTTGATATCACTGTCCATGCAGGCCTTCTGCCCTGTTTTCAACTGGCTGAACTCAAAGAAGGCTGCTAGATGCAGTGATCCTTTATACAGAGAACAAAGGAAAAAGATAATTACATAAATTTGAAAGATCATTTCTAAATCCAGTGTAAAACCATGGAAGATTAGTCTGAAATTTAGCCTAGAGGGAGGTGGACAATAGCCAAGATGTATTCTTACTCATTCTATCAGTTATTTAATGTGCACATTTCACTCTTTAATAAACTGTCATAGTGGAATATGGAAAGAAGTGAGAAATTGGCCCCACGGATTGTAACTTTGTGGCTTGTGGCTCTTTTATATTACTCTCTCTTCCATACCCTTTTTCCTTAAAAAAAAATATATATATATATATATATATATATATATATATATATATATATATAATATTTTACACACATACATGCATATATAAAATATATTTTTACACACACATGTACACATATATAAATATATATATATATATATTTTACACTCATATACACATATATAAGAATATATGTATATGTATTATGTATATGTATATATATATATATACATACATACATACCTAGACATATAAATACATCTATAGATATGCATTTACATTGATGAATATGTAACTAATCTAGGTAAAAAACACAGAAGCAGGTATATAGAGAGATATATTGTAAAGTAATACAGTAAACAGGATGTTTTAGCAGGCAAGCACATAGCTGGCTCTGTAAGGAGAGATATCCTGTCCAGCTTGTGGGCTAATTTCCTATTTACCAATAACTCCTAGAGTTTTTCATTGTAACTTATTTTTAAGAGAGAGGGTATGAATGTTCAAAAAAAAAAAAAAAAGGACCACTTCCCAAATCTTTCTGAAGTGTCTACTTGGGGACTCCATCAGGGGAATGCTGTGGTCAGCCTCCACAGAGGCCCACCAGAATAGGGCTGTGTGTGCGTGTGCGGGGTGTGGGGAGGTGTAGAGCGCAGTGAGGGGGGTGGTCTTCATCGAGAAGCCTCGGGAATAGCTCCTGGCTACTGGGGGTCTGGGAGCCCAGAATATGAGCCTCCTCTCGGATCCTCTTTCCAGTCTCCGTGCTGAGCTTCAGGCCATCTCTGGGGAAGTCAGATTAGGGAGGATCTTAGGGAATCACACTCTCTTTTCTTGGGCAGTGGCAGTGACCTGCCTGGGAGGCAGGGAGACCACGCCAACCCTGGTGGCCCGGAATCCAGCGCTGGTCCCCGCCCCTGGGCCCCAGTCCCCCTCGCACCCCGGTCGAGCGCGAGGGCACCGTCCCCAGCGCACGCCCAGCACCCCTTTCCTCTGACGTCCGCCTCTGAGACCTGAGCTCGCCCCCGCCTGCGCCCGGATCCAGGGGACTCTTCCCGATACTTGATCGATGGGATCGCCACCTCGCCGCGCGGCACGCCCTCCGCGCTCCCGCACCTGTCGACTCTGCGCGCCTCCAGGGTCCGGAGACGCGAGGCGAGGAACACTCCACCCGCTGACCCCGGTGCCTGGCCCTGCCCCGCGGCAGGCACCCCGACCGGTCCCCTCCGGTCCCCGCTGCGCCCTGGCACACGCCTCCCGCACAGCTCGGGGCGGCGGCTGGAGAGCGGCGGCGGCGGAGCGCTTCCCGGCGCCGCGGTGACCCAGGTAGGAGCGCAGCCAGCCTCCCTCCCCGGAGCCTCGGGTGCTCCCTCGGGGCTCGGCGAGCGCAGTTTTAGTGGGAAGGGAAGTGGCTCTTTGGCCTCTCGGCGGAGAAGCCAGGCAGCTCCGCTCTCGGGCACTTGTGGCTCTCCAGGCGCGGGCTGCCGAGTCTGGGTGCAAGGCACCGGCCGAGGGGTCCAGAGAGGGGAGCAGGGGCCGGGGGAGCTCCCAGTCGGCCGCCGGAGAAAGAACTTGCCCACTGGGTGGCTCACCAGGGCGCAGCCCACCCGTCCGCCGCGCTCCTTTTGCCTCCTTGGGATGGCAGGGAGGTTAGTAGTTTTGTCCCACCTGCCGCTTGTGTGCACCCACCTGCCGCCTGTGTGCACAAAGATCTGAGTTTCCACCAGAAACTTCTGTGTGCGAATCGGGGTGCAGGTAATAGCCCTGGCTGTGGGACTAACAGAATAAAAGAGAACAAGAGTGCCAGACCGCTGAGGATTTAGCACTTGACATCTGTCTTTTAAGAGTTTTGCGTTTCAATACCCTCGACCCTCTGCTATGATTTAGGCAACACATTTTTAAATCATTTTCTTATAGATACCACTAATGGGGATGTGTGAAATGAAGGAAGAACAATGGAAGGTAAAGAGGCGGAACCCTTTAAACAACAAGTACATATTTAGTTGACACAATAAATTGACCCATAGGAACTTGTTGAAAAGGTGGAGTTGATGCATTTTTAAATAGATTTTCTTAAAGTTTGTCCCCCGCCCCTCCCCATGTCAGATGACTTTTGGAGGCATTTCCTGAAATCTTTTCAAAGAACTGGTAGAAGAATGAAAGAATTTTTTTAAATTCTTGGTATATTGCTTGATGATACACTAATGATACTAATAATTCTAGTATAGTAACTTAGTTTTAAAAGGCAAATGCAATCACAATTTTTGGAAATGGTGTCTTGACAGAATTACTGAGTTAAGATTCAAGGTCAATGTTAAATTGAAAAAAAAATTATGAAACACAAAGTGTTTATGGTTCTATTTGTTAAGCAATATTTCCTTATTTATTTATTTATTTATTTTTGTTTCTTGAAAAGTCAGGACATCATTAAACTGTTAAATAGAGGTAGGATAATATAGTGGACACTTGTTGGCCATGGCCAATTTCGCACGTGACTTCAGTGTACTCTTTCTTTAAGGGGCACAGGTTGGCTCAGGAGCCAGTTGGCTTCTCCTGGCTGCCTGTGTAGGCACAGAGCTAGGCTGCTATTTCTTAATGCATTACTGTATTTTCTCCACAAGTCTTAATGAAGTAGCCAGCTGCGGAAGAATCTGGACCCTTAGTTAAAAATGGCTTTCCACGTGGAAGGACTGATAGCTATCATCATCTTCTACCTTCTCATTTTGCTGGTTGGAATATGGGCTGCATGGAGGACCAAAAACAGTGGCAGCGCAGGAGAACGCAGCGAAGCCATAATAGTTGGTGGGCGAGACATTGGCTTGTTAGTTGGTGGATTTACCATGACAGGTAGGTTCCGGTTCCAGTTCCTGCTTGCTTGGTGCAGTTCACCCTTGCTTGGCTTCTCTGAATATACAGTATGTGGTCTCAGAGTGTCATTGCAAACATTGCTCTTTGTCCTTTGGGGGATTCTTTAGGTTTGCTGGTTATATATTTTGAAAATAATGAATATCTGCTTGAAAACAAAATGGTTTCAACTCAGTAGTTCTTGCATAAAATGATTTTATAATAAATCAATGAATCTAATACCAACGAAAAAAAGTCTGGGCTTTCTGTTCTGTTTAGTGGGTGGAAAGAGTAAAGACAAAGAAGTGGAGGAATGAAAACATGCCCTCGTCTTACAAGTCATGCATTTGTAAATTAATATGATAGTGTTTCACTGTGTCCAGTAATGCATGCAGGAAGTTGTGACTTTGAGTTATCTTAAATGACAAATGTCAGTGAATACTAACCAGTGATGGTTTTTAGCCTAAATAAATCCATTTGGAGGCAATACAATAGCAAACTGATTGATCCCTTGCTTGGAAACCTAATTTTCCTATTTAGTAATTAATTTCCTTACAGGAAGACAATATTATGACTCCACAACAATGAAAAAGGAATTTCCAGGAAACTTGATAAAAAGGGGAAAAGCCAGGGTGTGTCCTTTCCGGAATCCCCTAGCCACTGTCTGTAGCTCTCTCCCTTTCAAGCCTTCTTTGTATTAGGAGGGGCTGGTATTCTGTCTGTCTTTGCTTTGCCCAGAGGGTTTTGTATGTGGGGTAATTTCTTTCTTTTTTATAGTCATCTTATTCATTGAAAATAATTCTGAAAAACAACAACTTAAAATTACACTTTCACTGATAACACATCTTATGTGAGTCTTAGTAAACATTTAAACATTAGCAGTCTAATCTATATTAACAGGAACTCTGAGTTCTCATTAGAAAAATGACCCATTGGAAATCATATCTGAATGATGTCCAGTTTCAATCCTGAAGTGCAATTTAAAAATGATTCTCCCTGTATATCAAATAGTTTACCAAAGCACTGTAAAGACAGCATCCACGTTCTGAAAGTCTTGACTTTGTAATCTACAATGTTCTATATACACACTAGATTTTACCTTCCAGGCATGTACAGTCTCTTTGTTTAACTCTTCACCAACTATAGATGGATTCATTTGTTCTTTGTAATAGCCTTGTGAAAGGGCTGTGGGGTTAAGTGAAGATCCAGGTTACCTTGTTAACCAGGACCAGGGCCAGGCCCAAACCCAGGTCTTCTGATGGCCACGCCCCAGGCCCTTAGTCCTATACCACATGAGCTCATGAACTGGCCTCACTCTATTTCTTTATAAAGCTACTTATTTTGCAAATGCCACTAAAGTAATACATGAACTGCTGTATATCAAAGTGTTTTACTCATTGCAAATTGTTATTTGCAATAATAATAATACTGTCCTATTACTCTAGTTTAATGTTCTATTTAATATGGTCATAAAGAAATTTCAGGATTTGTTCCTTTACCATATTGAATGATATTTTTCACTGTAATACTTTATGAAACTATATAGAATATATTCAAATAACACTATTTCTTATGAAGTGTCATGGTCTAGCTTGGTTTGTGAAGTTCTGTCTTTCTCTCTCTCTCTTTCTCTCTCTCTCTCTCTCTTTGTGTCAGAAGATCCTTAATTAATATTATCATTCACTTAAAATCCGAACCATGTTATTTGAACCTTATCAGATTCATTTACTTATATATTTCAAAAAATGTTGATTTTTAAAAAATACAGACAGTTTTAAAATGTTCAAGTCCTCACTCATGAATTTAATATAAAATATACAGCCATGGACAGTAAATTATAGCATAGAAAGGACAAGATTGATAAAAAAATGAAGAGAATTAGCTTAATCATAGTAAGTAATGGAGTCTTCACTTCTATATTATAATAGGGACAATTGTTCAACACCATTTTTTTTTTGGACAAAGATCAGGAGAGCTACATAATAAAAAATAACCATGAATTAGCTTTGTGCTTGTAAGACCATCTGATTATTAATTTTATGAAGCAAAATAGTGCTGGCGTGTTAGCAGCTCCAGGTACCTAGCAGGAAGACCAAGTCTCAGGTTCTGTGTCTGTGAGAATTCTTTCTTCTGTTCCTTTTCCACACTCAGTGTGTGTGTATCAAGTGGGGACTCTTTCTACAATTTTAGCAGGATTTAGATTGAGAAAAGCAAATGATGGTGTTTGTTACTTATTAACACCAGATGTAAAAGCTGCTATGAAGATGGGAGTGTTTGCTAAATACAAATCTTGTCCACATCAAGATTTTGTATATAAACTTTCCATTAAATGTACTTAAAATTACTCTGCAAGAAAGTCTTTTCATATTAATCTTTTAAAAAGCAATTAACCCCCAAGACACAATCTCTTCTTTGCTTTGTGTTAGATTAAAAGCCAGATAAATTCTGGCATGAAAGCAACAGAAGCACTTATCTGTCAAGTACTTATGTATCAAATACACATAATTATTTTACTTATACTCTATGAGAGTTTAGAAAATTCCTTAAAGTCAAATCTTATTCTCTATGTGATGATTCAGCCTAAAATTCAGTGTCATATCTGATAAGCTTTTTTTAACAGCCTTTGACACTCAGAATTTTATATACATTTTACATAAATAGCATTTTGAATATTTTGACTGTATTATTGAAGAATATGAGCTGCAGAAATGTAGTGTCCCTTTAACCTCAGTTTTTCAACAAGGATCAAATTCTTCATTATCTTTTTTAAAGAAAGCAGTAGTTTATAGATCATGATTGGCCCAAACTCATTTTAACAAAAACTTGCTTTCTTTGGCTCCTTGACCTCCCTCTTTCAGCTATTATTCTATAGAAATTTCATATATCTGAAGAAAACATAGGTCACAGAATTCCTCAGTCTGGAGTAGCCATATTAAATGACCCCATGGGACTAGTCGCCTGGTGTTGGACCATCAGACCCAGAGTATGACGTGTAAGACAAAGTCCTATGTCATGACCTCTCTTTTCATTCTATTTCAGCCACGTGGGTTGGAGGAGGGTATATCAATGGGACAGCTGAAGCAGTTTATGTACCCGATTATGGTTTAGCTTGGGCTCAGGCACCCATTGGATATTCACTTAGTCTGGTTTTAGGTAAGTGGAAGGTTAAATCTCCTTGACTCATTCAGTAAAGCCTAAAGAATAAAAGTCTAAATAACAAGTGGGTTAGCAAATCAAACAGTGGGAATAACTATTGTGGAAAATGTCACCAGATAGTTCTAAGTAGGTGTTACAAGAAATTGATATGCAACAGAATAATAATGCTTAGGTAATCTCTTGATTATGGAACATGTAAATAACAAAAAAAAAAAAAACAGCCTTTGATCTTATAACTTTTAAAACAGTGAATTTCTTAGCATAATCATATTTTATTCTTTCAAAAATATTATGGACATGTCATTAAAAATGAATCAACTTTATTGTACCTGACACTTTTTTTGTAAATTAAACTTATAAAAGGCCAAGAATATTATATAAAATGATTCCTCTTTTCTTTCTTATTTTTTTCCCTTCAATTTGTTCTTTTGGACCTTGTGTTTTTTCAAATGCCTAAATGTACTGAGTGATACAAATGCACCAAGCCATCTCAGTGAACACTATCCTACTCCATATATTTAAATTTCATATGCCTCAATTATAACATCTTGTTGTCCATTGGATACATCTATTAAATGCTGCACTAAGGAATTTATATTAAGTTGCTGAATGCTTCTTGGTACTGCACTCACAGTATATTTCAGACTAGTTCCTCAATATATACAGTGTTTTAAAAAATTCATTTCCCTTAAGAAATTATAGCATAGTAAAAAGCTGGCAAAGACTATTATATTATGAATTTTTAATGTTCTCATAAACACTCATGTAATTTTTTAGGTGGTCTGTTCTTTGCAAAACCCATGCGTTCCAAGGGATACATGACCATGCTAGACCCATTTCAGCAGATCTATGGAAAGCGCATGGGTGGGCTCCTATTCATCCCTGCGCTAATGGGAGAAATGTTCTGGGCTGCAGCAATTTTCTCTGCACTAGGTAAGCACCAACGGAACATTGTTCTACCTTCATTTCTAGTTTCCTGAACATCAGACCAACAACTTACTTTCTTCAGTCTTGGTGTCTTAGAAATTATTAAAATCATATCCTAAGTCATATTTATATTTACAAAAACTTAACTGAAGTTCTACATTTACTTGCAGTATTGTTGTAGAGATTAAGTCCAATCTCAAGTGCATTTGTTTTAAACTTGAATCACATAACTAGAGCAATAACTATGAGTTACTTTATAGGGATTCAGGGTTGCCTTTGTAAGTTGTATATGATTTTGAACAAAACATCATTAATTAAGCAAAACTAAGAGTGCTATTGAGGGTTGAGGGTGTAGCCCAGTGGTAGAGTGCTTGCACAGCATGTGTGAAGCCCTGAGTTCAAGCCCTAGCACCACCAGAAACAAAACAAATATTTACTGGGTGCAGTGGTGCCTGCCTATACTCTCAGTGGCTTGGGAGGATGAGGCAGGAGGAGCGCAAGTTAAAAGCCAGCTTCAGCAATTTATCAAGGCCCTATGTAAGTTAGTGAGATCCTGTTGCAAAATAAAAAGTTTTAAAATAAGGGCTGGGGGCACTAGGAATAGG
Organism: Urocitellus parryii; assembly: GCF_045843805.1. NCBI lineage: Eukaryota > Metazoa > Chordata > Mammalia > Rodentia > Sciuridae > Urocitellus > Urocitellus parryii. The sequence goes on from NW_027554068.1 coordinate 488,648, forward strand.
TCTCAGTGGTTAAGTGGTACAAAAGAAAGAAAAAAAAAAAAAAAAAAAACTACTGTCCATGAGCCAGGTTTAGGGAGAATACTTTTGATGAATACATTTAAATCAGTGAGTTCCATTTTTTTTTCTAGAAGTCTCATTTATGTGAACTGAGAACTTTTTAATCTTTCCTGTTTTTTTTTCTTCTGATAACTGCCTTGTTAATTGATATAAAGCATAGGCAAGACTATCTAAATTCCTCAAAGAATAGTACCACATCATTTTTAAAGCATTAATATTTCTAGAGATTGACTTTTTGCATAAAATATACCTAATCAAAAACAAATATAAAACCAGTGTGAGTCTCGCCTGTAAAGAATACTCCCAAAGAAATATTGCCCGCCTTCTCATGTTGACAAGTAATGTGAGCACAATCGCCTAACTTGAGATATTTCAATAAAATGATATTTGTAAAAAGCACAATGCTATGGTTTATTAGTGGAAAAATTTAAGTGTGGTGGAATGTAGCTTGGACTTCCCTGCCAGGTTACATGTCTTCTTAATGAACAATGAAAAGTTTCCCCACCCCCTGACTTCCTCTTCACCTTCAAAGACCTACAGGGGCACTAACTGGGCCAACTGATCATGATGAGAGACTGAGGCTGCTGAAGCAGCTAGGAGATGTAGTGCCCACATTAAGGTACACCAACCTCACCTGCTGCAGACCTGCCTTCATCCTGCTGGCGACACATCTCAGCTCTAAGACTCATCCTGAATTGCTTGCACTCCTCCCTGGTTCCTCCACCAACCACCCCCACTCCACCCCTACCTCCATCCACCTTTGCCTCTTCCCTGCCATAAGCCAGGCCACTCCCAGCCTCCCTTACCTGTATTAATGCAGCCAACTCCATGTTTGCAGGTCTGCCCTACTGTGGGCGCCACCTGGCAGCCAGACTCATCCTTCTAAATTCTAACCTCAGATTCTAATCTCATCGTGTCCCCTTTCTTGCTTAAAACCAAACTTTTGAACAGGGCCCTTAACTATGGCCTGGGTCTTCTCTCCTCTGATGATCCCCTGCACCCCACTTGCCCTCTACCTTCTGTCTGAATTGTGGTTCTCTCTTGCTTATTACTGACACTGTGCAGGCACAGGTGTCCCTGCTTTGGATTCCTTCTCCTCTTTTTCTTTCTCTCTCACCATTTGCCTCCCTGATTACCAAGCACCCTGGCACTGACAGGGAACAGTGCTCCAAACTTTCTGGGAGCCTTCCCTGTGGGCTTTCCTAGGCACCTGCAATTTTTCCTCATTGGGCTTATCATCTCCCTTGGTATGATAATTTGTCTGTTCACTTCCTGCCCAACTTTTTACTGTACACAATGGATAATCAATTTCCTTAGGGCAGGAATCGTGTCCCGTGAATAACTATAATCCTATCACAAAGAAATTAATAAATAGTTTTGAGCTCTACTTTTTTTGACAAAAGAAGATGAATATTGCTTTTCCCCCCTCCCCAATGTAATTCCATTATGTCTTAAATTACTGGGTTGTGTACACATTTAGGGAGATAGATGCTGAGTTTAGACTCAGTAGAGTCTAACTTATGACCCAAGATCAACTCATGCTAAGAACTTGCACTTGGCCTTTGGATTTTCAGTTTCCTGGCGAGATTTAGAAAACAAAAAATCTCAGAGGAACCATGGGAGATCTTCAGGCTCATTGGATCAAGAGCGAATGTGTACCATCCCACCGTGAGGTCCTTCTGACCATCAGCAGAGTTGGAAGGCCCTCCGCTTTCTTCCATGGACTGTGTCAGTGTTTGCCCTCTGGGCATACATTTGTCTACATGTGATTTCCCATCTATTCTTACAAATGGAAATACCACCAAACTTTAAGGGGTTAGAACAAAAGTAAGATAAATTTCCTCCTATTTTGTATGTTCTAGAATATAAATCCATCTTCTAGTTTTTATTATTATGATTCCATATGGCCTTCTTTTTCTCCCTTTCTCCCAAACTCCCATTAACATTATTTTCTTGGTCTCTGTAGAAACAAAGTTACTTGATGTGGAAAGAAGAGAATTTGATGGTTATAATATACAGTAATAACTCATGGGGAAATGTCATACTGCCCTGGTGCAAGATAATAACACTCCCCAATCATTGCTAAGCTTATACCCCAATGAAATTATGTGTAAAAATACACCTCTCTTCCCACCTTGCTCTCATTAGCTGAGAAGCAATGGGAGTTTATTTGTCATTGGTTTCAATACTAGAAAATTTTGGTTTTAAGAACAAACTACCTGCTGGGTATTTAAAAAGGAGTGGGCTAAATATCTAACAGAATACAACATGTTCACTCTAACTGAATAAAGATCAATTTATATAACAGTCCTGAAAGAGGAAAAGAATTAATGAGCTAACATTTCCAAAGTATCTTAGAAATAGAAAGCATAGTGGCAAAACTCAGAACTTTATTACAATTAGTTTCTGTTGGATATATGTGTCTGTGTATGTATTTCAGTATATTCAGTAAAGCATGCTTCTTTTTCATGTTGACACATGCATATATGAAATAATATATATTATTGCTTTTGCTTGAAATCTGTGTTGTGGCAGAATATGTACTTTTAAATTATCACCCATATTTTCTTCAAAAATAATAGCGTGAATAAGTCAGAGCTAGTGTTTATAAGAAACAACTTGGGATACTTAAGAATAGACAAGTGTAAGATTTATTATCACCTCACTGTGCATATGCATGGTTTACTGCGGAAATATAGGAGAATCTTTTTTTTTAATGATTACAATGAACACTTATGTAAAGATAGGCTTCTGCAGACCAAATAATTTTTAAATTGTATGTTTCAAGTATAACCAGTTTCATGAAAATACTTTGAAGACAACTACATTCACAGATGTCAACTGTGTGATTCTGTCTTTGCCTATTCTTCCCCGTCTCTCTTTTTCTTCTTCCCCCTGAATAACCTCTTTTGGATTTGGTTCGAGGTAGAATTTATCCTTCTTGTATTTTGTCCCTTGCTCCCGAGGCAAGATTCAAGGTCTCATGGCCAAGTTTTAATTTCTTTCCATAAAGGATCTCCTGATTGATGGGCAGCTCTCATCTAAGCAGAATTTTAGGAACTTGGGCTTCTTCCATCTTCTGACTCTGCATCTTCCCCTCGCCACCAAAGGAAACACAACACAGGATTCTTCCTTCAACAGTTTATTCAGGCCTTTGTTTAGACATGTCTTTTAGCTTGTTTCTCTACTACTACTACTACTCCTACTGCTACTCCTACTACTACTCCTACTACTACTACTACTACTGCCACTACTACTACTACTACTACTCCTACGTGCCCCAGCCTTAATAAAGCAGATAAAGCCCCAATGCACAACTGCCACGTGGATCTTTCTCATAGGGTGTTTTACAGCTACGTGCCAACTCTCCCAAAATAAGGAGTTGTTTATCACAGGCCACGGTGCTTATCAGTGCCATTTTGTAATGGCAGCCACAGTACACAGAAACGGCTCACCACAATTTCACATGCAGTGTTATCTCCAGAATAGGAAAGAGCAAGAAGCATGGGATGTGGGAGTACAAGGCCTGGCAGGCAACTTCACAGACGTTGACTTTGAAGAATCCATAGCTGAAAGGGAAGCTGGAAGAGAGGATATATGCAACTGCAAGAGTTTGTGTTCGTCAGCTTCCCGTCACCGAGGAAGAATACTGGAGAAAATTAAATTGAAGGAAGGAAGAGTATACTGAGGGCTCAAGGTTTCAGGGGGTTTGGGTTCATAGTGACTTGACCTCAATATTATGGGCTTGTGGTAAGGCAAAACATCATGGCAGTCAGTGCACAGTGGTCACCTCATGGTAGCCAGAAAGCAAAGGGAAGGAGAGGAATGGACCAGCTACAAGTCATGGTCCCCAAAACATGCCCCCTATGACCCACTCCCTTCAAGTAGATCCCACCTCCTATAATTCCCACCACCTCCTTATAGACCCTTGAAATTGGGACTCCATCGATAGATTGATTCACTGATGAGGTCAGAGCTCTAATGATCCAGTCACTTCATAAAAGTCCACATCTGAGCATAGATGTGCTAGGAACCAAGATGTCAACATGCGAGTCTTTGGTGGAAATTCCATATCCAAAGCACAACATTGTACAGTTATGTGAACAGGATGAAGAAGAAATGAATCTATGAGTCTATGCTGCAGAAATCTAAATGATCTAAATGAACACACATCTATTCTTAGTAGGGAAACCAGCTTTACTCATGTATACCACAGTGCCTGAAATACGCTAGGCCTACAATTAATATTTACTAACCAAAATATGTTGAAATAAACAGTAGACTTTCATTAAAAGATGTCTTGTAAACTCACAGTTTTACATCAAATCTGCCACATTCAGCTTATCTTTGTCTTATAGCATGGGAAAATTAAAATGTAATCCCTTTATTTAGATTAAAGAAAATGCAAGATCATAGGAATCTCGGGTATTGATAATGGATCCACTAAACCCGTTCAATTGTTATTGAGTCACAGATATTTGACAAAACTGCACTTGGTACCAGTGGTAAACTTTGAAATGTCTGATTACATCTTGTAATTAAGCAGGTCTTGTTAAGAAGAAAGTTGACTGGCTGTCAGAAGTCACGTGATAGGAGAAAGATCATTCTAGTTCTCTATGCTCTTGGCATCTATGAGCTTTCCTTGCTCCATTATGCTAATTTCCTAAACTGGTTTTTGCAAGGCCAGTGGACGGCTGAGTCACATAGAATGTGAAGACACACATCTTGGCCGGGTGAAGCCACAAAGCTATGGACCCATCTGAGTTTGAGTCTTCTCACCTGGAAGCTGGCAATCATATCACCTGCTCACACAAGTGGTCATGTGAAATCATTGCAGAAATGTCAGAAATGGTCCTTGATCTGGATATTATTATTCCTGGTGTGTTTGTTGCTTCCCCTCTCTGTTCCCACATCATCACCATCTCAATAAAATTGTAGGGAAATAATTTTAATTAACTAAATCTTATTTTTCATGCATATATGAAATGTGGGCTATCAAAATACCATATTTTCAGAATTACAGAAATGAATTTTTTATTAGCTTATATGCATAGCAACCTCAAAAATTTTCATTAAGGACAAGTAACCTTTCTTAAAGATGTGATATGAAAATTTAGATAAGACCTGGATGAGGTGAAGCACACCTGCAATTCCAAGAGGCTAGGGAGACTAAGGCAGGAGGACCGCAAGTTCAAGACCAGCCTCAGCAACTTAGCATAGCTCTAAGCAATTGAGCAAGATCTTGTCTTTAAATAAAATATAAAAAGGGGCTGGGGATGTGTCTTGGTGATTAAGTGCTCCTGGGTTCAATCTCTAGTACCACACACACACAAAAAAAGATATAACTATTATTAAATCTTGGGTTAAACATCTTATGCTGTCAATAAAGAGGCAAACAGGATTTAGAATTAAATTGAAATCAAGATTGACTTACTTCACAATTAAATCAGCTAAGTGATGTTGATATGTTTATTGAGATATTTGTAATAGGAGAAATCATGGGATTTTCTGTAAAGGACACATGTTGAGGTCAAATGGTCTTGGGTGTGAGTTGTTACTCTGCAGTGAGCATATATAGCTATGTGTATATACCTGGTCTAAGGGGACTTCAACTTTCTTATCCACTACCACTGATTAATAACCCTTAACATATAGAGCTGAAGAGCCAGCAGACGGGATAAGCCCAGGGTATGGTGGACCTTAAACGCAACAACTTGTCCTAGAGCATCAGGAAGATCAATCCCACAGTCCCTCCCCAATGCCTCTCTCTGGCCTGCATGTGATCAGTCTCACCCCAGATCAAGAATTTAACACTCTCATTTAATAAGACAACCATCTTGCCCAACCCTGGATAAACGCTTCCTGAATTTACCCAGTCCCATTCTGAGAACTGTTGCCACAGAAAACTGCATCCATCCTCAGACGGATTAAAATCACAGCACTTTCACCCACCATCAGGAACCCCCTCCAGCCTCCAATACACACCCAGCTACTGACACTACTGTTCCAGGAAACACCTTTTGGTTGATTGTCAACAATGGTGTATCCCCAAACCTAAATTCCACTCTTCTTTCTACCCAATCACTTTTTTCAAATTATAAAAATGTAGCAGAAAGACACTTCCTCGGCTGTCCTTGATTCCTTCAGAGAAAACTGGTCTCATCTCTCTTTCCTTTCTGCTAGTTGCACTGCTTGTGTGAGCACCTGCACCCACATATGCATGCACACACACACACACACAAACACACTTCAGATGTTGATATTCCTTTGTGTTTGTCTATTAGTGAGAATATATTTGCCTGTAAGTTTGTAGGGTAACTTCTGCGTGTGTGTGTGTGTGTGTGTGTGTTTGTATGTATGCACACGCATGTACTTTACCACCCTCAACATCTCAACAACCCCTAAAAAGAGTGTCCTTGATTTTATTATCTTTTCTGAGTATATAACCAATTGCAGGGAAACTTTTATGGATGTTCAGGATATATTTGAAAAAGTGATATTTCATATACATCATGCATACTTTATGATTTTCCATCACATAAATCTCAATCCCTAAATGCGTGGACAACAGACATAATCATGGCTGGACTTAGTACTTAATAGGCCTTATTTCTTATGGAATTGGTATAACTGGGTCTGGAATTCAATGTCATTTGCATATTGTTGAACCTCATTAATTCAGGCCAGAAACAGTAGGGTGATATCTTTTTTCTTAACTTGTGAATTAGAGCATGAATACAAATTCCAAATGTATTTTTCAAAATAATGAAAAGCGTTCATGATACACATTGCTGGCTTTTCAAATGCAGTAATACTTCATTTGTTATATATAAATGTGTTATGCCACCATTTCTAAAATAAAAAGGAGCTTTCTTTATGACAGTATCAGGTTCCAATAAGATAATGAAACATTCAAGGTAATGACATCCCTCCCCCCCCCAAAAAAAAAAAAACTTTTAGCAAGAACAGTAATATTGATCCCAGCAGCCTGCAGCAGGGCCCGGAGAGCCAGGCCAACTGATTCGCGTGGCCTGCCCTGCGGCTACAGAAGGCGTGGCGCCTCAGTGAAGCCATTAATTGGCAAGCAGGGAGGTTAGGGAAGGCCATTAGGTGGAATCCCACCAGCCAAGCCCACACGGACCCTTGGGCCGAGCACGGGTTCTCAGAAGGGGAAGGAAGCGGTACAGTCCCATCCCCCACAGCGGACACTCCGCCGAGCCAGTCAGCGGCCACCATCCGGGAAAGCTGAAGGATACACCGCCACTCTCCTTCAGAGTGCGACATCAAAACAGGTCGGTGTCATTCAGCTCACCCCCCAGACAGCGGGAATTCGCATAAAATCTCTCCTAGGCTTGCCGGGAGAGGGAGTATCAAGCTGAGCCTCCATACAGGCTAGGGGGAAACCAGAGACACCTGACCTCCAACCCCTCCTCCCAGTAGCAGCCAAAAGGAAACCTGGCTAGCCAGCGCTGGGGGAGGGGCAAGCAGAAAAAATCAAAGTGATAGAGTGCCAGGGATCCCAGCAGCCTGCAGCAGGGCCCGGAGAGCCAGGCCAACTGATTCGCGTGGCCTGCCCTGCGGCTACAGAAGGCGTGGCGCCTCAGTGAAGCCATTAATTGGCAAGCAGGGAGGTTAGGGAAGGCCATTAGGTGGAATCCCACCAGCCAAGCCCACACGGACCCTTGGGCCGAGCACGGGTTCTCAGAAGGGGAAGGAAGCGGTACAGTCCCATCCCCCACAGCGGACACTCCGCCGAGCCAGTCAGCGGCCACCATCCGGGAAAGCTGAAGGATACACCGCCACTCTCCTTCAGAGTGCAACATCAAAACAGCGGACACTCCATCCAGGCAGTCAGTGGCCACCATCCGGGAAAGCTGAAGAATACACCACCACTCTCCAACAGCTTGCAACATCAAAACAGCCAGCAGCAGGACCCCGGAGATCCAGGCCAACTGATTCGCGCGGCCTGCCCCGCAGCTACAGAAGGCGTGGCGCCTCAGAGAAGCCATTAATTAGCAAGCAGGGAGGTTAGGGACTGCCATTAGGTGGAATCCCACCAGCCAAGCCCACCGCCCACGCCCGGAACAGGCCCAGCGATCTGCCAGCATTGTAGTCACGACACCCCAATTGGAATAGGGACAGAGCAGAGCCGCCTTCCACTCCCGGAACAGGCCCAGAGAGCCGCCAGCGTGATAGACACGTCACCCCAATTGGAGTAGGGGCACAGCCGCCGCCCGCACCTGCAAGGGAGACTTTTCAAGTATACAAGAGCAACATAAATAAATAGGGGGTAAATTTCAAAACACAACAGTTGCACCAAGCAGAAAGAGACGCGGGCAGTATGAAAAGACAAGGAAAGAAAGGACCACAAGCAATGCAGGTCAACTCAACTTTAGAAGAGGTAATAGCTGCAACAGATGGAATATCAGATAAAGAGTTCAGGATATATATGCTTCAGATGATCTGGAGTCTCAAGGAAGACATGAGACAGCAAAATCAGACAATGAAAGATCACATTGACAAACAAATCCAGGAAGTCAAAGATCAATTTCACAGGGAGATAGAGGTAATAAAAAACAAACAAATTGAAATTCTAGAAATGCAGGAAACAATAAACCAACTTAAAAACTCAATTGAGAATACTACCAGCAGAGTAGATCACTTAGAAGAGAGAACATCAGACAATGAAGACAAAGTATTTCAACTGGAAAAGAACATAGACAGCTCAGCAAGTCTGCTAAGAAACCATGAGCAGATCATCCAAGAATTATGGGACAATATCAAAAGACCAAATTTAAGAGTCATTGGGATACAGGAAGGCACAGAGCTCCATTCCAAAGGAATAAACAGTCTATTCAGTGAAATAATACGAGAAACTTCCCAGAATTGAAGATTGAGACAGAATCCCAAATCCTAGAAGCCTACAGGACGCCGAATGTGCAAAATCATAAGAGATCCACACCTAGACACATTATAATGAAGATGTCCAACATACAGAATAAGGAGAGAATTTTAAAAGCTGCAAGAGAAAGAAAGCAGATTACATTTAGGGGTAAACCAATCAGGATAACAGCTGATCTCTCAACACAGACTCTGAAAGCTAGAAGATCCTGGAATAACATATTTCAAACACTGAAAGACAATGGGCTCCAACCAAGAATCGTGTATCCGGCGAAATTAAGCTTCAGGTTAGAAGATGAAATTAAAACCTTCCACAATAAACAAAAGTTAAAAGAATTCGCAGCTAGAAAACCATCTCTTCAAAAAATCCTTGGCAAAACATTACAGGAAGAGGAAATGGAAAACAACATTGAAAACCAACAATGGGAGATAGGACAGTAAAGGGGGGAAAGTAGTCATAGCGGATAACAAATCAGGTTTAGTAACATCAATAAACAAATATGGATAGAAGAACAAACCATATCTCAATAATAACCCTAAATGTTAATGGCTTAAACTCACCAATTAAGAGACACAGGCTAGTAGAATGGATCAAAAAACAAGACCCAACAATATGCTGTCTACAGGAGACGCATTTGATAGGAAAAGATATACATAGACTGAAGGTGAAAGGTTGGGAAAAATCATATCACTCATATGGACCGCGGAAACAAGCAGGAGTGTCCATACTCATATCTAATAAAATAGATTTCAAGCCAAAGCTAATCAAAAGGGATATAGAAGGACACTTCATACTGCTCAAGGGAACCATACACCAACAAGACATAACAATCATAAATATATATGCCCCAAATAATGGTGCAGCTGTATTCATCAAGCAAACTCTTCTCAAGTTCAAGAGTCTAATAGACCAACATACAATAATCATGGGAGACTTCAACACACCTCTCTCACCACTGGACAGATCTTCCAAACAAAAGTTAAATAAGGAAACTATAGAACTCAATAACACAATTAACAACCTAGACTTAATTGACATATATAGACTATACCACCCAACATCAAGTAGCTACACTTTTTTCTCAGCAGCACATGGAACCTTCTCAAAAATAGACCATATATTATGTCACAGGGCAACTCTTAGACAATACAAAGGGGTAGAGATAATACCATGCATCTTATCTGATCATAATGGAATGAAACTGAAAATCAATGATAAAAGAAGAAAGGAAAAAGCAAGCATCACCTGGAGAATGAACAATAGGTTGCTGAGTGATCAATGGGTTTTAGAAGACATCAAGGAGGAAATTAAAAAATTCCTAGAGTTAAATGAAAACACAGACACAACATATCGGAATCTATGGGACACATTGAAAGCAGTTCTAAGAGGAAAATTCATTGCTTGGAGTTCATTCCTCAAAAAAAGAAAAAACCAACAAATAAATGATCTCATACTTCATCTCAAAATCCTAGAAAAAGAAGAGCAAAACAACAGCAAAAGAAGTAGAAGGCAAGAAATAATTAAAATCAGAGCTGAAATTAATGAAATTGAAACAAAAGAAACAATTGAAAAAATTGACAAAACTAAAAGCTGGTTCTTTGAAAAAATAAATAAAATTGACAGACCCTTAGCCATGCTAACGAAGAGAAGAAGAGAGAGAACCCAAATTACTAGCATACGGGATGAAAAAGGCAAGATCACAACAGACACTTCAGAAATACAGAAGATAATCAGAAATTACTTTGAATCCTTATACTCCAATAAAATAGAAGATAGTGAAGGCATAGATAAATTCCTTGAGTCCTATGATCTGCCCAGATTGAGCCAGGAGGATATAGACAACCTAAACAGACCAATAACAATAGAGGAAATAGAAGAAACCATCAAAAGACTACCAACTAAGAAAAGCCCAGGACCGGATGGGTATACAGCAGAGTTTTACAAAACCTTTAAAGAGGAACTAACACCAATACTTTTCAAGCTATTTCAGGAAATAGAAAAAGAGGGAGAACTTCCAAATTCATTCTACGAGGCCAACATCACCCTGATTCCGAAACCAGACAAAGACACATCAAAGAAGGAAAACTACAGACCAATATCTCTAATGAACCTTGACGCAAAAATCCTCAATAAAATTCTGGCGAATCGGATTCAAATACATATCAAAAAAATTATACATCATGATCAAGTAGGATTCATCCCTGGGATGCAAGGCTGGTTTAATATACGGAAATCAATAAATGTTATTCACCACATCAATAGACTTAAAAATAAGAACCATATGATCATCTCAATAGATGCAGAAAAAGCATTCGACAAAGTACAGCATCCCTTTATGTTCAAAACGCTAGAAAAATTAGGGATAACAGGATCATACCTCAACATTGTAAAAGCAATCTATGATAAGCCACAGGCCAGCATCATTCTGAATGGAGAAAAATTGAAGGCATTCCCTCTAAGATCTGGTACAAGACAGGGATGCCCTCTCTCACCACTTCTGTTCAACATAGTCCTCGAAACACTGGCCAGAGCAATTAGACAGTCAAAAGAAATTAAAGGCATAAAAATAGGAAAAGAAGAACTTAAATTATCACTATTTGCAGATGATATGATTCTATACCTAGCAGACCCAAAAGGGTCTACAAAGAAGCTATTAGAGCTAATAAATGAATTCAGCAAAGTGGCAGGATATAAGATCAACACGCATAAATCAAAGGCGTTCCTGTATATGAGCGACAAATCCTCTGAAACGGAAATGAGGACAACTACTCCATTCACAATATCCCCCCAAAAAATAAAATACTTGGGAATCAACCTAACAAAAGAGGTGAAAGATTTATACAATGAAAATTACAGAACCCTAAAGAAAGACATAGAAGAAGACCTTAGAAGATGGAAAAACATACCCTGCTCATGGATAGGCAGAACTAACATCATCAAAATGGCGATATTACCAAAAGTTCTCTATAAGTTCAATGCAATGCCAATCAAAATCCCAACAGCATATCTTGTAGAAATAGATAAAAGAATCATGAAATTCATATGGAATAATAAAAGACCCAGAATAGCAAAAACAATACTAAGCAGGAAGTGTGAATCAGGCGGTATAGCGATACCAGACTTCAAGCTATACTACAGAGCAATAGTAACAAAAACAGCATGGTACTGGTACCAAAACAGGCGGGTGGACCAATGGTACAGAATAGAGGACACAGTAACTAATCCACAAAACTACAACTATCTTATTTTTGATAAAGGGGCTAAAAGCATGCAATGGAGGAAGGATAGCATCTTCAACAAATGGTGCTGGGAAAACTGGAAATCCATTTGCACCAAAATGAATCTGAATCCCTATCTTTCGCCGTGCACAAAAGTTAACTCAAAATGGATCAAGGAGCTTGATATTAAATCAGAGACACGGCATCTGATAGAAGAAAAAGTTGGTTATGATCTACACGCTGTGGGATCGGGCTCCAAATTCCTCAATAGGACACCCATAGCGCTAGAGTTAACAAATAGAATCAACAAATGGGACTTACTCAAACTAAAAAGTTTTTTCTCAGCAAAAGAAACAATAAGAGAGATAAATAGGGAGCCTACATCCTGGGAACAAATCTTTACTCCACACACTTCAGATAGAGCCCTAATAACCAGAATATACAAAGAACTCAAAAAATTAGACAATAAGATAACAAATAACCCAATCAATAAATGGGCCAAGGACCTGAACAGACACTTCTCAGAGGAGGACATACAATCAATCAACAAGTACATGAAAAAATGCTCACCATCGCTAGCAGTCAGAGAAATGCAAATCAAAACTACCCTAAGATACCATCTCACTCCAGTAAGACTGGCAGCCATTAGGAAGTCAAACAACAATAAGTGCTGGAGAGGATGCGGGGAAAAGGGCACTCTTGTTCATTGCTGGTGGGACTGCAAATTGGTGCAGCCAATTTGGAAAGCAGTATGGAGATTTCTTGGAAAGCTGGGAATGGAACCACCATTTGACCCAGCTATTCCCCTTCTTGGTCTATTCCCTAAAGCCCTAACAAGAGCATGCTACAGGGACACTGCTACATCGATGTTCATAGCAGCACAATTCACGATAGCAAGACTGTGGAACCAGCCTAGATGCCCTTCAATAGATGAATGGATAAAAAAAATGTGGCATTTATACACTATGGAGTATTACTCTGCATTAAAAAATGACAAAATTATAGAATTTGGAGGGAAATGGATGGCATTAGAGCAGATTATGCTAAGTGAAGCTAGTCAATCTTTAAAAAACAAATACCAAATGACTCCTTTGATATAAGGGGTGTAAACAAGGACAGGGTAGGGACGAAGAGCTTGAGAAGAATATTTACAGTAAACAGGGATGAGAGGTGGGAGGGAAAGGGAGTGAGAAGGGAAATTGCATGGAAATGGAAGGCGATCCTCAGGGTTATACAAAATGTCATATAAGAGGTAAGGAGGGGTAAGTCAAGAGAATACAAATGGAAGACATGATTTACAGTAGAAGGGGTAGAGAGAGAAAAGGGGAGGGGAGGGGAGGGGAGGGGAGGGGGGATAGTAGACAATAGGACAGACAGCAGAATACATCAGACACTAGAAAGGCAATATGTCAATCAATGGAAGGGTAACTGATGTGATACAGCAATTTGTATACGGGGTAAAAGCGGGAGTTCATAATCCACTTGAATCAAACCGTGTAATATGATGTATTAAGAACTATGTAATGTTATGAACGACCAATAAAAAAAAAAATAAGAAAAAAAAAAAAAGAACAGTAATATTCACCAATTGATTAAGTGATCATTACTCAGATTCTATTTCTTAGGGATGGTTAATCAGTTTTTTTTTAATTACTTAAAGCCTTATTTTAGAAAAGTAACAGTTTTATTAATGTATAAATCACATAACATAAAATATACTTTGTTTGTTTTGAGACAATTCATAGAGCTGTGCAGCCATCACCAAAATTTCATTTTAAACATATTTAACATCCCCAGAAGAAAGCCTGTACTTCATGCCTGCCCTCTAGTATTGGGAAAGCACTAACCTATTTTCTATCTCTATGAGTTTGCATATTTTGGAGTAGATAAAATAAACAGTCCCTTACTTATTTCACATAATGGCCACCTGCCATTTCCTTTCTGATTAGGAAAGAAGATGCTTCCAAAAGGCTAGATAATGACTTTATTCATGACTCTGACACATAGTTAAGAAATCACAGGACAGAGGTCAGCTGCTGGATTAGTGTTAGCAGGAAACTTCTATAGAGAAAAGAAGGACACTTAGACTTGACACCGCCCTGCCAAAGGCCTTCAAGGGCAGCTCAGAGGATCCAGGCCCAGGGAAGGCCACACTGAGACTGGATGGCAAAGTGGGTTCAAAGTGCAAAATGGGGATTAAGGGGAGTCTGCAAAATCTTATGGCGGAGTAAAGTCGGAATAGAGGGGGGCATGTAAAGTTTTACTGGAACACACTTGGAGTATCAAAGACTTTAAAATTTCCTTATTGTTTTCCTTGAGCTTGGCATCATATCTTATATTTTAATGAACATAGAAGTAAATTAATTGTCCTTGTGACTTTTAAAAACCGATGCATTGTTTAAAGGGCTTTAAAACATCTGTTGATTTAAAATAGTTCTACAACAAAATAAGAAATAATTAGCTGGGCGGGTGCAGTGGCGCACACCTATAATTCCAGCAGTTCAGGAGTCTCCGGCATGAGGATCACTAGTTCAAAGCCAGCCTCAGCAAAAGCGAGGTGCTTAAGCAACCCAATGAGATCCTGTCTCTAAATAAAATACAAAATAGGGCTGGGGATGTGGCTCAGCAGCTGAGTGCCCCCGAGTTCAATCCAAGAATCCAGAAAAAAAAAAAGAAAGAAAAGAATTATACCAAGCTAAAATTTTTCATAGGTTAGAAATGTCTCAAATGTATACTTCAGCCAGATTCTTTAGGGATAAGTGTTTAAATCAATTTATTAAGATAAAGCAAGGACAAAATGGAATACTGTTGTCATACATGTACTTTTAGGATACACATGGACTTGGGGAAGTAGTTAGTGCTATCATTTTGTTGTTTGAAATTTTAAACATTGGTCTTCATATTGGAGAGGCCCTTTTTTGCCCTTGTTTGGAGAAAGGTCATTCCTCTAGCTACTGTGGTGAGTGACTACAATGATAAGCACTTGCTTTCTTGCAACTTAAGACCATGCAAAAATAATGCATGTCTGGCAGGCTCTGCCACTAGGGGTCTTGATGCACCAAGACTTATTATTTTCCCTGATAATAGTAACTGACTAAGGTAAAGCCAGTTCATACCATTTTCTGCAGTTCCTTATTGCTGAGAACAAGGCAACAGATTGAAGCAAATTCTAAACTCATGTATCATATGCTTTCTCAAGGAGATGACTTCTGAAGGATAGCTAAGACTTTTGTCCTCACTTTCATAATTTGGAGTTTAAAAAAAATTTTTTTTTGTAGTTGTAGATGGACAACATGCCTTTATTTTATTTGTTTTTATGGGGTGCTAAAGGATTAAACCCAGCACCTCACACGTGCCAGTCTCTTCCACTGAGCTACAACCCCAGCGCCTCATATTTTGAAATTTTTAAAATATTTTTTTAAAAAATATGCTGATCCACACAATCACCTGAGGAGGAAGAAAATCATTCTTAAATGTTGGATTTCAAAATATGGCTCTAGCCCAATAAATCAGCTTTTGAGACACTGTTACATGTAAATTTTTGTTTGCAACAAAAATTTCATTTTGTATGTGTGTGTGTATGTGTGTGTGTGTGTGTGTGTGTGTGTGTGTGTGTAAATTTTGGCATCTTCCATGAGACAGAATGTTAGAATATTCTTTACTAACAAATGTCATATAAGAAATGCATGTACTTTCAAATCTCATACATTCGATCTCAGCAAATTAATATTTTCTCCTTAGGAAACCTTGATTATAAATACATCTTTTAGCTCATTCATTTGCCACATGTCTATCAAGTTTAAAACATAGTGACAATTAAAAATTAAACTCTTCAGAATAGGCATTCTCAGTGTCTTTCAGGATTTGAGGGTTGACTTTGATATAAAAATTTTATAGGTCCCATTTATTTGTATTTTATTTATTCACAGAAAAATCTATATTCAGAACACGTACAATGTACAGGACCATGGTGCAGACACTGAAGAGACCCCAATCAAAAAGAGACAAACTTGGCCTTCAGAGGTTTACATCCTAACATGGAGGAGCAGCAGAAAGCCGTTGAGGAGCTGTGGAGATAATCATGTGCTGATATTAATGGGAGTACTGACACACAACGCTCTTTCCTGTAAATCAAATAAACCATCAGCCTTTCTCTGAGCTCCTGGGAGACTTTCTTTCGAAAAATTCTTTTCTAAACTGTGATTATGTTTTGACTACTATTCAAAGTACCCAATAGATTGATTTTAGGCATTTTCTTGCCATAAAAACCATTCAGAAAAAATCAAAGATGGCACTGTCTCTAATGCTTCAGACGTTATTGCCTTTGGAAAATATGCCAATCCATGAATCTCACTTATGTCATTAGACCACAAGCTAAGAATATAACTGGGAATATCCACTATAACATTAGACAACAAGCTAAGATATAACAGAACATCTTTGGGAATATCCATTCAAATTTGTTACCCTTCTATTTTGAGTAACTATAATAATGATACCTAAGAACATTACAATACTTTACATCAACCTAAAATTTATGACATGACAATCTAATTAAAGACTTAATCACTTGATGTCATCAAATGAAATATAGTATATGAAAAAAAAACATGTCTAAAATCAAGAGTCAAGACAAGAAACACCTCGATATTTATTAAAGTGTAGATGCCAGTAATAGCATATTTGTAAATTTCTTTTTTTGAAACTAAGCTTTTGAATGATCCTGCTACCAATTTGCACCAAGGTCAAAGCATTCTAACCTAAGTTAATACATGACAGCAAATTTCTCTGGAGAGCCCACTATTTTCCATTGATTAGGCAGCTCAATTTCACTCAGCTTTAGACAACAAAGACCTTCATTTATTTAAAAAAAAAAAAAAAAAAAAACAGCTGACATTTCTTTCAAACCCCTTTCAAAGCACACATCGACGTATCTCACTTTTCTTTCAATGGAATTCCCATTTCTGAAATCCTTTGCTTGTTCTATCCTATAGTTGAAAAAAAGTAATTATAATAAGAATCTTCAGCTTTAAAAAGTGGTCTTGGTATCCTCTGCTTTAGAATTGGAACTATGATTTTAAAATATTCTCCAGTTTCATATAAATAATGTGAATAAATCGTGAAAGGGTCGATTTTAACCAGTCCCTGAGGAGACCCTCCTAGGCCATCCTAAGAATTGTACCTGATAGCATACAGTCTGGAAGATGCCTATCTCTTTCTCCAACACCTCTTTTATTCAGTTATTTCCTATTGCTACAATAGGGCTTAAAGAAGAGGAATCGTAAAATACAATGAGAAGTCTGAACAGTATGCAGGCAGAAATCACTACCATTTAAAGCAAATTTAGGTGAAATTGGTATCACCACAGTGTGAAAGGAAGCGTAGAACTCAGATGCTGACTACAAGGGCTTGTTTATAAGCATCATTACAACTGCTGAATAACTTGCTCTTCTCTTCCAACACGTGTCTGGTTGCAGAGATGTGAATGAAAACCAATACATCACTTCTAGATGGGCTAGGAACACAGTGACCTTTGTAGCAGGAACTGCACTAGTCATGAATGACTTCTTGTGCAAACCAGGATGTGATTGATTGGCTTTATTATAATGAGTATAATGATAATTATCAGAAAAGGAATGGTTCCACTCCACTGAGTGCTAACTCTGGGTCAAGGACTTTGCTAAGCCTTTTATCTCATGGTCTGAAGCTCAAATGATCGTGCGACAGCTGGCAGCCCTTCAATTAATTCTCATAACTTTCTGAAGTAGTTTCTTTTATCTCCATTTCACAGATGAGAAAATTGAGGTTTATAAATATTGCAAAAGCCATTAACTTTCACTTTCATAAATGGCAAAGCTGGAGAGGGAATCCAAGTTCCTCTGAAACTACGGTGCATGATCACATTCTCTATGTGAACTGCTTCCTATGCATTATTTTTCCCTTTGCTATTTCCACTTGACTTCTAGTGTTAGGAACTAGGAAAAGTTAGTTCAAATGAAATTCTCCCCTGGCGTTTGCACACTAATAAGTCTCTGCCTGAAACATCTGTCATCTTAGATCTTGATGTCCACCTGTTATTGGAAAGAGTTTGAGATGCTTTCTTTGAGGCCGGTGGCTACACTAGGCTTGGACCTAGTGCTCCCAGCTTTGATGTTCCATGACCTAGTGGTGTAAAGATGGCTGGGCACCCCTCTTCCTGAAGGACCCCTCTTCCTGAACAACTATTCCTAGGATACTTGAGGAATGAAAATAAGGTTTGAAACTGCATGACCCTTTGACTTCTCGAAGGGATGCATGGGAGGAACTTCAACTCCCACTGGTCTTTGGATATTTTTATATATTTTAAGCAGCTTGATAAGAATGCAATCATGATATTCACATTTTCATAATGAAAAATGGCTCATAAGAGCTGTGAAATGACCATCATTTTTCATTTTTACTTATCAAAATAGATTGTGAAATCTGAAGATGAATGATTTTAAATGTGCTGATATAAATCAATTAATATATATTGAACCTCCTGTTCTCCTTCAAGCTTCCAGAGTAAAAGCCATCTTCCATTTAGCTATTGACTTCCCAATTAGGACTGCACTGCATTCCCACTTAGAAAGGAAAACCCGCCCATTTTTCCAAATCAGGTTTTCTTGCTGAGACAAAGAAGTTGGAATCTCTCCCCTGGTATGTAATCACACTCCTTCCCCAGTAGCCGAGGGCCATGGTCAGAATGCTTTCTTGTAAATGGCAGAAAACCAAATTAAATTGGCTTAGGTGCAAAAGGGAGTCTTGGCTACTATTCATGAAAAGATCTGAGTGATACATGGCTCTAGGCACTATGGATTTAGGCACTCGAGTGATGCCTCTGTCTTTCCCTTGCCTCCTTCCCTCTTCTTGGCTTGGTGAATTTCCATCTTGGCTTAATGCCTCACACTACACCGTGGTTTCCAGCAAGTTGCAAGTGGATGCCATTTGTACCATGCATTCTTTTAAAAAGGCTTCTTTCTCCAGAGCCATCCCTAAATTGTCCAGAAGCTCATTTATATATTTTGGATTCCTTGCCTACCCCCAATTTAACATGTGGCCAACAGAGGAAATAAATCTAGTGCCCAAGGGTAAGTTATGTGCCGCCCTGATGAGTCAGAAGTCAAGGAATATAAAACATAAAGGCCAGGTTGACTATTCCTGTGTGAGATATTCTCCCTTTGCCTCATGCATCCTTTGGGAGGAGTGGGTTGTTTGGTGCATGTCTGGGTGTGGGTTGGTGTGAGATTTGGTACTGGGGATTATAGCTCTGAACACATTCCAGCACCCCCCACCTTTTTTAAAATGTGTTTGTTTGAAACATGGTCTAAGTGGCTTAGGGCCTCACTACTACGTTGCCAAGGCTGGCCTCAAAATGCAACCCTCCTGCCTCAGCCTCCCAAGCTTCTGGGTTTACAGGTGTACCCTGCTGTGCTCAACAAGGTTCTATGTTTTTAGCAGATTACAATACTATTGTAAAATATTTAATAAATAAAATTTTGTTAGGAAATATGAAGTCAGTTCAAACAATATCCTCTCCAGGAGGCTTCATGCTAAACAGCTGTTTTTTCACCCAGAGCTACTTCTTCAAAGAGAGGAAAAAAATCCCAAAACCACAAGCACATAATAAATACAGCCCTCAGTGTGGCTACTTTGTGTCACAAGTGCTGGGGCGGGGGAGCTGGAAGGGTAATGTGGATGTGGTACCTTTCTTCTAGCTGTAAGTGGCATCTGAATGATCTTAGTCATTATCTGTTCAGATTAGCACCAAATCAAGAAGGGGGGAAAAGGTGAAGGAGAAGAAAGACAATTTTAGAATAACAACCACAGGGTCACATTGTTATTTTATGACCATATGTTTCACAAAATTAGAGAAGATTATTAAAGCTATAGAACTTAGAATATGCATAATGTAATATATTTCAGGATGTAATTTCCAATCATTAAAATATGCTAAACGTGCCACTGTGGGCATAAATCAAATTCCTCCAAAATACAATTGACACTCATGTCATAAGCTTGAAAGGTGATTAAAAACATAAAAACCTATGGGAGTTTCTAAGCAGAAAATAAGATCCCGGTTCTTACTTTGATACCTTATATGGCATCAGAACAATATCTCATTTCCATAAGACAAAAGTAGAATCCTAACCAGTTTATTTCTTAGACAAGGATAATGGTTCTAGAATAACACACTCTCATCTTCCGCTGAAGTAAATGGATATGTAGAAACATGTCACCTAAACTGTAGAGTCCATGCTATGAAATTTTTGTTTTCTATGCTATCAGTTAAAAATAAACTGTAGAGTCCAAGAGGACAGTGATGGTATTTACTTGGGGTAAAGATGGGAGAAATGAAAGAACACTGAGCTACTAAAGAAGGTTCAGAATCGACATTAAATCAAGTCCATCCATTTCGAATGCTTGCAACACATACTAAAAGACATGCATTAAGAATGTGCTTTTTTAACTGTAACCCTGGCCACCAAGAATAAGCACAATGGATATAATTAAGCTGTAAGACAACAGAGCCTGAAAACCCAATGTAAAAAAGAGCACCACTTACCTTCCTTTCTCTGTGTCAATCACCTGTGATAGCAGGCAAACCACAGAGGTCAGGGCAAGAATCTGCCCACCATTCAGAAGGGCAGAGAAGCTTACCAGATGTTGGAGGCAGAGCCAGGTGGGAAGACGGCAACTGGCAAGGGCATTGGCAGTCTGCAATGGGGTCTAAAGTTGGAGAAAAGCACAGGCCCCAAAAAATAAATGATTAAAATGAACATAACTGCAGTGGAGGAGGGTCTAATAATAATTCTGAAGGGGGAATGAAAAATGGGATTAGGCATCTCTGCCCAGTGGTATTTGAGGCATGGAGGAGCAGATGCCAGCCCCCGTGGGTGTTTCTTTATCGGTCCTAACAATGAAGGCTACTTTTATTTAGAGCATATTTAGAAAATATAGCACAAAAGAAAAAAAATTAAAAATAAAAAATAAATACTACTATTATATAATGCATGGTTTTCTTTAGCTCTTAAAACAATCTGAACACAAATTGGTAAAAATTTCCAACTTTGTTGTCCTTGGTTTGTTTGGTACCAGAGATGGAACCCAGGAATATTTAACCACTGAGCCACATCCCCAGGCCTTTTAAATTTTTATTTTGAGACAGGGTCTCTCTAACTTTCTTAGGACCTTGCTAAGTTGCTGAGGCTGACCTTGAACTTGCAATTCTCTTGCTCAGTCTCCAGAGCTGCTAGGATTACAGGCACATGCCACTGTATCTGGCAAAATTTCCAACTTGCCAGGCATGGTGGTACATGCCTGTAATCCCAGCAGATCAGGAGGCTGAGGCAGAAGAATTGCAAGTTCAAAGCCAGCCTCAAGCAACAGCAAGGCCCTAAGCAACTTAGAGAGATCCTGTCTCTGAGTAATATACAAAGGCTGGGGATGTAGCACAGTGATTGAGTGCCCCTGAGTTCAATCCCTGGTACCCACCCTCAAAAAATTTTTTCTAATTTATCAGTAAAGATTTTGTATGTTGTATAAACATGTTAAAATCTTTTCCCATGAGAAGGAAGTAACCAACTATGCTGAAGATGGGAAATAGCTCTGACGAATGAGTTACAGTTGTGGCTAAAGGTGGGCTAATGGAGGGAGGGTGGAACAGATTGCTTAAGGAGAGGAAAAGGTGTCCAAGGATAAATTTTACGAATTCTTCTTATGTACTGAGAGATATAAAATCATGGTGCTCCTTCCTCAAGATTTCTGTAGACACACGCATTATTTTCTATATTTTCAAATTAGATTTTATTTTCACCAAATAATTATCAGTTTAAATACAAAGAATTACTATTTTCAGTGGTTCCTTCTGCAATTTATGCTCACATTCTTAACATATTGCTAATTCATCATTAATCAATTTCTAACATATTTATTGATAACAATTATTCCTCATATAATTTAATTACAAATTGATATTATTAAGACTAATTCTGTTCACTGAAGAAGTCAATGTTGTACTTTAATAAATAGCCCTGTTTTGTATTGATTTTTGTAACTCCTGAGGTGCATAATTTTTCATCAGATCTTCCAATTGTTATCAATAGTCTTTTTCTTTTTAGAAAATAAATAAAGGAGGCTGAAGTACACTGAAAAATATTTTATTACAACTTTTTTTTCTCCCTCTACAGAACCTTCATTTTTCTGCTTAAATTTGAATAAATTATTTTCCAGTAAAACCCAAATTTTTCGGGGAAAATAAACAAGTATGATTAGAAATTCACATGCAATTGAGTAAATTTTGGCAGACTAACACTTCTCTGAGAAAGGATTTTACCTTCTCCCTCAATCTTATGCACCCACATTCTGAGTGCATTTTCTGTTCCTAGAACTGAATACTGCAGGCTGGGTGATTTTTAAAGAAAAGAGTTTATTCAGGTCAGAGTTTGGGAAAGAAGAACATGATGTGTGGCATTTGGTAAGGGCCTTGTGCTGGACAGGACGAGATGGATGGCATACCTTGGCATGACACGCCAGAGTGCCAGAGAGTCACTTTTACACCAAACTCTGGTGATAACCCCTAACCTAATGAGGAGGGAAAGAACCCTCCTGACCTGATTGCCTCTTAACAGACTGACTTGGTCCCAATTCCTAAGGCCTCACATTAGGGGTTAGATGTCAACCCAAGTTATAGTGGGACATCAAATCCCAGCACCCAACAACCTCCCCATGCTCAGACGCACACTGTGGAGTTTATAGGTCAGTGGGTTGTGCATCATAGTTTTTCCATATCTTGGCTGTGATGCATGCTAATTATATTAAAATAGAGCTTACAACATATTTATCTGGTAATACAAATCCTATCATGGCTTTAGAACACTTACTACATTTTAATTACACATTTATTTGTTTAGGGCAAATGTCTCTGTTCTCAGTGCCTGCATATTCCTTTTTTTAAAAAAAATATTTGGACACACTGCATGATATAGGATCAATTCTCACTTAAGATTTGTACGTCTTACTATAGATTTTTATGACTTACAAATATTTATATAAGATGTATCTATACCCATGTGTATATATGATGCACATACACCCTTGTAATATATATGTCTACTACGCCCATGTAATCATCTTTCAATCAAGATACAGAACATTCCCTTTATTCCAGAAAGTTGCCTAGTGCCCATTTGTACTCAATCTATGAGCAGAACAAGGAGTTATGCACTTAAAAATATTTATATACCATTTTAATTTGAACAGAAGAACACCAAACCCAACATCAGAGGACTCTTCAACATCTCAGCAAAAGTTAGTTTTAAATGGCCAGCCTTTTGTGAATGCAGCTGTTCAAGGGGAAAAAAATATACACACACACACACACACACACACACACACACACATATATATATATATATATATATATATATATATATATATATATATAAATCTCTTTGGATACCCATATGCAATTTTATGAATTTTGGTAGAACTGAATACAAAACAAAATTGGCTTCAAAACATACTTTTGCTTTTCTATGGAGAGTGAGAGTAGGTGAGAGGACAGTGGGAGCTCAGAAATCATCCATTATTGTTCAATATGCAGAGCAGCAGGGAAGGAAAATTAAAGCAGAGGAGTGGAGAAAAACAGCACCATGTCATTAAAACTGGCAGCACTCCCCCATGGGGGTGGAAGCACCCAAGGGGAGTAGAGTCTCAGAGGGTCGGATCTTCCAGATCTCACCGCACTCTGAGTACACATGAAATGGCCATGCATATCTGCTGTGAGAAACTAGAGGAAAAATAGGTAAATAGCTGGTGAAAACAGAGCCACCCTGCTGTGCTGATAAAGGGAGCAGTTCTAAATTTCACAAAATCAGCCTATTTTTTAAAATTTATTTTTAATCTTAACCGATAGCACAGAAAACAAAAATTCCACATATGGGGTAGCATGGGACGTTGAGATACATGTGTGCCTTGCATAATATCTAAACTGCTTTCTGAAATGTACATTCCTGCTGTCTACAGTCACCTTCCGGTACCACGGCCCACGGGAGCTTCTCACTCTTAATTACCTTGATCCACCTTTCTTCATCTCTCTCCCCCAACCCATTACTCCACCCACTTCTGAGAATCACCAGTGGACTCTCCTATGAGGTCAATGGGTTCAGATTCCACCTCTGGGCGAGGCCATGGGGTCCTTGTCTTGCCTGTTCCTGGATTTTTTTCACTTAGCATCATGCCCTCCAGTTCCACCCATGTTTTCATGAGTGACAAGATTGCATTTATTTACGACTGAATAGAATCCCGTTCCGCTTGTTTACCATGTGCTCTTTATCCTTTGGACTGTGCATGGACGCTTAAGTGGCCTCCATGTCTTGGCTACTGCAAACAGGACTTCAGTGGACAGAAGGAGTGATGTCTCCCCAACATACTGATTTCATTTCCCACTGGATATATTATACCAAGGAGACTGCTAGAACACTGGTGTTTTGTTTTGGTTTGGGTTAATTTTGAGACACCCCCATGCTTCTTTCCATTCCTAGCTGTGCTTATTCACATTCCCACCCACAGTGCACCAGAGCGCCCCTTTTCCCCCCATACTCACCATAATTTATTATCTTTAACCTTTTTGATACCAGTCATTCATTCAGGGGTGTGGTGATATCTCATAGAGGTGCTGATTTGCAGTTCCTTGATGTTAGTGATTTGAGTGTTTTTTGTTTGTTTTCATGTATCTGTTGAGCATCTGTACATCTTCTTTTGAGAAATGTCTAAGTCTTCTGCCCCTTTAGTCATTGGCTGTGTTGTTCTTGCTTTGTTTCATTTTGATTGTGGGTACTGAGTTGTATTAGTTTCTTGCTCATTCCAGTGTCTTGAAGCATTTCCCCTAGGTTTTCTTCTAGTACTTTCAGAGTTTTGTGTCTTATGTTGAAGTATGCAATGTGTATTGAGTTGCATTTTGTAACTGGTGAGACACAGTGGTCTTCTGCCTGTGAATATGCAATTTCCCCAACACCGTGAATTGAAAAGACTATTTTATTTCCAGCATATGTTCTTAGAAACTTTTCTGGTTTGGGTATCATGGTAATGCTGGCCTTGAAAAATGCATTTGTAAGAATCCCTTCCTATTCAGTATTCTGGAATAATGTAGGAAACACTGGCATCAGTTTGGCAGAACTCAGCAGCGAATCTTCTGATCTTGTGCCTTTCTTTTAATAGGAGGCGTGTATTACTGATCTTCTGAAAGTCTGGCAGCATCCTGCAATGCCTAACCACAGGCTGGTTGCTGTGGACCAGGCATCTGGCCTAACCTGGGTCCAAAGAGAGGCTTGTGGGGACAGACTACTCTCTCTGGGTATTTTCCCGATTCTGCACAACCTGCCAACAGTATATTTAGGACAACAAAGGGCTTGTATTTTGACTAGTATTGAAAGAATAATAGCACACCCATGGCAGATTCCTGGTAAATCTGGACCTGGGTTCCATCCAATGTTGAAATAGCAGAAATGGGTACAGCATCAGAGAAAATAAGCATATGGCTTAGCCTTTCTTGAAGGACAGGCACAAATGAAGACAGATTAGGAAGACTAGCATAAATATCCAATCCTTCCATGCCCAGGTTACAGTGTATACCAACAAGCCCCAAGACCATTGGGGAGAATACATCTCCTCCTAACACTCAAGATCAAGTTTCAGGATGTGACCAGAACGTAAGAAGTAGGGGAGGGGGGACTCACACAGGATTTAAACAGCTGCTTTAAGAACCTCAATGAGCTTGAAGTTAGCACAGAGAAATGTTTCAATACTGTACCAGAGAAACTTAACAAAGAAATAATAGCAATTAAAAAAAATCAAACAGAAATTCTTGATCCAAAAAATATACTTGGCCAAATTAAAAAAAAAAAAACATAGAAGGTCTCAGCAGCAGGATAGATCAAAATGAAGAAAGAATGTAAGACTGAAGAGAGTTTGAAAGTGCACTGTCAAAGGTGAAAAAAATAATAAAGGAGGATGAAAAAAGTGAATTGGAAGTCTGGGACAGTATTAAAGAGCAAATGTTTGATTTATTGAGGTTCAAGAAGGGCTTTGGGTTGCCAAAGGGGTATAAAGTTATTCAAAGAGATAGTAATGGAAAACTTAACACACCTCGAGAAGGATACAAATATCCAGGTACAGGAAATGTGTCAAAGGCAGCCTGTCTATTGACAGCAAAATTAGTTCTACACCAAGACATCTTGTAATCAAGCTTTCAAAAGTGCATGGTAGGGGCCAGGTTTTGGCTCAGTGGCAGAGAACTTACCTAGCATACTTGAGGCACTGACTTTGATCCCGGGCACCACATCAAAATAAACAAAATAACGGTATTGTGTCCATGTACTAAAAAAAAAAAAAAAAATATAGTGCATAGTAAAGGGAAGATGTTCAAGGTTATAAGAGAAAAGAAAAAACACACAGGTATGCCCCAGTTCCCCTGAGAGCTGACTTCTCAGCAGAAACTGACCAGGCCAAGACAGACTGCATGAGATTTTCAAAGTACTAGAAAGAAAAAAAAAAGCCAATTGGAACATGTTACCTAGCAAAGAAGCTCTTTGAAACTGAAGGAGAGATAAAGACATTCCCGAATAAATAGAAGCTGAGACAGTATATCCCTACTAGGCCTGCTCTGTAAGAAAGGCTAAAGGAAGTTCCTGGGGCTCAAATGAAGAGGTGGTAACGAATTAGAAGAAAACAAGGAAGGTACGAAACTCACTGAGAAGAGTAACTATAAAAGGACG
The DNA here is from genome assembly GCF_045843805.1 of Urocitellus parryii. NCBI lineage: Eukaryota > Metazoa > Chordata > Mammalia > Rodentia > Sciuridae > Urocitellus > Urocitellus parryii. The sequence continues at coordinate 515,620 of NW_027554068.1, forward strand.
CTCTAATTTTGTAAGCATGATGCATAAGGCAGTCATAATTTTAGTATGAAAACTTAATTAAAAAATAGTAGCTACACTGATATGTTAACAGATAGACAAACTAGATAAACCCTTAGCTAGACCAAGAACAAAAGAGAAAAGCCTCAGATAAATAAAGAGATGAAAAGGGAGAGATGGCAACTGATACCACTGCAATGCAGAAGATCATTAGAAATGATGATGGATGGCTACATGCCAAGAAATTTGATAATATAGAAGGAATGGACAAATTCCCAGAAAGCTGTGCCTTAATGTGACTGAACCATGCAAATACAGAACACCTATTCCAATAGACAGTCCCTATGTCAGCTGGACTGATGCTGAAACAGTCACTCTGGAATCTCAGCTAAGGTGACCTGCGCAGTCTCAGGGAATCCCTCGGGTGCAGGTCACAGCTGGCAGTGGTGCTGATACATGAGTCCATTCCACTGGGATCCAGGTTTCTGCCTGGTATCCAGGCAATTCTAGAGCCCAATCTGTGGGCCCTGGCCTGGACATACCTGCGCTGCCCGAGGTTGCTGGATGGGTGGTGGAGACAGTCCCCAGACCACCAAGACTGGTGGTAAGCTGGGCTGCACCTGAGTCTCACAGCCACAAGGGGCCTGCAGTGTGTCAGGAGGCTGGCAGGTGTGCTCAGGCCCACCACGAAGCTGGCAGTGGTGCAGGCCCCTGGCACTCAGGTGTTCCCCACCTGCCGCTGCTGATGCTGCTCCCAAGTCTCTATGAGCTCTGTCTGTGGGACCTTCAGTTTCTGTGAGGTGCTGGGTCTCAGAAGGGCAGAACTGGCACTTGGCTCCAAGACAAAGCTCAGTGCCAGCTCTTGTGCCCTGCTGCCCAGTGGGTGGTGTCCTGATTCCGGCCCTGTAGCCTGAGGTTGGGGAGGGGTGGTGGCTTCCTCAGCCACCTACCTGAGGCAGTTCCTGCAGCTCAGTCCTGGGCATTAGCCTGGCAGTAGGTGTCTTGAGGTTTTACTCAGCGCTGAGTTTCACTGTAACAGGGTTAGGGTTTCAAGCCAGAGGCCCAAACCTAATTCTCTCTCCCTTCCCCAGGTGGGAGGGCTTTCTCTCTAAGAGAAGATAGGCGAGGGTTGGCCACGCATTCCCCCACTGCTTTCTTCAATATGCCTTTTGTTTCCTTTTACTGAAGGTCGGTACTGAAGCCTCTCACCTGATTTCCTTATCTCTACTGAAAGCAGTTCCGGTTGGGTGTGTGGGAGACTCCCCTCTTAAATTAAGTTTCCATCTCGCAAGAACACCACGGAATCCCTTACCCCTCCCCTTCCTCTCCGAAAAGCTCCAAAGTTTTCTCAACCAATCCCTGCTGGACAGTGTCCGCTCGCCAGCCAATCAGCACCCGCCACGTTGCCTACACGCAACCCTTCTTAAGCGGAAGCTTGTAACTCAGGCTCTCTGCCTGCTTCCCCTTATTTCTCTCTTCTCACTTCCTCTCCCTCTCTGCCCTCCTCCTCTCCTCTCTCTGCCTCTCCATTTCTTCCCCTTTGGGCAGCCCTCCCCCCAATAGATCTCTTGGTTGAATCTCCATCTTCGGTGAGTCGCTGGCCTTTCAGTTCCCCTTTGGGGTGTCTTTCTTGAGGAGGCTCTTACCCCAATGCCATCTTGCTCTACTTCCTCCAAGCTCACTTCCTCATCCAGCATGATGCTGTGAAATCTCCCAGAGTGCCATGCAGCTTACCAATTAAAAAAAAGAGATAAGAAGAAAAAGAAATGAAAATAGTAGCATTTTTTGTTATTGTTTTTGTTAGCTAATACTTGGTAGGCATTGCACAATACCCCTCTTTGTGAGGTATGAAAATTTAAAACTGGCAAACGCATCACAGGAAAACAAGGAAGCAATCTGACAATCTGGCCAGTTCCCCACAGGAAGATTTAGAAAAGCATAGTACATAGTAGAGTAGGACATTCGGTGGTAGTAGTTTCTGGATCAAACTCTTATTATTTCCCAAATAAGTAATCTCTTTTAAAAGCAAACAACAACAACAACAACAACAAAAAACCCCTACAGTGAGGAACCTGTAACACAGGCCGTTTTGAACTGAAATATAAGGACCACCCTGCATGCAAGAGGACAATGTAGGACTGAACAATACAAAAAAAAAAAAAAAAAAAAAAAAAAAAAACAACGCAAGCCCTTTTCCCAAATCAATATGAAGCAAAGGGAATTTAAAAAATTCATTATTCCTTTTGGGAAAAAAAAACATGAAGTTCTTAACTCCAGCTGGGACCAGAAGTTAAAATCTCCAGAAAACCAGAGGAAAGACAGGTCTTATGATGTGCCCACCTCCTTTGGAAGTTGGAAATAGGACCATTCAGTAGAAATTTATTTAGAAAAGATTTTATTCTAGCATTGTCAGGCCTAATGTATTTTAAATTGCTGATTAGAAAATGAAAAAATATCAATCATTTTTAATAAACCCCAATCACACCCAGGATCAAATATCCATCATTCTGTACAACTGTGATATCATGATGGAGCATGGCTTTCGTGTTCATTAGAACTGGGTGGTCTTCTTCCTGTTCACAAAATCTAGTATCTGGCCTGGGCCATGGTGAATTATCAGTAAGTTCTTCTGGAACAAGTTAATATCATGTAAACACATTTGACCATGTTCTTTCTCTCATGTTTCAATCAACTTTTCGTGATTCCAAGGGGGGGGGGGAAGCAGTTTCTCTCAGGAAAAAAAATCCTGCTATAATAAAATCAGAAGAAAAAATGTACTAAAAACAAGAGCCACATGATATACATAGCTTCTGTTTATTCCAGATAGAGGATGCACAAATTCTTTCACTGTTTTCCCAAATACTGGTTGGATCATTTACAATGTGACGATCAGGTTATTAAATCCCACTATGAAATATATGCAAGGTATGGACCCTGTTTTTGAGAAACCTACTGTCTGGCAGGTAAAACAAGAAGGCAATTATAATTCTATAGGAAACCTCATAGAGAAGTGAGAAACTTGGACACAAAATGAATAATCCCCTACATATACACAAAAATATTCTGATGGGGAAAAAATAAGATATATAAATCCTAGATGATTTTTAGCTTAAAATATAACAAAACAGGAAAGAAGAAAATATTTTCCATGTCAAAAGTTCAATAGTAGTTTTCTTAATATTGATCCTGAATAATGAAACATGTCTGCTTTGTAAACATCTGGGAGATACATTTGATTTTGGATAAGACATCTAGGGCAACACAAAGATTATAACTTCAAATTAGCTATGATAAAGTTATTAACTGCTGAACTAGATATAATCAAGTTTTGAATACAAAACTAATATTTGCCATGCTCTGAAGTTATGAATACATCCAATAAAAAGAAAAATTGAGCAGAAGTTAATAATTGAGTTAATCATTTGTTACTCATTTGATTTCCCACAGAAGGGCCCAGTCTGTGCCTAGGTTTTTAGAGTTCTTTTATCTTACTCCAAAACAAATATTTCTTTCAGTTTAATATGCAAATCTAGCTATTCAGTAAAATTTATGCTTCTTTGTGCTTAATTTTGTTCTAAGAATTTTATCAAGACTGATGCCTAAGATTTTTAAAAATACAGAGATTTTTCATCTTAAAAATAAATTTGAGCATATGATAGTCCTCACTTGTCCGTATTTCTCAAACCAAAGCTTTGTTCAGGATTACTGCATTGTTTCTGAACCAGCTCCCTACCAACACCTTTGATTAAAAAAAAAAAAAAAAACATATTTTAAGGACAGTGTTAAGAAAAATTATTAGGAAAACTATCTTTAGCAAGTCTTTACAACAACCTGTTAGACTTGTGTCACAGTCTTCAGGTAAATAACTTCAAAAGTTTTCTACTTACACAAGCAGAAGACACTGACCAACATAATAAGCATTTTCTGAATGGTTATGAAAATATGAAATTCATTTCACATATAAAAGAGCCAAAAGAAGAATGTAACATAGGGAAGTCTTCAAAGCTACTGTCACCAGCATAAAATTCCAAAAGTGAAATCTTTAAACCATATTGTCTAACTTCAATTTTCCAATGCCTTAATGCCTACATTAATTTTGCCAAAAAAGTACTCTACTAGAAAAGAGTGAATGTTTCCTTATTCTTCATAATTTTTGTCTAAAGTATGAAATATTTCAATTATATGAAAGCCATGCAGAATTGTAGAGAAACTTTGTCTAAATTGCTCTAATTCTCTTTGTTAAGAAATAAAACACTACACATTGCATAAATAGTCGAAACCGGAGGAATGTAATTTGCTCGACATGACCACTATCCTGACTCTGGAAGGTGTACATTCAGACTGCTTTGTATATTATTATTTTTATATTAAAAATCATTAACACTAGTTGGCATTTTATGATTCAGGACTTCAAATAATTAAAAGTGTGTTGTGAATACTCCCTTGCAACTTTTACCAACGCAGCATTGGGCTTTGAGACTCATATATTCATTCTATCTCATGTTGATTTGGTTCATTTACTTTAACTGCAGTGTAGCTCTTTCTAATTTGGGCATGTACAATCTATTATTGCAATTCTTTACTGAAGAATACTTGGGTTATTGGGAGTTTTATTATTATAAAATATGTTTATAAACAAGTTTTTAACAAGAGAGCTATTTGAACTATCTAACATGAATAATTGGGGTATTGCCCAATATGAATAGATTCCAAACAACTCAGAATCAGCTGTCCATAAGGAAAATTGAATTATAACAGGGTACACTGGATCATGATCAGTCCTGACTATGGGAATAGAGAAATATTTTTTCTAGACTAATTACAAAACAAATTAAACTATCATTCAAAAATATTTATATTTCAAATTTTGCCATTTGGCCAAATTATTACTTTAAATTCCACCTGTCTTTCTCCCTTAGTGGGGCTGAGAATCTTTAATATGCTGTTTCTAATTGTATGTCTTCAAAAAGGTAATAATTCATCTGCTTCCTTCACTGTGTTCTCCAGGGGTGTTCATCTACTGGTGTACAAGAGCTCCTCGTATAGTCTCATGATTAATCTTTTACAGATGTTTTTCCCAAATCATTCCTTTAATATGTCTTGAGTCATTTGTATTGCAGACGCCTTGTTTTATCTTCACGTGACATCTATTAAAAATGAAATATTGCTTTGTCCAGTGTGATTTATTGTGCATGATATTCATCCCAAGGGCTTTAAAAATATTATTTTATTTTGAATTGACAGATAAAATTGTACACATCTATGGGTTGTACTGTGATATTGCAATGTATGTCTACCATGTGTAATGATCAGGTCAGATTAATTGGTGCATCCATCACCTCATGCACTTACCATTTCAAAAAATTCTCTCCAATCTTTTGAAATAAGTAATTAGTTATTGGCTCCCTGGTTACACTACTGTGCTCTAGAATATAGAGGCTACTTCTGCTCCCCAACTGCACCCTGGCTTATCACCCTTTTTTCACACTGCTTTCCACACCCTACCCTGCATCTGGTAATCCCTGTTCAACTCTCTACTTTTGTGAGATTGACTTTTTATTTATTTATTTATTTTTACATTTTACACATAAAAATGTATGGAATTTTTCCTTCTGTGAATGACTTATTTTGCTAACATGATGCTCCCTAGTTCCATCCACGTTGCTGACAAATGACAGGATTTCATTCCTTTTATGGCTGGATAATATTCCATCGTGCATATATGTCACATATATGTCACATTTGCACATTCACGGACACCTTGGCTGATTCTGTACCTCGACTGCAATAAACACTGAAATACACTTGTCTCTTCAAACTGAGTTCATTTTCTTTGGAGATATATATATATATATATATATATATATATATATATATATATATATATATATATATCTGTAGTGGGGTTGCTGAATGATATCTTATCACATTACTTTTAACCTCAGACACACACTTGATTTTTCATATGCTTAAAAACAAATTTTTATTTTTTTGTTGGGGGGGGGGGATGCCAGGGATTGAGCTCAGGGGCACTCAATCTCTGAGCCACGTCCTCAGCTCAGCCCTATTTTGTATTTTATTTAGAGTCAGGGTCTCACTGAGTTGCTTAGCACCTCACTTTTTGCTGAGGCTGGCTTTGAACTCATGATCTTGCCTCAGCCTCCAGAGCTGCTGGGATTTACAGGCATGTCTCACCATGCCAGGCTTTTTGTCTTTTTAAAACAAAACAAACAAACAAACAAAAAAAATGTTTCAAACTCTCTTAAATCTGTTTGGATTGTCAAATGTTATTTCCTCTCATAACATTAGGGCTCTTTTCCTCAGAAGTGGTCAAATTAGACTCATCTGATTTTTCCTCGTTAACAAATTCCCTACCATTTCCCAAACTTTTTTATTTTCTTCCAGAATTGTTTTGTACTTGGTCTCTTTCCTATAATTTTTAAATTTGTCTGAGGGTTATGGAATTATGTGTGCAGTTGACCAATTTTATCTAAACTCTTTGACTTTTCCAATATATTTTTCCATACAAAAAGGCTAATTGTCAGAGAGATTAACTAACCACACCTGGAAGCTATCTGCATAGCACAATTTTACAAATTAAAATGAAAAAAAAATGCCATTTTACTAGAGGAAGTCCTCCAGAAGACAGATACCAAGAAGGGATTAAATTTGCAAGGATTAAGGGAACCACTTAAGTCTGAAAATGGGAGGGAGCAGGGAAAAGCAGGAAAAGTTGATAAACCCTGAGCCAAGACTCTAAGACCTAATGGGAAGAAGGATGGACCTTGGACAGAGGCATCCTCAGTTGTAGGAAACCTGGAGAAAAAGCCAAGGTCAGCCATCCTCTGAGATTCCTGCACTTCCCAGGAATGGGTCTGTCCCAGGTGGGAGCAGCCCAGGTGGCCTGAAGCCTTAGCAGACACATTGGGGGAGTCTCTAGGTTTTCAAAGCTACTCAAGTGAGGTCTCTGCAGCTGGAGGACTGCAGGGCTCCTGTTCCTAGTGGCCAGAGTGATCTGTATGTTGTCCCTGTTTTGCTCACACAGTTCTGCTATTTGAACTTCATCAAGCTTCGTTAAATACGTTTCCGCTCTTTCAGTCCATAACTTTCCCTATGGGAAGCGCTGTGTCAGAACATTATATTCGGAACAGTAACTACAGGATGTTGGTCATTGATTTTATGGTGAAACTATGGATTACTAATTTCACATGACAATACCTCTATTCCTTGCAATTTATTCAATTAGAATATGGATAATAGAAAAGCACCAATTGTTTTTTTTTTTTTTTCATCTTAATTGACAAATATCAGGAGAACCAAAAGGCATTTTTAATTCTTTCCATGAAGGTGATGAACAGGTAAAAATCTAAACTAAACCTGGTTCCATTCCATAAATGAAATCTAAACTAAATCCAGTTTAGTTCCATAAATAAATTTTTAAAAATTACAAATAAAAAACACCCCATTGGGTCAATAAAACTCATGATCAGTAGCTTGCCTAAAATTTCTAGATGCTAATTTTATAAATGACCTACTCTGTGCCATAAAACATTCCTCAGGTCTCTGTATCTGTGTTCTTCTTTGGACTCTCTTCTTTTCCCAGTGACTTATTATCAATTTACTTCTGCATTACTAATTTATTTCAGCCGAGTCTTCATTTCCTCTTATGTTTTCTGCTCCTTTCTAAAACTGTGATGGTTTCATGGCTTTAGTATTAAAGTTTTCTGAGACAAGTAAGATGTTCCAGGTAGAGTGCTCAGCCATTGAGAGAGGTGGAGAGTCACCTTCTCCTCGGGGGGTCATGACATGAGGCCTCTTCAACCCCAAATATCACACCAATTCTCTTCCTGGCAGTACAGACTGAGAATCCACCTCTAATTTGCTACCCACAATCACTTTTACCTCCACCCCGTCTCCCCTGGATGTCTGGGACATGTAGTGAAATCCAACATACTTCCATCCCTTCTCATTGACCTCATCCCACTTAACAAAGGACACTCTTCATAGAGTGAGCCACCTGTATGTTGGATCTGTATCTGCTTTATTTCCCTAAACTCTTGCTTATAATTTAAACAATAATAATATATCTATGAAAATCTTGTGGCTGAGTACATGGCAAGCTTTGATTTTATTTGATACATGCATGGCAAATTAAAGATATTAGAATGGATTTCTTTCTTCTCCACCTTTCTTCAAGATTCCCAGTAAATTTTAGCTCTGCTGATTATTTAGATATATGTTATCTTTTACTAAGTAGAATTTCTTATTTTGAAAAGTCAATGTACACTCATTAAACAAATCAGAAAATATTTTAAAAAATACATGTTCACATACACACAAGAAATAGATCCTAAGTCTTATGTGTGTTCATGTAGATACACATTTATATGTAATGTACACATATATAGCTCAGTCATAAGTTCAACCATCATATAAATACATCCAGTAATTCTAAGTATTCACAATTCATACTTTTAGGGATCACACATATGCATTTATATTTTTAGGTATTCTATGTGTTGGTGCATATATATGCATAATTGCAATCCTGCTCATGCCCTTTCTTATAGATTTAAACATATGGGTTTCTGAACAGAGAGAAGCTAATATAACTCCTGAGTGAACTTGTGAAATGCTCACCAACATTCCCTTATGTTTTTCTCTTTTTTCATTCTCTCCTTTGCAAGAATTCTGACTTGAAACAATCAAAGGGCTACACTTTCTGCCCAAGAATTTGCATACTTCTGGTCCATAGCTAAAAGGAGGCAATGTGTTCAGAACATTTGCAAAATGCCACCTTAATTTTTTTTTTTCCTGGAAATGTTGAGACAATGATCTTCTTTCTGAGCCAAAGGGAGGCTGGACAGAGATCTCTTAAAATGTGTCTTAAAAATGTGGGCTGAAAGAATGAAAGAAAACATGAACTTCTAGAAAGACAGCCTAGAACATGGAGCATCTCAAGGTCATCATATTGGAGGGCTGGGAGGGACCTCTAATACCTAGCAGATGAAATGGTCAGTCACCTAAGGAAGAAACCTGGAAGGATTAGAGACAGAGAAAGGGTTTAATCAAAATGTGATAATTTATATGGAGTTGAAGTCATAGTTGAGTGCTCATTTCTGCTCTGCCATCTTTCATTAGATTTCATGCACTGGACACCCAGGTCTCATGTCCTGGTAATGATGTGGAGCAAGAACAGCTCTCAGGTAAGACTAGTGGGAATTTAAATTGGTAAAACATCCTTTGAGAACTGGCAGTATCTACTGATGTTTAGCCCATTCTCTGAATCAGGCATCCTCCACAAGAGCTAGCTCCAGCAGCAGTGCAGATGTGAGTTTACCAAACACAAACAAAACCACACAAAACTTTTATAGCACCATTCGTTTATAGCACAAGGCAAAAAACAGTTCAAATGTTCATCCTGGAGAAATGAGCAAATGATGAATCATTCCAAAATAGAGTACTATATGATAGTGGAAATTAGAAAGATAAAAGACCAAACTGGAATTGAAAGCACAATGTTTAGCAAAATGAGTCGGTCTCTGCAAAATTCCAAGTATATGAAGTTCAAAGAAAGAGAAAAAACTGAACCCATAGGATTAGAGATCAAGATAGTGGTTCCCACTCTGTCCCAAGTGACAGAGAGGCTTCTTCGGTGCCAATATTATTCCGATTTTTAATCTGTTTGGATCCCCAAATGGTGTCCAATCTATGGATCATCAACTATCTGGGCACTTACTTATGATTCAAATGTACATAATATTTCAAATAAAAGTTTAGTGTAAGAGAGAGAATATGTGATAGAACTTAGCCAGCATGTGCTCTCTGCTCCTGTGACAGGATTCCCACCTGGAACACAGATGCGAGTTATGGATGGGCAACAGTCATATTGATGCCAGGAGGATGAAAACTGGATCCAAAGATGCTACCATGGAAGGATAGAGTGCTTCTGTCTCTCATGACAGCGTCAATTAACTGTGCAAAGCTGGGCACATATTTCCAACTTCTTGTTGCCTGAGATGGGGGAACTCTTGGCATGTTTTGGATACCCTTTACTAGACTTGTTGCTTGCTATCAGATGTGATTCCTAGCTCATACACACTTTTTGACTGTTTCCTTTCATTTTAGCAGCCTCATCACAGGTAGGTGCACTTGACCGCTTTGGGCAAAGGAATCATAATGGTGGGAAATGTTTACACTGAAGTTTAAAAGAAGGCAGAGGCTTTCTTTGTTATTTTCTATCCACGTTCCATTGTGTGGGAGAGAGAAAAAAAACTGATATATTCAGACCACACACAATATGTACCAGTTTTCTGGAAGAACACAACATGATTTGCATTCTCCTCACATGTTGATGAGGGCTTTGACTATTCTCCATTTGCCTGCAACAGGGTTAATTATAATCAATTGTTTGTATCCCCTCTACACTCTGTGTGAGGTGTTTGAGCCCAAGGACCTGGTTATAACCTCAGCAATTAGCAGAGTTTTGTAAAGAAACACAATGCCCCATTTATATTTGCTAAGTGTTGCCTGAATGCATTAAAGACCGGTGCTAACCCTACAGTGTGTATGGGGTGTGCTGTCGGCTCTCTGCCGTGTCGGACTACCACGGATTAATCACCCCTTTTCTTTTTCAGCATTAACTTAAGTTTTTCTCTAAAAGACCAGATTGTAAATGTTTTCAGCTTGGCAGGCCAAACATTCTTAGCCACAAAAATCAACTCTGCCGATGGAACACAAAAGCGGTATAGACAATGTGTACACGGAGAGGTGTTGCTTTGTTTCAAAAAAGATTAATAGAGAATCGGCCAGAATTCAGACTTGACTGGGGGCCATACTTTCTCAACCCTGGTGTGTGTGTGTGTGGGGGGGGGAGATGACAGAGAGAGCTGATTGTAAGTGAAATTCCAAATATGCACTGTTAACTAATGAAGGGAAGGGGATCAGAAACATCTACTCCATGCTCTATGATAAACTGAAAGATTTGGAGGTTAGAGAATGTCACCAAATTCATTCTGTTTGACCACTCCCTCCTCCTCAGGAATTTGAATCTGGAGCAAGTCACGGGAGGAAGAAGAGAAAGGAGAAAGTCATTTAGTGTAGCCTTGGGGAGGAGTTGAACTGGCACGTGGAGTCTCTCTCTGCTTCCTGATAATCATGTGAGCCACTTCCCTGCACCATACTCTTCCACCATGACGTCCTGCCTCACCTCCTGCCCCAAGCAATGAAGCTGGCTGACTATGAATTGAGACTGGGAGCCCCTAAATAAACTTAACCTCCTCTACAATTGTTCTTGTTGGGTCTTTCAGTCCCAGCAGCAAGAAAGCTGACTAAAACACTCCCCACTTGAAATATCCAGATACTGTCAGCAGAGCCCATTGTATGAGTTTCTAGGAGGGAGCACCACACACATCCTGCACCTGGCCCTTCCCCTCCCCTTGCACATGCGGTCCCAGAGGGGTGAGTGCAGGCTCCTGTGGAAATGTGCACCCTGCCCGTCCTTGTGAGATGCAGGACCTCATCAAATACATCGTATTTCCTGCTCTGCTCGTCTGCAGGTTTACGACTGACAGCATAGAGGGGTCAACTCCTTGTGCTTCAGGAGGCAAGTCAGTCTAAGTCACAAGTCCTATGTCAGGCATCTCATCCACCCACCAGGAAGAAGGGACCATTTTGCACAACCCCATTTACATAACTCCATTGTCTTACTTTAAAATAACTTCAGAGGCCAGAGGCCAGGCAGGAAGAAAGAGTGATGTTACTGAGCACTCTCAGGGACACCAAGACTATTGAATACCAAATGATTACCATATATATAATATAAATATATGATATGTATATTATATATGGTATATGGATTATAACATATAATATATAAATATATATATATATATATATATATATATGTGTGTGTGTGTATATATGTGTGTGTATATATATATATATATATATATATATATATATATATATATATATATTAGGACTTCTAAGAATATACATATAAATATATTTTTAGGGCAAAGTTTACTTAGGTGTTCATGGTTTCAGAGGTCTCAATCATAGACAGCCAGCTCCATTTGTTGGGGCAGGAGGTGAGGCAGGATTATATATCACAAATATAATATATATAAAAGCCAAATTCTTGCCCGGGGGACACAACCCTTTGAGATTTTTCTTGATGGTTAATCAATGTAATCAGCACAGCATCAAACCTTTTTCTAAATGATCACCCAGAATGCCTGGGATGGAGAGACCAGCTCCACACAAATCCTAGGGTCTTTGTTAGTGAGATCCTGAAAAGAACTGGGTCGGGAGTCATTTTTCTGATTAAAGTTCCATTAGTCTTGGAAAATTTACATACAACGAGACACAGCTTGTTCCCTGCTTATGGACCAAGGAGTTGAACGCTTAAGGAGCGAGGTGTGATCCCTGCCTATTTCAGCAGGTGCTTAAAGCCCTCCGTTTGACTCTTTCATGGAGCAGAGATGAGGGATGATCTGGTTAAACACATCCTGGAAGACAACTTTCGTAAGATGTATCTCAGATTTCTGGTACCCCTATCCGAGGTCCATCTCTGCCCAGCTAATAGCCCTCTGACACTGTTTTTCTTACTCGGGAAAATGTTCTTTGATAATTTCCAGGTTACATTTTCTAATTGATTTTTTTTTACACTTTACCCTCTGAAACTAGATTTTGGTAATTTAGTATGGCTACAGTAAGAATTAGTAGTCAGCATACATTTCATTCACAGCCCCTAAAAATTGTAATTATCTGATGCATGATATAGAATATATTTCAGGAACTGTGAGGCTATTAATAAGTGGATTGGGTTGTCACAGATTACAGTATGATTATATCTTAACTCTAAAAGTACAAGTCTGTGTTTTAAACCTTAGCTAAGGAAAGAAAGGGAATGAGAAATAAGGTTTCATAGCAAAAAAAAAGTGAGTTTTAGGATTTCTAAACAAATTAGCAATTTGAATATCCAATTCAAAATAATGTTCTCAAATATTACATTTTCTAGTATTCTTTTAAACATGTCATTATTTTTTGTTTCTAAACCTGATTGATGTTCAGGCAAACATATGACACCTAGTGTGGGCTACTGAATCCTATCTTATCAAATCTTAAAAATGTTCAGAAAGAGGTAATTCTCAAAATTGTGTTTTTCCATATCCACACACATAAAAAAATCTATCGTGTGTATCTTACCTCAAAAGGGTTAGAGAAAAGCTCTAATGATACCCAAAAACTGTTGGAGCTATAAACAAAAGCATGACATGTAAGTAAATTCTCACAAAAGCATTAGAAGACCAATAAAAATAATTGCTACAGGTTCTCGACTGAAATTCTTCCCTTTTTATTAACATATTAATAACACATATCTTCATGCATTTTTTTTTCAATTTCTAGAACTCCTTGCAGGCAGATTTCTCTCAGTCGCTTAATAGAGAACATTGTGCAAGACGTAAAAAAAAAAAAAAAAAAAAATAGAAATATACCTGCCTTGAAACTGCTATCCAGAGTAAATATTTACAACCTACCAAGCCGGCATTGATTTTTATAGAGTGAATGCAAACACAAAATCGAAAACTCATTCTCTTCTTTGACACAAAAGTATGTGCAATAGACACTTTGAGCAGAGAAGTTGGCTAGTATAACCAAGCTAAACAAGACGCATGCCTGGTGTTTTACTGCATTCTGTGAAAATCCTTCCATGAAAATAAAAAAAATAAATAAAAAATAAAAAAAAGATCTGCAATAGAAGAAATCACAGTTTCTGAAAGTTTTCTTTAATTATATACCTTATGTCATTTTTATGTTTACCACGTTATAAACCATTCTATATATTACCAAAAGGGGGGGGGAAAAGTATACTTCAAACTTATGAGCAAATGCAAGCGGTTTTACAAATTCCATTCCAGAGTAGTAATAAATGCCTCCATGATTTATAGAGTGTGTTCGAAGTAAGAAAACCCGAAGAAGTCACATGAAATCCTCTATTCGAACCTATATTTTTAAAAGGCTGCAGTTACCTATTAATATTCTTATCTTAATTTGATTTTTGCTCCAGGAAAACTAAATGAGAGATTGGATGGTCTTAGGAGCTTTTTCTTGTTGGCCCAAACCACCATCCTATACAACACACGTACAAAAAAAAAAAAAAAAAAAAAAAAAAATCAACTCCCAGTACCATCTGTAAGAACAGTGCAGGGACAGCTAAAAAGTTTTAATTTCCCAGTGCCACCATCAAGCCACAGCTGCAGGAGCTGCCCTGAGTCACGGGGAACACTCCACTTGCTTTTGTTCTCAGGCTTTGGCAAGGCACACTCTTCCGGAGAGGTGAACTTGGCATCATAAATGTGAAGTGCCATTTTACTACTCTCTCCTGCCCTTGAGCAAGATTAAGAATCAACAAACTTCCATATATGCTAAGAGATATTGCTCACCGGCAGAACCACGCGGGGCTTCATCTAAGAGTTACTTACTCTACTCATTCTAAGAGTTACCAACTGAACAATATGTGAGGGTTTGCTTTGTAATTTAATTAAAAAAAAATATTGAATGGAGAGTTGCTTCTATGTCTCCTCTTATGCCAAGCAGCCAACCTGTGGCCACATCTGGTAGGTTCTCTCTCTGAAATAAGCCCTCCCTGCTTTCATTTCTGTGATTCTAGAAATTCAGAAATCATTCTCTGGGTCCTCCTAAGTTCACACATTAGACGCTCCATCCACCCAACAATGTTGAAAGTTGATCTGGTCCTGAGGTCTCTCCTCCATGAATGGATTGATGCCATCATTGTGGGAATGGCTTCCTAATACAAGGATAAGTTCAGCCCTCCTTCCTGTCTTTTGCCTGGCTCCCTGCCTGGCTCCCTACCTGGCTCCCGTCCACCATGGGGACATGCAGCAGGAAGTACTTCTTGCATCTACTTTCTCAGTAGATACTTTCTGATATTGGGATTCCCATGTTCCAGAATAATGAGAAAGAAAATCCCTATTATTTATGCATTCCCCACTCAGTCTGCAATATTCTATCTTGCAGCATAAAATGAGTAATAAGATACTTTATTAGTTTGCTGAGACTGCCATGACAAAGGACCATAGGCTTCGTGGCCTGAACAACAGAAAGGTATTTTCTCACCATCCTGGAGGCTGGAAGTCCAAGATCAAGGGTGAGTGTGTCTTCTCTCGGTGCTGTCAGATGGCTTCCTCTGGCCCTGTCCTCACACGGGCTTTCCTCTGTTCACCTGTGCCCTGGGTAAACATGTGTTTGTGTCCAAATCTCCTCTTATAACCACAGGTTGAATTAGGGTCCATTCTAATATTTTAACTTGATTACCTCTTGAAAAGGCATCATTTCTACACAGTTACATTCTGGGAAACCGTGGTCAGGGCTTCCATATGTGAATTTTAATGGAACACAAATCTGCCCACAACCCTCTTTAGTTTGTTTATTTGTTTGTTTTTTTCTTTATTTAGAACTACTTTTCCAAACAAATGTTTCTACCTTTGTCACATCTCTCTGGTCACATCTCTCTCACTGAATATTTTTTCATGACTTCCCCCATCACTCAGGAGAAGACCTCATTTATAGCCAGTAGTGTTCAAGACATCTTATTTCCCAGCTTTCCTTTCCAAGCCCCAAACCACTTTCACATTGCAATCTGCAAAACAACTCAAAATATGGGTGTTCCCCCTTCCCAATAAGGCACATCTTCTCTCTATTGCTCTACATCTGTTCCCAGATCAAATGCTAACTCCTAGATCAAGCTTATTTTTGTCCTTCACTCCTAAGACACTCATACCCCATCACTGGCTAACAGTTTCCTTTATCTGTAAATCCACTCCAGATCCCAAGGGGTTTGGAGAACCTCCTGCCCTAGCTGTCAATCCATGCAGGTAATTTGGGCTCACAATAATCCTCCTGATCACACATGTGAGTAGAGGACCCAGCTCTGGCCAAGGAATGGATTGCCTCTCCCAGGCTGTAGGTATATGGTATAAAGAACATTCATTATCTAATAATTTCTGGGATTTCTGCTGGGACACCAGAGGAAGAAAGGGAAGCTATTTTAGTCAAGGTTGTTAAATTAGTAAAAATGAACCTGGGGCTACCAGCACTTCATCACCCAGCAGGGTAAATAAAAACAAATCAAACCCTGGAAATCGCTTATTTAAACAGCAGAACATCAGTGTTTCAGAGCAATCATAAATACTACCAAAGAGAATATATTACTTATAAAGCTATGACTACTAGCACACTTCTCATCATGACAATAGACACAAAGGAGTTATATCATTAAGGTATTAAAGAAAAATAATGGTATACCTAGAATTCTATAGTGGGCTCATGCAGGAATAGAGAATAAAATTAAGGACTTGTCAGACACATAATGGCCAAGATAATTTACCACCCACAGACCTTATAGAAAATACTACTAAAGGATATGCTTTACCCAGAAGAAATGGTCCACAAGTTAAAGGGAAGTACAGATGATAACAGCAAAAACACTCTGATTTAAATTATGCTAAGGTGTTATTTTATGCACAAAGATGATTGAGAAAAATAATTGTGTTGTGGGAAATGTGCCATCAACTATGTCTGGAAATATGTTAATTTATTGCAGATGTGAGTATAAATGGATATGACCACTCAGGAAAACCATTTGGTGGTGTCTATTAAACATAAGAATATTCCATGATCAAGACATTACTAGTTGCATGCCTGATAGAAAAGCACATATTTTATCAAGGAAAAGAGTATGATACTATGCACAGCAGAGGTCTTAATATCCAGAAACTGAAAATAAGCCTAATTTATGTGTCTACACCCAAAGGTATAAATACATTATGTAACATTCATTGAATGGAATATTCTACATCCATGAACACTATTAGCTTTTGCTCACTGGAACAAATACCTGAGCTAATCAACTTCTAAAGGAAATAGGATGTCTTTGAGAGTTTTGGATGTTTCATTCCATGGCACATCATGGTGGGGGCTGCATGGAAGCACAAACCATGCACCACATTGATTGGAAGTAAAAAAGTAGAGGAAGCAACTGGGATCCCATGATCCCCTTTCAGGGCACACCCCAATGACCTAAAGGCCTCCCACTAGACCCTACCTCTTAAAGTTTCTTCTACCTGTCAGTAGTACCAAACTGGAGACTAAGCCACGGACACTTGAGACTTTGGGGGAGATTTAAGATCCAAACTATACCAAGAATAAACTAATAATAAACAATAATATGGGTGGCTATCACCAGCATCATGCTAAACAAAAATGTGAGATGATAATGATCACATGATTAGATTTCTCTGTTCACATGAAGTTAAAGGATGGGCAAAGCTACTCCACAGGGGTAGATGTTGTCTCATGTATATCTAAAATCAACAAATTATAAAAGTATGTGTGTGTGTGTGCACGCACTCACATGCACATGTGCAATAGTAACAAAAGAAATGAAATAATTTGTCCAAATATATTTTCTGGGAGTAAAAACAGATATGTGATCACATATTAGTGATGAAATTACTTCATTTAATTTTCTGTTTTCTGATTTTTAAACACTAAATATTTACAATGGAATTGAGGATAATATTTCTAAGATAATACTGGTAATATTTAGTCATAAATTCTTTTGAATCTCTCAACTGCCTCACTGAAAAAAATTACTTCCCTGATATTACTGTTTTCCTGTGAAATTAATAAGTTACTTAAAAATTAAATGCCAAGAAGACAAGACATGATAAGAGAATATAACGAGAAGAAAATTGCTTCGGAAAAAAAAAAAAAAAACAATGGCACAATAGCAAAAGATCTGATATTCACATCGTTGCAATACCAAAGATAGGAGAAAAAATATGGGGGCTGAAAGAATATTTGAAGAAATAATGGTTGATCTTCACAAATTTGGTTAAAGAAAATGACTAGCCTGTGAATTTAGGAGAAAAGCAATTAGGAATGGACCTAAAGAAACCCATGCTAAGGCATACCATAATAAAACTTCACAAAAATTAGAGAGTAAGAAAAGATCTTGAAAGCAACCAGAGAGAAATAAAACATTTACAACTGGGAATACCAAACCTAATAACAGTAGGACCTCTCAGCTGTTACTCTTTCTCATTAGAAGAGGTAGTACAATATTTTGCAAGCATTGAAATAAAAGACACATCAAAAGTGAGTTCTATATTTGTTGAAAACTATTGTTAAGGAATGAAGGGGGAGTTGAAACCACCATCAAAGGAAAATTAGGAGAATTTATTGTTCACAGACCTAAGACTGATTAGAGAAAGTTCAACAAACATAAAGAAAATTATTTTTTAAATGGAACCTAAGCATCAGCAGAGACAAAGCAAAAACAGATTACTCTGGGTACATATAATCAATTTTTATTTTCCTTGTGAGTTTTGTGCACCATACTTGAGATTGATAGAAAAAAATTTGAATGTCATCTGATAACTAAACAATATTATTTTAAAATAGACAGGGTAAAGGACTAAATGGACCCACAAAGCATTATACTTTTTGAGAAACAGGTAAAGCAGTTCTGGAAGGGAAATTCATAGCCCTAAGTGCTTCCGTTGGAATTTAGTCAAAATTTCAAGCCAGTCATCTAATCTTTTACTTTGGGAAATTCTGAAGGTAGACTCAGGTCAACTGAACCATGCAGAAGGGAAATAATAAAAGTAGGAGCCTTGAACCCGCTTGAATCAAAATGTGAAATATGATATATCAAGAACTATGTAATGTTTTGAACAACCAACATTAAAAAATAAATTTAAAAAAAAGAGAAAAAAAATAAAGTAATTGCTTATAAGGAAAAAAAAAAAAGAAAATCACCAGAATTGAAAATAGAAAACAATAGAGAATATTGATGAAACAAAATGCTGGTTCTTCAGAAAACCTAATAAATATTTTTAAAAATCCCATAAAATTACTAAAATAAAAATTTAAAAAAGCACAAAACAGCAATATCAGAAAAGAAATACAGAGTAGTACACAGATCATGGAGCCATTCATAAAAGAATGATAAATATTAAAAAAAAAACACTGTGCTCGTGATTTTGGTAACTTACATGAAACAGACTAAGTTAAAAAGAAAAGTACCCAAGGTCAATGAAGATGTATAGACTACCTGAATAACTGAACAACCTTCAGAGGTATTGAATTCAAAATTTAAGTTTTCCTCAAAAGCAATACCTAGGCCCAGATTACCTCCATGAAGAATTTTATAAAATATTTAAAGAATCAATATGAATGTTATGTAACTGCTTCCAGAAAATAGAAGTGAGCAATTTCCTTCTCCATTACCCTTTCTCCAACCCAAAGACAAAAACCCAAATCTAAGAACCAAGGTCTCCACTGAACACAGACTCCAATGTCCTCAACAATACATGTAAAAAAATTGACATAAAAATCATACATATTGGAGGGTACCATGTGATGTTTTAACACATGTATACAATATTGCAATTGGGGTAAAATTTTCTGAATCTCCAATTATGATGAAAACATTCAAAATCCTATCTCCTAGATTTTTATAATATAAACTACATTTTTGCTCTCTGTCATCATCCTGCTGAGCAGGAGCACATAGAATTTATTTTCCTCTGTATAAGCACACACCTGCTGACCCAAATTTCCCTATTCTTTCCTGCCTTCTATCTCCCCAGGGTCCAGTAACAACTATTCTATTCTTAATTTATTATGAGATCAACTGCTTCAGTGTCTACACAGAATGAGATCATGCAGTTGTTTGGCAGCTTCTGAAATATTTAAACACGTAACTACTATATAATTCATCAATTCTACTTTTCCCTATTTACCCTAGAGAAATAAGACCTTATTTTTACACAAAGACTTGTGCAAGAATATTCATAGAAGCTTTATTGTGTAACACCCCAATGTTGGTTTCAGCCCAGATGGCCTTTCTCACACACACACACACACACACACACACACACTTAAAATACATATGGGTATATAGATGTGTACATATGTATTTATATGTATACATATTTGTATGTGAACACATAGTACTAATACTAATCCAAATGTATCATGTACTCCTCATATATTATGCAATAACACTCCATACATATTATTCGCTTCACATATATCATGTAATACTATTTCACTTATATACTACCCAACAATAGAAAGAAACACACTATTGATACAGAAGTCACATGAATCCTCAGTGAATCATGCTGAGTAAAATAATAATAATAATAATAATAATAATAATAATAATAACAAGAACAACAACAACCAATGTTTATGTACCATGTGATTTTACCCAGATAGCTGGAAAGGACAAGAATTTAGAGACAGATTAGAAGTTTGTAGTGGCCAAGGATTAGGAGGGATAGAGAAAGGGAAGGAAGTTGGAGAGCAGCAATGTGGTGATAAAACAAGGAAGGATTCTGTGGTGTTGGGCTTCTTGGCAGGATTCTGTGGTGTTGGACTCCTTGACCATAGTGGTGGATACCTGAATTTGCACAAGTAGTTAAATTTTGGAAATTAGGCACATGAGTAAAAGCAGAGCTGTGGAATCTGAAGAAGACCAGTGGATTGATTCACATCAATCTCCTGTTTGAGTTTGTGCAATCAGGAGTGATAACACCCATTAGAGACTGAAATTTGCAAATCTTGCTAGGATCCTATATTTTAGAGAGTCCTCTACTATCCTACTTGTAGATATATCTCTCCCTACAGGATGAAGAATCTAAGAGATTAAAGAGATATGCCTATTCCTAGCATATATTCTCCATTTTAGATCTTAAACTTGGGCTATTCCAAGGTGGGCACCTTCTCTGCTCTATACTGAAGGCAGAAGGCAGAATGTGTAACCTGGGCACCACTCTGGCCAAAAGTTTTGTTCCCCAAACTGTTAGATAGGGCCTGGCTGTGCATGCAGAAGTATCCCATGTATACAGCAGAGGTCCACATGATGCAAGGCAGAGCTGGACAGAGGAGAAAAGCCAGCCAGGCTTCAGTTCATGTTTTGGGTCTTTCTGTTCCATCGAGTTTCAGTAGAAGATTCAGGGAGTTTTTAAGGGTTATTTAAAATTTGAACTGGGCATTCCTAATCATTATGCAGATAGATTCACCAACTAAGAGGGCAGAAGGTTATATCTGATATTTTATTAGCTTTATTTTATAAATGTTGAACATTTAGAGTTACTACAAGTGGCTCTCTTTTTAAGGGACTCCTGCTCTGAACTTGAATTAGGCATGCTAAGCCCAGGAAGCAGCAGAGCTTTTGACTGGTCTTTAGACACAGGGACCAGATGATCATCCTGAAATACGATAATTATAGTGATCTTTCGAGCAAATCCTCTTAGGATTCTAGTCCACATTTGTGGAGTTGAAGATCCTACAGCGTAGGGAGGGATGCAGTCTCCGAAGTTCCTTCTCCTACAAATCCAGTTACAATAAAAACCACAGTGATTACCATGTGTCAGGGATCATGTGAGGTTCTCTTCATGAAACACATTATATGATATTCACAAAATGATGTGAAAGGCATGTAGTCTCATTATGCAGATAAGGAAGGCAAGGCTCAGAAGGCATAGCTCCGAGGGTATAGCTAGAACAAGAAGGCCATCTGTCTTATCCCAAGGCTGGTGCTCATAACCACCAGAATTTCTCAGGGCAGTAGAATCACATTGGAAGTCATTAGCTGTGCCATTGCCCGACTGCTGGAACAGAAGCCGTTGCTTTTGAAAAGTGCACATCACTGCAGGGAGATGTACACCAAGGTTGATATCAGAAACCTACTCCAACTCTAAGAGTTTATCAGCTTCAACTATTAGCCACTACTCAATTTTTATGTGATTATAGAAAATGTCATTTCTGAGAGATTATCCGTTCCTGACGTCATACCCAAGCACAGGGAGTCAGTGAGCCAAGGCTTTGGACTACCAGGTGGAAGAGATGTACCAAAAATTAGGCTTATAGATATTTGATGAGAAACTCTGAAAAGAAACAATCCATGGAGATGATGCGTCCACACCTAAGCCTGACTGCTTCGTGTTCCAGCATGATGTAACGTGCCGGAGAGCTGCAGGTCCTGAAGGATGCCTATTAAAGTGCTCATGAATAATGAAATCATCTTCCTTTGATCTGGTCACACATTCTATTCAAATTATTGCTTGGCCTCCTAATGATGAGAGAGGCAAGAAGCGGATGGTGTTAATTTAAAAGCAGCTGCTCAGGTTGCTTAAGGTTTAAGTAATTCCAATTTCAGAGAATTGCAAACTACTAACAAGAACGAAGACATCTATAAAGGCACAAAACATTTAGAAACGATGGTATTCCAGTTAACACTTCATGAACCAATTGACCTTTGAAGGGAGTTGGTTACTTGATTTAGGGCAATATTTTGTCAACTTTTAGACAAAAATGTGTATGTCTAGTAAATAAAATACCTGCACTGTCTAAATGTCCAAAAATATCTAAGCATTGCCTTCTTGGAAGTATATGCTTAATAATCTTTAAAAAAGGGCTTCTATCAATTTGCCATTGAGCAAATGCAAATGATACAGTTCTATAAAAGAAAGTCAAAACTTTCTTTTCCTCACTTTGCCTTTCAGTTAGAATAATATCATGCCACCTCATCTGGTATTATTACTTACATAAAACTTTCTTCTGGGATTAAAAAAAAAAAAAAAACAACCAGGAGTGAATGATAAGTTTCTTTCTACACTGGCATCCTCACTACAGGAGATAAACCTCTAATACACTGTAAAATCACAAACCACCTAACATAATACATTTCTTTTCCAGAGAGTATTATCTTCCTCTACTTATTTCTTCCATCTTTCATCCCGGGAGTTGTAGGTTATTTTCACATTGTATACAATGAGCCAGTCACACTTCAGAGATACACAATCCCTGCCCTTGACAAATCCATTAACCAAAAAAATAAAATAAAATAAAATAAGGCCCTGGCTTGATCCTGGTCATTATTTGTCCTCTTGGTTATAATAACAGACGTGAATTTCAATCCACAACTCGGTTTATTGGACTTCACATAATTTGTCCACTTTATTTTATGTTCTACTGCTTTTACACAGAAACGATGTAGAAGATACTCCCAAGCTTCAAAATTCATATACACATACACATTTCTGCTTGCCAAACTAGCCTATGAAAATATTTTTCAATCAAGATCCCCAAGTAAATTTTCACATTCCCATTTGCCCTCAGTAACTCCCTCATATATCAATCTCAAAACCCTTCTCTTTGAATTGCTTAGCAACATATACCTCTAGCATAAATTGATACATACCACCAAACATAGAGACATACATATATATATATATATATATATATATATATATATATATATATATACTGCCCATATACACACGCGTATTATAGCTGACAATCTCACCTTCTCATTTCCAAATGCAACTCATTCCAAAAGTATTTATCTTTGGATTACATCATCAAAGTTCTTTATTATTATTATTATCTAAAGCTCAACAAAGCACCAGACAATAAATTTAGAGTTTCCTGCTTATCTTACAAAAATTATCCTGTGAAAGATGGCAATGGGGTTTCACTCCTCAAGAGAAAGAAACCAATCTCCAAAATAATGTCCCAGGAAATAGCTTATCCCTCAGATTTTCTTCTTTATTCTTAAAAAGGAAAAAAGAATACAAATAGAGAAGGCATTTGAGCAAATCAAATGGTAAAAATCTGCCACATAAACCACACTTTTCTTTTCCTGTTTAGAAAAGAAAACTAGTTTTATCTTATTCTGTAAATACTATAGAATATGAATAAAGGAATTTGTCTTCATTTTTTCTCAAAATTTTTAGTTTCTTTTCTGAGACTTAGTTATTACTTAAATAACCACCACAATCATTCCCCCCAAATAAGATTATTTTTAGTGAACATGAAAAGGGAAAAAATCCTTGAAATCGAAATAACTGGATTTGTGTGTTTAAGAGAAATTCAAAGCCCCAACGATGTCCTGTATTATTAGTTTACACTGGGAAAATTTAAATAGCAATCTCCACTGAACATGCAAATGCCAATTATGAACTATGTTCCTGGCCTGTGAGTAGGTGACAGGATGCAGATCTTGCAATAAACATCCTCCATTTCGATCTTGGCTAAAGCCATGAGAGAATTAGAAATAGTTTTTTCATTTCATTATCACAAAATCCAGACCACTTTCAGAAATGCTTGAATCTCATCCTAGCTGTACATCTCTATGAAACTGTGTTTTAATATTTCTAAGATGAACAGGTTCTGGGATTTTGGAGTAAGACAAGCTGTGTTCAAGATCCGGCTCTCAGATGAGTGCAAAGATCTAATTATCTAACAGACTGGGGCTGCTTTCTCCTCTATGAAATGGGCATTCTGGGGTTGGGGGAAGACTGAATATCATCGCTGCACATGTAAAGTTATTTCTGGTTCATAATACAAGTTCAATAAAGAATACAGAAAGTAGGTACCAATGCATGCTGTTTACCACAGTAAGTCCAAGTGGAATGGGTCCCATAGCTCCATAAAGACCAAAGTGGACACCATCTTCTAGTCCTCCCATGGCATTTCTTTTCCACAGTGCTTCAGACACCCATATTGAGCACAGGTACTCAGACCCTCCTTTTCAACTGATTCACAGAGGTGCCATAGGAAAACAGTAGTCCAAGGTTTGTCTCCACTAACTCTGTGATGGGAGCATCAATCACCAAGCCCATCTGAGAACATGGCAGGTATTCAAGTATCTATAAGGAATCTCTGGAATACCTGTTGAAGGCAAACACACCTTGCATAAAACCTTCAAGAAGAGTCAATGGACTGACATCTGAACGTGTGTGGATGGAGGAAGGTAAGGTAGATTGAGGGAACAGAGGATTGGGAATGGAATAAGAAATGGGACAGTCGTCCAACATGGAGACAGCAAGATGCCCATGAGATAATTTCCATGTGTTGAGTACACAGTAACCGTACACCTTACACACATTACAGTTCATCTTTCGCTTGGACATGGTAGCCCAGCTTTTAGCTATAGTGTGTTCTCACTAAACTCGTGTTCTATGGGGAAGAATAGTAAAGAAATCACTCTGGGTTAACAAATAAAAACTTTGCCTTCCAGAGACACTCCACCACTTAAGTACCTATGTAGCATAAGAAAAATTCCTACATAGCGTTGCCTCTGTTCCCATTTGTAATGAATGTGTTCCTTCCCCATAGGACTGTTATGAAAAAGAGAGAGGATTCATAAAAACACATAACACATAGGAAAGTTAAAATAAAGCTGGATACCTGAAAATTGTTATCAAACAATTGTGAAAACACATTTTTAGTAAACAAATATCGGTGTAAGATGTGATTTTGCTATAGAGCGACCAAGTGAAACCAAATGTTAATCTTGGCAGGGATTTAATGCAACAAATATCACTGTTATTAATTGCCACTTGTTTTATACAGTTATGTGTTGTTGTGACTAAAAGACCTGAAAAGAACAACTTAGAGGAGGAAAAGTTTATGTCGGCTCTCAGTTTCAGAGGTTCAGTCCATGGTCGGCTGACTCCGTATAGCTCTGGACATGAGGTGAGGTAGAAAATCATGATGGAACGGTGTGGTGGAGGAAAGCAACCCAAGACAAGGCAACCAGGAAGCAGAGAGAGCTTGGCTCCCTAGGGACAAAATATGAACCCCAAAGTCACATCCCCTAGGAACTCCAGCCACACCCTCCCTGCCCCCAGGTAGCACAGAGTAAATCCATTCAAGTGGATTAATCCACCAGTTAGGTCACGACTTTCTTAATCTAATCATTTCACCTCTGAACACTCTTGAATAATCTCATGCATAAATTTTTTGGGGGAGACATATCTCAACCATAACACCACTTACTCTGAATTCTTATACATAAGCAAAATATAGTGCTTCTAAAATAGGATTATAACACTGTTGTAACCAAAGTCACACATCAATCATCTAATCTTAACGTGCTTGTGAAGTTCCGAGCACCCCTGGTTGCCACTTTAGATCATGCTGTCATTTTAGGGCAAAGAGTCACATTCATCTCACTTTATCCCAAAACTGATCTAAACTTCAATTCTGGCCTCCAGCGAGTGTAAACCTTGAAGGGATCCAGTTGGCAAGGCTGGTATTTGCATACCCTTTCATATCCACAAAGGTTTCATCATTTCTACTTGAATCCTAGCCTAAAAGAATAATTGGGAAGGAAGTCTATTTTCAAAATCCCAAGGAAAAGTATAATTAACTGCTGCAAAATTGTCACCTCTGCTATCATCTGCAGGGCAGATATTTTACCGAAGAAGAGTCTCAGGTGAGTGCCCGGCCCATACCACTACCTCTCATTTATCAAGGCAGCAAATTTCCCTTCATAATATCTTAATCATGAAATCATAAAGCAATTTCCACCCAGGTCTTTGCTCAAGGCTTTTATCAACCTATCCTTTGCACTTGGAGTTATACTGTGTCAGTATTCATATAATTTTTTGTCCTGTGCATTTTCTTCAAGGGGGAAAAATAACCAAAACCACAAAGAACAAAAATCTAAAATCTGGACCTATTCAACTTTATTCCCCTCGTTTTTATTGCCATTGTCTTTCTCCATTGCCAATGACAACTTTCTTTGTATCTGTCACCTCTCTCTGACTCTGCTTGCTGATATCCACAAAC
Source organism: Urocitellus parryii (assembly GCF_045843805.1). Classification (NCBI taxonomy): domain Eukaryota; kingdom Metazoa; phylum Chordata; class Mammalia; order Rodentia; family Sciuridae; genus Urocitellus; species Urocitellus parryii. The sequence goes on from NW_027554068.1 coordinate 542,299, forward strand.
AATGCAAAGAGGGGTGGGAGTGTTAAACTTAACTTCAGAGTGAGTCAGAGAGAATCGGGAATCTTTTATTTACCACCATAATCACAAAAAGCAGAATTGCTTCCTTTAAATTACACTCATAAATTATTAACTATTATGCCTTAGTGTATTGGTGCAAAGGTTGTTGCTGAATAAGTTTCCAAGGGGCACGGGAACTTGTGATTTATACCTCACGTGTGGTCATGACGTACCTGCCTGTCACTTTACTTGAGTAGCTGCAGGGGGGTTGGGAAAAGGAGAGTTAATATGCCCACAAGGACACCAGGACTTTCCCTTCCAGATGTCACAAATGTTGTGATGCATTTGGCTAAGTAGCTGCTGAATTCAAAGACTCCTACACTTCCTCAGTCATTTACTCCATTTTGAATTTTCAGCTCCTGACCCAGTTATTTCCCTTTAGGAAACAGAAAGAGAGAGAGAGAGAGAGAGAGAGAGAGAGAGAGAGAGAGAGACCAAATAATAAAACATACACATTTTTAGGCACAGGAGATTATTTCTGTTATATGAAAGGCAAATCAGCAATACAAAAACCTCCAGGCATGTGCACCGTCATTCATTCTGCTCATAAGCAATGGCATATTTATTCCTTTCCATAGCAGCAAGTGGAAATTAACTCTTGGAACATGGACAAGGGATTATGTAAGTCTATTTTTCCCCCACCAAGTCCATTGTTCATTGTTTATTCAGACTCTTAAGCCAAGGACTCATTATTCATCCTGCAGGTAGGCTGACCCTTAGGTGTGCAACTCTTTCAAAGTAAGAACCATGTCTCTGCAAAGTGGGGGAATAATAATATAAACAGCCATTGTCGCCAGCTCTAGCATCACATTTTTCAGGAGGGTAAAAAAAAAAAAAAAGTTAAGCAAAGTCAAGAGTAAAATGATATGCCAGGGAGCTGGAGAATATATTTGCAAGTCATAAACAAAGAATCCTTATCCCAAGCACAAAAGGTCCTCCAAATAAATAAAAATGCTACAGAAAATCTAGTAAAAATAATTGACAAAAGAACGGATGGAGCACCGCAGGAGAAAAAGTATAGAAGTAATTAACAAGCATATTAAAAACTGATCATCTCACTGGTAATCCGAAAATAAATATTAAAAACCCCACAACATAAGAACCAGTACGCACATATACGATTGAAAAATTGAGGTAGCTAATACTTTCATGTGTTTGTGAGCATGAAGAATAACTGAGCACTCTCATGGTTACTGGTGGGGATGTGAACTTCATTTTGAGAGAGAAAAAAAAATTGACATTCCCCATTAGAGTTGGCGATATATAACTTAAGACACAGCTCTGGGTACGTACTCTAGAGAAATGTCTGTATTTTGTACCAGGGCACAGTTAAAAAGAAGTCAGTCCCAGCATTGTACTTGACCCCACCTAACAATCACCAAAAATGCAACACAATCAAAGTAGCATGTGCACACATAGGCTCACATCCTGGGGCCTTACACAGTAGTGAAAATAAATGAGTTGAAACTGTTTGAAATCATACAGATGAGTTCAAGGCTTATATCACAACTATTTAGTAACTGGCATAACATTAAATTGCACAAACAGAGAAATACACCAGATATTAACAATTCATACAAACCTGCTGGAAGAATATCAACAAGAATTGGGTAAATGTCAGGAACATTCTATTTTCCAAGGGAGAAAAAAAATAATTACCTTTACATATGATCTTTCTCTTCAATGAAATTCTAGATGATTCAAAATCAAAGCTTATTTATTTAGGGAAACGTAATGAAGAGCAAAATCAAAAATAAAAGCAAGGAAATAGTTCAACCAAAAGCACAGAATAAGGGGTCACATAGAAGAGAGACAATGGGTTATCAATAAGAGTTAAACGACAAGAATCATATGATATGCGTGGACACAGGGCACGCTAGAGAACTTTTTCTTACTGTCACAAAATACCTGAGATGGTTAACTCAGAAAGAGAAAGGTTTATTGTAGCTCATGATTTAAATGTTTCCGTACATGGATGATGGGTCTAGCTGCTTTTGAGCCATCGGTGAGGTTTCAATCATGGTGAGGATCACGGGGAGGAACATGTTGTTCAAGTGGGAGATAGAACTTAGCTGCAGCCCCACAGAGCCCTTCACAGACATGCAACAAATGACCTACTCTCTTCCACTAGGCCCCACATCTTTTTTTTTATTATAGCATTACAGGTATACATAATGAATGGGTTTATTTTGACAAAATCACACATCCATGCAGCTTAATTTCAATCCCTGTTTCCTCCTCTCCCTCCAAAACTCCTTCCTCCTATTCTCCTTCCTCAACTTTACCCTCATTTACTTATTGAATTTTGATTGGTGCTATATATATATATATATATGAAATTTACTGGGGTATATCCATAAATGCATATAACAGGATTTTGTTAAATTTCTTCCATTTTTCTCTCCCTTTCCCATCCTTCTCCTTCCCCCTTTTAATCTCCTTCTATTCCACTGACCTTCCCTGTGTCTTTGTGATATAAAATCTCCTTTGTCTGCCTTCTTTTCTTTATTTTGCTATAACTTCCACATATGAGAGAAAATAGTTCATCCTTGCTTTTGTGAGTTTGGCTTTTTTCACTTAGCACGACGTTCTGTTTCCATATATTTATCAGTAAATATCATATTTTCATTCTTCTTTATGGCTGAGTAAAACTCCACTGTGTATATATACCATGATTTCTTGATCCATTGATCTGGGCTCATTCTATAATTTGGCTCTTATGAATTGTGCTACCATAAACATTGATTATATTGTTGACTGTATTGCTATAGTATGCTGATTTTAGTTCTTTTGGAAAAATACTAACGAGTGGGATACCTGGTTCATAAGGTGGTTCCAATTCTAGTTTTTTTTTTTTTTTTTTTTTTTTTTTTTTAACTGCATACTGCTTTACAGAGTGGCTGTAGTAATTCACTGGCCGGACAATAATGTGTGAGTGTGTATTTTTCCCCCATCTTCCCAGCATTTATTATTGTTTGTGTTCCTGATAGTTGCCATTTTGACTGGAGTGAGGTAAAACCTTCGTGTGTTTTAATTTGCATATCCCTGATTGCTAGAGATATTTTCATATATTTGCTGGTGATTTGTGTTTCTTCTTTTGAGAAATGTCTGTTTAGTTATTTTGCCCCTGTATCAATTGGGTGATTTATTTGTTATTTATTTGGGTGCTAAACTTTTTGAGTTCTTTATATATGCTGGATATTAATTCTCTGTCAAGGGATTAGCCCACCAAGATTTTCTCCCACTCTACAGGATTTCTCTTCATGCTTTTAGTCATTTCCTTTGCTACTCAGAAGCTTTTAAATTTGATAGCATTCTACTTATTGATTTTTGGTTTTATTTATTTATGGAGTGGATGACTGTACCAGGATGTTGGTGTGTTGATCCTATGCTTTCTTCTAGCAATCCCAACATTGCTGGTGTAATTCCAAAGTCTTTGATCCACTTGAAGGTGGGTTGTGTTCAAGGTCAGAGGTATGAATCTAATTTAATTCTTCTACATATTGATGTTCAGTTTTCCTAGCACCATTTGTTTAATAGGCTATATATCTTCTCTAGTGTATCATCTTGGCAACTTTATCAAGTATTAGGTGGTTGGAAACATTTGGCTTTATCTTTGTATTTTCTATTCTATTCCATCGTTCATCATGTTTATTTATTTATGTTTTCTTCTTTTCTTTTCCTTCTTTTTTCATCATGTTTATTTTAATGCCAATACTATCCTGCTTGTGTTTCCATGACTCTGTAGTATAACTGACATTGGGGGTTATGATGCATCCTGCATTGCTCTTCTTGCTCAGAATTGCTTTGGCTATTCTGGGTCTCTTAGTCTTCCAGATGAATTTAAGGACAGTATTTTCTTGTTCTGTGACGAATGTCAATGGTATTTTGATGGGAATTGCCTTAAATATGTATATTTCTTTTATAGTAGGGCCATTTTGACAATATTAATTGTGCCTATCCAAGAACATGGGAGGTCTTTCCAACTTCTTAGGTATACTTCAATTTCTTTCTTCAGTGTTCTACAACGTTCATTGTTATGGCTTTAACTTCCTTGGTTAAAGTAATTCCCAAATATTTTATGATTTTTAAAAATGGTATTGTGAAACAAATAACTTTCCTGATTTCTTTCTGTGTGGAATAACTGTTGGAATATAGGAAAGCTATTGATTTATGAGTAGTGAGTGACCTTGTATTCTGCTACTTCGCTAAATTCATTTTCCAGTTCTATAAGTCTTCAAGTGGAATATATTTGGTTCTTAGATATAGTACCATGACACCAGCAAACAGAAATGGTTTGACTTGTTCTTTCCCTATGTGCATCCTTTTAATTTTCTTCTCTTGACTGATTGCTCCGGCTAGAGTTTTAAGAACTATATTATATAGATGTTATGAGAGTGGACATCCATATCTTGTTCCTGATTTTAGAGGAAATGCTTTCTGATTTTGTCCATTAAGTATGATGCTGCCTTTGGGTTTGTTATATAAAGCCTTTTATAATATTGAGGTAAGTTCCTTCTTTCTGTAGTTTTTCATATGAATAGGTGCTGGATTTTACCAAAGGCATTTTCTGCATCTATTGAGATGATCATATGGTCCTTTTTTCTATTTAAGTGATGAATCATGTGTATTGATTTGTATATATTGAACTAAATTTGGTCTCCAGGGATGAAGCTCAAGTGATATGTTTTTGAATGTGATTTTGGTAATAGTTTATTGAGGATTTTTGCATCTGTGTACATCAAGAATATTGGTCTGTAGTTTTCTTTCTTGATATGTCTTTGTCTGGTTTTGGTATCAGGGTTATACTGGCTTCATAGAATGCATTTTGGGGTGTTCCTTCCCTTTCAATTTCATGGAATAATTTAAGAATAACTCATGTTAGTTCTTATTTAGACATCTGGTAGATCTCACCTGAGAATCTATCTGGTCTCAAGCTTTGTTGTTATTGTTTCAGGAAGACTTTTAACTGTTATTTCAGTTTCATTATGTAATATCAGATTGTTTATGTTTTCTGTGTCTTCATGGCTCAATTTGGGCAGGTTGTTCTTCTAGAATTTTGTCAAAACCCTATATGTTAGCAACAGATGTACAGATTTAGGATAAATGTCGGGTGTCACTTTGACATCTATAACATTAATTAATACCTACATAGGATGAGTGGGGCCAGAATTTAACAACAGTATTAACAATTTAAAAAACTGTGAACTAGATCAGTCTTTAGACAGAAGGTGTTTATTATGCTGCCCACTCTATTAGTAATCAGAACATGAAAAGTGTAGGAATTACATAAACTATATAATTCTATTATTTAGAAGGATTTGTTTCTTACTTGAAGGAAAAATAGGGTAGAAAGACAAGAGCAAGTTTGAATTAGTTAAAAATGTGAACATCGGAGAGACATAAGGTAGGTAGCAGATGTCCGCTACAGTGGAGGAATAAGAAATTGAAAGTATTTTAAAATGAAAAAGAGGAAGAGGGAATGGGAAAATTTGGTTGTTAGTGGGAGAAGAGAGTGAGATGAGGTAATAAGAGGGATAAATATTAAGGTGTGAACAAACAAGCAAATGTAAGATCAAAACAAGTCAAACCCACCTGTATTATACCCAACCTATAATTATTACCCACCAATGTCAAATCAAGGCTAAATAATAAACAGATGCAGAGGAAATCAGTTGAAGTGAAAATAAAATTATATATACATATAATTGTATATATATGCATATGTGTGTGTCTATATATATGTATGTGTATATATGTATGTATGTGTGTGTGGGTGTGTGTGTGTGTGTATACACACAAAATCTCCCAGAATGGAAAATAAATAATAAATAACAAATAACAAGTAAAAAATAACAAAATACAATGAAATGACATTTTAAAGCTTAACATTTTATAAAAGAAGAGTAAAAAAAAGAAGCACATATGTTTTAAAGAGTGAGATGGAGATGAGACAAACAAAAGAAAATCTTAATGAGAAACAAAGGGCTTGTTTCTGCTGAGGTGGTCTCAACTGTGGGCAGGGTTGGATTTTCATTCTTTTCTTTTTAAAATTTATTTATTTTAATGAGGTTTATATGGCAGCAGAATGCATTTTCATTCATTGTACACCATTGCAGCACAACTTCTCATTTCTCTGGCTGTATATGATGCAGTGTCATACCATATGTGTAGTCATACATGTACCCAGGGTAATAATGCTAAGCAAAGTAAGCCAATCCCCCCAAAACAAAGGCTGAATGTGCTCTCTGTTATGTGGATGCTGATCCATAAAGGGGGGTGGGTGCATGGGAAAAGTGGAATGAGGTGGGTTTTCATTCTTTATTCTTGGCTTGATAGCCCTTGGGTGGAGGGCTAGGGACTGTTAATTCCGGCATCTATGTGTTCCTGACCTAGCTGCCAATCGCCATGGCTCTGAGGCACAGCTGGGTGTAGTAGCTCTCAGCATTCTCTCTCCAGGTGAAGAGTGGGATAGACTGGTGGGTACTGGCAAATTCCTGATTCCTATAGTGGAGGTGGTGCAGAGATCTTCAGTGGAAGTGGTTGGGGTTTAGTGTTGGCTGAACTCTGGAATTCTCTTAGTGAGGATTTGATCCACATGCTCTGCAGGGCATCTGTATCTCTGAGGCATTTAAAATCCACTTTCAGGGAGCAGGAACTACCCTCCATGGGGTTCACTGCTGTGAATGTGCATTATTCATTTTCTACCCTGGCACATGGACAATCCTGTGTGGCCACCCCAGGCATCCTTCCAGTAGGTCTTCAGGGGCACCTGTGAACAAGGGTGCTCTCTCCCTATACAGAGCATGTAAGGCCCAGGTATAATTCTCTTTGTGCCTGAAGGATTATGGGAAATAATATTCCTACAAGACAACTCCCTGGAAAAAACCGGAGGGACAGTGTGGCTTGGGAGGAGAGAAGGGAAATTAGCCAAGCATTAAACCTCTCCCAGGACGTCCTTTCTGAGTGACAAGGGACTCCGAAGAAGAAAGCTAACTTTCATCCCTTCCTGGGTTCATCCCCAGCATCTCCACCAAAAGAAAACATTCACCCTTTCCCAACCACAATGAGTCCTAAAGGAAGGAGGCAAATAAAACCCTGGGCCCTAAACTTTTATCCTTTCCTATTGCAGATGAGTCCTGGAAGGGGAAAAGCAAATGGTGAATCTCTAAGTGACAAAGAGTCCCAGAGGAAGAAGATAAGCACTGAACACTGAGTTCTGAGCTTTTCTCTGTGACAAGGAGTTTCTGACTTTTTACAACTGCCTTCCTGAGTTAAATTCTAACCTGCACAACCAGGTCCCTGATTGTCCAAACCGCACATCCACACTCTCCAATGATTGATTCACCCTCACTGTACACTATAAAACCCAGACGCCTTCTGTAACCCGGGGGGGGGCATCTCCATACCTAGAAGATGAACCCTCTGGTGCCTGATGGGTCGACTTCACTGCAGAATAAAGAGCGTGCTGATCCGAGGTTTCCTGCCCATCTCCCGTCTCCATCTTTGGGTCGCCACGTACTTACATTTGCCTATTTCCGTTACTCTGGTCTCAGCATCCTCAAGGAATTTCAAGAGGCGACTTCTGGCAACTTCCTCTGTGAGTTCCCTATCTCCTGTCTCTGCCTGTGGCTGTGCAGCACTTATAGAGGGTTCCGGGCCACCCTGGACCGCTTTCCATGCCAGGTGGGATGGTTTCTGAGCCCAGAAGTGCCTGCCTCACCAGCATCCCAGATCCTGTTCAACTACCTGCCTCAGGTGAGGAATCCCAGGTTGGCTTCCCCATCCACTCTGTCCACTAAAACCAGTCTTCTGTCCTAACCTAGATGGCCCCAAGCCAATTTCCCTTTGCCTAGGTTTATGCTTCCCTCCTCAGCCTTGGCCAAAGGGCACATCTCTAAGGTATTAGTTCTTATATTATGAAGTTCCTGACTTTCTGTGTCTATATGGTTTCTTTTTTTTTCCATTTCAATGTATTTTTTGATTTATTCTGATTTGTTATATATGATGGCAGAAGGCATTACAATGCTTATGACACATATAGAGCACAATTTTTCATATCTCTGGTTGTACCCAAAGTAAAGTCACACCATTTGTGTCTTCATACATGTACTTAGATTAACCATCTAATTCTACCATCTTTCCTACCACCATGTCCCTTCTCTTCTCCTCCCTCCTCTTTGCCCTATCAGACACTTGTCAGAAGATTATGTATAATCAACAAGTATATGAAAAAAAATGTTCAACATCTCTAGAAATTAGAGAAATGCAACTCAAAACCACTCTAAGATTTCATCTCATGCCAGTCAGAATGGCAGCTATTAAGAATACAAACAACAATAAGTGTTGTGGGGAAATAGGATGTGGGAAAAGGGCACACTTACACACTGCTGGTGGGACTGCAAATTGGTGCAGCCACCAATTTGGAAAGCAGTATGGAGATTCCTTGGAAAAATGGGGATGGAACCACCATTTGACCCAACTATCAAACTCCTTGGTCTATACGCAAAGGATTTAAAAATGGCATATTACAGGGACACAGTCACACAATGTTTATCGCAGCACAATAGCTAAACTGTGGAACCAACCTAGATTCCATTCAGTAGATGAATAGATAAAGAAAATGTGGTATATAAACACAATGGAATATTACTCAGCAATAGAAGAGAATAGAATCATGGCATTTGCAGGTAAATGGATGGAAATGGAGAATATAATGCAAAGTGAAGTTAGCCAATTCCAAAAAACCAAATATTGAATGTTTTCTCTGATATAAAGAAACTAATTCATAATGGGTTGGGGGGCCATGGGAGGATTAGATCAACTCTAAGGTTTCTTTTACAGGGTTAAGTTTCAGTGCGCTCCTTAGCTACCCACCTGGATCAGGAGCACTCTTCCTCTTGGCAGGTATGGGCTGAGGGGCTGCAGAAAGCATGTCCTCCCTCTCCTCTGCTCTCTTCCCTTCCCCAAACCCCAGTTCTTGAAGATCCCACCACCTTCTAAAGGCATCAATCTGGGACCAAGTTTTTCACACATGGGTCTTCATATCAGAGGACTTTCAGGAGGCTGATAATCATCATTTAAAAAAATGTGGAAAATTATGCTATAATCATTTACTATGTAGCTATTCTCAGACCTGTACTTGCATACTTGATGCTATTTTCTATGTGTAGAATATGTTTTACAAATTTAAAAAAGCAAAACAAAAGGAGAAAACCAATATCCTCTATACACCAGTGTGTATTTTCTTCTAGCACCAGGTGAGGTGTTCATTGTCCTATTATTGCCTTGGGTGAGCATTTATCACTTGGGGATTTCCACAGCTGGTGCTCAGGTCTCAGCATTCTGGTACCTGCCATCTAAGCACCACAACTTCTTCAGAATCAATGCTGATTCTCCCACTTGCACTCACGAGAGCCTTGGTACCCTGTGATCTGACACATGCCAGGGGTCATTCCTTCACTAATCACTATCGCTCCAGCCATCTGGCCATGCATGAGCCACCTGCAAGAGTCATCTAGAGGAGCTATTTTCTACAGCCATTTCTGGTACAGGTGGTCATAGCTTGGCTTTTTTCCAAAGCAGATATAGAGGTTGATACTGGCATGTAGCTATTTTAGTGGAAGAATGAGTACCAGGAATGAAGGAGAGCCAAGAAGGCAGGTGTCAGAATCCAGTCCTGAGAGGGGTTAATAACGCTGCAGAAGCTTTGGGGACAGAAGGCAAAGGCGTGTAGCCCTTAGGTCTTGTCCCCTGTGGATCAAGGGTGAATCAAGTGAGACCTGCTCCTTCCCACCTTTGGGTTTCTCATATTTCAGCATCATTCATATTCTTGGAGGTGACTGGTACATAGAGCCAGAGAAGCCTGGAGGCAGGAACTGAGACACTGAAACAGATCCAGGTTGAAATAGTGTCAGCTGCACCCTCCCCAAGCTGGTTAAAGCTTGCAAGGAGCTAGTAACCACAAGAGTGGCTGGAATGGTTGACAGTGTGAGGCTGTAAATCTGTGTTTGGATGTTGGAGCCTCTGTTCATGCTCTTTTGCAGGAGGATCTCCATTTCTTTGAAGATATGCTCATCCTCCCTGTCTGACCCTATGGTTAGTCAGAGGCTGAATGACACCACAGTCTAGGGGTAAGCTAGTCCATCAGACCTGGCCATTCTTAGCATCCAGTCTCTATTTTGGAACTGGTGGAGATGCATGCCCCTGGCTGTGGGGAATCATAACGCACAGAGAGACTGCCTACGGGTGACGGGAACACAGGGGGAAGCTGAGTGCAGAAAAAGGTCCAGAAAGAATTTTAATAAAGTGTCTCAATGTCTATGCAGCCATGCTGGAGCCAACACAGATTTTTTTTAAACCTGAATCAATAGATTCCTTCTAGACTTAAGCCTGTTCAGCGAGGTCACTAGAAACTGAAAGATGCTAAACTTTTTAAGCACTTGGTAAAAAAACCCTGAATATTCTTGTCCCCGTCCTCAGATACTGCCACGTGAGAACCTTCAGGAGTCACCAGCTTAGGGAGAAGGATATGTGTCCACAGCATGAGTCCACCAAGGTGGGGGTCCCATAGGGCCCCCGAGACAGCAGGAATGAGATATCTGAGTTACAAACACAACTTGGCCAGAGAGTGACACCTGACTGGGTCCAGAATGAACAAGAGAACAGGATGGATGAGTTACTGGTGTGGTAGATGCTCCAGTTGTCCTGGTGTGCAATTGAGGCGATGCTGGATATGATTTGGGCAGGAGACAGAGGAGAAGTGGACAGACAGACATTTTAGGTTTAAAAAAGGAACACAATCCCCGCAGCTCCAGAGGCTGAGGCAGGAGGATCGCGTGTTCAAAGCCAGCCTCAGCCACAGCGAGGCGCTAAGCAACTCAGTGAGACCCTGTCTCTAAATAAAATACAAAATAGGGCTGGGGATGGGACTCAGTGATCGACTGCCCCTGAGTTTAATCCCTGGTACTAAAAAAAAAAAGGACTGCAAAAAGACAAAGCAGATCTGCACATTTATAAGGTGACAGTGGGATTGAGTGGGGTTTTATTTCAGAAAACATATCCTATAGAAATTCAAAGGCAGTGAGAAAAGGAAATGTCCAGCAAGTTGCTACCCCAGAAAAGACAGGTAACCACACAGACAAATCCTCCAAGTTATCTTCGCGCATCCACTCTTGTTCAAAGTAAGGTCTCTCTGTGTCACTGCTCCCTCCCTAACTGAGTTGCTGATTCTCATTAACAAAGGATTGATTGATAAATCCAGAATGTTCTACGTGGTTCATAATTAGAAGGATCACAGTAATGTAATTGAACGATTCCAATGTAAGATGAAACAAAATTTGACAACATACAACATATAACATACATTTATTTGAACAGTTGATAGTTAATTATCCTGTCAGGAAGCCACTAGTCCTTCTTTTTTCTTTTTTCTTTTTTTCCATTTTTTGCAAGTATATCGGCACTGCTTGGATCTGTTCTCTCGTTTTATTTTTATGGACTTCTGAAAATGAACACCACCATTGTCACAGCATCTTTTAATTCATAAAGTTAGGTTCTGTGTTAATTCATTCTATTATCTGAACTCTGGGGAGATTTACAAATCTATTATCTGTTCTATAAGGTAAGATGGCCTTATTCCTCAATGGGAAATTTATTTCTTACTTCCGAACTTTCAGCTGACAGGAATGTCTAAAGGATGTGGACTCAATGCCCAACGACCCTCACAAGCTGTTTCACCAATGAAGGTTTCTGGATTTTATTTACTGGGATCAGGGACCACTTGAAGGATTAAGCTAATTTCTAGGATAATACCTGGGTTGTAAAATCGCATATCCTACAAAATCAGGTTCCTCACATTTTCCTTCCCAGGTTTTAAATACCCTGGAAAAGTTGTTGTGTCTAAGATTTTTTAAAAATTCTTTTCCAAGAGCAATGAGATTTGCTTACTTTGTGGATAAATTAGTGGCGGCGCTATTTTTGTACAACTACGGTGAGCAGCCAGTTCATGTGGGCATACTCCTTGCCTCTTTAACAATGTTGATCAGATGCATGAAAGAAATGAGAACATCTCAGTAGAAAATTCTGGCTCTTGGGTAAAGAAAAAAAGGTAAATAAATGGTATTCTGAGGAGCTGCATGATTGAACACATAACATATGGCCGCAGGTCTCCCCATAAGAATTTCCTTGATCAGCATTTATTGTCTAAGCCTTGCAGTTAATACTTGCTAGAAAAAAAAATTAAATTCCCAAACTTCAAGTTTGCACCAGGCAAAGCACAGCAAAGTGTATAATTACCTGAAAAGTGCTTTCTAATTTTTTAGAGGTATCATACTGCAGCAGAGATTCACAGTCCTGTCTGTGGAGCATGACGCTGTTAATCTACAATTTAGATGCAATAGTTTGCTCCAGTTGAAAAGTCCCTTTGATTCTGTTCTCTTTTTAACGGTTTTGATTTCCTGAAAATTATAATGTAATGAAGTGCAGGGAGCTCTGTGAATCTATTACATAGCATTAGCTGACAAGAGGAGAACATAATATGGGTGTGGCCTTACCTGATATTGGCTAAATTGTCAATGGACAGAGAGAAAAATCTGATATGTACAGTATTAAAAATATATTGTTATTAAAATTCACAGTAGTTAATTTAAGAACTTTAAAATTCACAAATTGCATTTATACATCTATCTCTTTTAAGTTGCACAGTAACACTCACAAGGTAAGGATTTAGAGGTGGCCAAGAGACCACAACAATATAGACAGCAGAGCAGGAGACTCTATTTTGCCTTTATCCACTGTTCTTTTCTGTGCTGAATTTTGTTAATGAGAGAATGATGCTTTGATAAAATCCTGGCCAGGATTTTAGATTTGTTCGGCCTTCTGTAAATTCGGACTGAATTCAGAGACAGCACTAATCAACCTCACACACACAAAAGATATATTCTCAGATTATTTTACAAAAATTCATAGGATCATGTACAGACGTCTTTTAAAGCTCTCATCCTGTTGAATTACAATGTGTTGGAGACTTCTGGTTGTCTATACAGGTCTATCTCCTGACCTGCTTTTTTGTTAAAACTGGTTCAAGAATTAGGTAAGCATCTGGGTGTGGTGGTGGTGCAAACCTGTAATCCCAGAAGCTTGGGAGGCTGAGGCAGGAGGGTTGCAAGGTCAAGGCCAGCCTCAGAGACTTAGTGAGGCCCTCTCTCAAAATAAATAAATAAATAAATAAATAAATAAATAAATAAATAAATGGACTGTGTATATAGCTCAGAAGTAAAATGTCTCTAGATATAATTCCCAGTACAGAAAAAAAAAAAAAGACTTATGTGGCTAGACTGGGAGTATAGCTCAGTGGCAGAGCACTTGCCTAGAATGAGCAAGGCTCTGGGTTTAATCCCTAGCAGTGAAAAAAAAAAAAGAAAAGTAAAAAATATCAGGTAGTTGTGTGTTTCAATTGATGTTGGGTCCCTCCCCTCCCTTCCCAACACCGGAGGGTAGATTTTAATGTGAAAGTTGGTATTTCCATGGCCCTGGCTAATAATTCCTATGGAAATGGTCATAGGATTCCAATCTAAACAGTGATAAATGAAGAAGCTCTGCTGAAATATGTCAGAGTGATTTTTCTTACTTTCAAAAATTAAAAAAAGGGGGGGGAGTGATGGCCCCTGACTGCCTCACTCCTAGCTCTGGAATGTTGTTGTGCTTTGGCAATGCTGGAGCTGCTGCAGCCACCTTGACACTATGAATGTACAATTCTGTGAAAAGACAACACCCTAAGTTTGGCAGAAAGAAAAAATGGGAATTGGTCTGAAACATTACTCTTTTTTTTTTAATCTGTTGAATTTTCCAACATTTACCAAGCACAGAGTCAAATTTCCTGCTTCTTGCAGTCAAAAGAATAATATTGGGTACATCTGTTGTATTTCTTCAAACTGAGCTAAACTTGAAGCAACTGATGACATAGACTTCATCCCACCAAACTTTGCATCAAGTATAATATCAGCTATAGAACGGGTTTTCAAATATTCCTGTAGAATGGAAAGCTTTCAACGCAGGGGAAGAAAGTCAAATCGATTAAATCTGTCATTTTTCAGCCAGTTTTAAGCAAACAGCAAACAATCATAATGATTACATTCTGATAATATCTTTTCCATAGGATTAACAAAAAACTTCTGCCAAGTGTACAGTAATTGAGGTGTATCGATTTGTCTGTAAGTTCCTGGAAGTCTTTATGTTGGAGACAGGGCACTGTTCATTTAAACCAGCAATTTCTGTTCTGTGGTCCTCTTCAGATGCCTATTAATACGGGTCATCTGCTGTAACGAGAGCACCACTTTGTTCTTTGGACTCTTTCTCTTCCACGAAATGAACGTGATTTCTGGAGCTATGGATAAAGTGACTGCATACACAGATGGCTTTTTAAAATGCCCACAGACGATTGATAAGTAAATGGAATTATTTGGACATTCCATCCTTAAGTTGAAAAGGGAATTTAAAACAAAAGGGGATTCAACTTTCCACATGGTCGGGGGCACAGTCTGAGCCTGAGGTGACCCCCACTCCTTTCTTCCCATGCCCTCGAGCATCACAAAGGGGGCTTGACCTTTTTTCCTTTCAAGTTTTATGCCTTTGAGCTGTCCCAGCACTTCTGTCAGTGTTCCTGGACACATCGTTGGACATGACTTTATTTAAAATATAAAAAGAAAATGTGTCTACTTGTCAGAAAAATTTAAATTCAGTTTGTTAGTTTTTTTTTTTTTAATGAAGATAATTTCCCCTTAGAGCTACAAGCCCTATGTAGATATAGATATGCTCGTATAGACATATATATAAAACCTTATATGGCACGGATTTCAAATTTATCATTTATATTTTCATTATCTTCTTTAGTCACTTAAAGCTATGATATTAATCCAAAATGGATATTCACAGACTTGATCCCACAGTGACTATAAAGGCATATTTTTATAAGCAATAGAAACTAACAATGGGTATCTTAAACCTAGAAACATAAGAGAAAGGAGGGGAGGGAGGAAAGATGGAGGGAGGGAGGAAAAGAAAGATGACTAGGTAAAGGCCTAGAATGTAGAATAATCAAGGAAAAATGGAAAGATCTGTCTTAGAAAGGACAAGAACCAGAGCATCTCTGGTGTCTAGCATAGCAGAACTGATTGTCTGTGACTCCAACACATAATCCCAGGAATGAATTACATCCTAATTTTAGTGCTCGGGTCATGTAAATTAGGATTAAAATCCTGAGAGAGGTGACATGGTCTTAGACTGGGAATGTCCATCTACTTTATTCTCTTATGCTTCCAAAACAACCTACAATATAGAAGGAGTAGTTCCCCAAAGGAAAAAGACTATGGGTTATTTCTAAAGGAAAAAAAAAAAAGACATAGGAGATTGACCAGGCACAATGAAAGTAGCTTCTCAATCTCACTGTCACACCTGGATTTGAAACTCAGCCCAGTGTGTGTATAGCCTCGCCTTGCGTTATTCATGAATATCTACTTACGAGTCTTGATTCTTGCTTCCTACTGGATTAGAATAACACTCTAGTGTGTTAGATTCACTTTCTTTTCTTTTGTACCATAGATTGAACCAAGGGAAGTTAACGTCTGAACCACATCCCCAGCTCTTTTTAATATTTGTTTTAGAGACAGGGTCTCACTAAGTTTCTTAGGGCACAATAAGTTGCTGAGGCTGGCTTTGAACTTGTGATCCTCCTACCACAGCCTCCTGAGCTGCTGGGATGACAGGTGTACCCTACTGTGCCCAGCTATATTCACTTCATGATGTCAATATTTTACCAGGCTTGACCCAACTACAGAAGTGCTCTGTCCTTCTGCACTGGACCATGGATTTCCCCATCACAGTGGAAAAGAGCTATTGATATACATCCATCCTTCCATCAAATGTGACCAGTTCTCAAGTGCCATGTTAAACGGTAGGCTGAGCAGAACAAATTACATTTTTTATTTTATGGGATCTTCCTGGAGAGGTGGAGACAGACATTCAACAAGGGCTCACATAAGTGAATGGTAATTGTAACTAAGTATAGTGGAACAAGGTCAAGGTCCATCAGACTATGAGAGGGAAGACCTGACTAGGTCTGAGAGGACAGGGAAGACTCCCTTGAAGATGGCAAAATTATTCCAGAATCCAGGAAAAAAATAATAAGGTGTAATAGGTAAAAAAAAAAAAAAAAAAAAAAAAAAAAAAAGGATCATTCAAGTGGTGTGGAAGGAGAACACGCCAAGCAGAAGAGCAGGTTTAACTAACAGCCTGAGCTGAAACGGAGTCTAACCTCCAACAGGAGAAGAAAGCCAGGGAGGCCGAAGGGCAGCCTCTCTTGCTGGGGAGGTGACCTTGGAATTCTGGATTTGTTTGGGATTGGTAGGAGGTGACGGAAAATTAGGCAGTTGCCCAACCATCCAGGGTTTTATAAGGCATGGTAAGGATTTGATCTCTATCCAAAGAATAATGCAAAGCCAATGGAATATTTTAAGCATGATCAAACTTGCATTAAAAAAGAAATCCTCCAGCCCCACAGTGGAAAATATGTTGGAGATAGGCCAAAACGGGCCGCTAGAGTTCCAAACAGGAAGCTCTCTCTGGCCCAGGTCCCAGCCATGAAGATTGAGTTAGGGTGATAGAAATGGAGATATGCAAAGAGAGCAGTTTAGAAGTAAAACCTTAGGAATTCTAACTGTCAAGACTTCTCAAGCTGTTGGCTGTGGCTGGGGAGAGACAGGTATCCACATTGACTCCTCGTTTCTAGAATTTAGTATTGGAGTGGGTGGTGATGGCACACAAGGAGAGAGAAAGCCCTCCGTGTGTGGCAGGGACGAGGACTTGGGTTGATGGCTTTTATACATATAAAATTTGAGTTGTCTTTGAAATATGCAAGTGAAGATATTAAACGAATATTTGGGCATCTGTCTCTGCAGCTCCAAAGAGTTTCTGAAGAGTAGGTATAAATGAGTGGCTCATCTGAAGACTGAGATGTCAATTTAATATATTCTAATCCATGTCTATATGTCATCTGCACTTAAAGAGGTCTAAAATCAAAATAATCTTCAGAACCCTAGGCTGTAACCTGACAGTAACAATTCCAAATAGGCAGGATAATGAAAAGAAGGTAGAAATTTATGTTAGAAAACCTGGATTCAAGTCTCCATGATTGCTATTAATATTAAATAATTTATAATTTTTACCAAGTCACTTTCTCATTATAAATTCTGTTTGCTCCTCTATAAAAATAGCAATAGGGGTATCTTTGATTGTTGCTATAAGGGATGATGTGATCATCTTCATGGTATGGTTATATGAAATTGCTTTGCAAACTGCTAGAGACATTTGTCTTATGTGTCCCAAAATTCCTTGGTCTCAGTATGCATGGACAATGTACTCAGTGTAGAGACACATACCAAGGTACAAGTACTGGCCCTTTTAGCATGGTGAGACTAAGAAGGCATGCTAGACCACTGCTGGTTTGCAGGTTGTCTGAGAGTTTTGATTAAAAAAAACAATCCAACCTCACTGTCCTTAAACAGAAGGAGTTTTACATCAGGAATCCATGATTTCTAACTAATTATTATGTGATGTACAGAAAAAAAAACTCTGACAATTTGGGAGTTGAGAGGTTATAAAAATATATTTCAATTCCTTTCTAGTCATACCTGGAAAGGCCAAGCCTTAGAATGGACATGGATTATTATTTTTTAAAATCTCTTCTGTTTTAGTTTTTCCTCTCTCTATATCATAGGCACCGTCCCTGCAATTGCAAGATGGGGAGATGCTCTCCCTCCTGAGCTGGACACAGCCCTAGCAAGCCTTTGGAACAGTTCAAATTAGAAGCACAGAAGCATTTTCAGGGGCCACTGTACCCATATCCTAGCAAAATTTCTGAGCACTTCCCTTATGATTTTTGTGGGAAATCATCTGAGGATCCTGTAGGATCAAAAAAGAGAGGGGAAAATGTCATTTAATTTTTATAGATTTGTTACAACATACCAAAGGAATCGCTAGCTACAAGTCACATTTCAGCAGTAAAATGGATATCTTAGTTCAAAATACATCTTCAGCAGCAGCAATGAGGGAAATTTCTCTGAAAATATTCCTCACATGTTGCAGTATTCTGTTACTAACTCAGACATATAAATTAAATTTGGACTTCTTCCTAGTGTCACGGACATTACTTTCCATATCCAAATGAATAATAACAAAAAAATCATAATGACAGAAGAATGCACATTTTATTTTATATAACTATTATTAAAATTTAACGTGTGATTATGAGAAGCTATAATCTAGTGAGGTTTCATTACTATACGATTATCTTAATTTATGGTAGCATCTAATTAGGAGCAGTATGTACTGCTGTTATGGTTTGAATATAAGGTGTCCCCCCAAAGGCTCATGGTTAGATTATGAAAGCTATAAACTAATCAGTGGATTCGTCCAGTCCATTCCATGGATCCATTCTATGAATGGATTACTGGATGCAGCTGTAGGCAATTGAGGTGTAACAGGAGAAAGTAGGTGACTGGGGGCATTCCTTGGGATTATATATTTTGTTCCTAGTTCCTTGCTATCTCTGTTTCCTGGCTTTCAGGAGCTGAGCAGCTTACCTCTACTATGTACTGCTACCATGATGGTCAGTCTCAACTAAGGCCCAGAGCAAATTAAACTTCTCCTCTTCTACCTTGCTCTTGTTGGGTATTTTGGCCATTACTAAAAAGCCAGTTAATGCACTGCAACAATTTTTTAGTGAATGCTTTCCTTTATATGCACCCATTTTTGTTTAATTATTGGCACCTTCTGATTGTACAAATTAGTGGGTTTCTTTGTGACAGGTTGTCTCCACCCTCCCCACTACCTTCTCTGACCCTAAAAGTATTTTTAAAAAAGAAGGCTGAAACAGGCTTTTATCATTTATTTTATCTGGTTATTAATCCAAGTGACCTTGACCAAGAGACCAAAATTAAAAGAGCAGTAAGGAGATATATTGACTTAATGAACTTGCTCCTAGGAAACATCGGGAGGGATACGGCAGCCTCTGGGCCAGTAGAACCTCAGCTGAATGCCAGCAAACCTCAGCCACCAACAAATGCGGGAAAATACACTTCAACTGGCCAATGTTCTGAAAAGGAAAAGGAACAAAGAAAGAAGGATAATGGTCCGGTATCATTGGTGACGAAGGAGATTCGAAATCTCTGGCAATATAAGATCCTTGAGTTGAATCCCAGACAAGAAATAATAAATTAATGGAACAATGGAGAAAATCCAGTAAGATTTGAAAATTAATTCCTAGAATCAAATCAATATTAATTTCCTGCTTTTGATAAATGGTTCTCTATGTAGGATAAGATTTGAAGAAGCCGAGTGAAGGATATATGGGGAATCTGTGAACCATTTTTGCAAATTCTTGATTTACTTTTCCAAAGCCCACACTTAGTTTGTTTCAAATTTAATTTTGTTCTTAAAAGTTATCAAGTATTTTGTTCTAAGGAGGCATATTTACATTTTATATATATATATATATATATATATATATATATATATATATATATATTATATAGACATAGTTCATATATGTATATGTATATGTCTCATACAATTTGTTAAAGATCATTAACTATTTTATTATTAATAATAATTATTAATAAATATTAATAATAGAAGTTATTAATATTAACTATTTTAGAATTTGCTTTACTTCATTTGATTCCTTTGATAATTGTATTATCTTCATGGAAACATACTTATTGTGGATTATTATTATTTTATTATTATTGTGAACTAAATTTTTACTAGATCTTTAACATTCTCTAGTAAAAATTCCTTTAAATGCTGAAAGGTGACATTATTATTTGTAGTGCTCCTTCTAACAAAATATTTTCAGATCATATACCAAAGTCTTTCTTATTCATCACATGCTTTTACTTTTATGAAAGAAAAAAAAAGATCATGCTTTAAAAATACAAGAAAACTATGATGTACACTTATGGGGAAAGAACTCTTGTGGGGTTAAACTCTAGTCAGTGCCTAGAAAGGC
Organism: Urocitellus parryii; assembly: GCF_045843805.1. NCBI lineage: Eukaryota > Metazoa > Chordata > Mammalia > Rodentia > Sciuridae > Urocitellus > Urocitellus parryii. The sequence goes on from NW_027554068.1 coordinate 562,421, forward strand.
TTGCAGTGAGATTCAGATATGATAAGGATGGAGAGGACAGATGGCCCTTCCCCTGTTTCCAATCTCTAGGTAAGAATCTAAGAAGGGTGGCCTTGGTTGTGAATTAAAGAATATACTCATAAATCCACCTGTGTAGTGGGCATGCCACCCACCCCATATACGACCCCTACTCTTAGGCATAGGCCTTCCTCCACTGAATCCCAGTAATTAATCAAATGTCCAAAACCTCTCCAGTGAATCTTCCAAATTCTTTATCTGGGGCCAGAAAAAAAGTATATTGGGGTGTTTGCAGCCCTAGGATTGAGCATGAGAAGTGATGTGATTTTAATGCCCAATAGCCACACTACAGAACCAGCTTAAATGTCCATGAACAGGTGGACGGATAAAGAAAACATGGACTATATCCACCATAGAGTTTTATTCAGTCACAAAGAAGAATGAAATGATGGCATTTGCCGGAAACTGGGTGAAACTCGAGAGCTTTGTGTTAAGAGAAACAAGCCAAAGTCAGAAGGTCAAGGGTCATGTTTTCTCTCCTATGTGGAAGCTAGGGAGGAAAAAAGGAAAAGTGTTGAGGGGGTGGAATCTCGTGAAAATCAAAGGGAGATCAGCAGAGGAGAGGAAAGGGACCAGGGGTCGGTTCGGGAGGAGGAAAGGAAAAGTGATAATACTGGGGAATGATCCTGGCCAAATTACATTGTTACATTGTGTCCATGGACCCACACAGAACAACAAATTCCACCATTATGTACACATATGATTTATCAATAAATATATAGGAAATAAAATAATAGCCATTCTAAAAAAATGAATAAGAGATGTGACTTGCTCTGTGATACCCAGGTACTTAAAAAAATAGTAATTACAGTGTTTCCTGTCAAATCTGAGACTACAAGTCAGAATTTATTATGCTTCCTAAAATGCCACGGAGGCTGCTTTCAAATATCACCTTTAACAAAGGCTTTGCTCTAGCCCTTAATGATATGGGGCAGCCCAATCCTTGGCTCCACTGATCCATCACTACCACCAGTCAATCCACCATCTGTGGCTGAGACACAGGTGCTCCTCCTGGCCAGGTAGTGAAGGGAGGTGGATGGAGTACAGCCTCCCCTGTAAAGGCTGGGATTCCGCCCATCATGTTTCATGACTCTATTGTCAGGCAGGCTGAAAGGAATGTGTATTTCAAAAATCATGAAACTGGAAGCAAAAAAGATGTTCTAGTAGCGGATGCCACCTCCACCCAGGACTGCAGGCTTGGGGCCTCCCCGGACTGGGCCCCATGGTATGCTCCACCACTCCCCGTTTGCTTTTCTTTCCCTCTGTCCTCTATACCCAGGTGTCCACAAAACCTCTCAAATTGCCTCTCATTGACTTCTCATTTCAAAATGATTTGCTTCCTAAATTGTGTTTCATTCAATAAAACAAGCGAATCATAAGGATTCCATGACATCAGTATAATCCAAGCTGGCTGTGACAAGACTGGTCATGTTCCGGCTGCCTGGTATTTTTCCATGAGGCCATAAGGAAGATGTTCTAATATGTATTTAATAGCAAACAGCAATGATATTCAATAAATAGTTACCCACACATACCCATTACTGAAATTATTGCATAAAAATGTGGGTTTTTATTGAAAGTGTAATTAGAAGTCAGAAAGGAAGTTACTTTCAACTCACAATAGCAAAATCCCATGCCCTTGTTTATCAATTCTTCTCCCACCACATTTTTCTTCCTCCAGCCATATCTCAACCTCTCTGCTCTCAACTTGTTCCCTGATAATCACTTTCTGCCCCAACTCTCTACACAGCCCAACTGCCAAAGTTCCTCTTCATAATTCAATCAGCAAACCCTAGAGCCCAAATCCAAACCACTTTATTATTCCTCAATGATTCTTCCCCTCCTGGGCCTCCATTCATCTCAACATACAATTTTAATCACTAGATCCAAGATCATAATTCACTTTAAAATAGCAAGAGGGGATTCATTCTTTTAAGACTAATGATATATGGTGTGAATTTCAGTCAATCAGTCAAATATTACTTTCTGCATCCGTAAAACAAAAACAAAACAAATAAAATGTAAATTCCAGTACTTTCTAGTTAGACCAACAAGCAGCAACATCTCATGATGTTCTGTTCCCAAGGCTGTCATTTCCTCTGGAGGTAAGTAAGCTATACAACATGACAGCAGCTGAACCACATGAAAACTGCAGATGATGTTGACCTTTTGTGGTTATTCTTTAAAAATTACAGTACTTTAGTTTTCTGAATTTATATGCCGATACATTTCACATCAGCTGCTCAGAATTCTGGATTCTCTTTTAGGAATCAAGAAAAGATTGGATAAACATTGTGCACTTCCATACTCACCTGGGGACAATCACCTGGGGCTTGCAAAGGGCAGAGGGCTCACTGTAGAGATTCCTCTTCACTGTCTTCTACCTGGCTGTTTTCACCGGTTTCCAGTGGCTGGCTGACTCCTACAGCTGTTTGGTTTTGTGACCCTGGTTTGGAAATTTAGATTAATATCCACTGATCAGGGACATTAAAAAGCCACTTAGTATTAATTGATGAAGACTCTAGGAGCAGCTTATATGAAAGAAATCTACATATTAACAGAAATAGAGACACATGCACATGCAAATTCAAGCTGAATGTTACATGATATAAAAATAAAATATGCTAAAATATTCTGGAACAATGGTACATTTGCCACCTTAAGTTAAACTTATTTTTATTTTAAATAAAAGCATTATGTAAAAGTAATAAAAGACTCATATATTTAAAATGTGTTTGGATAGAACGTTAATGAACTCCATAAAATGTAAAATAATACAAAGGATGCTGAGTGTTTTAGAAGCATATTTTATAGATGATACACTTATTTTTTCTCAAGTTCAAAACAATTCTACTAATTAGCATTTTTTAAAAAAATCTGAAAAGTTTATTTAGACAGTTGCCATAAAAAAACAGAGATAAAAATTATTAGGACTACAGATCTCTATTATTACATTCTGCAGACATTCTCATAATAAACTAGGTTAAAAAACAGATTAATTGTATGCTTCCTCTTCAAGAGAAATTAACTTTTGTGTGTTTCTATAGCAACTACATACAATTTCAACCATTAACTTTCTTATTACAGGAAAAAAAATCAATAAGGACATAAATTGCTTAAGATAACATATAGCTTTGGAAGATACTTATTTATTTACTCAATATTATTACAAAAACTACTTTACTCCTAAAAAAAAATCAAAGGCAATTACCTATCCCTTTTTTAAATGAGTGTACCCAAAGCACTGAGAGTGTCTACAGAACTAGCCACATTGACCTCTTCTCAGAGGCCCAATGATGTGCCTGGACTAATTATGTGTAAAATATAATCCACCCTGGCCAGTCACGCCTGCTGTAATTGTGCATGAGGTATCCATAAAAATATACCACGAACCTTTGCAATTTCCTTTAAAATTAAAATAGCAGTTAACTTTCCTTTAGTTCAACTCGATGTTTATGGTCTGAATTGCCCACGACTGGTTTAGCATACTTAAACATAGATCAATGGAGTCCTTTTCCTAGAAAAGCTGTTGAATTAAATGGTCTATCTCCTTTGGGGCTTATCTAAACAATGGCTTGATCCACATTATACCCAGGAACAGGTTTGACTCTAATGGCTTTCTCTTTCATCTCTAATTTCTATCTGAAAGACTCACAGGCTTTGCTTTAGAATGGAGCAAAGGCAAGAGGATCCTAAATTCAAAGCCAGCCTCAGCAACTCAGGGAGTCTCTAGGTAATTTAGCCAGACCCTATCTCAAAATAAGAAGCACCATGGATGTGGTCCAGTGGTAAAGCACCCCTTAGTTCAATCTCCCCCCACTAAAAAAAATAGAATTGAGCAAACATAGTTTCTCTGATAGAGAGGGAGCAAGAAGTACAATTCGAGGCAATAAGGACATTTTATTTTATTTTTCTTTTTTTTGGTGCGGGGAATACCAGGGATTGAACTCAGGGGCACTTGGCCACTGAGCCACATCCCCAGCCCTATTTTGTATTTTATTAGACACAGGGTCTCATTGAGTTGCTTAGCACCTTGCCATTGCTGAAGCTGGCTTTGAACTTACGATCCTCCTATCTTAACCTCCCAAGCCACTGGGATTATAGGCACTCACCACTGTGCCCGGCAGGAACATTTTTATCCCTTCAAATTATTTCCTGTTCAGTAGTTGGGTTTCTGATCACGCAGAGAGGACTCCACGTCCCACACAGGGTTGTCTTTGTTTTAAAAGAAAATTGTATGATTGGAAAATACTTTCCACTTTTTATCCTAACCTTATTCATTAATTACCCCAAAATAAGAGTTTAATACCCTCATCCTTTTTCCTGAAAGCAGAAAATCAAAAAGGAAATATAAGTATATTATTTGGTGCTTCTTTTTTTTTTCTACTTTTCTTTTCTTTCCATAAGCCAAAGGAGTGAAATACAAATGAAGCCCCATGATGTCTAGTAGCCAGAAGGGTTCATAGTTTTATCCTTCACACTGAAAATGGAATGAGCTATACTTTTATCTCAGTCTTCCTGTCCCACTCATGGAACAATAGCATCAGAAATTTGGCTTGGGGTGTCAAAAATTCTACCTGTATTTCAATCTAAAACAATCAAAGTGCAAGACATCAAAGCAAAACCACAGAATGTTCTATGACTCTCCAAACGCTCGGCTCTGGGAGAGCCTTGGCTATTCTTTTTAATAGAGACGATGGTAAGGCATAAAAATAATTCTTACTTGATTCCATTTTAGCCAGCTTCTTGGATAATCACATTCTCTTGAATTCATCTGGCTTCTTTCATATAAAGCCACCACCAGACAGGGCTTTCAGAGATGGAGGAAATTGACCTGCGATGATTTCTTACTCAAAATGCCGCCGCTGACTCCATAATCACCTTAATTTCTCCCTTGCCCTTAGGAGCCCTCAGTTTCTTCATTAGCAATTATCTTTGGCCTCACAAGTACCTTCAAAGGAAATCATGAAATAATTCTTAGCCACCAATCTGCACACAACTCCACAAGGGTTTCTGCATTAAATACAGTTTCACAAACCAGAAAGTCAACAACAATGACATCTACTTTGGAAACTGAATTCTGGGTGGACAAGTATTTTTTTCCACACCTTCCTACTGGACTTTCACTTTATTGAATTTGTTATTACACAATCAAGTTGGCAGTTTGTCTTGCCCCATGAACCTGATCCACTCAGGGCAGCATCTAATGGATAATAATAATCAAAACAACAGCATTCCCTTACATGTGTGCCCTTTGTTTTAGTTAGTATTCAAAGCATTTTCTTAGAGTCAGCATCTCCTGTTTCCTAATAGACTTTGAACACTTATAAGTGGACAGTCAGTCTTTCAGGTAGTGGGATCCTATTTGGTGTGTCCCTGCTAATGTAAGATTCCGGGCTACTCGTGTTTTAGAACACCCATGAGCACCGAATCTGATGACGCTTGTTCCACAAGGTAACCCTGTGTTAAGTCAGACTTCGCAGGACATGTTGCAGATGGCAGTGCTCCTTCCTGGCTGGTTTGCCTCAGATATCCTAGTTATTTGCAGACAGATGTACTTCTAATCCAAGTGTGTAATCGGAGTGTGTTCAATATTTGTTGCTATGACCAAAATACCACACATACACAACTAAAAGGAGGAAGAACTTGTGTTGGCTCATGGTTTCAGAAGTTTTCCATTCATGGTCGGCTGGATTCAAGGCCAGAAGGACATGGCCAAGGAAAGCTGTTCAGCTTGTGGCAACCAGTGGGTGGAGGTGGGGAAAGTAAGGAGCCCAGAACAAGAAATATTCTTTCAGAGCAGACCCTAGTAAGCTAACTCCTCCAACCATGCCACAGCACCTATATTTTCCACCACATTCCAGAAGTCTATTCAGGTATCAATGCCTCAATCCCCTGATGAGGTCAGAACCCTCATGATCCAATCACTTCCCCTAATGCACCACCTCTGAGCCCTGCTGCTCTGGGGACCAAGACTTCAACACCAGAGACTCTGGGGACATCCCAAGTTCAAACCATAACACAAAATATTCTGATCGATCTTCCCTGGAATTTCCACTACTCATTGAAGGATCTAATTGTTACATGAGGCAGAGTTTCCATTTGTTTTGATCAATCTATTCTGGGCAGACAGAGTCATGCTGAATCCCAAAGTAGCATTCAAGAGGTAATAAATTAAATTGGATTCCGTTTATTAATAACCAAAGCCTACAAGCTGACCTCATCTAATGACATAAGAATATAAATTCATTTTTAGTCTGGATTGGTTTTTAATTTTCATTCTGTGCTCCAAAACAATTTAAATCCACGCTGTGTTGCCTTCATGAACTGTATACACATCCTTTAGTTAGATGTATAATTATCCCCTAGAAAAGTACTGTGTGTTACAAATTGCCTGGAATTATAAATAGAATCGTCTTCCGGTTTCAAAGCAGATTTTGGGGAAAAGTCTGTCCATTATACCTTGGGATCCTCATTCAGGATCAAAGGAAGCAAACAATGACATGTCATACCCAAATTGAAGGGTTTAGAGCTTTGTTTATTTTTTTAATCTCTGAGAATATGACATTTTATTTTTTTCGAAATTGAAGTTTCAGAAAATATTGATATTAGAAATTTTTGTTCAAGTAAGGAGCAAGTAACTCACAACAATATGGCCATGAAATAGCCTGGATGATATTGGATACATAATTATCCCAACTTAATTTACATTTTAACAGCCAAAAGGTGACATTGTCCATGGAGTGAAATCCATAATTTAAATGATTTTCCTGAAATGTATTCTCTAAAAAAAAACGTTTCTCTATAATTAGATACCCCAAACCTCCCTCTCTTATCCATCATCTGTCCCCCACCCAATATCTCTTAGTCTCTCATTCTTGCACACAGAAATTTAAACACATGCACATTTCTTACTTTACTATTTTACAGAAAAATGATCTCCCATATGGCAGCAAAAATTGTCTGTGAGTTTGAAAGTAGTGATTGTATTACAACTAGATTTTTATAAGCAAGAATTCAGCTGAATCAAGTACTAAGATGGAAAATGACCTTCTGTTTCCCTCCACAACCCAGAATTAATATGCCCTTTTCTTTGAGTAATAATTGCAAGTGGAACTTACCTATAGCTAATTTACCAGTTATATCTCATGCTAATTTACCAGTTATATCTCATGCTTTGTCATGTAAAAACAAACATACTAAACCAAAGTTTAGGTCTTCAATTGTGGATGTCAGATTTTTGAGAAATAGCTAGAACGTTTTAAAAAAAAATCAGTCAAATCTAAAAACACTCTTGATTACTAAAACAAAAAAAGTAGAATTTTTGGAAAGAATACTTTATCAAGTACAAAAACTGAGATGATCACTTATATTTAAAATATTCTGAGAAGTTGCTGTTATAAAGAATATATTTAAATCAACCTCCTTCTCCTATTCTTAACATTTCCTCTCCTTTCCAAATCTGTGACCCACAAGCTAGCTATTTTATCTCAAATATGTGTTTTTAAAAAGGAGTTCTTCTTGCTATATGGTGATACTTTTCTATTTTTAGTGACCCTTTATCACACTTTTATCAAGGTTAATTTTTTGCATTGATTAATTTGAACATGTTTGTTAGCATTCAGCATTTCAAACAATTACAACAAGAAAAATACCCTCTGTGTCAACTATCCAGAAAGAGCTTTTAATCATAACAATAGGAGCAGTGGAGAATACCTGAAAGGAGTTATCCAAATATAACAATTTCAGCTATGTAATGGCAATTCAATCTTCTGCCCAAAATTAATCTGATATTTCTATGGGAATAGCTAACTGATCACCCTCTTCACTTATGTGGACATTCCTGCCGTGCGTGTACCATTGTGTCAGACATTGACCTTGGCTGCCCTTCAGCACAAACAACAAACCCTTGGTTGCTTTCCTTATGGACAGAAATAAGAGAAAGACAATAAAGGTAGGCTTTTCAAAGCACAATTACCCATTACCAGCATTTTTTTTCCTTCACAAAATTTTATCCACTGAAAATCAAACATTTATTTCTGGAAAGATTATTTTTTTAAAGAGTCCAAAGGTCTTGTCCAACTTAGTCCAGGAATACTCCAGAGGATATAAAAAATGCCTTAACACAAATGGGTTCATGATTTCTGAGGCAGATGAGTGGCCCCAATGTCAGAATCTTCTCAGTCCCTGAGCTTGGACCTCAAGCTTGTCATTCCAGAAAGGACACTTACATACTTCTGGGAACGTGGCTTCTTGGGATCATTCAGGCCAGATCTTGGCTTCTCAACCCTGGCATTTGGGACCAGGTAATTCTCTGCTGCAGGGTCTGTCTTATCCTTGTAGGATGTTTAGCAGCATCCCCGGCCTCTACCCAATTGATGTCAGCAGGTAGCACCTCCCACTCATACCTGTGACAAATGAGTGTCCCTACCCTGCTGACCGATGTCTCAAGGCAAAGAAGGGAGATTTGATCCTGGTAAAGAACTCAGAACTAGCTGGGTGCTATGGTACACACCTGAATCTCAGCAACTCAGGAAGCTGAGGCAGGAAAATCGAAGGTTCCAGGCCAGCTTTAGTAACTTAGTGAGGCCCTAAGCTACTTAGTTGAGACCCTGTCTCAAAATTTTAAAAAAATACATATATATATATATATATATGTGTGTGTGTGTGTGTGTGTGTGTGTGTGTGTGTGTGTGTGAATTTATATAACTGGAGATGTAGCTCACTGGTAGAGCATCCCTAGGTTAAATCTCTAGTACCAAAAACAAGGGGGTGGGGGTAAAACCATCATTTTTTTAAATTTAAATTAAAATCTAGAAATTTTAGTTACAATGTGTGCCTTAATTTGGGTTTTCTCAGAAGATGACCATGAGGTAAGGATCTGGGTGCAGGTTCTTCATTTAGGAGGTGCTCCCAGAAATCATCTGCAGAGGAGGGAAAATGAGAGAGAGATGGGAAGGAAGCCTGCAGCAGCTAGTTCATGAACAGGTTATTTCTCTATCTCCACAAAGGTTCATCCTGCCTGGACCCCTGGGAGACTGTGAAGAGTGTGCTCACTTTCATCTACACAAGAGGCAAGGGACCTTCACCAACTCCCCTCTCCATTGGCTAACTACTGCTCCTAAGGTCATTTATTCCCTGGTATCTTATTTGTGCCTCAGGGGACGTTGTTTATACCTGGGCCAGAGAAAACCTTCAGGGAGGACAGCAGGTGTTGGCAGCCAAAAGCGTTATCAATGTGTAGTCCCTAGAACCAGAGCAGCAAATGCCTTATTAGAGAACTTTTTTTGGACCACAAATCCTGTAGCAGTTCCCAAGACATATTACTGGAACTTCAGTGTTTCATACAGAATCTTTGTTTCTCCAGGGGACTCTGATGAAGCACTCAGGTGTGTGGACCACTGGTCTAGAGCATCGTTCTTAATAAGCAGGGATGATGTTGCCCTCAGAGGACCTTTGGCAATATCTGGAGATATTGCTGGAAGTCCTAGCTGAAGAGTGACAGGTGTACTGCCGGCATCTAGTGGGTAGAGATAAGCAATGATGTTGAACATCCTAAGATACCCAGGACAGCAAAGATTCATCCTGGGCAACATGTCAACAGTGCCAAGATTGAGAAAGGCTTCAGGAGTTATCTCCCCATCACGACTTTCCTTTTGGTGCATTTATTCTATTTTCTTCCAAGGGCAGCTTGTCCTTGCAATATTACAAACAGTGCTAAACATCAGAGTTTAGATTACAGGTATTATAGGTATGCCGTTCCTTCTTCCCACCATGCATAATGCTCAGAATCCCCCATTTTCACCTCTCCTCAAGGAGTCTCCTTGGGATGTCCTTTTCTCTCCAATGAAACAGCCACACTCTTCCCAAAATCCTCTATCTTTCTTCACTCTATATAGCTAAAATTGCGGCTGTCGTGCAAGTGTCTCCTGTAACATTGATCCATGTATTCGTAACCTTGGGGTTTCCTTAACTGTGAGCAGGAAGCTGTCTAATCACCAAATCCACTTGGCTCCCAGTCCTATAATCCTCAGAAGAAGTAGTAGGATTAATACTCCCTTGCTGATTTGAGGTCCCAGTTTCAGGTGAATAAAGATGTCATTGAAATACTCTGATATCGCAGGTGTCACAACAAGACATCCTAGCAGAGCCAGAGAAACATCCCTTGGAATTGACTTCAGGATAGCAAATTCATTTAGAACATATAAACCCACACAGCATTCATGGAGGTATGTTATGATGTTTAGATGGGGGGTGTGCAAGCTCATGTGTGAGACCATGAAAGAGAGTTTAGAGGTGAAATTTTGGGTTATGAGAGCCTTAACCTAATCAGTGCATTAAGCCACTGACATGGCTTAACTGGGGGGTAACTGTAGGCAGGTAGGGTATAGCTGGAGGAGGAGGGTCCCTGAGGGTCTGTCTTTGGGGTACATATTTTGTAGTGGTGAGAAGCGCTCTATGTCTGCTTCCTGGGGCCACGTTCTCAGTTGTTTTCCTCCTCCACGCTCCTCCGTCATGATGTCCTGCCTCACCTCGAACCTCGAGGAATGGAGTCGGCCATCTATGGACTGAGACCTCTGAAACTGTGTGCTCCCAAATAAACTTTTCCTTCTCTAATTGTTCTTGTCAGGTCTTTTGTTTCTGTAAACAACCAACATTCAGCATCCACTCTGTTTTAAGCAGTGTGTGCTTAACTCTGTGACCCTTGCTCCCTGGCCTTACCTCCATGAAGATGTTTCTTATCAAAATTTACATGGGCAGAGGTCTATCATCGGTTGACTTTTTAATGGCAATAGGAGCCCAGATGGCACAGATGACCCACTGTAGCTACCAAAGCTCTCCCTGGAAGGGAAGGTTGGGGAGAATCTGCCAAAGAGAAGTCAGAGTAGATCTAAGCATAAGAAAGATTCAATAAGTTGTTCCTGCCTTAGATGATGAACAGTGCTCCAAGCCAGGGCAGGCAGGCAGCCTTTGGAAGCTGGGAACACCTGATTGACAGCTACCAAGGCAACAAGGATATCAGTATCAGACCATAGGAACTGGAGTCTGGAGACAGAGCCTTTTCTAGAAGTTCCAAACAAGGGCCCTGGCAGGCCAAAGTCTGCCACCTTGCATTTTAGCCTCATGAGGCTGTGAGCAGAGCACCCCATGAGCCCATCTGAACTTCTGACCTACATGACTGCAGAATAAGACAGGTGTTGAGGACTGGCATCGGCCAGCAGCAATTGAAAGCAAACACACCAACACACCGTTAGTACTTCCCCTTTGTGCTCAAGCAACACGATGAGGTAAGTTTTACAAGTTCTATGATCAAGAAGGCCAACACTTGGAAATACTGATTACTGATCAGGGTTCTAAAATTAGTAGATTAATAGATTAGTTCGGATCAGAGTTTAGATTTGTCTGTCGCCAAACTCGATAGTATTACCAACTTAAAGGCAAGCATCCAGAGGCAAGAACAGGTTGGACTAGTTTATTCATCTATTTGGTGGTATTTCCTAAGGTCTGGATAGTATTATTATAAGATAATAGAATTAATTATAAGATAAAGTTTAGCCAGGCATGCCTGTAACCCCAGCAGCTCCAGAGGCTGAGGCCGGAAGATCACAGTTCAAAGCCAGCCTCAGCAACTTAGGCCCTAAGCAACTTAGCGAGACCCTGTCTCAAAATAAAAAATTACAAGGGCTAGGGATATTGCTCAGTGGTAAAAGCATCTCTGGGTTCGATCCCAGGTTCAAAAAAAAAAAAAAAAGAAAAAAAGAAAGATAAAGTTGCCACCCAACTACAAGGACTATAAACAAAATATTACTACCCAGGTTTTTTTTAAAGGAATTATTTTCTCTTAGGACAAGAAGCTGTGGGGCAATTTACAGGGAGGGCTCTTCCTTTCATTCTTCCCCTTTGCCTTTCAATTCTAACACAGATTAATTCTTTTATTTATTTATTTATTTTTATTGATTGTTCAAAACATTACAGAGCTCATGATATATCATCTTTCACACATTTGACTCAATTGGGTTTTGAGCTCCCATTTTTACCCCAAATACAGATTGCAGAATCACATCTGTTACATACTCACATTTTTACATAATGGCATATTAGTGACTGTTGTATTCTGCTACCTTTCCTATCCTCTACTATCACCCCTCCCCTCCCCTCCCCTCCAATCTTCCCTCTCTACCTCCTCTGCTGTGATTAATTCTTTTGAAAGAACACCCCCCCACCCCCCACACCCCACACCCCTGGCAGTACAAAGTCAACTTTAAAGGCTCTCTGCACAAAGGCTTTTTAAAAAGAGGAACATGTGTCCCGACACATTACGCAATGTTGGATTTTTTTTCCCTTCAATTTTTAGGTTCTTATTTAAATCAGCAACGATATGCAGCAAGTGGCACGAATGAGGGCTTTTGTATAAATACAATTGTACTTAATTCAGCAAGAGAAACTTGAAAGTGAACACATTTCTATTTTGCGCAGAATGCTTAGAGAAGAGGAAAGGCTACCAAAACAGGTTTAAAAAATGAAGACGAATAAATAAAATATGTTCACGACAGGATAACAATCTGGGACCAGCTGCTCTTGAACAAACATTTATTATTACCATCCATCTGAGGTTCAGTAGAAAATAGAATTTCCAGAAAGACATGGAATAGGAAATGTGTATCTGATAATCAAATATGCAAAGCTCCTCACTCCTAAGGATAATTGTTTTCCAGATAAAGCCTCGAGCTTGTTTAAGTGACATATAAATAACTCAAAAGTGTGTGTTGGAAAAGAGAGAGAGAGAGAACGAGACAGAGAGAGACCAGAGCTCAAATCTGTACATAAGCAGACCAAGAAATAAGTTCTATGTATTTTGGCAGGAAACTTTTTCTTTCTCTGGTTTGTCCTAAGGTTTGCAAGGATTTTGCTGGTGAGTTGCATGGATTGGAGATCTTAACTTTTCTTGGTACCTAGACCACCAGCCTGGGGTCTGGGCTACCTGCATGTCCCACCTGGATTGCTGGGGCAATCTGTTCGTGGTCTCTGTTGCCATCTTTGTGTCTCTATGATCAGCTCAGCTACAATGTACCAGCCAGGGCAATCCATTTGAAATGTAAGTCAAATTGGGCTATTCCTCTTCCCAAAGTCCTCCACAGGGTCCCCATTTTACATCACGTCTTCAACTCGGCAATCTTCATCTGAAATGTCAAATTTCCCACAACTCCTGCCTCCAGATCTCAGTCTCTATGACTCTCTCTCTCTCTCTCTCTCTCTCTCTCTCTCTCTCTCTCTCTCTCTCTCTCTCTCTCATACCAGGATTGAAGTCAGAAGCACTCAATCACTGAGCCACATCCCCAGCCCTATTTTGTATTTTATTTAGAGACAGGGTCTCACTGAACTGCTTAGCGCCTCGCTATGGCTGAGGCTGACATTGAACTCATGTTCCTCCTGCCTCAGCCTCCAGAGCAGCTGGGATTACAGGTGTGCCCCACTCACCCTGCTCTGTGACCATCTCTTAAATCCCTCTCTGCTCCAATCCTGAAGTCTCTTTGTTACTCTTCAAGCAAGTCAGGCGGACGTCCACAATAAATTCTTTTCCCTGTGTTTTTTACTGCCTGCAACATTCTTCTTCCAAATGTCATTCTTGTTCAAATTTCTTAAAGCCACCTGCCCTCAGCCTCATATTGAGAACTGTCCTGTACCACCCCAACATACCTGATGCTGCCCTGTTTCTCCCAATTCCCATCCCAATCATCACTGTCCACCTATGAAAACATTCACATAGGATATTGACCGTTCACTGTCCAGCTTCTCCCACTAGAATGTCAGGTCCAAAACACGGGATTTTTGGTGGTTTCTAGAAGAGTACTCCCAATAGAAATATAATGAAAGTCCCATATATAAAGTTTTCTAGAAGTTTCAAAAAATAGCAAAAGTCAAAACTTTAAAGTGATGTCATTAGATACTTACTGTATGCCTCCATATAGCATGAGTCTCTAAAATAGTATCATTTCTATGTGTGGCACTGGCTGTTTTTCAAGGGTCTGAACCTTATGTGGCTGATGACTCTAGGAACGGATGTGTCAGGTCTGCAACAATCTTGACACTTAGTAACATCTGATTATGTCAGTTCAATTTGTTGATATTCAATCTGTTGAAAAAGGAACAAATGAGTTTGGGGACGGGATGTCCTGTCTGAGGTTACCTCTCCTATGGAAATTGATGAATTATTCAGCCCTTCTTTTTGCCCTAACTCTCAGTAAATGGATGGAGTTGGAGAATATCGTGCTAAGCGAAATTAGCCAATCCCAAAAAACCAAAGGCTGAATGTTCTCTCTGATAAGTGAATACGCTGATCCATAATGGGGAGTGGGGAGCGTGGGAAAATGGAGGAACTTTGATGGGTCAAAGGGGAGAGAGGGATGGGGAAGGAGCAGGAAAGATGGTGGAAAGAGATGGACATCATTACCCTAGGTATATGTATGACTGCACACAGGGTGCGACACTACATCATGTACAACCAGAGACATGAAGAATTGTGCTGCAATTGTGTACAATGAATCAAAATGCATTCTGCTGTCACATAGACCTAATTTTAATTAATTAATTAATTAATTAATTAATAGAAAGAAAAATAAAACCCTACAATGCAAAAAAAAAAGAAAAGAAGAAAAGACAGACTCAGCTATTTCTCTCCCGCAGATCTCTCTCATCACCTGTCTTTATTGCACTTAATAAGTCACTCCATGAGGTTTCCCTCCAAAATTCCAAACACACGTAAATTCTCCATTCTCTAAATTTCACAACAACTTGCAATTCTTATCTTGGTGCCTGAAGCCCACTGGGGGATAGCATGAATTGAATGGACCATCATTAAGGATAAAAATGCTTCCACACATATAGGTTTTGTACATAATTCCTGGTGTTTCATGGAGCACTAGTGAAGAACCCACATGACAGATTGATGTAGCCAGTAGGGTTTCAGAATTGATTCAGTAAAAAATGACTATCAAATCCCAAATTCTTCTGACTTTCTAAACTCCACAGTGTAGATAACTGCAAATGTGAGGAGCTCTAAGTAACCTCACCCAATTCGTCTTTCCTATTTCCACTCCACCTTTCTAAGGGATTATATGTGAAATCCTATGAATTTTCTTCATTTCTAATTCTTCTCATTCTTTCAATCTAGATGTTGATCCATTCTCCAACTTACAAGTCCCCATTACTATCTTTAATCTTATGAGCCAATGTGAATAAGCATATGGTAAGGAGTATGTCTTCTCTTCATAATAAATGCTTTTTCAAAATATATATGAAATGGGGCAGTTACCTGCTTATAGAGTCACTTTATCCCAAAGTGAAATTGCTATGTTCAGCACTAGTCATCCTGAAAAAATGTATAAACCAGATTTGCATATAATATATGTAGTGCCTGAGATCTGCTGCAACTTATGATGGGTAGCTGGATGTACACAGAAAATAATTTAAAATGGGTACTAAGGAAAGATTCTTGTGCACAAATAAACAGTATACTGGAAAAAGCAATATTATTCACTATTTCCAAAAGGTTTAAACAATGGATATGTCAAGAGATGACTGCATAAGAAAAATGTGTTGTGCACATACCATTATTGTACATAGTATTTACTCATAAACAGAGTGAAATGCTGGTACAAGCTATAATGTGAATGAACTTTGAAAACTTTATGCTTAGTGAAGGAAGTTATATGTAAAACATCACGTGTCATATTCTGTTTAAATGATATAACCAGAATAAGGAGGCTTGTAGAGACAGAAAACATATTGGGGTTTGCCAGAGACTGGTGGAGAGAGGGAAAGAATGAAGATTTCTTCATGGGACCAGGTTGTCTTTGGTGTGATGAAAATATATTGAAATTCAATGCAGGTGAAATGTACCAAATAGCATTGAACTATTCACTTCAAAATGATTGATTTTATATTGTGTGTATTTCACATTGATTCAGTTTTTTTTTTATTTTTTAAGTAGGAAAGAAGGGCAGCTCAAACCCTTCATCTTCTACTTCACTCAGGGTTAAAGACATGGTCCTTCCCATGCTCTACACAGTCTGGCCCTGTGACCTTGCAGAGATCCTTGAGTTCTGCTCTCAAGCCCCATTTTTCATTTCATAGGAGCCTCCTTGCTGTGCCCAGGGAACTTCAGTCCAGCTCTCCCCATTCCCCAGGACCTTGCTGTTCCCACTTCTCAATGCTTTTCCCTGACTTCATGGTTCATAGAGACAGCACAATGTAGCTTATGTATTCCATTCAGTTTCCACTACACAGGAACAGCGTATGTAAGGTCCCTGAGGACAGGGGTCCCTGTTGTCTATCCTGCCATCCTTCCAATGCCTGAGCCAGTGCTGGGCACACTTAGGCACCATGGGCCTCCCACAGTATCTACTGACCTCTTGGAGCTTTGTGTTCTGTGAATCAGATGCATCATGGAGACTGATCCAAAGCTGAGTTGTGTGGGAAGGAAGGCAAAGTGTTACTTGTGTGGCTCAAGTTTGGGCTGAGTGGTTCTAGATCCCACAGCAGGGGCAGCACTTCCATCTCTGGGCTCAGTGGCCTTGTATTGTAAAGAGCTTGGAGAATCGTTCCTGGAAGGAAGCTCAGAATGGAGTTTATTTCCTTAGTTTTCCCCATGATTCCACTGGCCGTGTAAGTCCCTGAATGAATCACTCAGTGCTTAATTGACTGAGAATGGATTCTGTTATCTCCAAATGAGAGCCTTGACCAACACAGTATGATTCAGATAGAAGAAAATCATGAAGTTGTTCTGTGTTCAATGAATAAACTGTTCTGTTTCTCCATCTGACAAATAACTCATAGCTCATGACTACTTTCTTCTCAAAAAGAGAGAAAAAATAATTTGACACAGAGAATTTTGGCTCCCATCACCCCAACACCTGTAGGTTTTAAATTCATTACTTTAAAATAAATCTACTAACTTGTTAAAGCTTTTACCCCCAAATCAGTAATTTTCTTGTTTCTGCTGGGTAATAGAATAGTTACCTATGGACAGTGCTATTTAGTTGGTGCAAAATATTCTTTTTCTACATTTCTAGATCATTCAAGCATAGTTGTCCAATCTACAACTACCAAATCCTGAAGACGATGATAAAAATGTATTCTTCATATTTTTATTGATCAGCTAGCTGATTGGCAGGTGGCTGATGTAGGGAGAGAGATTGTTCTGGTGAGCACCATATGCTGCACATCTGACTGAGCTTGAGTCTTACCTAGGTCTGCTCCAGGTGAGGGCTACTATTTCCTGGGGGAACATCTTTTCATGTGATGGCAGAGGAGCCAGTAGAAGCAGACAAACTCTCCACAGGCCTAGGTTCAGAACTGGCCACTGTCCCTCCACCACCTTCCACAGGCCAAATCAAGTGCTATAGCAGAGTTGAAGGTTGAGAGGTGGAAAAAACACTTCAACTGCTTTGGGAAGCCTTGCACACTTTCATGGCAAAGAGCAAGGGTTCAGGGATGAGTGAAAACCTAGGCCAGTGAAATCCTCCAACTTCCTTATGAGGAAATTCACAGCCATCAGAAGTCTGACTCTAATCTTAACATTGATTGTATTATTATTATTAAGTTTTAATAATTAGGAGGATGTATTTTATGGATTCTGTTTTTGAAATTAACCATCAAGATCCACCAAATCATGTCTAAGTGTGATTTTTATCAACCATTTTATGTGTCCATTATAAGGAGGCAGATTCCTACATGCCAGCAGGGACTACCGTTCCCTCTTCTTTAATGAATGAATACCTTTATCAACATGTAGGTCAAGTCAAATTCTGAGTCTTCCCCTTTCAGGAAGGTACAGAAGATGACCATAAATTTATAAAATGTGAGATTTTAATCAAGCCCCAAGCTGTTGGCTAATTACATTCAGTGCACTTAAAAGAAAATACAGGAGATGTCAGGTTGGAGTAGAGATGAGCCCCAAATTGTCCTTAGTACTTCACTGATCATTATGAATACGATGGTATCAAATTACCCAGAAAAGAGAGAGCAGTAAATCCTTTTAAAAGTCACATTTGCAATTTTCTTTTCAATTTCATTTTGGAGTAAATTTGGACACAGTTTAATTCAAAAGCTGACATTTTCTTTAAGTGCATCTTTTCTGTACAAAATATGTATAATGGATCTACTCGGAGCACCGGAGACCATTAAGCTACGGAAGCATGAAATCAACTAGAAATTATTATTTTAATTCTATGCACTTGTGCATAACAGGATGAACACTGTGCCATATAAACCTTCATCAGGACTCTACCTAGTATTCTACATACTAATGGAGATTGAAGTTTAGAATACAGATGTTAGGGGATGCAGCCAGACAGACAGAATCAAAATCAAGAGATTAGTTTCCTATCCCAGGAGAATTATCAGCAACTGAACTAAGAACAGAGGCAAAGCATATGCCATCCTTCCTAGTCTCTTGGCTTTTCTCACTGATGATATAACTGAACTAATCTGCCCTGGTTTTCCAAGGATATGGTATGTGAAAAACCAGAGGTGCTCCTTTTTCATCAAAAGATGCACCCCCCCATGCAACCCTAGCAACATTTACTACACCAAACATTACAAAAGTAACTGGCCTACGCTAGTGTCTGTTATTCTGGCTCACAGAAGTGATAACTGAGCTTTTGATATCATTCTGCCTCCCATTCTTTCCCACACATCTCTCTTTCCACTGAGCAATTTGCTGATATAAGTAATGTTTTATAAAGCAAGAAGATGGCAAAGAATAGCAAAGTCATTATGTATCTCATTATTTCTGTGCCTCCTGGAAAAAGGAGGGTCTGGTCGGTGCGGGCATCAAGGAGAATTGATAATGAAGGAAAATCACCGGGCCGCTTACTACAAAGCACCTATTAAAAGCGGGACGTGTTTATTTTCCTGAGACTAGTTTTACTTTTGAAAATCAAAAAAGTGCACAGGACTATGAGAGGATTCAGAAGATATCATATCTGTTATGGTTAAAATAGGAGGTGCCCCCGCCCCCAGAAGTTCATGTGTGAGACAATGCAAGAAATTTCAGAAGTGGAAATGGTTAGATTATTAGATTAATCAGTGGCATGGACTAATCCACTGATGTGGATTAACTGGGTGGTAACTGTAGGCAGGTAGGCTCTGGCTGGAGTGTGTATGTAGTCCATTGAAGGCATGCCTTTGGGGTTTATGTTTTCGGCTTCCTGGTACCACATCCTGGGTTGCTTTCCTCTGTCACAGCCTTCCAGCATGATGTGCTGCCTCACCTGGAACCCAGCACTATAAGTTGGCCATATATAGACTGAACCTCTGAAATCAGGAGCCAAAATAAGCTTTTCCTTCTCTGAGGTTTTCTTGTTGGCTGTTTTGGTCACAGTAATGAAAACCTAACTAAAACAATGTCCATTCTTTGGACAACAAAGAGAGTGGCAGAAATGTGAGGTGCAAGCCAGCAATTTTTCCTTCTACAATCTGGAAAATCCCTGGCTTAAAGAAAAGGTGGTGCTTGGTGTCACTTACTGAAGGTTTCAAAAAAAATCTGTATTTCTATATTTCCCCTTCTTTATCAGAAATCTTGTCAGGAAGAGGATGGTTTAAGATTATATGGGATCACATAGTTATTATTTAATGTTTCATTTTTTTGCAGAGGTAGAGGGTCAGCTTAACTCCCCTTTTGTAGAGTTATTAGATACAAAGGAAGAGAGAAAAAAAGGAAGGAAGAAGGAAGGCTTTTTTAAAAGAAATATTTCAATAAATAACTTAAAAAGAGAAATTAATTTTCTTTCTTTCACTTAGTTGTAGTTATTAGGACAGGCACTCTATGATCTAAAACACAAAACTAACCTGAGAATATGTGCATTTCCCAGTTCAAAAATGCTTATGCAAATTTTCCCACCTTGCTAAGACTTTTTCTGAATAATTTTGTTTAGAGAAATAAGAGGTTGTAATGGTGTGGTTTTTAGGTCCTCAAGAAAGAATGCTCAGTGAGCTTCTGCCTAATTTTTCAACATTTCGAGTATCAATTCTCAGCAGATGCAGTAAATTAAAATTAGAAACATATGAATTTTGCAAATAACAACAAAGTGATGTGCCATCACTCTGCTAACAAGAGCATGCTCTACTGAGCTACCATCTGAACAGAAGGGAATCAGGTGGAATGTTTCACTGAATCACAATGGTGTCACCAAAGAATAAACTTTTCCAAAGTTTTAACACCTGAGACCATGAAAATCAATCTACTGAACTCTAAGTTTGAGGAATTAGGACACATAGTTACAGCTTATCATTATAATCCTTATAGAAAAATAAGTGTTTATGTTCATACTGTTGAATTTGCTGATGAAACATATTTCTTTGTTTTGCCTAGAATGTATGTAAATGTGTAGGTTGTTTGTTTTAAGAGAAAATATGTCAAGCCAGGATTTGCAATTCCTCTCAGTTGTAGATTTCTGTCTCATTGTTAAAGGAAAATTGTGCTTTTATTTTGCCCAAGCACTCAAAACCTATTCACAATGCCATTCATTAGGTACTAGGTGATAATCATGGTTAAGATACTCAAATGCCTGATCTAAGATGGAAATTGCATTCAGACACACAAGACAGAGTTATTATTATCTTTTTATCATTTACCAAGCAAAGAAAACCCAGCCAACAAGATCCTCAGATACCTGGAAACCCAATGGGCTCAATATCAGGGTAGTTTTCTATTTCCATTTGCAAGTACATGGTGGGAATGACGGCCACTCCTTGTGTAAAGACTGCATCCTCAACTTCATCAGTTATTAAAAAACTAGGGAGAGAATCAGAGCCATGGTGCAAGGGCCCGGGATTGTTGGGAAGAGACCTTTCATGCTATAGTCTTAGGATAAAAGCTGAATTATAAAAGAATCTGGGAGGCTTTGCAAGGCACTCACTGTCTGTCCCATGCTGTGCAGTCTACCTGTGCAAAGGAAAATCCCCTTTGAGGAGATTAGCAGAGGTGGTTTGTGTGTGATCACAGAGGTTGAGGGGATGTGTGTGACTCTTGCCTAAGCTTAAAGTGGATTAGCAGGACTTAAAAGATGGAAAATTGTTTTGTGCAAAGCTCACCACGCTTTTGGAAACATAAATGAAATCACAGTCCTATGAACGTAAATCTGATTTCTCTCAGTTCAATGTGGTGAAAATCCTCTTCCGAAAGTTTAAACAACAACAACAACAAAAAAAAAAAGGACGTGGCGTGCCAATATTCATGTCAGCTAATGATTGTTGCACATTTGAAAAGAATTTCTTACTTTCCCTTCCCCCTTAGGTAGGCATTGGATTCATCAGTAAGGATGTCATTTCACATGTTTGAAGAGACAATGTGGTGAATAGGACATTGGACAAGAAATAAATATAATCAGATTTTGTTCCCAATTCAGCCAGTCTCTCTGGGTTAACTTGAACAAAACCTTTAACCTTTCTTGTGTTTGGTATTTTTATCTATAAAATGAGAGAATATGCCCCCCATGGCCCTTAAAATTCAGCAGGATGTATCCAATTATGTTGTGCATTTGGTACAGCTTTATTAAAATACAGTATTCTGTAAGTTTTAGTTTTTTGCTGATATTCTTATCTTTGGTGGTAACAACTGATAATTTTTGGTAAGATCCCATAACTAACCTACGCACTAACATATTAGTCTCTGAATATGTATTCCATAACAAAACATGACCTCGGTTCATTTTTCACAAATAAAAACAACACAAAAGTTGTTCTGCATGTTTACTGGTGACCCATGGGCTACATTATCTCCTTCCAAGAAACTGGGTCTTAAAAAGGCAAGAGTGTCCACAGATGGGTGTTCATCTCCCTTTACTTCTACATGGACCATCCATGAGCAACATTTGGTGTTCTCTTTCCTATCAATCTTCAGGAAGAGGAAGACACTTTTTTTAGCCAACTATCAAAGTCATTAAAATTATAAATTGGAGTTAATCATCTGTTTTCAGAAAGAAATATTTCAGGGCCCTGATGTTTTGTGAAAAATAAAGGACGTCTACTCACCAAATCCTGAGATACTCTCTAGTAAAAGGTTCATCTCAGCTCTTACAATTGGAGGGTCTCAAAAATCAGTATTTGGGCTGGGGGCCGTAGCACACACCTGTAATCCTCCCAGTGACTCTGGGAGGTTGAGGCAGTAGGATCCCAAGTTCAAAGCCAGCCTCAGCAAAGGAGAGGTGCTAAGCAACTCAGTGAGACCCTGTCTCTAAATAAAATACAAAATAGTGCTGGGGAGGTGGCTCAGTGGTTGAGTGCCCCTGAGGTGAGTTCAATCCCTGGTACCCAAAACAAGCAAACAAAAAACGGTACTTGCTCTGTTCTGCTATGACTTGATCAGCCATGTTTCAACCTAGAAAGAGAATCCTCTGTTAAAAACAAAAAGTTTTTTAAAGATCACAAAGCTGACATACATCACAAAGAAAATTTAACTTATAAAAATAGAAAACAGAAAATACTAGAAAAAAATTGGAACAACACTCAATCACTGACATTTAATTATACTTGTTGACCTGATAAAGATTCGTACATTAAACATCAATAGTTGCAGAGAAGTTAAGAATTCATACATTCAAGTAGAGAAATAGTTATCTGGAAATATGGTATAAAATCTAGGCAGGGCCATAATACACCCCACATTCAACCTTTACCTTTACTATTTCAATTAATAACTTAATCCCAGTCATTCTGTGTCCTTTTTTATGGGGGGGTGAGGGGACAGAACACATACTTAGGGAAATTACCTGAGGGAAATGAAATCTGACTCCAGAAATCTCAGTCCAAGACTTTTCAGACCCACATAGAATATATCATGGTAAAACAAACAAGTTGACCATTTTCAACAACTCTGTTAGCTTTTGCCTGGCTGCAACCAAAAGACCTGACAAGAACAATTTACAAGAGGAAAAGTTTATTTTGACTTATGATTTCAGAAGTTTGGTCCAGAGTCAGCTGACTCCATAGCTCTGAGACCAAGGTAGGCAGAATATCATGGTGGAAGCGTGTGATGGAGGAAAATGGCTCAGGTATGACAATCAGGAAGGAGAGAGAGAGAGAGAGAGAGAGAGAGAGAGAGAGAGAGAGAGAGAGGACCGTTCATCAATTTCTATTGATGATAAAAATAGAAACCCTAAAAGCATGCCCCCAGTGACCTATATCCTCCAGCCACGCCTTATCCACCAGGAGTCACCAAGAAGTTAATCCACATCAGTGGATTAATTCACTCTTAGGCTTCAGTTCTCATAATCTAGTCATTTCACCACTGAACTTTATTGCATTATCTCACACTTGAGCTTTTGGAGGACACTTTGGATCTAAACCATAAAAGCAACCAAGAGATAGCTTATAATTATCATTAATATCACAAACACAGTTATAATATAGTCAATGCAAAAGCATAGGATCATAGTAAGATGAACAAAAAAAAAAGAATATCAGGATATAAAAATGGCCCATGATATTCCAGAAATATGGGTCACGATGGGTCAGATCTTTGTTGAAGCAGTTTCAGTCTAATTCTAGATTTATGGCCAATCAAATGATTGGTACACCACTGGAAATCACACATCCTCAATGAGGAAAGCTATAACAGCTTGCAATATAAATCCTTTGTACTGGATATCAGAATGAGGTCCAGTAATATAGGGCTGAGGACACATCTCAGTTTGTAGAGTGCTTGTCTTGAATGCACAAGGCCCTGGGTTAAATGCCTAGCATGACACACACACACAAAAAAAAAAGTCCAGTAATTTACATGATACTTATAACTGGGAACAGCACTTGTGCTGGTGCAAGTCATGCACAAGATCTTGTTCAAACTGATAAGAAAGCAATAATCTTTTTTTAACAGACTTGCATATGAGGTGATGGCAGTCTGTCTTTAATGACCACCTGAGTCTGATAATTACTCAGCAGACCTGAAAAATAAATGAAAAGAAACCAGGTAATAGCCACAACTGAAGACAGAATATCTATTCTTAGCTTTTATGTTAGATGAGTCAAATAAATTTACTATTCTGTCTAAGGCTGTATTGTGGAAGATCCTGAATTTCTTTCAAACAAGAAGAATAAATTTGAAAATTTCCTGCTAATGAGAATTTTTAAAAATGCAATGGATGCATGCAATAACTTATTATTGCAAATGTCATATGATAAGCAGTTTCATCAGATGAGCAAATCTAAACAAATCTAAGATGATTGAAGGACCAACAATGCCACACAGTAGGAAGAGCTTTGCATATAATGTATCAAAATTACAACAAGGCAAAGAATATGTAAAGTACTTTTTGAAAGAAAAAATAAACAGTTGATGGCAGGAAGAAATAGATTAACAATGATTATGTTGCTACTTTCTACACTGTAGGGTTAGACCCCTCTGCATCTTTTTAGTTTAAAAGAGTACAACTAAAAGGGGGAAATACAAGGAGTAAATAATAGCTGCCAGAATATTAAAACCACAAATCAAAATGATTTGTGCCAATTTAATATGATGCTAAAATATTCAAATATAATCAACCTTTAGGCTAGCTCCAGATGGAGAGAATGGAACTGTTGACACTGAAAGATCGGGTCTGCTTTGCTCCCAAGTGCCTTGCTCAGTAGTTACAGGATCTCAGAACACTATCCTGGAGGTCAGAGGCTGTTTGCCAGGAAATTTGGTGTAAGGCTGGTGGATATCAGTGATATTCCATGCCACTGTGATCAAGGATACTGCAGCCTGAACCAGAGTCAGGGTAGGAATAGTTCACAAAGATGAATATGCTCCCAAATTGGAACTTCCGAAATAGCCTCACCCCAAATAGGACTCCTACTGGTACATCCATCCATAGCATGCATTTTGAACTCCATTCATCTTGCAGGTATTATCACTTGATAGCCCATTGATATTTGTGGAAAAACTTCAAAAACCCAACATCTTGACAACTGTGTAGCAGAAGGGGAAGCAGCAATACTTTGCTCCAATCACTCTGTTAAAATCACTGTTTACCTACCAAGGGCTCAAAGCAGCAATTGAAAGTCACGTTCATTAACCACAAATAAATTAATTCAATTAGTTGGAAATAAAGAATTTTATTATAAGCAAATAACCACAGGTCACGAATATCAGAAAAACAAAATTATATCCATACTTTTGGGGGTAATCATTCCTTAAACAATACAGTATAACAACTATTTACATATAGAAGTTGTATTGTTTATGATAAGTAATCCAGAGATGATTTAATGTAAACAGGAGGTTTATGCAGTTTGTATACAAACACTGTACCATTTTCTACAAGATATTTAGGCATCTGTGGATTGAGGTATCTAAGTGAGGTGGGAGGTTCTGGAACCAATTGTCTGCAGAAGATAGCAAGGGATGATTCTGCATATATTTAATTTGCATCATATATTCTTGTACAAATATTGAATTATAAGCAAAAGAGTTACCTTTTTGAATGATATTTAAGAGTAAGCTAATAAATGAATTAGGAACATCATGTGGATTTCAGTATATTGTCACTGAAACTGATGCATCACTCTCAAGAGCAGATAGTCAAAAATAAGACCAAGACAAGGTTGTTTGTTATTATGTTGGCATTGCCCTCAGTAGCTGTTTGCAGGTTTAACAAGTAGGTGTTACTATTTTTGTCCCAGGAATCTGTGCTTCCTGGATGAAGAATGTCTCCCTCATTCATTAAGCATTTATTGAGAGCTTACTGTGTGTCTGGTACTCATCTAGAGACTGGTAATATAACTGTGGATACAATATGCAATACACAGAGATAACAACAATTAAGCAGGAGATCATTCCACACAGATAGAAACTGTGCTAAGTACTATGAAAGTACACTGCGTTGAATAGTGTACCCCCAAAATTCAGGCCCACAGAACCTGAGACTTAACCCTGTTTGAAATTAGTTGCACCTTATCAGGGTACTCTTAATCCAATCCTTCTGGATCATGGTGGGCTCCAAGTGTATTATGACTCTTGACACTACAAGAAGGGAGAAATCTGGACACAGAGACAAACATGGGAAAGAATACCATGTGAAAACAGGCAGAGATCTGAGCATACTGACCAATAATCCCGAGGATAGGCTGTACATCTAGGAGACAATCAGTCTCTGCTGCCTAAGCCACCTCCTTTATGGAAGAGTACCTTGTTCCAGCAGCCAGTCCATAACCCCAAACACAGGAAATATTAACAGAAGACTATTTAATGGGAGCTTTAGGACAGAGGGCTCAAAGGAGGTTCATGCATATTTTTTTTTAAATTGGGTGCACCAATCTTCTGAAAATAAATATTTATAATCCTCGGGATTCATTAGATATTACTTTTACTAATAAGTGGTGACCATTTTGTTCTCTTTGGCTAATCTTGACTGAAACTCTGCTTTGTTGGGTATGAAAATAGCTACTTCCAATTGCTTTTGAATTCATTGGCATGAAAAATCCTTTCACTTTGTCCTTAGATGTGTTTGCTGGTGATGTCTATCTTACAGACAACATACGTTTGGTCTTTTAAAAAAAGAAAAAAAAATCTTATCCAACAATCTGTGTCTTTCAATTAGAGAATTAAAACCATTTATGTACAGTGTTTATGAGTTATGTATTATTTTGAAAGCTCTCAAATGAATACCTAATTGTGCATCTCAAAGTCTTAGAAAACTAAGAATAAACCAATTCCAAAACCAATAGAAAGAAACAATAAAGAGCTGAAATTGATTAAATAGAGGATAAAAGAACGATAAAAGAGATCAATGAAACAAAAATTTGTTCTTTTATAAAATAAACTATATTGATAAATCCATAGCCAAACTATCTAAAAGAAAGAAGACCCAAATTAATAAAAGTAGAAGTAAAAAATGGAATATTATAATATACACCACTGAAATCCTGAAAACTATTAGGATTATTTTGAAAACTTACATTCCAATAAATTGGAAAATCTGGAATAAATGAGAAAAAAAGTTCTAGACACCTATACCTACCAAAATTGAATCAAGAGGACCCCAAAAATCAAAACAGTCCAATAACACACATTGAAACTAATGCATTAATAAATATCTTCCCAACAAAGTAAAGTACAGAACCAAGCAGATTCACAGTTGAATTTCATCAAATATTTAAAGAATTAACAATGCCACACCCACCTTCTCTGGCTATGCCCACCACTGCAGCTGCCACTTGGTTAATTCCATCAGGGGATTAATCACTGACTGGTTAAGGTTCTCACAACCCTGTCATTTCTCTTCTGAACCTTCTTGCACTGTCTCAAAAGTGAGCTTTGGGGGGATCCTCCCACCCAAACCATAACAGAAATGCAGAGAGCAGGCTGGGCTCCACCTCTTTCTCTGAGAGACTAAAGGAAACGGAGGAAATGAGGAAGGAAGGGAGGGAGGGAGGGGTGCGCTATTTTTCCAGATAAATTTTACTTATATGTGAATACAAAATAAAAACAGCTTTAAACAGTCCCAGTGAACACTCCCACAAATTATTCAGAAAAGGAGCATTGTTCCCTCACATTCTTACACTGCTCAGGATCCTACCCCATCCTTAGCCCTCAGGGTCCCCCATCCCAGTAAACCCAGCTGTTGCCAGAAGGGACAGCAAGGGCAGTGCTGTCCTCTCCACCACCAGCCAGGTCAGCTGACTCGATGTCTCACAGCATTTCAAAGGCCCCATGGCCAGAACGGAGCCTGTGTGTCTCCCACTCCCTGTTCTCTGTCCCCTCTGCAGCCAGCACTGACCCTGGGCAGATGCCTGACTACAACACCCACCGCTCACCCTTCTCCACTGCCCACCTCACATCCTCTGACAACAGTGCTCCAGCCACATGCTCTGGAACCTCCTGGGGCCCCATCACCACACACCCTGCCCCATGCCACTGGAATGCATCCCCTTGCATCAGACCCTTAGTGATCAGGCCCCTGCCTTCTTCAGGGGCCTCTCAACTCTCCCAGGTAACTTCATCCTACCACCACACTACCTGCTCTGTCCCTCAGGCCAGCTATTCCTGAGATTCTCTCAGCTCCAGCTCAGCCCCAGGGCTTTGCAAACCATTATATCAAAGGATCTGCCTCTGACTTCTAGAACACTGGACTCAAGCCACCTCTTCAGCAATCCCTGCCCTGAACATCCAGGTGAGATGGAGTGATCTTATTCCATGACACCCAGGGCACCCCTTCATCAGAGCTCCAACAGACAGTGCTGGGTTCCACGTCTATTTCTGTCCTGTTAGCTAGAAAATGACTTAAGGACAATGCCTCCCCGTGCTGTGAGTCCTGGTCCCTGACACGGTGCCGGGCCCACCAGAGGTTCTGATCACCAAGCACCTCACCGTGGCCTTTCACATGCTTGCTGTTCTCAAAGTTGTGACCTTGGCTTGCAGTGCCTGGAGTCCTCAATGGAGACCACATTTAGGGAAACAGGTGTTAGCATAAACCCCGGTCCTTTCTGAGTTTCGGGAGCCCTCTGTCCTGTGTCCTGAAGGACAAGAAGGGTGCACAGACCACCGCCCACTCTGCCAAATAAAACAATTGTATACTGTTTTCAGTTTTCCTAGGGACCCCAATCAGATCCACCCAGGCAAGCACTGACACAGAAGCCAAGGTAGCAAGAAGGGACAGGAGGTCTGTCTTTGGGGACAACAGCAGACACTCCCTTACCAAGATCAAGGGACAGTGTGGTTTGGAGCATTTCCTCTGGCTTCTTGGCCCTGGGCCCTGTTCGTGAACAACTACCTTAAGTTCCTTAATACACAAACCCTTCTCTTTCTGGTTCATTCTGAAGCAGCTGAATTACCTGCATTTGAGGTCTTGACTGATGAGACAGATATGCAGTTGTCCCTCCTCGGGGACTTTGAGGCCTACATGCCTTATAGAAAATGACATAGTATTTGCATATAACTTATACATCTGCCTGCACACTTTAAATCTCTAGATTACTGATAACACCTACTTCAACGTAAATACTACATTAAAATCATTAAAATCGTTGTTACACTAAATTGTTTAGGGAATAATAACATGAAAAAAATATGAATGTGTTCAGTACAAACTTTGTAAAATATTTTCTACCCATGATTGATGTGGAGCCTGAGGGTAAAATGGTCTGATTATTCATTGGAAGCCAATTTCTTTGAAAAAAATTAGTTACAGACTTGGTCAAGACCTCAGTTAAGACTGAAGTGTTACCATGAGAGGGAAAATGCAGGTTTCACATTGACCTCAAAAAATGTCTAAACACAATCTAAGGAGGAGGCCAGGATGCACATGGCCATGGTAATGTAAATGCTGGCCTCCTGAGATGACAGTAAACAGGCCTGAGGACCTGTACGAACACACACTTCCAGGGCCATCTCAATAATTCAGCCTTACCTTGTGATTCTAATAGTCTAACAGCCCTCAGAAACCAATTCCTAGTGTTTCTTTAAATCTATAGGTAAAGAGCAAGGTCAGCTTCCAAGTGTATCTACTATCATGTTTAGCTGTCACTAAAACATGGTCGTATCTCTTCCAGTCTCTTCCTCTAGTGGGTTCACAGCACCCAGCCATTACTTCTCGGAGAGCTGGCCGGGCTGTGACATTCTGGGTGAGGGGGCGGGAAGATTGGGTCTCTGGTGCAACTGCATATCCAAAGAAGCCAGCTCCATTGGGAACTGGCCTGCCCCACACTGCATTCCTCAGGAGTGAGTCATCTCCTCATGGTCCCCAACGCACAGAGAGGAGTTTCACGCACACCCTTCAACCACCTCCTTGCACCTATTAGCACAGATGGATTTCCATCCTTCCGACATGACAGGCCACGCTGCCAGAGCAGTGCGTCAGGAGGAAGGCAAGGCCAGCTCTTACCTGCCTGCGCAGCTGGGATTAGAGCCATGTTCCCCTCCTTGTCCTGCCAGTTGACATCAACGTGGGGGCACTCTGCTAAGGCCACCACAGTGTACACAAAGCCATGGTAGCAGGTGACAATAAGGCTGGTCTAGAAATGAAGAGGGGAAGAGGGTCAGAGGGGCACAGCCTCAGCATCCTCAACCCACCACTGACCTCCAGGGGCTGGATAAGTGCAACAAGGTCCCCCAGTCCCCAGCTCTCAGTGACACTGTGAAGCAAATCACCTGCTGGTTCATACTCAAAGGTTTACTGATCAGATGTGAGGGAGGCATGGCGTGTGGAGAGATCAGAGAAGAGTCATCCCCCACCTTCAGAGAGTGAACTGCAGGCCTCAGAGCACTCCGGTAACTTAGACTGTAATATGGGGCAGGTGGGATGTGAGTACAGGGCAGGATGTGGGGCAGGTTGACTTGGGAGATGGGGCTGTTGGGACCCAAGACATGTAGGAGCTGAGGGAATGAGTCTGGGGGACATTGAGGGGAAACAGCCCAGCAGAGGAAATATGGAACATCCTCAGGACTTTGCCTTCCCTGGGACAAGCCGGCAGGCAGCAGGGATGGAGCAGGGTGAGGCGGGAGGACCCCTCAGAGCTTAGGGGAGTGGGCTGTCCACTGTGCTTCAGGTCTGGCTGCGGGGCCAGAAGCAGGCTCCAGGAGACCAGGAAGGTGGCAGTGGCCATCACCCAGCAGAGGGGCAGAGGAGAGAGACACACATCTGGATTCCAGACACCTTGTGAAGTTTTTTTTTTTTGCTATTAGAGTGAACATGGTTTGTGAAAGGAAGAGAAGAGCCCAGGATGACCCCAAAGTTCAGGCTAAGCAACTGGGCAGATGCAGCTACCATCAAATGAGATGGAGGAGATACGCAGAGCAGGTGCTGGTAAAGATGGCCTCGTTGACAGCCAGGAGGAGACCTGGGGAGAGGTGGATACGTGTGGCCCTGGGGAAGAAGTGCAAGCAGGATAGAGAAGCAAGCTGAAAGTTGATTCTGGAGAGCTGTTAAGTAAATACTTGCCAAACCATTAGGCATATGCAATATTAATATCTGAGACCATCAACAGAGAGTCATAGCTGATGTGGACACCATCAGCAACTTTATGTAGAGGTGGCCTGATTTTCCCAGTGTTCTCTATTCCTAAAAGGGCAATAGCACTTGAGCTCCTCTAGGACCTCTGCTGAACAGGTGGATGACAAGGTCCACCCCAACAGCCTGAGACCACTGGCCTCCAGCAAGACAAGAAAACATAACTCTATAGCAGGTTGGTGAGTGAGGAGGAGAGCAGAGGACAGGCTGCCATTGTGCATGGGTGAGGGGACAGCAGACAACAGGCCTGCCATTATGCATGAGTAAGGGGAGAGTGTATGTCAAATTTGCCATCGTACCTGGGTAAGGGGACAGTATATTACAGGCTCACCATTGTGCATGGGGACAGCAGACGACAGGCCCACCTTTGTGCATGGGTGAGGGGTCAGCAGACGACAGGCCTGCCATCATGCATAGGTGAGGATATAGCATATGACAGACCTGCCATCATGCACTGGTGAGGGGACAGCATATGACAGGTGCGCCATTGTGCACATCTTCAGCAGCAACAGCAATGAAAAGACCCTGGCAACTGCCAGGCACAGCATCCCACCTGCACGTCTGACACAATGACCATGAGAAGAGACCTCTCACCTGGTTCACAGGATGGCCTCTTCAGCCTGAAGCCACTGAACTTGCTTGGGCTCCCTTGGCGAGGGACACAGGAAGCCAGAATGCAAGGCTGAGTCTTGGTCCCTGCATCCCTGCACTCACTGGTTGGTGTCCACTGGCCATGATGGACAGGAAGCAGCAGGTTGTGGAGGTGGAGACAAATCCATCCATGAGGCAGTTCCCTGGCTCACTGTCTCCAGTGTCCACTGGGCCCTAAGCCACAGCCCTCTTTGTGGGGTCCACAGAACACTTATGAAGTGAGACAAAGCAACTCCACCATAAAACAGGGCCAAGGGCCTGCAGCCAGCCTTGCCCATCAGCCAAAATAAACACCAAGCCACCAAGTCCTCCCTGAGGCTCCCCAGGGAGCTTTTATATGAAATGAACTGTGACCCTGCAGATTGAGATGGTAAGTCCTGACCCCTGTGCCCATGGGCATGAACTTATCTGGAGACAAGATCACTGTAGATGGGAGCAGTTAAGACAAGATCACACCTCAGTAGAGTAGACCCCAATCCAACGTGACTACAGTCCTATAGGAGAGGGGGGAGACACAGGGAGAAGCCATGTGACCTCATGGCCATGTGACCACATGGCAGAGACTGCAGAGGACAGTGAGAGCTGGCAGAGGCAGGATGAACTCTCCTCTGCAGGCCTTGGTGAATATGGCCTCCCATGACCCTTGCGCTTCAGACTTCTGATATGCAGATGACGGGACAAAAAAGTTCTGCTGTTTGGAGCTAGGTTTCTCAGCCCTAAGAACTGGCTTGGGAAAAAAGCACTCAACCCACTTTTACCAACCTTGATCCCCTGTGCACAGGGACCACCTCTTCTCTAAACTGGCTAGTGTCACTTTTCATTACAGGATAAATCTCAAAAGCACCACAGTTGGGTGTGTGTTTGTGGCCTCCAACATTCATCCTCTCCTCGGGTTAACATGGAAAAATTGTCTTTGGGAATGAGTCACTCTGAGTCAGCCCCACAGTTTCCATGAGAGTGAGCCTTCCCCCTTCCAGGAATCCCAGCCGTCACCTCTCCATCCCTGAGCACTGAGACTGAGTTAGGAAAGACATGTCACCTAACAAGGCCAATGACAGATACAGGGGGTGAGCAAGAGCTATGGGGAGGGGAGAGCTTCCATAGCTCTGGCTGGAGGAGGGGGCAAGGTGATACAGGGCTCTGGCAGACACTGAGCTCTGCTGTTTCCCAGGAGAAGGTGGTGAAGCTGGAGGGCAAGGCTCCAGTCAAAGAAGACAGAGTGGAAAGACAGAGAACCCAGCCCTGCAGCCATGGGATGAGCAGCTGGATCAAGCCTCACCTGATATGGTGGTTCTGGACTTTCCTATTATGTGGGGTGATGAAACTTTGCACCCTTATTTTTGTTGTTCTTTTTTAAGAGAGGGAGAGAGAGAGAGAGAGAGAGAGAGAGAGAGAGAGAGAGAGAGAGAGAGAGAAGATGATAAGTTAATATGAACTGGGTTTTGTACAATTGCCATGGAAAGATTCCCAATTCATGAATGCACTTGCCTTATCAGCAGCATATCATTAAAACTGCCCATGAATGTGAGTCACACTGAAGTCTGTGCTGGCATTAGCAGATTTTTTCCATCTGTGACTCCCAGGGAAAGGGCTTTTCCCCCCTGGAACTCTGTGACATTCCCTGTGGGGTTGGAGGAATTCCAGAAGTAGGTTTTACTCCATCAGTTCATTGAGTCAGTGATAGGAGGAAGGGGTGGGGACCCTGTGCTGTCCTTTGAAACTGCAGAGTCTAAATACCCAGGCCTGGCATCCCCAGCATACACACATCCACTCATACACATGCACGTCCCCACACACACGTGAGGAAAATGTATTCGGGAATGACCAAAGGACAAGAAACACAAGTCCAAAGGAGGCAGCCATTGGTTGCAGAGGGCACTGCCTGTTGGAATCCCTACCCACAATGTGGTGATATTTGGAGGTAGAGTCCCCAGGGTTTGAGGTCATGAGGGTGGAGCCTCATGAAAGGCGCCTTGAAGATCTCTCTAGCCCCTTCTGCCATCATGTGGGGAAACAGAGAGAAGGTGGCCATCTTCAACAGAAATCAACCCTGCTGTCACCTGACCTGGAACTTCCAGCCTCCAGAACTGTGAGAATGAGGTTCCTGTGATTCACAAGCCTCGCAGTCTACCGTGTTTGTTATAGCAGCCAAAGCTAACTGAGACACCTTATAGCAGGCTAAGACTCAGGTCCACCTCCTCAGACAAGCAGATGCAGTGATACAATAAAATCCAACCCAGAGCTAATACTCAAGCCACAGCCAGCACTTCCAGTACACCTTCCACTGCTTTAGGACATCAAGGTCAAGTTCAGAGCAACCCCACAGTGGACTAGTGCTACTACCACCAGATTCTTAATAAAAACACCATTTTTCACTGACCCCCCCTGCCTGATATCTCATTAAGCTTCCCAGCTGCCGTCCCAAGGACAGAAGATCATGGATGTTGTTTTAAGTTCTAGAGGACACCAATGATAGGTTTTAACATCGACATCCTCACAACATCATCAACTCACTGAAAGCCATTCAATATAGCATTCTCTAGTGGATGCACTCTTTGGAGTGATCCATTCATAGTGTGAAAAGCTTTTCAATGGTTTGATTTTAAAGAGAAAAGGATATGGAGTGAGCAGCCGATCCACTAACAAGCTCCTGGAACTTGCAGTTTCTCTGGTAACCGGGGCTTGGGGCTGCCGACTCCTCTCTGCAGTGGGCCTGTCCTGAGGGCTCCTGTTACACAATGGGAGGGACACTTGGGACTCGAGATGGCACCCAGACTTCATTCTGAGCTTCTCTGGATGGTAGGACTTCTCCACTATGCCACAATTTCCTGACATAAATAAGACAGACTCCTGTCCTCATGCCCCCACATGCACATGGACACAGGACCCTCTGTAGCATATTTCTCAGCAGTCATCTTCTCACATCAACAAAAGCACCAGTGTCAAATTATCTAGTAGACACACGGTATTGCACTCCACCAGTGCTGGGATCCCAGTGACAACAGGTCCCCTCTCTGGGCGCCTAGTTGCCAGTTTCTCATTTTTCTGTCCTAGGAGTGAGTGAACCCTCCCAGGGATCCCCTAGAGCTAAGGGGTCCTGCACAGCACTCCCCACCTTCTCGGGAGAGTTCCTCAGGGTAGAGCTCAGGAGTGAAGGGAACAGACCCCCAGCCAGCTGTCAGCACACACCACAGACTCACCCTCAGAAGGCCCAACGGCAGGTGCCCTGCCACCCCACATGACCTATAAAGGACCAGGAGTAAGGACTCAGGGGCTGGGAAGCTTCCACTGGTGGGTAGAGGGTGCTCTCCAGGCTCCTGCTCAGGGTCACCTGCACCTCCACACCCCTCCTGCCCCCTCAGGAAAGACTGCCCCAAACACACCATAGGTCTCTACTGATGGCAGCCTGGACGCCAGTGACATCCCTGGTCAGAAATGACCATGACCTGAAAAAAGAGGGACATCAATTTGTGTGTGTGTGAGGTCCTGAGTTCAATCCCAGAACCAAAAACAAGGGATGGGCCAAGGCCCATTCCCTGCAGGAATAAGGGAGGACATGACACTAGGGATCTGTTCACTGCGTCTACAGCAATAGCAATGAAGGGGGTGACAGCAGGCTCAGCGGGTCAGAACACTCAGAGCCACACACACACACACACACACACACACACACTGCACAGAAAGCACCCGAAAGGGCCCCACCAAAACAACACAGGGAGGGAGTGTGGTGTGGTGCCAGCTGGGCCACACGACCCTGGTGTTTGGATTGATATTACTCTAGATGTTTCTGTGAAGGTATGTTTTTAGATAAAACAGTCGGCTTTGAGCTGAGTATGGTGGTACATGCCTGTAATGCTGGGGACTTGGGAGGCTAAAGCAGGAGGATGGCAAGTTCCAGGCCAGTTTCTGCATCTTAGCAAGACTCCGTCTCAAAATAAAAAGGTTTGGGGGATGTAGCTCAGTGGTAGAGCACCCCTGAGTTCAATCCTAAGTATGAAAAAAAAAACAGAAAACAGTAGACTTTGAGTAAAACAGACCATCATAATGTGGTAGGCATCATCTAATAAGTTGAAGGCCTTAAGAGAAAAAATGATGCCCACACACTGGGCAGTAAGAGGGTGACCAGCACTCTGCCTTCAGTTCAGACTGCCATGCCTCCCGGAGGCTCCACCCCCACAGTCCTATCAGCCAACAAGTCCTTACAACAATTTTCACCACATATATGTAAACACACACACACACACACACACACACACACACACATACATACACACACACACACACAGTACTCTAGAGACCTCCCACTAACTCAGGGCAGGAAGGAACACTCAAGAACTACCTTCACTCCTACCTGCTGTTTCTGCACAGTTTGAATTCTTTAAAATAAAGCAGAACTGTGAAGAACTTACATCACTTTAGTTAACCACAAAAAGCAGGCAAGACTGTGTCTAGGCCAACGCGTTCTCATCAGCAAACAAACCTCTGAACAACAGAAAAGGAACTGCCTGTGACGGGAAGGGTCCGTACCCAAGCAGCACTGGCTACCCCAGAGCCATATGGGTCATCTGGGATGATGCAGAAAGAGGGCCCTTACCAACTGGGCCCCTGGATCTGGGACTCCCCATATTCAGAACCATCAGCCAAACAAATCTATGTTGTCTATAAACTACCTAGTCTGCAGTATTTTGTTACAGCAGCAAAAAACAGACTGAGACAATTAGAAAGCTTCACTTTAAACAATCAGCTATTCTTTCTGCCAGGAGGAAAGAGCAACCTGTCAAAACACCAGACCATCAAGGCCAGCCTCAGCAACTTAGTGAAGCCCTAAGCAACTTATGAGATCCTACCTCAAAATAAAAACTAAAAAGGGCCTGGGGATGTGGTTTAGTGATTAAGTGCCCCTGCTTGGGTTCAATCCCTGGTACCTAAATAAATAAATAAATAAATAAATAAAACCACACCAGAACCCAAGGGGATGCACTAAGACCAGATGCCTGAGCTGCCAGGAGCAGCCATGGGCTGAGTGCCTGGAGAGGGAGAAAGGACCCTGCTGCTGAAAGTCATCGACTCGGTGATTTAACTATGAATAAGATGAGCTCATTTCTCCAGAAATGTTGCCAGCTCATGGCCTGGTGTGTCTCACTGTCCCAACACCCCTTAGTTAGCATTCCTTAAAAATGCCCTAACAGCCAGGCACAGGAGCACACCTATAATCCCAGCGACTCAGGAGGCTGAGGTAGGAGAATCAAAATTTTGAGGCCAGCCTAGGCAACTTAGCAAGACTGTTTCCTCAGAATGAAAAATTAAAAGGGCTGTGAATGTAGCTCAGTGGTGGAGGCCCCTGGGCTCGATCCCCCTGTGCCTCCAAATGCCCCCAGCAGTGTTCTCTTCCACTTATCCTACACACTAGTACAGAGTGGGGACAAACTTGCCCTGGGTAAGCAATGGCCCACAAAGGAGATGGTGAAAAGAGACAAAAAAGTTTTAAAAACAAAAGCCCAAGGACACTTCAGTTGCACTGATCACTGGAGCTGTTCCCACAGTACCTAGGTTTTTGGGCCACATGATAGACCTCCACTTCCCAAGCTTTTGTGAGATTCTGACTTGACTCAGACTTGCTTTAGGTAAAGAAATGTCAGCCAAATGGCACGTGTGGCTTCCAGTGCAGGAGGGTGTACGAACTGCCACATTCCCTGCTTTCTGCCTGAACCATCCAGATGCTGAGAAAGAGGGACTCTCAGCCTGGGCCTCCATACAGGGAGGGAGGTCAGGCCCCACTCCCCACCTCCACAGCTGGCACCGGTGCATGGGTGAGCAGGAAGCAAGCCTTGGTCATGCTAAGCCACTGAAATCTGGAGTTCCTTGTCATCCCAGTGAACATGGTCTGTCCTGAGTGTGTGTGTGTGTGTGTGTGTGTGTGTGTGTGTGTGTGTGTGTGTGACAGTAGTGTGTGCCTACCACTGTGTCGCATCAACAACTGTCTGCAATACCACTACCCCTCCACCCCGGGACTGTGCTTTATTTTATCATTCTGTATTTGCTACTTGATCAGGAAGAAGATGCACTTACAGTTATGCACTGGTGAGTACAGGAGTTTGGACTTTTTGAGAAACAAAAATTTGACACCCATGTTACACCATACATTCTAAAGACAATTTACAAGGTGAGTCCATCCGCCCGGGGATTTACCATTGCAGGGCGTACATTTAGAACCTGAGCTGGCTGAACTCAGTGTGGCCAGATGAGGTGCCATGGTTAGGTGTCCCCAGAGACACTTCTGGCTCCTTCCCTTAAAGCCTCTGCCTCGAGAGCCCTTCCTCTGTCCACTGCCTGCAAGGCCTAGTGGATCTCCATGCCTGACCCTCCTGCAGACCATCCATGTTCAAGCCCCTGAACATGCCAGTCTGCCAGGGATGCTGGGCCCGAATGGGTCACAATCCTGCCTTTCTATCTTGGTTTCCTGACATCTGCAAGATATCGATAAGCATCTGTTGAATGAATGCTCAAGCCGATGAAGTGCTCCAGGACCTCCTACCTCCATGAGGCTCAGCTCACTATGAACCAAGGGCTAGCACCGGGTGAGGTGAGCTTCAGGTCTTTATCTTGCTTCCGCACTCAAGAAAGGAAATGACTTGAGGAAACTGCAGGGCAGACAGTTGCCTCTCAGTGTGGCAAGCACCACGCTGGGCCCAGAGCTGAGGATGAGTAAGAGATCTGAGAGCAACAGGCAGACCCAAAGAACCCAAGGCGCTGAACCCAGGAACTCCACCCTCAGGAATGCGCTGTGGGGACATCAGAAATGTGTCCAGAGATCTGCAGAAAGATCTGCAACTGCCAAAGCCTGAAATCCACAGAGATGGCTAGCCAGCCTGGCGCGATGGCATACGCCGATAATCCCAGCAGCTCCAGAGACCGAAGCAGGAGGGTTGCAAGTTCAAAGCCAGCCTCAGCAGGTTAGGGAAGCCCTAAGCGACTCAGTAAGACCCTGTCTCAAAATAAAATACCAAAAAAGTACTGGGATGTGGGTCAGTGGTTAAGTGCCCCTGAGTTCAATCCCGTGTACCAAAATGTAGAGAGAAATGGCTAGCTAATTAGGTACACGCATGGCACCCCATGTCACTGAGCTAGGAACAAAGCCACAATGCAGCTGATGATTGGAAAGATGTTCCCAGGACAGTATTAGATGAAAAAATAATAATAACCACAGTTCAGAACAGGGTATGATATCATTGCTTCTTTCCTTTCCAACCTGTGTGCATGGCTCTGGCAAGACTGAAGTTCTTTTATTTTTCTGAAAGGAAAAAAATGAAACCTAACTGGCCACTCTGTGAGAGACAAGCCTTGTAGGTTTTATAATCTGAATCTGTTTCAATGTCCTTTCAAGGTTCATGCCTTTTTAATTATCCAAATAAAGTTACATGACAAGAGTGCTCCCGTTGATATTTATATTTTTATTGATGCTTTTCTGCCTCAAGTAAAAAGATGCCAAATAAATTGTTTTGAAGAAATAAATGAGGCAAACACTAATAAAAGGACAAATAAATGTGTAAAATACATCAGGAGAATTCTTTCTGAGTAAAATAGATCAAGAGAATTCTTTCCAAGGGAGGGTTCACTCTGTCATCCTAGAAGTAGGATTTGATGAGTTCAAGGTTGTCAGTAATTCAAAACAATTTCCCCTTTAGATTAAATTTTGCATAAGATGAGAATTTTACTATCATTGCAAACATCTTACTTGGGTTTATGATTTCAGATTGTTGGTAATTTCAGCTGAGCTGTGGCTCCATGGCAGACACTTGCCTACCACACATCAAGCCCCAAGTTTAATTCCTAGCACTACAAAGATTAAAAACAAATTTTTAAAAAGTAAGTCACTTTATGAACCTAACTGCCTGCGAGTCCAGCACACACACACACACACACACACACACACACACACACACACACACACACACAATCTATTCACATCTCAGAGTCTCCTCTAATGTCCCAGATTCCTAGCAGCAGCAGTGGTTTCCACACAGTGCAGCAGGTGAGGATAGGAAGCTACACCTTTCACCAATGGGGAACCTCAACGCAGTGACAGTTCAGAGCAATCCATGTTCTTCAGACCATTGACTCACAGAGTGACCTTGAAATCAGGGTTGGGATTTTTCCCTGTGTGGATGCACACAGCTCAGTGCAGAACTACAAGGAAACAGAACTAGAAGAGCAACATCTAGGAGACTTCTTGGCCCTGCCAGGGGAGGAAACTACATCCATCTGGCACGAGCACACCTTTCTTCCTTATTCCTCCAAGTGTCAAGATGACAAGGTATCTGGTTTTCTCTCTGCTCCCCCACAATCAACACAGGAGACCCCTGACCCCAAGCACACTCTTCAGCAGTGGTGAACCTGACTGGGTATCCTCTGAGCCAGTGTAGATGGCATGAGATCCCACAGGCCAGGCCTTAGTCCCCAGGACTGTCCTCCACTTCAGGTGCCAGTCACAAGTCCCAGGTGGTTTATAACATGCACTTTTGACCTGCCAGCTGTCAATCAGGGTTCCCACTACCCTTCTTTGGGTTTAATCTTCTACATCCTGGACACACTAACAGACAAGTTTAGGTCTGTATTGGGAATGGATCTCTGCTTGGGGTTGAATACGTTTATGTGGAAATATAATTAAACAAAATGTACTAGTATTTTATTAACCATAATCTACTAGATGTATGCTAGGTATAATAGAATTTGCTACAAAGCAGAATTTGCTTGAGCAGCTCACAGGACTCAGGAAAACACATTTATTGGTTTATCATGAAGGACATTATGAAAGATACATTTGAAGAGATGCATAGAGCAATGTGTGGGAGAAAGGACAGGGGGCTTCCATGTCCTCTAGGGGTGCATCTGACTCCGAGGACCTCACGTGTTCAGCTCCCTGCAAGAACTCTTTCCCTGTGTGTTTTTACGTAGACTCATGGCACAGGTGCTAGGCTAACAGGCTGGGTGGGGACACTCTTTAGGGACTGCCTACTCAGATGCTCCTTGGCCTCTCTCAGTAGCATTCCTTCCTTTGAGACATTGGGTAGGACTTCTCTGGAATAAGGAGAGTCTTAACAGACAAGGTAGGTCAGAGAATTCTTTATGGCCAAGTAAAGGTAAGGGAAGATTAGTTTCTAGGCCCACCTTGGAAAGGGAGTTAAAAGTCAGGAATAATGTTTGAAAACCAATATACATATGTCATTGCAATTCCATGCTAATATAATAATACTTCTAATATTCATAGTGACAGATGGGGCAGCTGGCTCCAAGAGGGTCCAGTGATCTTTGCCTCCTGGTCTCACACTCTTGGTAGTCACTCCTGGGCTGATTCAGGATGGCCTTGTGTAGCCCACAGAATATGATGGAAGTAATGATAGGCACTCCAAAAGCCAGGTCTTCAGCAGTCTGTGGCTTTGACCTAGGCCTCTTGGATTGCAGGCTCTGCTGGAAGCCAGCCATTATGCTCTGTGGATGCTCAAGCAGACCTGTGGAGAGATTCTCCAAGGAGAGGAACTGAGGCCGCCAGCCACCGACTCGTCAGCCATGGAGTGAGTCGCTTTAGAAGGGAACACCACGGCCTTGACCAGGCCTTCAGAAAACCATCTTTTAATTCTCTCTGTCAGAACCACCCAGATTGCTCCCAAGTTCCTGAGCCACAGACAGTGACAGAAAATAAACCAAGTGTTCATTTAAGTCATTATGCTTGGGGACGATATAATACAGCAGCAATGTAATAAATATCACAAGTACATAGGACAGACTATTGACAAGATCAATTCCCAAACTTCTACATCCTGGACACACTAACAGACAAGTTTAGGTCTGTATTGGGAATGTATCTCTGCTTGGGTTTGAATATGTTTATGTGGAAATATAATTAAACATAATGTACTAGTATTTTATTAACTATAATCTACTAGATGTATGCTACGTACAGTAGAATTTGCCACAAAGCAGCTAAGAAAATTTACCCTCTGGGCTTCAGCCAGGATTCACTAGATTCTTAAAAGTCATAGGGCAATGTCATTTTTTCAAAAACAATGTCCTTTCCTTTTGAAATGAGTGGAAAATTTTCTATGCTATATAATCTCCCATTATCAAGTATTACTAAAAGTGTGGAGTATTCCACGTATGGTGGCATGCACCTGTGATCCCAGCAGCTCAGGAGGCTGAGACAGGAGAATCACGAGTTCAAAGCCAGGCTCAGCAAAAGTGAGGCTCTAAGCAACTAAGTGAGACCCTGTCTCTAAACAAAATATAAAATCAGGCTGAGGATTTGGTCCAGTGCCCCTGAATTCATTCCCCAGTACCCCGTCACCAAAAATATTAAATAAATTAAAAAATGAAAACTACAAAGAAGTTTAATCATGAGGACAGTATGAAATAGTAATATAAAGTGAAAACTGTTATAAACAATTCTGTAAAATCATCCATTAACACGCATGAAAATATTCCAGGAAATGCACCCAAATTTCAGTAGTGACGATTCTGAATGATGAGCTTATTAGTGACTTCTTTTTCTTTATGTTTTTCTCTAGTAAAAAGTCCCATTCTTTCCTACAATGAATAGTTGCTTCTATTTAATAATCAGAAAATGCAGAATTTTATGAAAGTACAAATTCTGACAAAACTTCCCATTTCCTACTTGTTTAATTACAAAAGAGACTTCATAGGTTGTAAGGAAACAGTGAAAGAAAGAAAGGCTATTCCCATCAAAGAACCCCTGGGGCGGAGCTGGGGCAGGCAGTGGCCAGGCCTGTGATCCCAGCTGCATGAGGCTGAGGCAGGAGGGTGGCGAGTTCCAGGCCAGCCTGGGTGACTCAGGGAGATCCTGTATCAAAGTAAAATAAAAAGGGCTGGGGGTGTGGCTCTGAGATAGACCACTTGCCCAGCACATGCAAAGCCCAGGGGCCAACTCCCAAGACCCCAAAAAAGAAAGAGTTGGGAGGGTCTGTATAAGTCTATAAACAGCAATCAATGAACAATGAATGGAACCTTTCTGGACCTAGAGTTTACCATCAGTTTCATGAATTTCCGGTAAAATCACAACATAAAAGTACCCTCCAAAATCTAAATTGGCCACAAATATTCAATTCAAAGAATTAAGCCTTCTCAGATGGTTGGAGCATGTGCCAAGCAGCTCGCCCACCCCCCATACACTTCAGGCACTCAGGTATCAGTACATTCTCCATAATGATAAAGAAAGCCCAAATCCTTTCTTAAAGGCAATGTTTTCACAAGTATAAATTCCATGATGTACAAATGCTGGTCTGCCTCACATGGAGTGGACGAGAAAGAACCACCCAGCCAGTCACCAACAACCAAGTTGCTCTTTTCTGGTAAATTTAGGTTTAGCCACAGTCCTTCAAAGTGAGGCTCTGGGAAAAGCAGCATCAGGGTCACAAGGGAGCTCAGAGACAGGCAGGATCCCCGTCCAAGCCTAGGCCTCCTGAATCCAGGTCTTTTAACATGGCCTGGGAGCTATAGGGCCTGAAGGGCAAGGTCCCAGGCTGGTGCTCTGGGGGCGCTCTCAGGTGTACGGTGACGTGCCAACGCTGCACCTGGGCACCAGGCACACACTTGTCGGTCACTCCCTCAGGGATGCCAGATACAGCTCCATGCACCTCATTAATTCTTAGCCTGACCACTGCTTCTTTGGACGGGGAGAAGCGTCCACTTTCTGTCATGCCTGGGCTCTCTCATACAGGATCCAAACAAATCCTCACCTAGTCCTGGCCTAGGTGCCTGGAGCCACACCTCAAATGCCTCCTAGCTGGTCTTGCCAGCCACCTGGCCACCTCCAACTCTGGGGCTCCCTGCTCCCATGGGGACAAAGGTCAGCCCCATGTCACAGGCTGGGGTGCAGTGGCCACAGGGAGAAGGTCAGGATGCAAGGTCCGGGGGCCTGTATTTTGTGTCATAGATTTAGGAATACACAGGTGTGGTCACACACACTTGGAAAGGGTGTGACTAAATAAACCATAGAAAGCACGCTCCAAGGGAGGAAGGCCTAGATCCTTCAGAACCTGTGCCCAACAACCCATGGGCATCTGTCCCCACCCAACAAACAGCGGTGCAGCCTGCTGGGGCCTGGCTGAGATGAAAATATGAAGATGAATGCTGACAGGACAGGCCCCCCAGGGATGCTGCCTGGGAGGGATAGGAAGAAGTAAACAATGACAAGGTGGTGCTGGCCCAGGGGACTGAGGGACACAGACTACGGAGACTGCTCCAGGCAGGGGAGGAGTTGGCACGGTCGCAGGCTGAGCCTCCTCAGCCAAGCCAAGAGTCGCCCTGTGGGACCAGGGAGGAGGGGCTGTGTTGCAAGTGCAGAGAAGGCTGTGAAGAGCCAGAGCTTAGTGGATGGGCATCCCAGGTCAGGGCGAGGCAGGAGGGCCAAGGGGCTGGAATGTGCTCAGAGCTGGAGAAGGAACATCACGGTGCTATCAGCATGTGTCAGGACCAGAATCTTCCCTCTAGAAAGCTAGCTCTCAGTGGGGGGCAAGATGGGAGGAGAGAACCTGGCCATTTTCCGCTATTTTCCAAAAATTCTTTAAATACATGCCTCCCCTCGCTTTTTATTTCTTAACTGAGTTTCCAACTCATTTGTGATTGAGGATGTATCTGAAACTGACATCTGTCAACAGACGTCCTGAGCTCCCAGGGCTGTTCTGCAGGTGTTCATTAGGATCTTCTTGCTTAAATATTTAATGTAAAAAATGTAAATCACAACCTTTTCCAAATGTGAAGGTGCTGATATCATTAGTCATCAGGGAGATGCAAATTAAACCCATAATGAGATACCACCACACACCCACCAGAGTGGCTAAAATTAAAGACTGACAATACCAGATGCTGGCAAGGGTGTGGGATGCGTGTTCCCAGGGGGTGGGGGTGTAAAATGGAAAAACCACACTGGAAAACTGACAGTTTCTATTAAAGTTCACCACGTGCCTAGCTTGTGACCCAGCAGCTCCACTCAGGAGAAGAGACTATCTCCACATAAAGACATGTACAAAAACGTTTAGGGCGGCTTTATTCAGAAAAGCCAAAAACAGCAAAATACTCAAATATTCATCATCAAGAGACTGAATGAGTAAACTTGGCTGGACCCAAACCCAGGAAAACTGCTCAGCAACAAAGACAAGTCCTGGTTGATACACAAGAACACTGACAGACCTCAAA
Source organism: Urocitellus parryii (assembly GCF_045843805.1). NCBI lineage: Eukaryota > Metazoa > Chordata > Mammalia > Rodentia > Sciuridae > Urocitellus > Urocitellus parryii. The sequence continues at coordinate 607,327 of NW_027554068.1, forward strand.
CACTACACTGAACACCATAGCCAAATACACACACACACACACACACACACACACACACACACATACACACACACTTGTTTTTTTATTCATCTAATGAAATCCAAGAATAAGCAAGATTAATAATTAATACACAGTAATGGGAAGAAGGTGGGGATTAATGGAAAGTGGCATAGAGAACTTCTGTGTGACAGAATCATCCTGTTCAATATGGGTGATATTTACATGTGCATATATAAATTTGTCAAATGCATTAAGTTTTACTTTTATGAAGTACACATTTCCCAATATGCAAATATGTCAATAAAGTAATGATAGCATAAAAAAGTAACACAGGCAAGGAGAAGACACAAGTGGCCAAAGGCACCTGAAAAGATGCTTGACAACATTAGTCACCAGGGAAGTGCCAACCACACCAAATGAGATGCCACTCACACTTCCTAAGATGGTTGCAACTTGACACAGAGACAAACCAACAAGTGCTGTCCAGGATCTGGAGAAATCAGAACCTTTCTGCATTGCTGGTCATAATCTCAGATGTGCAGCCACTGTGGTCCTCAAACAACTGGATACCAGAGTTACCATAGGATCCTTTTCAATTTCACTCCTAGGTTAAAAGGAGGGTACAAACAGACATTTATACACCCATGTTCCCAGCAGAATTGCTCACAATAGCTAAAACAGAAGGCACCCAAGTGCCCGTCAATACATGAATGGATAAGCAAACTGGTATATCCATATAACAGAATATCATCCAGTCTTAAAAAGGAATGAAATTTACACAACAACATAAAGGAAGCTTGAAAACATGTTAAGTGATATAAGCCAGACACAAAATGACAAATACACAATTCTGTTTATGTGAAATAAGTTAAATAGGGAAGAATGTCGATTAGAGGTTACAGGGGCTGAAGGAAAAGTTATTGCTTAATTGGTTACAGGGTTCTGTTTGGGGTGATAGAAGAAAATGAAAATAATGGTGATATTGCACAACATTGCAAACAGAATCAATGCCAGTAAATAACACACTTACTATAATGATTAAAATGACCAATTTTATATTATCTATATTTTAGCGCAATTTTAAAAATTAAAAATGAAATATGCAAAAAATACATTGAGTTGTAGACTTTAAATGGGTAAACTGTATGCTATGTAAATCATATCTCAATGAAGCTATATAAAATGAGAAGTTTAAAGAAGCAACTCAGTGGTACATACAAGATGGGTACATCTCAAACCCAGTGTGTTGAGCGACAGAAACCAGGCAACACAGCCTGTCACGTGCAAGTCCTCTGAAGGTCAACCCAGCTTCACTGTGTGAATGGTGGTTGGCTTTCATGGGTGCAGACTAACTAAAAGGATCAGGAGGAAACTAACTGGGCCCAACAGGGCTTGTGTTTTAGGAGAAAGGACGATCACCAGGCACAAGTACAGCAATGTGCCACATAATGACATTTCAGTCAGTGACACCCCATGTTCAGCCATAGTCCTGTAAGATCCCAATATATCACTCGGGAGGCTGAGGCAAGAGGATCACAGGTGCAGATCAGCCTGGACAACGCAGCTCATGGTAGAGCACCTGCTTCTCATGGCCAAGGCTCAGGGTTCAATCCTTAGTACAATGTTTACATGAAGCTGAAAGACTTCTGTCACCAACGGCTTCAAGGCCATCATAAATTCATGTCTAGAGTGAGCTGACATAAATTAATTTACTGCACAAAGTCATACAAAGTGTAGCGCTTACTGTCATGCTTAGTACATGATATTTGAGGACAATAAGTGACCATATTAAAGGGTGATATGTTTACTGTTAACTGAAGTTTTTATAATTATTTCAGAGTGGACTCCTACTTACACTGTGCTGCCATTAGACTCATGTCTCCAGTTTATTACTTTTTTTTTTTTTGGCCATACCCAGTATTGAACCAGAGCAAGAACTCGACCATGAGCTACCTCCCCAGCCCTTTTTGTTTTACCTTGAGACAGGATCTGGCTAAGTTGCCAATGCTGGCCTCAAACTCCCAATCCTCCACTGGCCTCAGCCTCCAGAGGAGCTAGGATTATAAGTATGCGCCCCTGCACAGGGCACTGTGTTGCTTGACAGTACAAGAGGCTACCCAGTGATGGGCCCGCACCACCTGGGCGGTGTCATCACACTTCATGATGTTCCCACAACAAAGTCACCTGAAAACTCCTTTCTCCAAATACTTTCCTGTTGCTAAGCGATGCCTGGCCATATCTGTTGAAAACCACCTGCTGGCCATTCAGAAGGTGTGCATGTCAACAGTATAAATTACACCTCCATCAAGTGCCACGAACGTAAAGCAGGGCTTGAAGATGACAAGGCACTGCCAGCACTGGGACAGGTGGGGACAGAATTAGGAGGCCCACCAGGAGTCACCTGCATAAAATGACACAGTGAGTGAAGTGGCATCTCCCGGTGCCCCAGGACAGGCTCAGAAGTGACTGAGGTGGGGGATTAGACACCTGATGGGCATGGGGAAAGTAGGGGGCTGGCTTCTGACCTGGGCCCCATGAAAAATAAAAGAGCCAGAAAACCCAGGCTTCTGGGTAAATGTAGCAAGGTCCAGAAACTCAAAACGAATTTTTAAAAAATCCCACATGCATCTGAGATATATCCAACTTGCATTAGAGGTTCATATTAGAAAGAATAATTAATTTCCAAGGGTGCTGGCACATAATTAAGTCATTTTGTTGTTTTGGTTTGATTTTTTTCTAGCCTAGAACAATCTGTTCTACTCATGCCAAGAATAATAGACTCCCCCACGCCCCCAGGCACAGGCAAGATGGGATCTTCTCAGTTAGCTGATCCCCCATACAGGGCCTGTGGGCAGGAGTCTCACCAGGTCCCACCAGCCACCACACCCTGTACCTATGTCCAATGCCCAGCCACAGAGAACACACGATCCACTTGGTGATGGTGAGGAGACTCCCCACAGCCCATCCAGTCCCCTTTCCAAGCAAGCTCAGGCCCAGACACCTCCCATCAGCAGATGCTCCAGGCCAGGCTGCTTAGCTCAGGAGCTCTGGTTAATGCAGGCAGACCTTCTGCTGACCTGGGAACCTCCATGCCATGCCCTCCCTCCCTGACTGCAGCCTTACATCCAAAACAACTGCTTCACCACCACCGCAAGCCCTTCCCATCCTCCACCACCAAGAAAACCCCAGTTCTGCTCCTGGACCTTGCAGCCATCCACCTCCCTGTACTCACCCATCTGTGGTCAGGTCCTGCCTGTTCCACATCCTCCCTGTGGGTACCTCAAGCCCAACCCCACCCAGGCCCCCAGGCCTGGTAGCTTTTGGCTCCAGGCAACATAATGTCAGAGAACCCGCTCTCCTGTTACCTCCTGCTCTCCCAGTAACCCTTCCTCCAGGTCCCTGTCTTAGCCACCTCAAACCCTCTGTGGCCCTGAAGGTCTTCCAGATTATACAGGGATGAGCACAGCTGCACAGAGGAAGAGGAAGGCAAAAACGTGTGTTCTGAAGATCTTCATATGTCACAAGCCATCCCCTCTCAACCTCTCCCTAACAAGGAAATGAGAAACGACACTGAATAGGGAATATGCTCACTACAAGGAAGACAATGGCGGCCCCTGGTCAGCCAGAAGAAACCCTCGCCCATTCCTCACAACCACCACAGGTGGCCCCTCAATATTTGGTCTCTCCAGCTTTGCTCACTATAGAGACATTGACTGGATCTGATTCTGACTCTTCACCACCCCAGCAAATGATATGACAGGTAGGTCCAGAGACAGCCCAAAAACCAGCCTGATGGATAGAGCAGTCTTGTGGCAGAGAGGAGCTGTCCTCGGTGGGAGGAGGCAGGGGAGAGTGTGTGAACAGGGGCACAGGCAAGGCCACCTGGAATAGGGTCCAGGGTCAGGAGTGTTGAACTGTGAGCTGGGGTGGGGGAATCTCAAAGGGGGGTGAGGGAGATGGGGGTTGAGTAAGGGTCAGGCCGGAACCTGGTGCCTGGGGGAGGGAGCTGGGGATGGAATCAGGGGTCTGGAGGGGAGTAGGGTTGGGGGAGCTCAGCTAGAGCACAAGGTGAATAAGAGGCCGGGCCCAGGAGGAGCCACCGTGAGCCGGGGATAGTATGGGCTGGATAAGCTACAGTTCACAGGAAGTTAAGGCCTAAAATGCAACCAAATATTAGCAAGGTTTTAGCTTGTCTCCAGTAGGCCAATGGCTTGTCCCTCCAAATGCTCCTCTGTTATCTTCTCCAGTGCTTTTCCAGTGCAGCCCCATCTCCGTGGCCTTGCATGCACACAATCCCGGCTTATGCACTGATTTATCTCCAGGAACACTGATGTCCAGGCAGGGAAACCCACAAAGGAGGGCAGGTACTGGGTACCTGGGGTGAAAACACCAGATGCCACAAGCCAGGGCCCCACAACTCTGGTGCAGGATGATGCTGAGGGTCATTGCAAGGATAACGGTGCCTGCTGGGCTGAGGGCCAGGAAGAGCTGCAGGAACCTGAGACACAAAGAAGGTGGGAACCCGGTTCTGGAGGAAGAGCTGTGGGATGGTCAGTGACCCCTGAACATGCCTGCAGCAGTAAGGGGCCCCCCTCAGCAAAAGACACAATGAAACAGGACTGCAGCAAGTGTCCTCACTGGGCCCTGGGATTGCAACCCCCCCCCACACACACACCCAGGTGACTGATGGGTACTAGGTGGTCCATCTGCATGGTTATAGCTGGTCCTCTGGGAACCCAGGAAAATCAGAAGGAGGAACTAGAGGAAGGGAAGCCATCCTGCTGGCTAGCTGTACTCCTCAATGTTGGCCACAGCTTGTCCTTCCTGGCTCTGCTCTGGGCCAGATGCCACTCTCCTTGTCTCCTGGGAAACGGGGGTCTTCTGGTCCTTGCAGTGACTCACCTCAAGCATAGTATGGCCCTCATGACCTCCCACTGCCCTGTCAACACTTATTCAAAGAGATCCTCACTAAATTCCCCTGCACCTGCCCACCAGAGCAGACCATCTCTTCCTTGCTAGGAGCAGAGAGCTGCAGGTCTCCCTCTCGCCATGCCAGGCCCCCTGCTCCCTGGTGCTCTCAGTGCTCAGCTAAGGCTGGCAAACCCTATTGCTGAGGCACCTGCCCCACCTTTAGACAGACAGGTGGGACCCTCAGAGAAGAAGCAAGAGGCCCTGTGCCATCTTCCATGCAAGATCCAGGCTGGTGGGAGGCCCTGGCCTCTTATGGCCTGGTCTCGTTAGCAGGTCACAGATTGCTAGGGACAGGGCTGGCAGTGCTCTCCTCCTGACCCCAGACTGGAAACCTCAGCATAGCTGTCAACATAGGCATCTGCGCTGGCAAGTACAGGGCACTGCTGGGCTACAGCCCCATCCAGGGTCCCTTGTCGTTCCCAAGAAAGTCCAAATGAGAACTCAGCACAATGGACAGAGAGGTGAGCCCTTCATACATCTCCATGTGTTCAACTTCCTGAACAGCCTTTTTCCCCTCAGAAGCTGCTCTTCCTCCTTTTTTTGATGTTCAATTTCCCTTTTTATTCTTGGTCCCATTCTGAACTCAGAAGCATGTCAGCTGACCCAATGTGGATCTAATGTCTTCAGTAGAAAAACCAGCATCCCTTTGTTAGTTCAAGAGTTAAATATTTCAGCGTACCTGGCACCATGCTCAGAAAGGCCCTTTCAGAACCAATTCTGTTCCTGGCCTCAGTGGCATCCTGTCAGTGGCAGCTGCTTTGAGAGCAGGTATTCGCTTTGCACATTTGCAAAAATAAAATCTGACTGTGCTGTGCAATCAAGTATTAAAAATATCTAGCAATTTGCTTAGTTTACACTCATCCAGTCACCAGGAACCTCGAATTTTACTGTGAGGGAAATCATGGGTGGCAAGGGATATGAATGGAACACACATTTGCAAATCAAGCCCAGTAACATACATGCTGTTCCTTCAAATGACTAAATGTAAACGCAAAAGAAACAAACCACCCAGCAACCAACATCATCAAAGAGATCCCACATCAGTGCCAGGGAGAAGCCAGAGTTCACCTGCTCACAGTTTTCTAAAACATGCTCCAAGCAGGGCCCATTGACTTCTGGCCCATGTCTCAACCCCAGTTCCCAAATTCTTCTTTAAGAGAGCTGTACATTCACTAGGATTACTCACTCCCAAGCCGATGGCACCACGGCAATCATTATGCCTATGCTACTGATAGTTAGCTGTCACAAGCCATTGCTGCCACTGATTCACCCTGGCTTCAGCTCTATTATTTGAAGTTACACCTGCCCCTCCATTGTTTTGAAATCAGAAGCATGTCAGCTGATCAAATTCTCTCAACATCCACCTGCAAATTTTCTAATACCTGAACCAATGTCCTAAGTGAAATAAAGCCTATGCTGTATCCAAATTGCAAAAGTGAGGCTATGAAAGTCAGACCAATTCTATTTTCTTTTCCTTAAAGAGGCACAATGAATTAACAGCTGCAGCTTTACCAAAAAAAAGAAAGAAAATTTAAAAAAAGAAAAAAGAAAAAAAGCACCAAGTAAAAGGTATGCTATAGCAATTTAAAATGCATTATTGTTCAGAAAAGGAGAGGCAATCCTAGACTAACTCACCAGCTGACTCTTCAACCAAGAATAGAGTCATTTGTTTTTTGAACTTGAATGTTAATTTCAGCTTTATTCATAAAGGCCTCAAACTGGACACAACAAAATGTCCGTTAAAAATCGGGGAGGGGAGGGGGGATAGTAGAGAATAGGACAGACAGCAGAATACATCAGACACTAGAAAGGCAATATGTCAATCAATGGAAGGGAAACTGATGTGATACAGCAATTTGTATACGGGGTAAAAGAGGGAGTTCATAATCCACGTGAATCAACCGTGTAATATGATGTATTAAGAACTATGTAATGTTATGAACGACCAATAAAAAATAAAAAAAAAATCGATAGAGCCAGGTGCACTAGTGAATGCTTGTAATCCCAGCAACTGGGTAGACTAAGGCAGGAGGATGGCACGTTCAAGGTTAGATTTTGCAACTTAGCTAGGCCCTTAGCAAATTGGTCAAAATAAAAAACAGAAAGGGCTGGGAATGCAGCTCAGTGGTAAAACCTGGGTTCAATCCCAGATCCCCAGTAGCAAACCAACCAACCAATAAATAAGTAAATAAACAAAGTGAGATATCTCCACACAATGGATTTTGTTAAACAATAAAAAGCAATATACTACTTGCTGAAATGACAGGGATGGGATTTCACAAATATTAGGCTCAGTGAAGAAACCAGACTTGACGTACAACCTAGCAAACAATTCCATTTACATAAAAATAACAACAGAGAGCTCTAACCACATAAACGTTATTTGTTTTCAACCCGTAAGATCAAATTCTAAAACTGAGATAATAAACACAATGACAAAGTTAAGGAAATGTCGTTAAGCTCATCACCGGAAAAGGAGTAAAGACAAGAACACTGTATGTGGAGAGAAGGGAACAGGTTAGGAATGTCCTTACCAGCCAAAAAATGCTGGCTACAATTGATGGAAAGGAGTTGAGGTTGAAATAGAATATATTATACAAGGAACTAAAACATACAGAGGCAGAATTATGGGTGGGTGTGTCTGACTGGAGCCAGGGAAAAGTGAGGTAGTAGCAAAAAACTCCATCTGTCACAGCAAGAAACCCTAAGTATTGTCCTAAATGGATAAACCAAGACAGGTCACTAGAGCAGGCTGCATACCGGCAGTGAGGGACCACAGACAGGGAAAGGAGAAGTGGTCACGAGCTATGGCCCTAAACAGCAGACAGGTGGGCAGAGGTCAGAGAGAGTAACTGCCACTTTCACTCCCAGCCCCTACGGACTCTCTGTTCTATCACATGCACATACCATTTTAACAAAAATGAGGAAGAGAAAAAGTAGAATACTAAAAAGAATAAAAACACAAACAATTGGGGGGGGGACAGAGCAGGTGGTCCAGAATAAGACCCTTCTTTAAAGGCACATATGTGTTCAGAATAGGAATAATCTCGACAACAGATGAAGTATTTCACCAACATTGCTGGAAAAGTGAATGATTGAGCAAGACACATACCATGAATCAAAATATAACAAAAAAGACTAAAACGTTAAAGGCAAAAATTAATGTTAGCCTACATCAATATCCTAAGGCATCTGCTGATCATGAGATGAGGAAGGATCTCAAAAGCATAAAAACAATGAATGAAATGACAATAAATACACAAATGTATTTAACTGTATAAAAACACAATATTCACTTATATCAAAAAATCATAAGCAGCTGGGTGCAGTGAAACATGCCTGTAATTCCAGCAATTTGGGAAGCTGAAGCAGGAAGATTCCAAGTTCAAAGCCAGCCTCAGCAACTTAGCAAGGCCCTAAGTAACTTTGCAAGACTCTGTTTCAAAGTGAAAAATAAAAAGGGCTGGGGATGTGGCTCAGTGGTTAAGCCCCTCTGGGTTCAATCCCTGGTAGAAAAAAAATCATGAGTAAAACCAGGTAAGGTAGGCGCACCTGTAATCCCAGCTACTCAGGCAGCCAAGACAGGAGGATCCCAAGACTGAGGACACCCTGAAAAACTTAGCTAGACCCTGTCCCAAAATAAAAAAGTCAAAAAGGCTGGACACTTGCTTAGCACACATGAGGTGCTTAGTTCAGTCCCTAATACTGTGAAAAAATCATAAGCCAAACTAAAAGGCAATCAAAAATCAGCAATCAAAATTAATAACATAAAGTTTATTTAAATATCAACAAAAATATATTGAATATTAACATGAAAACATCAAGAATACAGTTTTTCAAATAAGTAAAGAACAGAAAACCCCAAAATTAGCTAAGAGCTAATAAATATGTGAACTATGTAGAACCTCACTAATAAGCAAAGTCATGTAAATTACACTATTAACAGGAAACCAGATACTAAACAGTAAGGATCATACTTTAGAACTTCACAGAAAACTGATCACTGAATCAACAGGGCTGGACAAACACCTGGCCATATGGGCAAGGGTGAGGTTGGATCTCCACCTCATCTCTTATGCCAAAATGAATCATTGAATACACACAACACTGGAAGAAAATGTAGATGACAACTTGTATAAACTTGGCTTAGAAAAAGCAACTGAAGCATGATAACACAGCCAGAGACCACAAAGAATAAGACAGATCAATCTGACTCTACAAAAATTCAAACTTTCTCAGCAAAACACTGGAAAACAGACCAGGGACTTTCTCTTTCAGCCATAAGACACTAGTTTCAATCAGACCCTCTGCCACTGAGATCAAGTGACAGCACTGACTCCATTTGTTGAATATCCATTCAGAAGCATCAAATTTCCAACACAACCAGGCCTCACAGCCCCCTGCCCAGGAAGAAGGTCACAGCACAGCCTGAAGATGGGCTGACATTCTGGTCACTATCCTCAGGCGGCATTTGTGAATTCACAGGGCTGTGAGGCTCAGAAACCACACAGAGAGCATCAGGGAAGCATCAGAGCTCTGCTGAGCCTCCAGAGAGACAGTCTGAAGATCAGGGAGTTCACGGCTGCATGTGCAATACATGGCATACATTATTTTGTGCTAGGTTTTTATCCTATTATTTTAAAACATATTTCAATTTCAAATAATAATTATAGCAACTTTTTAAAAACTGAACAATATGTTATGGAAGAAACGTGTTTATTGTAGATGCAATGTTTTTAAATAACTCCATATAAGCATATAAAATATATAAATTAAAAATAAAAATTTATTTTCTCTTGTTCCCTAGTCTCACATATTTACACATTCTTAACTTTATTTGTTTTGAATACTAAAATTTAAGAGATAATTTCATCTGTCTTTTGAATCATTACCATTAGAAATCATTGATGCTCCATTAAAAATGATAATTTACACAGTTCAATTGAGCTCCATTTTTCTTTCTTCTGCTCCTTCAATTTTCCCTGGCTACACAATTTTTAATAATATTGTTTTAAAATATTTTAAAAGACACCAATGTTTTAGGTGACTAATTAATATCTGGTTCTTGACATGTCTTATTTAGGTGGTATCTAGTGATCCTTGATCATGAAAGCTTTATACACAAGTGCCAATTTTTAATTGTGAACATTTACTTTATATGGTAGGGCTACATTGCTATACAATTACAGTAAGTTTTGTATTTTCTTTCTATAAATTGATTACCTATAAAATGGATAAAATGTGATAATTTTCGTATGTACATATTATTTAAGTAATAAAGCATGTAGTGCAGGGCTGGGGATGTGGCTCAAGCGGTAGCGCGCTCGCCTGGCATGCATGCAGCCCAGGTTTGATCCTCAGCACCACATGCAAACAAAGATGTTGTGTCCACCGATAACTAAAAAATAAATATTAAAAAATTCTCTCTGTCTCTCTCTCTCTCTCTCTGTCTCTCTCTCTCTGTTAAAAAAATGCATGTAGTACAATTGGTCTCAAAAAGAAAATGCAATTCAATTAATAAATAATTTCTGAATAAAAAGAAAATCTTAATATTCGAGGTTTAGTAGACATTCTTTTTAATTTAATTTTCCATTCCCTTGCATGTGAATTTTCAATGCAGTTTTCTGATATAACGTTATTTAAATTTTGAGAATATCAGGCTAACTTTTGGATCACATTGAACATTTTCATACATATCTCCATTTCTTATTTTGAAATCCTCCTTAGGACAAATTGAGGGAGTAGAATGAATCAAATACTGTTTGCAAATACCTTTCATACTCAGTCTACATATTACTCAATCATATTAAAAAACAGTTTAAGCAAAAATGCTTCTAGAAATAAATACATGTATCAGTTTATCACCTTGCTCCCATCATTTTATTTCTGTTGAAAAATATTGGCTATATTAGTGAATACGTTATTTCAAGTTTATATTGTATTTACATACCAAGTATGAATGACTATTGGAGATGACAAGGGGAGTGACTTTTGGTAAATGTATTTACTGTAACTTTCCCTTTGGTATTTGCCTTCACAATTGTAATATTCATTTTGAGAATATTATATGAATCCTAGTGATGTCAGAGGCTTAAAAGCAGAAGCTAACTTCTGTTGAAATTGTAATGATTTAAAAGATAACTTCATCTGTTTTTGATTCACTACCTTTAGACGCCATTGATGCCCCATTAAAAATTGTAATTAACATTCTTCATTTGAGGTTCATTTTAACATTCTCCATTGCAATTAACATACTTCATTTGAGTTCCAACTATAATAAAATAGAAAGCTAATACTCACCAAGGAAAAATCATGAGTGATAATATCATGCTGACTCTTTACATTTATTTCATTACTAAAACCTATTTCACTTCTTTTAATAATGTTTATATTATACGTCAAATTGCTGAGCAGCCATGCCTACTTAGATATCCATCATGCATCACAATCTCAGTATTCTAAACAAAACTTGTCATCTTCTAGTAGTTTTTTCTTCTTTTAGATTCTCTGTCCCAATGACATAGTTATCAAAATAAATTTCTATAAAGCCCCTATGTGTCATCCTTGACACTTAACCTCCGACAATCATCTATCTCAAGTTCAAGAAATTCTACTACTAAATAATTTCCAAATCTATCTCTTCTATTTTAGTTGCTAGTGTTTTACTCCAGGACCTAATAAATGTTTTTTTTTTTCCAGAATCAGTGCAATAACATTTTAAAAGTAGTCCCTCCTCTTATTTTGTTTCACTTAATAATTGCTCCATATTGCAGCAAAACTAATCTTTCCAAACTAGAATGAGATTGTGCTTTGCTGCTTCTTTACAAATTCAAGGTAATTTAAAATGCATTACCATCATTTATTTGGTTCGTCATGATCTGTAGACTGGCTATGTTTATTGTGTACCAATTTCCAGGATACTATAAACCACCCCATCCCCAAAATATTACTTTCTGCCTAATGAATCTGATAAGTTCTCACAGGTAAGTTTGTGTTTTATTATACTTCAAACAAGTTTAAACAAAAATCTACTCTACAATCTTCTTCATCTTGTTTAGGATCATTATTCTTGTGATTTAAAAGGAAAATGATTTTATACATTTCACTTTTTGCATCTACAAAGTCAAATTGGTTTGATGCCTGCAGTTACAATGTAAATTGGCTTTCCATATTTTCATTCTTTCTAAATGAGCTGAGGAAAGCAAACATGGTGAACTTCTTAGAGAAAACAACACCTAGTTTGCATTTATTTAATGCAACCAATTTATTGTAAAATAATTTCAAGACAGAATTTCTTGATAATGAATTTTACCCTTGAAAGTCAATCACAAAAATACATCAGTGAAGGAAGCACCTGCCTATCAAGAAGCTGTTCTATATTTTATTTCTATTATAACACATTTCTCTGAAAGAAACTTTTTAGCAACCCTAAATATTATTATTGCATACAATACCATCTCCATTAAGTTTATTATGAAGTACCATGTTTTAGTTTGATGTTTTAAAGCAAAGAGAAGAGTACTTTTTTTAAAAAAAAGTAATGTTTTTATAAAGTAAACTTATGGACAATTAAATTTAATTTGTTATTTTATTTTCAAATATTGACATTTTTTGTTTCTCAAGAATTATATTTTTCTCCATTTTTAAATTAACCCAGGGGAAAAGTGTATATAGTGCGGCTATACACTTTACTTGGAGTATATAAATACAACTCTAGAGTTCTTTTAAAGTCTATCTTCTTTAATATAAATTCATTAGTCTTTTAATTCAATCAAATTTCAAAGATGTCAGAGCATAATTTTAAGCAAATTTCATGCAAATTGAACTGAACTTCCCATTGAATCCCAAGAACTACCAACTAAAATTACTCATCTGGTTAAAAGCTGAGCTCAATGTCCAGCACACAGAAAGCATTTACTGAATGATGAATACAACCATTATTAGTACGTGCAACTTGGCAACCATTACCACTGCTACTTGATGACCAAGGAAAAAGATAAGGAAAAAGGAGAGAAAATATGAAGAAAAGGGAGGAAACAGTGGTGGCAGAAAATAAAAAAAAAGTAAGAAGCACGGTGAGGAACAAGAAGGAAAAGGGAAACAGGGACAGTAAAAGGGGACAAGAAGAGAGGAGACAATAAGTAGTGCAGTCAGTGTTTCTTGAGACAAATTGTTTTGGGGATGAGGAGAATTAACAAAATTTAAAGTGGAATTTGAGTAAGTATTACTTTTTCTCCAGTATTTGCTTTTTTGGCAGTACCAACACAAGATAATGTGCTCACGTTAATGCTTTTGTGTATGTACTTCATCAAACATACTTTTCCATTAATTGCTGTATTTGTTTTAGCCAAATCAATATGGGGTTTTGGGTGACTCAGTGGTAGAGCATGTGCCTATGCATGCACAGGCTCTGGGTTCAAGCTCAAGCACCATAAAAATAAAAGATGCTTTGGTAAACTAAAATGATGTTTGGAGGTCACTTAGGCTATAAACTAAGTAACAATTACCAGTATTCAATTTTGTACATGAAAGAACAAAAATTTTGATGAGACTTCAAAACTCTTTCCAAATGCTGCCTATTGACTGCAGGTTTGAAATTTGTGACTTATTTAAAAATTGCATTTAAAATTTTTTTGTTTGGTATTTTCACACTATATGAAGTGTCCTTTCAAAGGAATTTTATAAGGTCATCTTTCAGAACATATATTTTCATTGTACATGGAAACTTTTTTCATTGTAAAATAAGCAGATTTTAAACTGTACAATATTATCTAGCTATAAAAAACCATATATACTATCACTGAATACATAAAATGAAAAAAAAAAACAAATGATTTAAATGAAGAACATGAAGTATAGTAAAGGTATATATATATATATATATATATATATATATATATATATATATATATATATAGAGAGAGAGAGAGAGAGAGAGAGAAATCCCTTATATAGTTAATATATACTGAATACAGATACAAGTTCAACATGCACACACATCTGTATATATTCCCCCAAGATAGCAGGTGTTCAACAAGATGTCCAACTTGTATAGGTTACTGCCTCAAAAAATGATGCCAAGAATCCACAGGATTAGAAAAATGGACTGCAAGATCTAAAACAACAACAACAACACTAACAAGTATATTTTAAACTGCTCTGTTGAGGGAGTGAGTGGCCAGTTTAGGGCAGAGAAGAACTAGAGGCAACACAGGAAGATCAGTTCCAATTCTTCTTTAGCTCTCCCCAACCTATTTCTCACCTCTTTGCATTTGGACTGTTATTGCCTATCCTTTTGCCCTCACATCATTGCTGTGGGGATCTTCTTGGGCAAGAGTTCTTCTGGGTAAAGTTAAAGTAGGTGGAGGCTGACATGCTTTGGGCATTCAGTCCTTTACTTCTCTAATCTAACTCCCAGTGTTTGTAGATTGCAACATGGAAAAACTGTCTTCTATCTACATTCCAACATAAAAAAAGAACTTGGGGTGCCATCTTGACCATAGTTATTTTCTGCTGGGCTATTTCAAAATCAAGTGATAGCTGTCTTATGATGCACTGCATGGGACTTTCTGTCAAAAAGTCCATGTCCATGCACTGTCCCACACACAAGATTCTTCAGCTTTCTTGCAGAGATAAACACTATGTTCTGGCCTTTGGTTCTTCTCCAAACCCAAAGAACCAATAAAGGTAGTGGAATAATTTTAAATAAATATAATAAACTATGATTCATGAATATATAAATGTAAGAAAAGAGAAAGATTACTCATGTCACCAGAAGTAAGTAATATTCCGGGCATCATAGAGATGGTAAAGACATGAGGTTTACTAATGCTCTTCTTTTCTAAGAGGGAAGATACAGCTACTGATATATTAGGGAAACAGAAGTATTGTTTGTGTCTCTAAAGAGAAACAGAAATAAAATTATTGTATAAAACTTTAAACACCAGAAGAAAATATTATAGAAGTTAATTAAAAGATCACAGGAAGTACCAGAAATAAAAAGAACATTAAATAATATGGCAGAATAAAAACCTAGTTAAAAATTAAAACAACTGAAGATGGATTAAAGTAACCAAATAAAATACAAGGATCCATAAATTTCACAAAGGAAAATAAAATCCAACAATGTGTTTTCTGCAAGGAATAGAAGACTTGGAAATGCTGAAAAGGACTAAAAACATATGCCTTATAGATATAAATCAAATCAAGGGAAAGCTTGAACAAAAGTCTTATGTTCTCACAAGCAAGCAAAAGAATCTTGCTTTGGATGTTTCACAGCTTTATGTGAGTTTACAGGTGATTCGTATAAATGGTCCTGATCCAATCTAAGTGAAAAAGCAATAATCCAAGAAGAGGGTGGCTAGTGGGGGTGGGGAGAGGAAAAAATAAAAGAGGAAAAAAACCACGTGAAATAAATAATTTATAATCAACATTCTGCCATCAGTACAGATGTAATAGTAGGCCAATCCTGCTTTCTAAGAGTAAGTCTAATTATAAAGAACCATCTGCCTTGTGGATCTCTCATCTTCAGATTTTATGATGTCAATAATAAAATATGTTTTAAATAATTGTATTTAAATCTATCCAGTGTATTTAAGAGAAAATAGAAAGGGGAATTTTTCCTTTCAGCTTGCTAAGTGATATTCATTAATAAAACATGTTATATGGAATGTAATGAAGGAGATCAGATAGAGAGAGTGCCATTGGGCAAGAAAGAAGTTGATGTGACCTTGTGGACTACTCTCCTTACAGATTCTGTTGATATTACCTTTCCAGGTAGGAATTATACTGTTCAATGATTTATCATAATGATATGAGTTGAAAAGTGAGATTTTAGAACAAAAATCAAAATTGTTGATCAGTAAAAGAAAAATGCCTTGAAAAAGGAGAGTGAACATATGGTTAATTTGTATACTTTTTTTAACTACAGAGAAATGAAATACTTCCTCTTAGCATGGATTCAAAAGAAATCACTGATGAAAATAAATGTCATGTTTAGCCATTGTACTTATTTTTTCTTCTGATTAATCATGCCACTTGAGAGTAAAAATAATATTTTGAATATACTAGTATGCATTAAGGAGGTCCTTTCCCTGAGAAATATTTTGGTGTTAGGGAGAATTTATAGCATACAGCTGATGTGTTTAAATCAATGACCTGTCTTTATCAAAGTGACTTTTTTTAAAGAATGTATTTCTATTCACCAATATTTTAAAATTTTGTAAAAACATCTTCAAAGAATATATATGTGTATAATACATAACACCAGAATTATATAATGGTAGTATTTTGTTCTGAAAAAAAAATTTTAAATAAACAATGAAGCAAGAATCAGAGAGGAAGATAGGCAAGGGTTAGATCAAGAGAATGGTGGGATTGAAATGTTAATGCCTTCAGAGCCCTTTCTCCACCCATATCAAGAATAACCCTGCACCTGTTCCAACCTGTTGCTAAGATAACCTGTCCCAGAGATTGTCCCTTCCTATAGGGAGTTGTTAATTGCCTTCCGGCCCTGATGGCTCCAACTTGGCCCCTCCATCCCATCTACTGCTCACATTTTGGCCGTCACATTGAGCAGCTCCAGGGCCTAGTCACATAAGCAGGAAGGAGAGAGATAAGGGGAAGAGAGCAGGAGAACAAAGGAAGCCTAAGTCCAATAAAAAAAGGCAGAATGGCCCCACTTCTAGAAACACCATCTATGGCCCCCTTCTCCCTCCTCAGAGAAGCCTATGCTATCCCTTGTTAAATAAAACCTGCTTTATATGCTTGCCTTAGTGTGAATTTTCTAATGTTCTACTTCAACATGTGAGGGAGCAGAACTTGTCACTGGGAACAGGCAGTATCAACAACATAAAATAGAATTATTTTTTAGAAGACTTGAAACTGTAATTAACTGTTTGATTAATCATTTACAAATATCCTTTATCTAAAAATAAACTTTAATCTCAGTATGTTACATCTATATTTTAAATATATTTATAAGTTTCCTCAACTTAGCATATTTCCTCACTTTAGCATATTTACATCCTCCCCCTTTTTTTCTTTTTCTGTTTCAATTTCAAAATAGATTATATGATGTGGTAAAATGGTTTGTACATGGTAAGGGTTTCCTGCAGATATCCATCAGGATATTATTATTAATATATTATATAAAGCAATTATGTTAATTTAAGTGCCTTATTTATGATGATGATATGTATACCAAGAAGATATAAATAACCACATTTTTTCAGTGTTTTAACAACTTTCTTATAATCTCTGTCAACATTACCCTAGCTAGTACACCTCAACATTGATTTACATTACTTTTCTAAGGTTCAGTTTTCCTCATAAAATTGGGTTTGTGGCATATTATTTCCCCAATAAGAAGCTTTCAAGAACATGTAAGGAGAAAAATCCTATTAGGTTGTTGTACACAGACTGTCTAAAGAGGCCCTCAGCATTGTCCTGCCCATCTCCAGAGTCTGTCAATATATGAAGATATCACTCTGAAGCTTATCTTATGTTTTATGGTACAGATCACCCTTAAGTAGGAAAGTGATCTAGAAGGCCTAACCAGTCACATAAGCCCTTCAAAGCAGAGTCCCTTCTCTGGCTGGGACATAAATAAGAGATACTTGAAGCATAGGAACTGATCACTGAGGGCACTCTGAGGATTGAAGAAGCCAAGCAAGAAGGAAAGGAGGAGGACTTCAATCCATGAAACAGGTCTCCAGTTGAAAGCCATCAAGAGCATGGGAACCACAAATATGCAACACCAAAGAAGTGAATTTTACAGTAGTGAGAAACGTTCCAAGGGGTTCTTGGGTGTTAACTTCAGACTTGTGAGAATGATATTTTAAAAGATTTTTTTCTTTATTAAGTCATCAAGTTCATAGTGATTTGGGTCACAGGGATAGAGAACAAATACATACACAAAGGCAGCAGAGTCAGAGAAAGACTTCTTGAGAAAGAAATAACTAACCATAATCCCAAAGTTTAGAAGAATTGTATACATGGTGAAAGAAAGGGAAGTGATTTCCTGAGAAGGGCAGAATGAAGATTCCCAGAGGCATGTGTTTGGGGTTTAAGTAGTATTTTGATACAGGGATGTAGAGATGCGTGCAAAGAGAAAAAAAAATAATGGAGTCACAAAAGTCAGTTATTCTGTAGTAATAAATTCAGTGTTATTCAGAAAGCTATGGTACATTAATTGTAAACTCTAATCCATTAGAAAGTATGCTGGGATTTAAATACATGCACCTTAGTCCTGATACAGTACTAAGAATAGCCCAATGGAATAGAGAGTAGAGACAGATCAAAGGCTATTTTAACAATCCACATAAGAAAGAATTAGAATTTCAACTAATGAATTTGAATTTGAAAGCTACCCAGAAGATAAATAGAGTATGGAGAGGAAAACTAGGGAGGAAAGAGTGAAGGATTATTTTATTTCTGGCGGGTTTACTAAGGGACTGGAAGTACTCCTCACTGCTGTTCAGAGTTACAAATTTCAGGTAGAACTTTAGGATGAGAAATCTATGCATTCCATTTTAATGACATTTATGTAATTCAGCTGAGCTATTTATCAGTTAATTATTTTTAAATGAGAAAAAAATCCAGCTGAAGAAATTTAATAGGCATTGACTACATGGGTATAACATTGGAAGAAAGGGAGGTTTGGTCATCAAATGGATATTTGAGAATTACCAGCATGTTGATATAGTAGAAAACCAAAAAATATTTAAGAACCCTGAGCATATGGGTATAGTAAAAAGTAAAAATGAAGTAACTATGAAGTAAAATAAAATGAACAGATGAAGAATAAGGAAAAGACACTGTCACAATGGCTTAGAGAGGAAGTAACTTAAATGATTTTAGATGTAATAGAAGTAAAATAAAAATAATATTTTTCATTGGATTTATCAAAAAAGTAAGTCTTTGTGGATTATAACAAAACAGTCTCAGATGGTATGTGTGGGTCAAAATCTCAATTAGAGAGAGCTAACAAATTAACTGTAAAGTGAAGTAGTAAGTTCCCTGCTACACAATTATCAGAATGCAAACTTCTTTCAAGAAACTTGTGAATAGTACAAATGAAGATGAGTAACTGACTTAGTCTATTTTTGTGTTGCTATAACAACATACCCAATAGTAGATACTTCATAGAAAAAGAGGATTATATATCTCAGCTCTGGAGGTAGAGGATCATATTGTCAGAATGTATTCTATTCTGGTAATGGCCCCATTGTGGATGTCATCACAATGGTGTGGAACAGAGAAATCACATGGCAAGATAGCCAGTGGAAGGTGGTAGGACCTAGGCTTTCTTTCTATATAACTATCAGCTCTCATGGGAACTAATTCAATTCTATGAGATTTGTCCCACTTCCAAAAGTAGCATTAATCCATTCATGAGGATTCAGTCCCTATGATTTAGTTACCTTCCATGGTCCCACTTCTCAAAGATTCTTAATATTGCCATACTAGGGGCCAAAATTTCAGCCCATTAATCTTTACAGGAACATAAAATTCATACAAATACAACAGATGATAGAATTGAGATGGTGGTAATGATGAAGATGAACATGTGTGTGTAATTTGTTATATATATATATATATATATATATATATATATATACACACACACATATAATTACATGAAAATTTTATAATTATATATAAATCACATATGTGTATTTAATATATATATATATAATTTAGACATGTGTTTTTTTAAGTAATTGATAAATGGGCTAAGAGAGATAAAGGGTGGGAAGAAGAGAGTAGATAAAAGATGACCATAAGTTTGTCATTTTTAAAGCTCTCCAAAGAACTTATTGTTATTTTTTAACATGGGGTGGCACTAGTAATGAAGAGATTTACTAGCAAGTACAATTAAACAGTTTTAAAAGTCCTCTACATTATAAAATACCCCTCTCTACATATTTTGTTGTTATTTGTGACTTGATTCCTGAACAGCTGCCTACTTAATTCCATATCTGCTGTGATATTTTCATCTTCACATCACACATACCTAATCATTCAAATGAACTATAGAAGTTACTGTTTAAACCTTGATTAATGCAGTTATGAGAGCAGCCACCAAACAGGAAGTATCACTTCATTCAACCATCTTGAGTGCTCGTCAAATTTATAGATAAGTCAATCTCATCAATGTCAAGGTCAATTTTTTCTCTAATCAGTACATGATGTAGTTCATGGAGACATGCAATTCTCTAAATTCATTTTCACACATGATTAGCTTGCAGTGAGAGAAATATCACCCCCTGACCCTGCTACCCATACTTATTCTCCATTCTATCTGAGCTCTGCAAGTAAAACAACCTTAAAGACTGAAAATTAAGGGACTATATATACCACAGATACCCAGCATTTTATTGTCTAAATATTGAAAGCAAGCTTTAAGTATATAATAATTAAATTATTATTGTTTAGTGATAATAAATCTATTTAATGAAATACTATGTATTTTTTAAATGAATGTAAAGTTAACATGTAAGTGGAGAATACACTCTTTTGTTAATGGAATTTTTTAAAAAATGTGCTACTACAAAAAAAATTCTGCAGAATTTTGTTAGGAATTATAGTTTTATATGTGAATTACTTTTCTTTTAAATTTTAAAGTTCACTTACATGCATATAAAATTAAAGGCTCTATGTTCTAGAAAAAATATCTATAGGAAATAAAATATTTATCCAAAGACATTTAGTAATCATGTAACAAATTGAATCTATGGTAGGCATGACTGAGTTTCAGAGTAATATCATATTTGAAAGAAAATATTCCAGGTTCCCCCCATAATTTCACAACAATCAGAGATTTTCATAATTATATCTTGAACATCATCACTAGAACATATTCAAAAACGTATTTTTTACTAAAACTACCCCTTTTTCTTTACAACTTTCCCAGATTCATTTAGAAGTTCTTTCAAGTGCTCTGCAGACTTAAGAAACACTGGTCTTTCTATATGCCCATTTTGCCTTCTGATTCTGCATCAGATAAGCTCTCAGAATATATCTGACAGAGAAGAACCCTCCCATCAAAGAGCAGGGATGAAAAGAAAAAAAAACATTGATCTTTGTTTCTGGTTTTTAAATGAATAGGGAAGAGGTATAGTTTAAAAACAATTTCACATAAACATTCCTACCTCCATAAAACTATGACTCTTTATCACATAACAAACATGGATTGAAAGGGCTAAATTGGAAGCACCTGCAGTTTATGCTTTGACATTTGGGGTCTTCCTGAAACCCTGGGGACTTTCTTCCACTTCCAAACTTTGCTAATTCCTAGAGATGGCAATGTGGGCCTGAGTAGGTTTTTGAAACATGAGCCAGCTCATGCCCCAACAGTCTTCTTTACAGAGATCTCACTCCCTGTGTCATCATCCACCTGTGCTAATGCCCTCAGGAGCAGATAGCAGATAATAAGGAACAGCCCTTTGCCTCAAGTCCCACTGAATTAATTAAGCCAGACAATCCTAAACCTCACGACCCCACCCCACTTCTTCCTAATCATAGAAACCACACCAAGAGCTCTTGCCCACATTTCCTCTCCTTCTGTGTTTTTTTTCTTCTGTGCTTTTGACTGATGCCAGTATTCCTAGCCCCTATGTGGCACTCATGTCATGGTGCTCCCTTTAACTGGAAACAGAACATAAGAAGCTACCTCTTCAGTGGCAGCTTCCTCTGAGCTGTTGGCCCTGCCATACCTAAATAATAATGAAGACTATGTTTTAAAACACACACACACATTTTATTTCTTGTAGACTTGAAATTGGACTTTGCAGATGCTCTAGTGTTTGAGATCAGCCGATTGATAGGCTGTCTCTTCCTCTCCCCTTCAAACCGAGTGGTGTGCATATTATCTCATTTCTATAGTAGATTTTTTGGTACCAGAGATCGAAAACATTGGGCCCAGCAGCCCGCCACTGGAGGGCATGCCAAAATAGCATCCAAGGCAGTGTCCTCCACAGAGAGCGTAATGGCGTGGAAGCTGCAGGAATTGGCTCAAAATTGCAGGAGGGCAGCATGGTGAGTTTGAAAATTGGTCAGCAGAGGGGGCGGTCTGAGCGCAGATTCCCCCTCTCTCAGCCATTTGGCAGTGAGTGGCGAGCTGCAGAGGCCCATGCCTAAGCAGGCGAGTGGTTTGATGCTCATTCTTTTCAGCATAGGGTGTGGGTGGCTGTGAGTGGTTAGGGAAGTGGCTGAGCATTTGTCCTTAACAACTTTTCAGCCCCCTGAACTGGCAGTCTGGAGTGGCAGAGGGGAAAATTGTCCAGACCCCATCTCCATAGTCCCCGTGTGGCACCTGAAACCCTGTGGCACCTGAGACATCAGTCAAAAGCACAGCAAGAGGCAGTGGGCTGCAAAGTTCAGTCCCAGTTGCCAGGAATGCTGGGTGCTCCAGCTGCACTTGTTCCCAGCACTAAAGCAAGGTAGGTGGGCCTGGAGAAGCGCACTGCCACAGGCACCTGAGCCTTTCCATGGGCCCAGGCCAGGCAGGCTGGGGTGGGGGAAGGCCTGCAGTGCCTCCTTGGTGGGTTTGGGTGCACACAGGCCTAGAGTGGCTTCTCAGTGGGCTAGGGTGGGGGCAAGCCTGGTGCACCTCCTTGGTGGGCTTGGGCGGTCACAGGCTGGGGTTATCTTTTAGGTGGGCGCAGGTATGGGGCACTTCCTCCGTGGCTTCAGGAGGGCACAGGACTGGGGCGCCTCCTTGGTGGCTTCAGGAGGGCACAGGCCTGGGGTGCTTCCTCAGTGGGCTCAGGCCTGCGGCATCTCCTTGACAGCTTCAGCAGGACACAGACCTGGGGTACCTCCTCAGTGGCTTTAGCAGTGCACCGACCTGGGGCACCTCATCGGTGGCTTCAGGAGGGCACAGGCTTGGGGTGCCTCCTTGGTAGCTTCAGGAGGGCACAGGCCTGGGGCACCTCCTTGGCAGCTTCAGCAGGACACAGGCCTGGGGCACCTCCTTGGTGGCTTCAGCAGGACACAGGCTTGAGGTGCTTCCTTGGTGGCTTCAGCAGAGTGCAGACCTGGGGCACCACCTAGGTGGCTTCACAAGGGCACAGACCTGGGGTGCCTCCTGGTGGGCTTGGGAGGAAGCAGGCCTGGGGCACTTCCTTGGTGGCTTCAGGAGGGTGCAGGCCTGGGGCAACTCCTTGGTGCCTTCAGGAGGGCGCAGACCTGGGGCACCTCCACAGTGGGCTCAGGCAGAAGCATGCTTCGGGCGCCTCCTTGGTGGGCTTGGGCAGAGGCAGGACTGGGGAACATCCTTGGTGGCTTCAGGAGGTCACAGACCTGGGGTGCCTCCTTGGTGGCTTTAGGAGAGTGAAGGCCTGGGGCGCCTCCTTGGTGGGCTTGGTTGGAGGCAGGCCTGGGGGAGCCTCCTCAGTGGGCTCAGCTGGGCACAGGCCTGGGGTGCCTCCTTGGTGGTTTCAGGAGGGTGCAGGGCTGGGGCACATAATCAGGTGGAGGCAGGCCTAGGGTGTGTCCGCCATGGGATCTGGTGGGTGCAGGCTGGAGTCTCCTCCTCAGGGGCTCTGGCAAGTGCAGTCTGGGTTCACTTCCTAGGTGGGCTCTGGAACTGAGATATCTAGAAGCTGCACTGTGTTTGCAGCTTCCTGAGAGAAAAGAAAAAATACATGCAATGTTTAAGGAGCAAAATGGAGTGCAATGTGGCCAGAAAGATAAGGGAAAGTTTGAGGAAGAGAATAGTAAGACAAGAATTCCAACAGTCAGTAACCAAATCATATATGGCAGTTGCCATGGAAAATATTCTTTTTGAATTTTTTAAATTGCAATTTTTTGACATTTAAAAAACTTTTATTTTCACTAAATTAAATCCACATTAAAACATTCTGTAAAGGTACAATTTTTTTTTTCATTTTTAGCAAAGTATTATAAAACATAAAGACCCCAAAGACAGAATACTTGACCTTTATAATTGAAAATCAAATTAGCAGTATATTAAATATTTACAAAACTCTTTTAAAAATACTTATACAGTTACATGCAATTTTGTAGAAATGACAAAAGAATGGCTAAAAAATGGAAGAATATTCCTTCATTCCTAAAAAGAAAGCATGTCCAATAGAA
Source organism: Urocitellus parryii (assembly GCF_045843805.1). Classification (NCBI taxonomy): domain Eukaryota; kingdom Metazoa; phylum Chordata; class Mammalia; order Rodentia; family Sciuridae; genus Urocitellus; species Urocitellus parryii. The sequence goes on from NW_027554068.1 coordinate 631,402, forward strand.
GCTGCAAAGGTTTCATTCTCAGCACCAATGCATTATCTCTGCACATGGGAGAAGTAATACACGTGGCCACCATTCCTTCCTCTATGTGAGAAGGGTTTTGTCCGGGTCCTTTGGCCTCCAACAGCACAGTAAATGGTTTTTTAGAGTACTGCAAGAGTGGACTACATACCTCATATAAATTCAGCCCTGTAACTGTTCAGCAATAGCCTCATTAGACTCCATTGTTTCAGTTTCACCTGACTTGTTACTTGCAAATCATCTGTGCTTTGGAAAGGATGGCCAGCCCTGCTCAGGATCCACAGGACCATCCTTAGAGAGGAGGCTGAACAGGAGATCATTTCCCTCACAACCTTTAGGAAAGGCCAGCAGTTACCAGGATAGGAGACTAGCATCAGACAACACCATGGAGGGTAGCTGCACACACACACACTACCCTGAATGAAGAAAGGCCACAGCGGCGTGAACAAGTTAACTCCCTTGGAGTTAGCAGATGGTGCTGCCTATTTAATACCCTGTCATATATGTATGCTCAAGAAAAATGTTTTGTCTTTATTTTCATTTTAACTGATAGCTCCCATTTCCTCAGTGCTAGTTAGCAATTAGGAGTTTTAATGTTAAACATTTCCAATTTTTTTATATTATCATGGAATAAAAAATCAGAAAATAAGCTGAAAATTGAGAATTTTGCTTAAAAAATCAGAAAGATATACTTATTTAACATAAGTCCATCCCAACACTGTTCTACTTGGGTTTGTACATTCCTCTGTCCCCTTGAACACATGGCAGTCTATGAAGGCAGGCTCTGAAAAACACAGCACCATGCACACCCATCTGGTTCTGGGTAGCAGGATAGGATGGCTCCCACAGGCCAGGATGCTGTATTTTCAACTGATTATGAAGTATTCTAGTGAAGTGCAAGGTGCTTTGGGTGCTTACTGACTGGTTACATTTGGAGAAAGACTCATTAGCAGTAACTCTGCTAGTCAAGATCTGCTCATTCAGTCAGAGACTAAACATGGGTATAGGCTTGTGAGTGGGCAAGAGTCCCTTTGCATCTGCTTCTCATGTTGGGTCACTCAGTTCCTGACTGCACAGCCTCGCACCACACATTTACATTCAGAGATGACCAGAGATTTTCTGTGGCTGAGACATAGCCATTGCTAGGTCAGAACTGATACACTGCACTCTCAATATCACACTTTAGATGGAAGCTTTTATTTTAATTTTTATTACATTAGGGTTAACCTCTAATATTTATCAAAAAAGTATTAAGTGTAACAACATTTTCATTTCACTATAATGACACTAATACTTAATAAGATTTTATTCTTTTGCTATGAGACAATTTGAAATGAGCTTTATTTAAAATATTTATTTGTTTAAAAAAACCAACAAAATTGAAACTCTAGCTTTCAGCACATATCCAGCCATTGTGATAGCCTTCAGTAATATCAAAACCATAAACATTGATGAACATTCTAATGTTCTTGAACACAACAGGACAAACTCCAGTCTGGTGCTCTCTAAGGAAAAGTTGTGTCAGCTCTTGATATTTGATTTTTTTGTAGTGTTGGATTAAGCGATCCACATCACTGTTACTTCCAGAACTATATAAAATACTGTGTACCATGAATAAAGGTGAATACAGAGTTCAATTCTGAATAGCAAAGAAGTAAAATTCTACTAAAGCAATACTACAAAACTCTACATAAAAGTCATTCATAAAAAATGTAAAAAAAATCTGTTTTATGTTCCTTGAAGTCAGGAAAAGGATCTAAAATTTGAAGCCTCAGGAGTATTACAAGTTCAATCCCAGCCTCAGCAATTTAGTGAGGCCCTAAATAACTTAGAAAGATCCTGTCTCTAATAAATAAATATGTATACTTAACACTGAGCCACTCAGTGTTCCTGAGTTCCGTCCCTGGTACCATAAATAAGTAAATAATTTTTTTTCTAGGTAATAGTTATAACTTTCAAGTTTGTGCTAGATATAGATGGAACACCAAATAATAAGAAGAAAAACAAATACATTTTTTAAAGTAGTATTATGTGTGGGTTTAGAAGAATGCTATTTCTGTATAATACCCTTAGTGTAGGGAGCATGTGTTTATCTACCCAAAGGAACACTTTGATTTCTCTGTGGTCCTTTCCCAGTATTGATTTCTAGATGTTTTAGTCAGATTTTTCTCTGGTGTGACTAAGAGACCTGACAAAAACAGTTCTAGAAGAGGAAAATTGTATTTGGGCCTCACAGATATCTCAGTCCAGAGACAACTGGCTCCAAACCTCAGGGCCTGATGGGAGGAAAAACATCACACCAGGAGACTGAGGTGGAGCTAAGTGGCTCAAGACACAACACTAGGAATCAATGATGGGGAAGGGAGGAGAGAGCAGGGGAGGGGAGGGGGTAGGGAGAGTGTGTATGTGAGAAAGCGAGCACACACTCAACACAATAAAGACAAAATATGTGCCTCAAATTCATGTCTCCTGGGAATGCTCTTTCTCCAGTCACACCCTAACTGCTTTCAGTTACCACTCAGAGATTATATTACTACTTGGCTTAAGGCTTTTATAACCCAATTGTCTCACATTTAAACCTTCTTCTATTGTCTCACACATGAGATTTGGGGGGACACATTGGTAAATAATAGCACCAGATTTGAAGAAAAAGAGTCTGCTTGTATCGGTGTCAAGGATAATTCTATTATAAGGTTATAGTTTTGATATTATCAATCTAAAAACTGAATCATAAAAGAAAGTTTATAAAACTAATATTGATACAATTATTCTCCACATTTCTAATTAATAATTATTTCTACTAGTTCAGAGCAGCCCTTACAGTTCTTTAAATCAAGGAATTTTATATCACATTGGATAAGGAAAGATATCAATAACCATTATTCTAGGGCTGATAAGTCTTAAGCCAGGAAATATGCAAAAGTTAAAATGCAGAATTGGTATGTTTTGACAATAGCCAAATTCTGTGACAACAAAATAAATGAAGCTCCACTGGAAAGACAGAAATGAGGCTTGGGGCCTGTGCAGGGTGGAAAGAACCCAGGTGTCATGTACTCTCCCATCAGCTAAGTTTTCTTACCCACAAAGGGAGAAATATTCTGTCAACCAACTGTCCTCACTACATGAAGAACCACTTGTGAGGCTATCTCTTATTCATATGTGTATCCCTAATGCTAGTTAATACTGGGAATTCAATGAATGTTCACTGGATCTGCTTGAGAGGAGGTGCTATCTTCTATGAGCAGGGATGTTTCCTTAGGACTCACTGTAACTTGGAGGACATCACCTTATATTTACCTATGGTCTGATTCTGAGAATAACAACTCAACTTCTGGCTACCAATTTGACATTTCACCTTCTAAGTATTAAGAATGGAATGCATTGGATAAATGTGAGCATTCTGGTTGTGATGTATTGTTTTTAATATATCAGGCACCTGTAAATGAATAATTGAATATTTTAAAATCCTGAGGCTGGTCAAAGGCTCATCACCTGCAGTGCCTCTCAGGACAGGATGGACTCTGAAGCCAGATGGCCAAACTTGGGACCCTGACCTTGCAGCTTCTTAATTGTGACCTTGAGCAATATATATATATATTTTTTTTTTTTTACTTCTCTGCACCTCATCATGAAAATGACTGATCCTAGTACTTACCTTACAGGGTTGTAATGAGGATGAAATGAGCTGATGTATGAAAGCACCTATGGAAGTATCTGATGACCAAGCAGAAGGCATGAAAGATGCCCAAGAATGCATGAAAGATGCCAGTGTTGATTATAATGATGATGGGTGTGAAAGACAGTGGGGTGTGTGGCTGCTGCAGCCTGATCTGTCTCCTCTTGAACAAATCCTCTGAGCTCCACTATAGACAGGAGCAGAGAGGGTGTTCAGCAGCTATTTTCTGGATGAGAAAGGGCATATAGGAGTGGCTGAGAAGAACCTAACAGCACACAGCAGCAGGAGCCTGGGTCCAGCTGGGACTTCCTCCCTCGTGGCTTCCCCTCCAAATATTCCATCTTGTCCCAGAGCAACACTCTGCTCCAGCACCTTCAAAGGGAATCTGTGGAGCAAACTTTGATGGGGGGGCATGTTCCAGGTAATTCATGCTTTGTTTGTCTTTTCTCCCTCTTCTCCTTACAGGAAAGAACAGCTGGAGGCAGATGCCAGGTGAGTTTCTGATTATAAATTCCCTTCTCCCCACCACTGGGTCAAGGTAGAGGGTCTAGTTCTCCCAGTATGCTTTGGTATGGTGGGTGCCCTCCATGTGGCCATGCTTGTCACAACATAGAGTCTCTGTGGTCACTCTTGCTGATGATGGCATTTTTCCTCCATTTTCATGCAGACATAATCAGAGAAACTTAATGGGAATCACAGCAGCAGCCACTTACTATCCTCTGGGCCAGGTTTTGTGCCAGGAATTCTCTCTGTGTTGCCTCCTTTGGTCCATACAACCCCAGTATAAAATAAGCTTTGATATCCTCCCTGGTGGATTAGGGGAGTGGGGTTCAGAGAAGTTGAATCATTCCCCCTGGTTTACACAGTGAATGAGTGCAAGATTAAAATCCAAAGTCTGGCAGTTCTGAATATTAAGAAGTTATTTCCATTACATGGAGTTTCATTTGCTTCTTGGCCTCACACATGGTACTTCAGAAAATGAATCAAGACCATAATTCATGGTTCCCACACCTGCAGATGCTTCCCAGCAAACAGTCCTCACTGCAGGCTTCTGTATAGACTGCAGGAGCTTCTGGGTTCTAAGCATTTTTCTAACACTCCTCCTTCTCCCTCTCAGAAGAGGCCCCAATGACAGGGAAACTGTGGACCCTGCTACAGATTGTAAAGAAAGGCCATCTTGTAAATACCGCTGCAAACTGCTTATGTATTTATACATATAAATAATAACACACACATTCTTATTTGTTGGAAAACCACAATAGTCAAACTATGGAACTAGCCTAGGTGTTCATTAGTGATGAACAGATAAAGAAAATGTGGTGTATAGACACAATGAAATCTTATTCAGCCATAAAGAAGAATGAAATTATGACATTTATAGGAAAATGAATAGCACTGGGGAACATAAGTTAAGCAAAATAAGCCAAACACAGAAGGTCAAGGGCCATATGTTTTCTTTCATATATGGAAGTTAAAGAGGAAAAAGAAAAGAGCAGTAGGAGGGAATCTCATCAAAATCAAAGGGAGACGAGTAGAACAGAGGAAAGTTACCAGGGGGAAGGAGGAAAGAAGGGAAGGATAAATACCGAGGAATAATATTGGCCAAATTATGTTATTATATTTTGTGCATATGTATGAATGTGTAATAATAAATCCAACCAATATGTTCAACCATAACACACCAGCAAAAAATATGGAAAAAAGAACACGTTCCAAGACCCCACTAGATAATTGTAATAGCAGATAGTACCAAGCTCTAGGTATAATTTTTTTTACTTACATATGTAGGTCAAAGTTCAATTTATAAATTACATACAGTAAGAGATTAGCAATGGTCACTAATAATAAAATGGAGCTATTATAGAATACACTATGATAAAAGTTACATGGATGTGCTGTGTGTGTGTGGGGGGGTGAGTGTGTAAAAATCCTACTTTGTTTTTCACCTTTTCACTTAGAGGAAGCACTTTGCAGCTTCTCATGGGCATGTCGAAATTGCCAAGATGACTCCTCCTGCAATATAGAGATATTATTAAATAAAATAAGGGTTTCTTGAACACAAACACTGTAATGCTTCAACAGTCAGTCTGATAACTGAGATGGCCACTAACAACTGGGTGAGTAGCATATGCACCATGGATATGCTAGACAGAGGGATGATCCACTTACCAGGTAGAACAGGGTAGGAGATGCAAGATTTCATCACATTATTCAGGACAGTACATGATTTAAAACCTGCAAATTGTGTATTTCTGTAATTTTCCATTCAATAATTTTAGGCCATGGTTGACTATGGGTAACAGAAATCACAGAAAATAAGCTCACAGTTAAGGAGGACTATTATATATGGAAAATATCACTGAGGATTGGTTTTGGCACTTCTGGTGAAGTTAAAGATCACATAGATGAATTTTGAAGCTTTCCAGGGGGTGTGGGGGGACTTCTACAGTTATAGGAAAGGGTCCTATGAAAACTGGCTGTCAACTTGCTTATGCCACCTTCAAAAGTCCTCTACTTGCCTACAGGTACCCAGGGAAGATCCATTCCATGATTTCTCAAGGTTAGAGGTAGGGGTTTCCTAGCTTTTCCTGTTCAGAGGGTCAGTTATATAAGCCAATCAGTACCGCTCATCCAGGATCTGAACAGGTGACTGGCTGGGTGACCATTTGATCAGTAAGGTGCCAGGTGGGGTGCAGGAACATAACCTGGAGGGGGATGAGAGCTGGAGGAAGGAGGAAGATCATCAACAAAGTACTCAATTTCTTTATCCAAGAAGGCAGGGTGCAAGATTACTGCAAAATTGTCAGTAATGTGCACAGATAAGCATGGATCCTCCCTGTCCATCATTTCCTTCACAATGGCTGCCCCCATTGGGCACCGTGACCTTGCCTTATTACTATGTATGTTGCCAGCTAGGTTTTGATTTTATCTTATAGCCTCCTTCTTATATAAGTAGCTACACACTTGTTTGTCAACCTGAGGGAAAGAGCTATGCTCTCTGATTTAACAGGTCTCGGTGCTGCGCCAGCTTCTTGGTGGGGACTCAAGCTGCCACTTTATGAGGGCTGCCTTGACTGTTATGATTTATGTGGACTTGAGGAATAAAATTTCAGCCAAATCCTTACAATGACAGGAAGGTTGGCCCTGACCATTTTATGCTTCTTTCTTAGGATCAGTGATTCTAAGGTTAATCAGAAGGAAAAGAGCTGCCTTCACTGTGGCTTTGATAGATGCTGACACTTCACATGTGGTCCTACTTGTTCCTCATGAGAATGCAGGCAGTGGACAACTCCCACCGCTTCCCACCTGGTTCAGATGTCTTACTCTTCATGTGCTTGGGTCGGACTCAGAGCTTCCCTGATAAAGCATATGTGTGTGTATGTATACAAATATACATGTATACACATATAAGCATAAATACACACAAACATATATACATGTTTTATACATATATATTATATGTTCACATATATGTACATATGAATAAATCCATTTATAATTGCCTTTTCCTCTCTAGGCCATGAGCTCCTTGGTACTAATGCTTTGCCTGAGATACAGGATGTACCCTATAAATACTTGCCAAGTCAATGTATAAATGATCTGATGAAAGGAGGTACCCTACCTCCATTTCACTTACCAAGGAAATTGACCTCACCTGAGTGACACACAGGAATAGCCAGGTGGGGCCTCGCTTCCCATCACCTGGGATGCCCTGGCCTCATATCCTCCCCTCAGAGGCATGAGCCTGGTCCTCACAGCCTTGAACCCTCACTCAGTCCTGGCTGGAGAGCTCTTACCTGCTTCTTTGCTATCTGGCTCCTTCTTACCCATCAGATCTCAGTTTCAGTATCACCATCACCTTCATCTGGACAATGGAGACTGGCTTTCTAGTTGGTTTCCTGTGCACTCCGGAGGCCTTCCCTGGCCGCCCTACCTGCATCAATTACCTGTGGCTCTCCCTCATGGCTCTCCCTTTGCCTTCTCACCAGCTCTCTAGCAGTGCATGCATTCCTTTGCTGACTGTGTTGTCCTGACTTTGTCATGAGCTCACAGGAGGCCAAGAACCATCTACTCATGTCGCTATCAGAGCCTAGCACTCACAAGGTGTCAGACACATCTCCCATTGGATAAATTAATATGAGTTTCATTTTTGGATAAAGAAACTGAATCAGAAAGAGCTTATGACTTACCCAATCTGAAATAATAACTGCAGAGCACAGACATGAACCCATCTCTCTTACTCCAAAGCCCACATTATTTCTACTATACAGCCGTCCTTGCTCAGTTAAGGTGGGATGCATTTTATTAATCAGAATATCAAATGTTTTCTTCCTTCCTTCAGCATCGTTATAATGCTTTCAGTGCTTATCTGTGCCAGCCACTGTGCTATATGGACGTATAAACTGGATGAGCCAGTGGGCCCCAAAGCTTTTATTTTGTATGCTCAGCCTCAGTGCTGTGGATACTTAGAAGGAGTGATTCTTTGTTATGGGGTCTGTCCTGTGCATCTCAGGGTGCTTAACAGCACCTCTGGCATCTGTACACTAAGCCGGTTGAGCTCCCCAAGTTGGATTAACCAAATACATCTCTAGGCCAAAGGTTCTCTGAGGGATTGAAGCCACCCCAGGCAAAAACCATTGATTTAGTGGAAGGGTCCCTTGTGAGTCAAAAGTTTCATGATGATGGCCAAGTGCCATGGATGGGAAAGCGTAAAGTGTGCCAAGGCACGATGCATGATGTTTCACTCATCCTGCTCATTACCCTAAGCACCTAGACATGCTGATAACTGAGCCTTGAGGTTGGTATTCAGGCCAGTTTTTAGAAAAGAATAAGAGCCATTAAGATGAGAAAGAAAGGCTGAAGGTTCTCTCAGGCTGAGGTCACAGCATGTGCCTAGTGCTGAATGTCAGGGAACTTTGTGGAGTTGAATGTGGCTGGAGATTCCTGGGTGGTGAGACCTCAGGCCAGGGCCCAAGACAAGGGATGTGTCTGCTAGGACAGAGCCACCTAAATTTCACCCCCTGTCTCCAGTCCATCTACTTGCAGCTTTTCTAGATCATATTTGGAAACTGTCTGTACCTAACAAAGACGGGACCCAGGCTTTCCAAGGAAATTTGATGTCAGCTCCAAGAAGGGCTTTGCTTGCAAGACCTGCAGTACCCTGGGAACAAGTCCTGGATTGTGCACTGGAAATCTGTACAGAGAAGGGCAGTATTGGGTCTCATGTTTCAGTGGTGAACTTTGCTTGCATGTGATTATCCTATGGGGTCTTGGATTTCAGGAAATGCAATTAAGAAGTAATCTGCTCATACACTTTGCTGGAAGAAGAATTCTGTAAGCCTCTTAGGCACAAGGGCTGTTAGCAATTCAGAGCCAAGATTTCTGACTTTGGCCCTACACATCTGGATATTAACACAATCTGAGAATCTTCTGTGACCAACGCAGTATTAAGTGAACATGGCCAAAGCAATTCAGACTCTGAGTTTGGACTAAAGCATTTAACTGACAAAGAATTAGGTCCCAACACAAATAGAACCAAGAGGGCCTGCTCATTATTGTTCCAAAATTATGCTGAAGTTTCAAATCAGGATAAAGCGGCTCCCATTCATTTATCTTGCTTAATTTATTTGGAATTAAGCTCCTCCCATACTTAGTTTCTGCCAGTAGGTGTAAAAGTGCAGTGTTGAGTGTTTTGAGATTAGCATTAAGAAGCACTGGAAAATAAAATATAAATCCCCAAAGCTCATCTCAGTTCATATAAAAGAGTAAAATTAAATTTAAAAAACCCACACCAACCTTTTTTGTGGCCCAGGAAATTGTATTCACTATTTTCACAAATGTGGTAAGCTTTCCACTGCTTCTGTGAGAAGAGGATTATTTACCAAGATAATGATGATAGCCAGCATTTATTGAATGCTTCCTGCATCCCAGACAGTGGGCAAAGTACTTCACAAACATTACTGCATTTAACTCTTCATCAGCTGTGTGAAGCCCGGGCTCACTTTCTTTATTCTCCTTGTGAGGAAGCTGGAGACCAAAGAGCACAAGTTATGTGTCTTGGATCACATGGTTCACCAGGATGTTTCTTCCCAAAGCCCATGATCTGAGGTGCCATGCTCAGCACCATTTGTACTGGGCAGGGGAGTGTGCTAGGCCCAAAATAATTAGGCAGAGGCTCTGCCTAGCAGATGTGGAAATGGTTTCTCCACACATGTGTTAATATATGACAGAGAGAAATACAACATTACTTTGCAGCAGATGAGGAGTATCTAATTTCCAAGGGGGGACACTTGTACATAGATTTGCAGACAGAAATGAGGTTGTCTGAGGAGGTGAGAAAGGGCACTGCAGGCAGGTGGACCTGTTTGTGTTGGAGGACCCTTTGGGAAGGACAAAGGGCTTGGTGCAGATAGAAAGATGGAACCACTTGGAGGTGTAGCAGGACAGGTAGGCAGGGGCCAAGAAGGAAGATGGCCTGAGAAGTAACTGCCAAAGCCTCTTCTTCCATGGTGGGCAGGTTTGCCTTCTCTATGTGTTCAGTCCACTTCCTGCCTTATCCACCATTGACATCTCTGCCTATTTGCTATTCACCAAATATTGGTCAGGAAGGCAGCTCCAAAAATTTTGACTTCAGCTCAAGGAAGATGGAGATGGTTGAATATTGGAGTTTATTTAAATGAAATGTACCCTGGGATGGTTATTCATGGAGTCCTTAAACCAAACTGCCATGAACAGTGTAGGATGAGAGAGAATAGCCCCAGAGGGAGCAAGAAATAAGGGGTGCCCATTGCTTATTCTCATAGTCTTCTGTTTATTCACTTATTTATGCAATATTTCTTAGTGACTTCTCTATACCAGGCTGCAGGCAGGAAGTTTCACAGATAACATCATGTGTAATAGTCCCCAAGCCTCTATGAAGCAGTTGTCAAGCCCCTGTACCAGATGAGGACATGGTGCTCAGGGAGTGCAGAAGTTCTTGGCAGGGGTGGCATTCCCACCTGAGCCCTGCAACCGCAACCCCAGGACCTCCCTCCACACAACCCTAGGCTTCAAAGGCAGAAGCCCACAGCTGTGGCAGTGACACTGGCTTCTCAGAACACAGAGTGGTCCCAGGCCCACAGGGAACTGATGGGACCCCCATACACATTCACCCTCTCATGAGAGCCTATTTTTTTTTTGAGAGAGAGAGAGAGAGAGAGAGAGAGAGAGACGGAGAGAGAGAGAGAGAGAGAGAATTTTAATATTTATTTTTTGGTTTTCGGCAGACACAACATCTTTGTTTGTATGTGGTGCTGAGGATGGAACCCGGGCCGCACGCATGGCAGGCAAGTGTGCTACCACTTGAGCCACATCCCCAGCCCCTCATGAGAGCCTATTTTGTGCTAAGCCCCATGTGGACTGGTGGAGAGGAAGCCAATGACTGGAGCCTATTTATTTGGGAAAATATGCAATATGACTCTCCAGAAAATTTCACATAGAAATTGCTATTTCTCATGCCAACTAGTGCAACAGCACAGAGGGTGGGAAATAGAGGGAAGAAATTCATATCTATTTATTTTGGGGGAGGGATGTATTGGGGATTGAACTAGGGGCACTCGACCACTGAGCCATATTCCCAGCCTTATTTTATATTTTATTTATAGACAGGGTCTCACTGAGTTGCTTAGTACCTTGCTTTTGATGAGGCTGGCTTTGAACTCATGATCCTCCTGCCTCAGCCTCCCAAGCTGCTGGGATTACAGTTGTGCACCACAAGAAATTCATATTTAAAGAGCACCTACCATGTATCAAGTTCTTTGTCAAATCTTTGACCAACATTTTCTCATTGCAACCGAGCAGAACAGGAAATGCTTACCTTTATAATTTACAGATGAGGCTCCTGAGGGTCAGGAACAGAATGGCTTGGCCAATGTCAGCCAGATGGGAAGGATAGACCTGGCTTCAAGTGGAGGTGTTATTTTGTACCAGGAGTTGATATTTTGTACCAGGACAACTGTATATTTGTTATCAACTACTATTTGTGCCAAGAACTTTTGTGGCAGTCTGGCAAAACCCATGGACTCTTTCTTAGAATACTTATTTGAATCCATAAATAAAATATAATATTCAGTTATAAAATAAACTGGTTGTTAAGTATTTAATAGAGTTAAATACTTAAAAATTTGAGCTGTCAAATACATGCTTCCTTGTATTGAACTAAAGGACAAGACCTACTGGCAGGTTGAATACTATGATAACCTTGAAGCTGCCATGAGCATAAACAATACCTTGAGCTAATAGGACATGCAATTATCTATAATTTCCTTTGTGGGCAGTTATAGGCATTGGGGATATTGGTGGAGTTTGTTACCTATATTTGTTAATTTAAAGAGATGCTAAATTTTAGTTAAAGGCTAGAAACTCAAAGGTGTCATTTCCACCCAAGTCCCTGGACCCCCTAGATTCTGTCTGTGGATGGCAGGTTAAAGGTGCCACTTTATGGCTTTATGTTATTTAGTTTTGTTCAAGGGGCATTTGATAAGTATCTGCCTGTGTAAGTCATATTTCGCACCACAATGTGGTGAAAAGGAAAGACAAAAAGTTATTGATACAGAGGGGAGAGACATGAAGAAGGAACGGATTTTTGCAGCATGAACTATGAGACAGGCACCTCCAAATAGCCCCTCTCATCCACAGGGGATACATCCAAGATCCCTATGGATCCTGAAACAAGGTGGTGCAGAGCCTGACATACACTGGGTGTTTTTTTTTTTTACATATACACCCACACCTAGGATGAAATTGAATTTACAAATTAGACACAGTAAGAAATGAACAGCAATAACAAATAATAAATATTTATAATAATAGGATAAAAGAAAAGTTATGCAATGTGCATGAATTCTCACAAAATATCTTAATCCTTCATTGCACTCTAGTAACATTTTCAGATAGTGGTAGACAGCAGATAGTTGAAACTACAGAAAGGGAAACCGTGGAGGGGTCTCTGCCCTTACTGTATCTTATGTGTGCCCCACTTTAGCATAGGAGGAAGCTGAGTCCAGAGAGTTGAGGAGCTCACCCAAGATGTGAGGCTGGGCACTGGTGCCCAGCATGTGAGCCCCACCCTGTCCTACACTGGGCGCTGATTCCCATCAGCCTTGGAGGAGGACGTTGAGTCTTTATGGAGGTTTGGCAAGTTACAAGAGCCTGCACTTAAGGAGGAAAATTGTTCACTTTTGCTTCTTTTGTAGCCAAAAGCTGGGTCTCTTGGATCAGGTTTGCCTTTCTAATCCTCTTGGTAGCAATACTAAAGGAAAGCTATTTACCCCTCTGAATGTAGATGACATAGAAGAAAGTCCTTCTAAAGAGTCAAAGCCTGCTGGCTTAAACAATAAAGAGCGCTTCCGCACCGCCTTCTGCATGAAAGCCTATGCTTTCTGGCAGAGCTCCCAAGGTAATGGCCCCCTGTCCTCCCATCCTCTGCCTGTCTCCCAGACTTTTGCTCTCCTGAGCCCACCTCCTCCCCACCTCCCCTCTTCTCCTTTGAAGAACTCCTGAGTCCCCAAAATGTCTCTCCCTTCCCTCTTTCTTCTTCATCTCATTCATGTCCCTCCAGGCATCAGGGCTTATAGGACAGGAGGCTGCTGAGTTAGCTGCTTTCCTGGCTGTCTCCAGGGAGCTGGGGGCAGGTTGCCATGATTTCTGAGGTGGCCCTGAAGGGCAAACAGCTGTGCAGGTCAACTTGAAGGCAGAGACCAGTTGCACAGCCTTTTGCAGATGGACACCTCAGTACCCAGGTCTGGGATGGGGAAGAGGGGTCAGAAAACCACCACCTAGGTTGAGGAGCCATAGGAACAATGGCTTTGTGTGCATCTTCTACTCATGAAGAGGGAGGGCCAGCATGAAAGCAGTGACTCCCATGTCTGAGGCCACTGGGTCCTTGAGTCTCACCATATTGCTGGATACTCTCTGGGACCTGTGAAGTGTGAATGGCACAGATAGTGACTTCCCAAGGTCACCAGGACAGACCGACAGAGAAAGAATCCCACTTCAGATCTATCAGACTGTGAGGCCCACACAGGTGTCCACTGCTGTCTCATGGGACCTCTTGGATACTGTAGGACATACTTTGCCCACTTCACATGCCCTCCCCAGCCCTTGGGCCTCTAACTCAAACTTCTGGACAAGAATTGGGGGGTGCAAGGAAGAGTGGGTGCTGTGGCAGCTGGAGGCCACATTGTGGCCCCACAAAGTGGAGACAAAGCCTGAGGCCTGGAAGCTCCTACTCCAGGGAGGGTCTCAGAGCCTCTCCACGTTTTGAGGCCTGCCATTGACACCTGTGTCTCCCTCCCATGATGATCCCATGACAGAAGACATGGGCTACGGAAATGACTCTCTCATTGAAGACATGATCCCCACCATCAGAGCCATCAGGTAATGATCACCCCCATCCCCTTTGTGCCTCCCTGGCCCAGCTCAGCTCCCCAGGACATGGCTTGTAAAGTGCCCATGAGCTTTGGGCAGGGGAAAGAAGCTTCCAGTCACTTCTGGCCAACAAACAAGAGTATTAAAACTCTGAGGGGGACCCTGCCTCAGGAGCAATGGCTCTCCTTGGCCAGTTGTCTGGTGACTCCTGCTCACCTTGCTAAAAAACGTGTCCTCACTGCCCTCCTGACAGTTCTTCCAACTGCCACACTGTTCTATGGCTTTAACCAGCATTTATCAAAAGGGTGTCAGAATAGAGGACATACTGATAGGGAGTTTTCTTCCATTATCAGCATTTTACTCAGAATGGCTTTTCTTCTTTCCATCATCATTAACATTGTAAAACGATAATAAATTGGAGACTTTTGGATTCTGTGTTACAGGATTCTATAATCTACCTTTGTGATTTCTGGTTTGCTTTCTTCAGGAAAATAAAAAAGCATGCTACACTTCATAAGGGTGAATCCTAGGAACTCATTTGATTGTCCAAGAACAAGTCATAATATTTTCAGCAAGATTCCTGGTCCTATAGATCAGGGAAGCACAAGGGTGTTAAAAATGGAATTCAGCAAAGCCTTGGTCTCATTTCTCATGGCACCATCATGGACAGAATGAAATGGCTGGATGAGAACACAGCACCTGGATTCATAACCAGTTGAACGATCTTATTCAGAGAAAACTAGTTAATAACTGTGTTGACCTAGAGAGAGGGCTCTGCAGGATTGTTTCATGTTCTGGACTCTGCTCTCTAATTTTTAGCATTTTCCCTGATGCCTTAGTTCAAGGGTGTAATTTCAAGGTATTAGAATGAGGAAGATAAAGAAACAACTGCATGCCAATTTTTTATGTAGCAGAGTTGTGAGTAGTAAAAAAGAAAAGAAGAAGAAATAAAGTTTCTTCAAATGAAGAGTGTACCAGGAGATTCCTTGTAACTGCAGGGCATCTAACTACCCCCCTGTTAACCCTTACACCGTATTTCAGACCACTTTCTCTTGGCAACAGAGGACACTGAGACTCAAATTAGCTAGATACTCCAAAGTATATACACATGAGAGCTGTGGATCACTCAGAAACCCCTAAGCCAAGAGAAAGTATGAAAGTGACATGAGAACACATCATCCTGTCAAGTCTACAATGGGGAATCCCCACTCAAAGACTTCCCAATAAGGTATATGTATCTATGGAAGACAAAGAGGGGGCAGAAATGAGAATTGTTTTACAAAAAGAGCCAAGTGATCTTCTCATTTTTTTCCTCTCATATAAAATACAACAGAGCAAAATCCCATAAACAGTGCCATCTAGTGTTGGAGAAAAATAGTTACACAATACTGTGTCTGAAATATAATAGGAGAAATTGTTTATTATACTGTGGAGTAATGAAGTTAGCATTATGAATGTGAGCAAGAAGATGAAAATATAGTATTTATTCTGAGATATGTATATAAAGCTAAAGATCAGTTTCAGCATTCTGAATTTGAGGTTCTGCTTCTCAGAAATTTCAGGAAGAAAAAACAACTCAATCACCTATATACCAGCAAAGCCTTATGCAAAGAAACAAAATCACACCTGGGTTTGGGATTCTCTCCTGATAATCACAGCAATTATTAGCATACAATCTGGGGAAATGCCAGGTTTCCAGAACAAAGCTATGCACATGGGCTTGGGCCATGATTGAATGCTAAGAGCCATAGCCGAACTGGAATGATGCATGGCATTTTTGCCAGAACAGAGTGGTTGAGAGGTGACGCCAGCCAGCAAGCCATTGAGATCATAATGGTTATGTTAATGTGTATTCAATTGTATATTAGACCCCTGCTGTCCGCCTGGGCTTGCTACTTTGGTGTTCTCCCAGGGATTTCCGGAGAGTTCCCATTGGTTGGGGAAGTGCCAGAGGATGGATTTCTGGAGAAGGTTTTTCTGGTTGGTGTGTAGTGTGTCCCAGGAGAAGGCCACATGCATGGCATTTGCGTGAGTGTGGAGAATAAAGGAGTTCCTGTTTTGAACCTACAAGGCTGTGTGGTGGCTCGGTCATTTTGTGCCCAGCCAGACTGTGGCAATTGAAGATACCATAAATGGAGAGAACAGAATTTTCAAAATTTCAGCTGTTGGTATATTTCCAACTTGATTTCCCAGAGGAAATATAGAAATGAACTGCTCCATAGGAGGATTTATTTTTTTCAGACTAACTGTCATGGGTCCACAATTTAGATTTTTTTTTTTCATATGTAAGACCATTTTATTAAAATGACCCATAGAAACATTCCAAACATTTCATTAAACTCCTTTGTCCTCCCTCCCTCTCCCTCCCCCCCCCCATGATCCTGGGGATCAAATCCTGGGCCTTATGCTTAGAAGGCAAGCATTGTACAAGCTGAGCTATAACTCCAGGCCCATTTGCACTAAGGAAATAAGGGATTGAAATCAGGGGCACTCCACTGTGCCTGACTTTTTTTTTTTTCATTTTTAATGTGAATAGTAGAAACTTTAAAATTATACTTATTGAGTCACTTTTTCTTAGGGGAGGAATATGGGAACATTGCTGACTCAGGGAATTGCTAATGAGTTTAAATCTCAAGTTGCTTGTTATAAGACCAGAGAACAGAAAAGCTAAATAATTTTTAATGTAACTGTGATATAATTTCCATAAATAAAATTATATACATATTTATTCACAAATTACTTTAACCATATATACAGTGATAAGTGTCAATGCACTTCTCTCTGGGCTGAATTTTAGCAGCAGCTGGTCAATCTTCTTGATGCTTCCGTCCTGCTGCCCTCATTTTCTTTTTTAAAAACATTTTGTTTTTTTAGTTGTTGATAGAATTTTATTTTTATTTATTTATATGTGGTGTTGAGAAACAAACACAGTGCTTCACACGTGCTGGGCAATCACTCTTCAACTGAATCATCACTCAATACCTCATTGTTTTCTTAAGTGAATGAAATTTGACACAATTAACCAGTCCTTGTACTTTTTTTTAGCACATGTGATTTTATTTATTGCCCATTTATTTCATCTGGAATCTAAACTTGGTTTACCTGTTGATTTGTGTGATCAATTTCACAAGGCCTTAGTTGTCACTCCTGCTTTGTATGTAGTTCATTGTTGGAAACCACTCTTATTTGCACTAGTACATAGATCTCGGATCTGAGACTAGAGATCATAGATACAAGATTTTTCTGAAACAACTAAAAAGTCCATCTTCATCTTTCTCTCTTTCTGACATATAGGACATATATCAGCATGTGGAAAAATAACCTGATACATTAAGACTGCAAGACACAATCCTCAAGTTTATATATATTTAACCACTGATCCACATGTTGAGATTTATTTATTTATTTTTATTTTGACCCACAGTCTATAAAAATTGCCTACGCCCTCAATAATTTGCTAAGAATAGCTTTGAATTTGCAATCTACCTGCCTCACCTCCCCATGCTTCTGGTAGGACAGGCAAGCACCACCACACCTGGCTCATATCCATCTGTTTATAAAGAACAAACCATGTGAGTTGTTTGAGAAGAGGTCACAGGGTATTAACTAATAGACATAATAAACCCAGAGAAATAAGAACCTGGTCATAAAGAAGACCCCTGACACCATCTATATGAGTATCAATCAAATTTACCAACAACAAAGAACTATTTTAGAGTCACTTTAATAGCTGTAATCCTAGCTACTTGGGAAATTGAGTTCAGAGGATTGCAAATGAAAGACCAGCTGGGCGATTTCATTTTACTTTCAAATCTTGTCTCTTCTGTAACTTTAGTTTACTACTCATACTTTTAATGCATTGTCTTCTCTGAAACTGCCTGCAGGGAATATAATCCTATTGGAATTTGCCTGGCCTCCTAGGACTTCTTTTGAAATATCTGTGGAAGAATCTATGACACTCTAAATCCAGTATCTGGCAATCCTGCAGAACAAGTACCATGTGTTTAACACCAAGAAACGCTGCCCTCTCAAGCAGTAGATAAATCTCTAAGTATCAGGGCTATAGTGGCCTCTGAGTGCTTAGGTGACTGAGCATTGTGAAACAACTCCCCAAACTTCCCAGCCCAAAAAGGGTGACCTAGGGTTCCTTCTCAAAAGATTTTTTACTTTTAATCCCTACAGAGAGATTTAATCCCTGAGAAGGGTGTGGTCAATCCACTGAGATGCCCTCAAGCCATCTTTCTTATTATTTCTAGGTAAGGTACTTAACAGGGTCTCTTTGGTAGCTAATAGGTTTTTAATGACCATCCAATTTCGTTTTCAGTCATCTTTTGCACCATTGTGACCAAAGTACCTGATATGAACAATTTTAAAGGAAAACAACTATTTTGGGCCTCATAGTTTCAGAGGTCTTAGTTCAAAAATTACTCACTTTCTATTTCACTCAGGTGAAATAGAAAGACATGTCAGAAGAGTGTGATGGATGAAAGCAGCTCAGGAGAAGGAAACCGAATGGAAAAAGAATTGAGAGGCAGGCAAACTTCGGATCCCCTAATAAAGGGGGAAAATGTATATTTTGAAGGCATGCCTTTAAAGAACCACTTCTTCCAGCCTCATTCTGCCTGCCTATAGTTACCACTCAGTTAATCCCTATCAGGGGTTTAATGCATTGATTAAATTTAATTTCTCGTAACTCAGTAATTTCACATATAAACTTTACTACATTGTATCACACATGAGCTTTTGGACGTCATTGCCTACCTAAATCACAACAGTATTTCTAAGGGAAGAGTTTACTTCTGTGAGTACGTACATAAAAACAACATGAAACAAACAAAACAGAGACATATCAAATAAACAATCTAAGGCTCTAGGAAAGCAAGAACCAATAAAATTTAAAAAAAAAAAAGCAGAAGAAAGGAAATAATATCAGGTCTGAAATTAATGAAGAGAATTAAAAAGCAATATAAATAATCAATGTGAAAAAGAGTTGATTGTTTGAAAACATAAATAAGACTAATAAACACTTAGCCAAATTAACCAAAACAGAGAGAAGATAAACACAATGTTTCTAAAATTGGAGATGAAAAACCAGGTAACAGCACACATCACTGAAATGCAGAGGATCATTAAGGACTATTTTGAACATATGTTTCAATAATTTGGAAAATCTTTTAAAAAGGGTATATTTATATAAACATATAACCTACCAAAATTGAATCAAGAGCACATAGAAAATATAAACTGGATAAAAAGAAATGAGATTGAATTGGTAATAAAAGGCCTCCCAACAACAACAACAACAGCAACAACAACAAAACCCCCAGAGTGTCAGCTGAATTCTACCAGGATTTTAAGGAGTTACTACTGATAGTTGTCAAATCACTCAATGAAATGGAAAAAGTGTGTGGATCATAGATATTTCCATCACCATCCTAGGAAGCTACTATAAGCCAAATACCTAGGGACATATCAGGAAGATCAGGGTACTATAGACCAATATATTTTATGAGCATAAATTAAAAAAAATATTTTTAAATATGTTTTTAGTTATAGATGGACACAATATCCTTATTTTATTTACTTATTTTTAATGTGGTTTTGAGGATCAAACTCAGTGCCTCACATGTGCTAAGCAAGAACGCTACCTTTGAGCCACAACACTAACTCCCACAAATTCTTATTAAAATTTAAGAAAATCATTTTCAGAATAAATTAAGAAGATTGTACATCATGATTAAGTTGGTTTCATACCATGAATGAAAGTATGGTTCAACATATTCAAATCAAAAATTGTAATTCACCACAAAAACATTATTAATATTTAAAAATCAAATGATTATCTCAATATGAAGAGAAAGAGCTTTTGACAGAATCTAGCACCCATTCATGATAAAACACTGAAGAATCTAGGTATGTAAGGAACTCACTTCAATATTATATTTGTATACAAAAAATTAAAAAAAAAACATATCCTACTGGATAGGAAAGAACTGATAGTATTTTTTAATATCAGAAATAAAACAAGGATGTCTACTCTCATCATTGCTATTAAATGTAGTACTTGAAATTTTAGCCAGAACAATTAGCCAAGAAAAAGAAATATGAGATATACAATTAGTAAATAAACAAGTTAAATTATCACTTTTGTAGATGATATGATTTTTACCTAGAAATTTAAAAATTTCCAGCAGAAGAAATCAATGATCCTTAAAAATAATTCAGCAAACTAGCAAGGTACGAATTCTAAACACACCAATAATCAATCCACTGGGAAAAAATCAATAAACCATTCCATTTACAATAGAACTTTAAAAGTACTTGGAAATAAATCTAACCAAGGAGGTGAAATAAAATATGTCTTCAATAAAAATTATAAAATATTGAAGCAAGAATTTGTAAAAAGGATAATAAAAGATGGAAAGACCTCCCATGTTCATGGGTATGCTCAATTGAAATTGCTAAGTCATTTATGTATCAAAAGTGATTTACAAATCCAATGCAATCCCTATTAGAATAATATTGGTATTTTCCCCAGAACCTAGAAGAATAGTTCTAAAATCTGTATGGAAAAATAAAATAACCAGAGTAGCCAAGATAATACTGGGAGAAAAAAACAATAATGCTGTAGCCAACATGATAACTGATTTCAATTTAAAATGAAGGGTTATAAAATAGCATGATACCAATATAAAAAACAGACTTGTAGATCAATGGAAAAGAAGACTCAGAGACAAACCTACAGATATAGTCATCTGATCTTTGTCAAAAGTACCAAAACATACATTGAAGAAATGACAGTCTTTTAAACAAATGCTACTAGTAAAATTGTACATATAGAAGAATAATTTTAGATCCACCTTTATAACCCTGTACAAAAGTGAAAGTCAATCAAATAAAAGTCAATCAACTCAATCAAATACCTGCTAATGAGACCAGAAATTATGCATTCCATAGAAGAAAATACAGAAGTAAAATTCCAACATATATGTCAGAATGGCTATCAAGAATTTAAATAATAATAAATGCTGGTGAGAATCCTAGGTGACTGAAACTAATATAATATTGGTAACATTTTTAAATAAGTGCAATGTCTATTAAAGTCAATATGTAAGTTCTTTAATAGCCTAGGAATGGAGCCAGTGTATGATTAAGCTATACCACTCCTTATATGAGAGAATTAAAGTCAGCATACTTTAGCAACACAAATATACATAATTCACAACTGCCAAGTTATGGAAACAACCTAGATATTGACCAACAGACCAAACAGAAAATGTGGATACAATGTAATTTTATTCAACCCTAAAAAACAAAACCATATAATTCCCAGGAAAATAGATGGAAATTGAAAACCTCATGTTAAGCAAATCAAGCCAGTCTCAGAAAGCCAAGGATCCTATGTTTTCTCTTATATGTGGAAAATTGAAGAATGGAAAAATGGGGATCTCATTAAAATTTAATGTGAACTATAGGGTAGAGGAAAGCAATAAGTGATAGGAAGCAAGGAAGGGAAAAGAGAGGAATTTGGGCATAAAATTGATCAAATTATACTATTGCATGTATAAATATGTTGAGGGCCACAAACAAGTCAAGATGGCACCTGGCAGTTTGCCAGGAGGATTGGTCTATGAAGAAACGCCAACAAGCCATTAAGATGATGAGAATTCCTTAATGTCTGAGTGCTGTATCTAGATGATGTTAATTAAGTTAAGCTGTGTGTAATTAGTTGGGTATATGTACCTCTGCTGTCCAGAAGAGGAGCAGCTCTCACTACCTTGAGTGCCTGCTCAGTTCCTGCTGAGTTTCCCTGCAATAAAGCAGTTCCCACTTCAACCTTCAGCTTGCTTGTCACATTCCCGGTTATTGTGCTCGGTCAGACTGTGGCATAAATATGTCAAACAATGGATCCAACTATTATTTACAATTTTGATGTGGTATTAAAATAACTTTAAAAGGCACATAGTATAAATTATGTGATTAGATTATCTCAGACTTGACATTATATTAAGAAAAATAAATACATATGTGATATTTGGGTTTTTGCTGTTTACAATAAAGTGTACTTCTGAAAAATGAAAGGCAAAAGAGGATTCTGAGATACGTTGTTATAAAAGTGCATGTTATAGGAAAAGCAAGGCTAATATAAGTATTTTACAACAGCCATAAATTAATGAATGAATGTACATACTGCTTTTATAAAAATGAAAAGAGTGATGATGCTTTTTTATATAACATGCAAGTCATTGCTAAGGTAGAAGAAGTACTTTATTCAATTTTCTATAATAGATAGTATATGCATTTGGAATAGAGAGAGTATAAATTTTAAATTTTGAACATCGTTCTGACATTTTTTGGCAAGTACAAAACTTCTCTTGAATTCTAAATTGGGGGAAATTTGTAAGGTGTGTTCTTTTATTAAACACTGTGTCACATTCTTTACATTTGTAGAGTTTAATCACTACTGTAATATTCTTGGCACTTTTTAAATGTTGGGCTTTGATTAAAACTTTGCCACTTTTTGGCAATTTAAACTATATTTTCAAGTATGAATTTTCTAGTAATTATTAAGTCATGATATCACAATAAATCATATTTTACATTCTTTAGATTTGTAAAGATTCTCTCAAGTATGAATTCTCTCATGCTTGATAACCCTTGAATTGTACCTAAAAACTTTGCCACATTATTTACAGTTGTATAACCTTTCCAGTATGAATTCCCTAGTGTTGGGTAAGGCCTACTCTTCAAATAAAAGCCTTGAAATTTTTTTTTTACATTTGTATGGGTTCTTTCCATTATAAATTCTCTGGTGTCTACTAATGTGTGATCTTTGATTAAAATCTTTACCACATTCTTTACATTTGTAGGTTTTTCTCCAGTATGAATTCTCTGTTGTATACTAAGGTATGATATTTCATTAAAAGCTTTGTTACATTCTTTACATTTGTATGGTTTATCTCCATTATGAATTCTATTTTGCAGAACAAGGCTTTGCCTAACACTAAAAGCTTTACTACATTCTTTATATTTGTATGGTTTCTCTCCAGTGTGAGTTCTCTGGTGCACAATAACTGTGTGCCTAACATTAAAAGCTATGCCATATTCTTTATATTTGTATGGTTTCTCTCCAGTATGTATTCTCTCATGTTGAATAAAATGTGATATTTGATTAAAACCTTTGCCATATTTTTTACATTTGTATGGGTTCTCTCCAGTATGAATACTCTGATGTTTACTAAGGCATGATCTGTGATTAAAAGCTTTGCCAAATTCTTTACATTTGTATGGATTTTCTCCAGTGTTAGTTCTCTGTTGCACAACAAGGCTGTTCTGAACAGTGAATGCTATGCCACATTCTTTGCATTAGTATGATTTCTCTCCAGTGTGAATTCTCTGGTACCCAATAGGGGTTGGCATAACATTAAAAGCTTTGCCACATTCTTTACATTTCTCTGGGTCTTTCCACTATGAATTCTTTGGTGTTACATAAGGTGTGAGCTTTGATTAAAGATTTGCCACATACTTTACATTTGTATGGTTTCTCTCACTTAATGTCTATTACAAACTTCTAGAGAACACAAGTTTGTTTAATGTGTACTTCATTTTGGTTATAACTTGATTTTTTTTACTAAGTAATGTATATTTAGCATAGGAGGAGGAAATCCTGGAGAATATGGCAAGATACTTACTCCTAAGTAGTATAACCCAATCTTAAGACACCGGCTTGTAGATGCATACACATGTAAACACATGTAGTACTCCCTAAGGATTCATGCTATTGAGAATTTGGCAAGGACTTTGGAAACCTATCTTAGTCTAATCTATTGTGATACACCTACCTCTGAGGAGGTTACTTTCTTTGAATCTTAAAGCCTGTGTAATATGATATCTACTTTGTAGTGCTCTTGTGAAGAGTAGGAGAGAATATGTGTGTGAGTGTGTGTGTATGTATGTATGCATGAATATATACAAACATATATGTATATACACGTGTGTGTGTGTATATATATATATATATATATATATATATATTCATGAGAGAGCATGAATACATCATGAACAGTACATATTCATAATTATGGCACATGTATTATAGTTAACTGATTATAGTTCTATCTCTCATATGAACTAAAGTTTTCTCAATGATGAGCAATATATACTAATAACATTGTTTCTAGGACACCCAGCCCAATATCTTGCACATGCTAAAGTATTCAATATGCATTTATTTAATGAATAAAGCCAGTAAGCACTCACAACAGGATGGTCAGGATAACTATCTGCTAGAGATAATGACATAGGAGCAAAGGAAGTTTATGTTAACTCACCCTACATTATAGTAGTGGTTGCAGGAGAGATTTCCTATACTGTATGTCCTATGTGGAGTCCAGAACATTTATAAAATATTTAAGATCTTTCTGATGTATTGCAGAGTGCAGTATAATTTGGAACCAGACAGGGCATTTACAATCACTTTTTCTACAATGTTTAAGTAATTAGGAAATGGTAAACACTTTAGCCTTAACAGCGATGGAAACAAATCTGTTCTGCAAAAATGATGGAGATTAGTTAGTTGTGTATTGGTTCCAAACTTTCTTAATTGGACTTAGTTAATTTTGTTTTATCTTCTCATTCTCATTCATTTTCAGAAACTGAGTTGGTTTGAATTTTTCCTGGCACATATTAGATCCTCAATACGTATTGGTTGAATGAAGGAATGAATGAGTGGAGGCTGGTTTCATTTTTTTACCAAGATCTCCATGCTCTCAGCATTCCCATGTACCAATGTCTGTGAGTGTTTTATATATGTGTATATGTGCTATGCATTTTATATATGTGCATGTATACATGTATAATTGCATGCCTTGAGCATTTATCCACATGTGTGTGTTTATATACACATACATGTGTGCTTACCTAGGTATGGGTAAATAGTTGCTGAAGTGTGTCACAGGCCACATACTCTGGAAGCACAGTCTGTGACTGTCTGTGTATTATCTGTTCATTGGGAATCTGCACTCAGGAAAGGAAGAGATAAGAAGTTGTTTTTGGCAGTAGAAGAAGTGAAATTTCAATATAACCTTGCAGAGCCTGTTATGCCAGTAGAGAGTTCTGGAACAAGTATCACTAGTAAGTATTATCTAACTCAGATGGAAATGGCTGGACCAAAGTGGCCAGGCCATCATCTTCCTGCTTCCCTCACCACTGGATGTGGGCTACTCAGAAAAAGCATGATGTTGAGGGAAAAGCTTTCTACAACTGAGGCAGAGACTGATGATGTTGACAACTAGAGGCTGCCACCTGCACTCCTTAGTATTCTAGGCAGCAAACCTCCTTGAAAGAGAAATCCAAAAGCTGCCTCTGCATGGCTACAATACCTGAGTAAAGGAAACAGTTCTGTTGATTGTCCTCCCAGGCCACACTACTACGTGTCTGTGCCAGTCTGGAAACAATACACCTAAGGGATTTTGACTGGACTCAGATTAGTCTCCAGTGAACCCTAGAAAAGTAAATTCCTGGTTCTAGTATGAGTAGGTATAATACATTCAAAATGGCTACAATTTTTCAAATATATCTCTCATTACAAACTGGAGTATTGCGCTGGAGTTGTAGCTCCATGGTAGAATGCTCACTAGCATGTGCGAGGACCTGGGTTCGATCCTCAGCACCATATAAAAATAAATATTTGTAATGTGCCCAATGACAACTAAAAACTAAATATTAAAAAGAAAGAACTAGAGGATGTATCCCTTTTCCCTGAATGCATTGGCCTTTGAGTTATTTGGTCTTTGGGCTATATAAAAAGAAGCACTGTAAACATGTGGAGGTGTAACCAATGTGATTCTGCAATCTGTGTACAGGGTATAAATGGGAGTTCATAACCCACTTGAATCAAATGTATGAAATATGATATGTCAAGAGCTTTGTAATGTTTTGAACAACCAATAATAATAATAAAAATAGAAGAAGCACTGTGCTAACTCTAGGTGTGACTTTAAGAGAACTTACCCTCTAGAAGCCTTGTGCTAACAAATATGTCCAACTGCACTCCTGGAGAGATCACACAGAGGAGCTCCAAGAGTATGTGGAAATGGAGGAGGACCCATGTAAATCTCTTCTCCCATTTTCTGTAGCCTTAGGGCTGGGCACATAACAGACAGGATCAACCAGAATCCTGATGGCACTGAACTTGACCTGGAAAGAAATACTTTCTTTTCTGATGGAAAAGTTGGAAAAATGTGTTCCAGGAGCAGCCTGTGGAGTGGATCTATCCTATGCTTGGCTTTATAGATGAGAGAATGTGCAATAGAGAGAGGGTATCAGTGAAGAACCAGTGGTCTGCTACTCTCATCCTCTGCTGCATAGAAACATTTCTTTTAATAGTGGAGCAGGTACACCCTTTCATCCTTAGTTCTATTTTCATAAGAGAGTCTTATGATTGATAGCCCACAGGAAAAAAAACAGGGTGGATGGCAAAGCTCTTCTTACCTCTCACACAAACAGTATGTACATTGAACTCCCTGGCTACGAAGAACTCATGTATAGGGAGTATACATCAGAATCAACTAAAAGTAGTGAGTGCTCAGAAAAAGCATGATGATGGGGGGAAAGCTCTCTACAACTGAGGCAGAGACTGATGATGCTGACAAGTAGAGGCTGCCACCTGCACTCCTTAGTATTCTAGGCAGCAAACCTCCTTGAAAGAGAAATCCAAAAGCTGCCTCTTCATGGCTACAATACCTGGGTAAAGGAAGCAGTTCTGTTGAATGCCCTTGAAGGCCACACTACCACGTGTCTGTACCAGTCTGGAAACAATACACCTAAGCAGATTTTGTCTGGACTCAGTCTTCAGTGAACCCTGGAAAAGTAAATTTCTAGTTCTATTATGAGTAGGTATAATAAATTCAAAATGGCTACAATTTTTCAAATATATCTCTCATCACAAACTGGAGTATGGCAGTGGGGTTGTAGCTCCGTGGTAGAATGCTCACCTAGCATGTGTGAGGCCCTGGGTTCAATCCTCAGTACCATATAAAATTAAATAATGGTAATGTGTCCAAAGACAACTAAAAACTAGATATTAAAAAAAAAAGAACTGGAGTATGTAACCCTTTTCTCTGAATGCATTGGTCTTTCAGTGATTTGGTCTCTGGGCTATATAAGAAGCACTGTGCTAACTCTAGGTGTGACTTTAAGAGATCTTACTCTCTAGAAGCCTTGTGCTAACAAATATGTCCAACTGCACTCCTGGAGAGATCACACAGAGGAGCTCCAAGAGTATGTGGAAATGGAGGAGGACCCATATAACTCTCTTCTCCCTTTTTCTGTAGTCTTAGGGCTGGGCACATAACAGACAGGACCAACCAGAATCCTGATGGCACTGAACTTGACCTGGAAAGAAATACTTTCTGTTCTGATGGAAAAGTTGGAAAAATGTGTTCTAGGAGCAGCCTGTGGAGTGGATCTATCCTATGCTTGGCTTTATAGATGAGAGAATGGGCAATAGAGAGGGTATCAGTGAAGAAACAGTGGTCTGCTACTCTCATCCTCTGCTGCATAGAAACATTTCTTTTAATAGTGGAGCAGGTACAACCTTTCATCCTTAGTTCTATTTTCATAAGACAGTCTTATGATTGATACTCCACAGGAAAAACACAGGATGGATTGCAAAGCTCTTCGTAAGAGCTTTGCCATCACACAAACAGTATGTACATTGAACTCTCTGGTTAGGAAGAACTCATGTATAGGAAGACAGAAACAATCAGTATCAACTAAAAGTAGTGAGTTTTGGATGGAAACCAAGGCAACTGCTGGTGGGTAGTTTTGTATTTACCAAGATCTTAATCAATTCCTGAGAATAGCTACTAATATAAAAAATCTAAACCATATTAAATTTGTTATGTTTTAAATCCCACATTCTATCCATGTAAACTCTCTTGGGGCTGGTATAGGCCTCCTGGGCATGCATATGCATGGGTCCATGGCTGTTATTCTATTTTGGGCCATGGCTAAGTCCATGAAGTGGAAGATTGATGAGCAAATGAGTTGGGCCACTGCATGCCCCTGTTCGTGGCACTATTGATTGAAATTCCTGAGTGTGAAGAAGAGTTATACCTCCATATTCCAGAACATGCATCACCTTCACAATGATCTATACCTGGACATTACTAATTGCCATCACTGTGCCATTTTCTATAGCAGACTAAAAAATACATCAAATAGATATTTTTCCTCATAGGCAATAAACTTGAACATGAGGATTTTTGTGCAGATTTCAAACTATTCAATTCATAAATGGTTTGCAGATAATTTTACAACAAAAATAAGAAATTCAACTGCATTACAAGAATAAGGAGGAGAATTATTCATTTTACTAGCTCTGATCAGAGAAAAGCTACTGCTGCTTTCTTTGTCATATGGGATATGGTTCTATATTTGGGAGAAGTCCAGAAAATGCACATAAAATATCAATCTATGGAAATACATCCTCTAATCCGTTCAGAGTTGCTGCCTATGGAAGTTTCAAATTTTATATTACTTTCTTTACTGTTCTCATATAATGAAGAAGGCAACACATTATGGCTTCTTAAATTTCAACACATTTGACATTGATAAAAACAAACACTATGAAATAGCAAAAAATGGAGATTTAAAATGAAAAATATCAGACCACCTTCTGAAGAATTTATGCAAGATACACAACATTCTCCTGATAGTAAGACTCAAAATGTTACTATAGGTATTTTCTGAGTAAAAGGATATATGTTGCTAAACTCTTTGATCACCGTGGTTTTTTCCTTGTGGATGATAGCACCCCAATGGATGCCATTGTAAAATAATTTCTGGGTATGTATGAAAATGTAGAAGGTGCCATTTCCATGCACTGTAAAGTCTGCCTTGATCTAATGTCCACTCAAATAGGCCACATCATAAAGCATTATGGGAGGAGAGCAGCCAAGACTATTTCCTGGGTCCAAATCTGTAGACCCAGCTCAGAGATCAGGCCTCAGCAGAAGAATTTGGTCATGAAACAAACCAGTGTCTGGCTGGATAGGGACCATATTCAGCAAAAGTTAGGGAGGCAGAAGAATGGAACACACTAAGCAGCATCAATCTTCACCAGACTTCTCTTAGGTGGTATTTCAACAAGCAGTGTAGAAAATCAAGACAATCAGAAACCTGAACAAGGTAGTGATGGTGACATAATAAATGGAGTTCCACAAGGTGATAGAATTGGGGCCTTGAAAAGCTGAATACGATCAAAATCTAAGATTATATCACCCATAGTAATTCTTCATTACACACTTCACAGTTTTAAACATTTGAATGTAATTTTATTAAAACAACCAAGTAATCTGCTTTGAGAAAAAGCAGTTTTAGCAGCCCCTCTTTAACAAGGACTAATATTTTTGCATGAAATAAAAAAGTTGTGATCAGAACTGAAGAAAGAATCTGGGAATAGAAAATTCTGACAAGATTTAGAAAAATTTCTTTAAGAACTGCCGCAGTCTGGCTGAGCACGAATAACGTAGCCACCACAAAGCCTTGTATGTTCAAACAGCAACTACTTTATTTCAGCTCTCACTGGCACAGCACTCGTGCTTTTCTGCCAACGCCACCCACGTGGCCCTTCCAGAAAACCCGCACTCCTGCCTCCGGCACTTCCCCAACCAATGGGAACTCTCTGGGAATCCCCAAGAACTCCAAAGTAGCAGGTGCCCGAGGCATCAAGAGCCGCCCCATTGCCTGACAGTAAAGGTCAAATATACAATACAGTCAATCCAGCATCACAACAATTATATATAGCTTAACTCAAATCATCATCTCAATGGTTTGCTGGCATCACCTTTCAAACATTCCCTCTGGCAAATTCTAGGCGTCATTCTGACTGGCCATGGCTCTCTACACAGAACAAAACATAATTTCAGATGCTATAGTTGCTTTCCCCCTTAGAAATTTATCTGAACAAGAAAAGATCCACTAGAGTTTCAGTAACCCAGAGTCTGAGGTTTGAGCAGTGACATGAAGGGCCTGATTCACTTTTGTCTGAGTTAAACCACAAAAACACTGTTTTCAACTTACTTTCAGGTGAAAGTAGCACAAATTTCACCATCCAGAGTGTTGCCCAGTCTGTGTGGTTCATTTTGTCCTTCTACTGATAATCATATTCACTGATGGCTCTCAGAAGTGTATCTAAAGAGAGATTTTGATGTTCTTATGTTTTATTTACACTGTGACCCCAGCAGATGCTCCTGCCATGGATCTTTCCAAATGGGATACTATTTAATTCAATCATTCTGCCTTTTCTCTTTGAAATATTGTTGTGAATTTCACTATATGAAGTACTCAACTGATTGCCTTTCAAAAAAGCATGCTTTACAAGAGAGAACCTTTGAAAATGGCACTTAAACACTGTTTCATATTGGAACACCAAGTAGTACATTGGGCACTGAAAACTTGCCAGGGAACTTTTATGAGTACTTTAGAAAACTTAGGAGGCAGAACTGGTTTCTAAGTTGAAAGATGATTGCTACTGCTTACTCACGGGTGTTTTCCACTTAGTTTTTGTGCATACTAGTTTCAGTAGCATTCCCAGTGTTCTCATGAAGCCCTATTGTCTGCTTTGGGGGCTTGATGCAGACATGCAGGCCACACAGACTATAAATTTTCTGGAAGACTTGTGCCAAGGAACTTCCTTTTTGATACTACTTAGGGACCAAAGTATCCGAAGGCTATGCATTACTGGGTATCCCAGTCAGTAAAATTAAAATTTTATTTTCCTCCATGTATGAACACACAGACACACATATACACACTCATACATACACACTCACTGTTGGGCTTTGCCTCTGCAAAGAGCAATCCCACATTATGGTGGCTTTAAAAAGAAACAATATCAATAGTTTTCATGGTCTTCCTGTACCAATTTGGATTATTATTTTTGTGTAATCACACTGAGGACATTCCAGTGAAAGTCATTAATTTTGAGCTACAGTTGTTGGCAGTGACAGCACTTAATTGTTGAGTGACTTCTTCCTTAACCTTGCTGGAACACAGCCAGGTGTGTAATGCACAATGATCACAGAAAGTGTTCATATGATGCTAAAAAAAAACCTGTTTTTTGTAATTAAAGAATATTTTGCAATCACATTGGTTACTTCCCTAAGAAGTGAACACTATCCATCCATCGTAACCATTCTGCTCTTTCCTAGTCTGAATCCTGAACAGAGGTCCTTTTGGAAGGCAACATCAGGCAATGCTTTTCTTCAAAGACAAGGTGAATGTGTGAGGAAGACTGAATCCACAGAGCTGCCTTTTTTCAAAGTTGTAGCAAGACAGGATAAATTGTCCTTGGATTGAAACATGACATTAATGGGAACTAAGGCAGAAGTCAGTTGGCCATATCTTTGTGGGCAATTCTTTCTGCAGTAGACTCTGAGCGGGCAGGATCTTGCCAGTTTTTTAAACCTGGGGACTAGATCACAGGAAAGCAGTGGATTCTTGTCCCTCAGGCAAAAAAAGGCTAAGAGCTGGGTGGAAGTAGGACCATTCCATATGCTGTTCCATGCTGAGAAAATGCTAAACACTTGAGCTGTGCCCAGGACTTAACTGCTGTGACTCAGGGTGAAATTTGTAAAGGCCAAGTCCTCCATAACTAATCTCAGTAGATACCAATCCATATGCCCATCTGCAGCAGATGGTTATGTCCTGCAGCGGAATGAGTAGATGTCCTTTACACCTTGGCTCATGCCACATTCTGACCCCTCGTAGTGCACAGCCATCTGGGGACTTGGTCAAAACTTTTGGTAACCACAGTGATTTTCTCAAAGTTGCTTTTTTGGGTTGGCTTCTCAACTTTACAGCTAAAATCACTGTCATAAACACTGTATGTAAGTAGTTCACTAAATTAGTCAGAGGACACTTTAGATTTGTTGAAGGCACATTCCTTCAGATTCCCAGATGACTACTGCTATTACGTCAAAAGAATTTTATAGCAACAAGATTAAGCTTACTGGGGACATGTGTATGAACCAGAAAATTTCTGGGTCTGACACATGGAAAGTTCCTTCTGCAACAAATAAGAGCAAACTCCATCCAACAGGAAACCATAAAATACACAAATCTTCAAGGATTGTAACTTGGAGTCCAGTTGAATACCTTCCTTCTATAGAAAATGAAGGAGTACATTTCAGGTAGAGTGATTATACTAACTTATGGGCCTGAAATACCTTAAAATATACACCAAAACCACTTCCACTGGGATTAAAATTAGAAATGAATATTCATAGGTGCCCTTCACTCAAATCATCAACCATCAGGAAGAGACCCAGAGCTGAGTGTCTAAAAAGTATGCTCCTCTAGCTTAGAGAAACTCATGGTGTATAAAAGACACTAGAACACTTTTCTCAACAATAGAGAGGGTTGATGGTAAGCCATGCTTCATTCATAGGCACCCTTGCCTGTACTGTGTGGTGGCTTTACTTTTCTGTAGAATTTTCCAGTTATGAGCTTAAGCCTTTCAACTCCCCCATTGGCCCCAAACTCACCTTGCTACTGCTTACTAAGGGTTGTTTTCCCACTTAGCTTTTGTGCAGACTAGTCTCAGAAGCATTCCCAGTGTTCCCATGAAGTCCTATTGTCTACTCTGGGGACTTGAAGCAGACATGCAGGCCACACAGACTATAAATTTTCTGGAAGCCTTGTGCCAAGAGCACCTTAAGTCTTTGCTTTTATTGAATTGCCATCCATGACAGATGAGAAGTGCACTCTTTTGGTGTTTTCTAGAAGGAACCAGCTGCTTCTTTTCTTTTTCTTATTTTTATAGCATTTAAAAAGCAATGATTACCAAACTTCCCCCTGCAAAAAAAAAAAAAAAATTAATGAATAGTTCTTGTCAACTAAAATGTTCTAGTGAAGCTCACTGCTGCTCTTCCATTTCTTCTTAATTTGAAAGAACAATATCTCTACATGCAATTACTATGGAGTGTGTTTAAAACATGGGACAATTTGCCCATACTCTGAAGGAAATTACCTCCTTATCACATGGAAGAACTGTCATAGAAGAGTAATGCAGTATTATATTAATAATTTGCAGACTTTTATCTAATCTGCATTCATGAACAGATTATTAGTTTTAAAAAATAAATGGTTAATAAGTCTTTGATCATTGTTTTGATTTTTTTTGTTGCTGTTGTTTAAATGTTACTTATCATACTTTTAAAGCTGACAGAACTGATTGAATGTTGATTTTCTTGAAAGTATTTTGAAGGTAGCTTTACAATGACCTATAAACTGTGCATATATATGCAGATTGATGCATATTCTTGATTTGAAATTATGGTATATTATTACTGGTTTTATACAAAATACTGAATAGTAAAATTGTATAATTACATAATTAAAAGTATTAGCCCCCCAAATGGGAGTGGCTTAAGTTGAGGAGTCTTCTGAAACTCTATTCAAAAACATAACCTGATTTTATTTTAAATAATAATCA
This sequence comes from Urocitellus parryii, assembly GCF_045843805.1. Lineage (NCBI taxonomy): Eukaryota > Metazoa > Chordata > Mammalia > Rodentia > Sciuridae > Urocitellus > Urocitellus parryii. The sequence continues at coordinate 665,004 of NW_027554068.1, forward strand.
TTCATTTGTTATATTCATTAAGACAAATTTTTTACCTTTTCTCTCTCCAAAAAAATTCCATTCCTTCTTAAAAAGTAAATTTTCATTCTTATAGTTTTTATACCTTCCCTTTTTATTGGGTAATGATAAATAACTTATTCCCTGCTCCACTGAATATTCTAGGGTTTGGTGAGAATACATTCTTGAAAGAAATGAAAATATCAAGTTATTCCACTTACTACACTGTGATGAATATGCTCCACAAATATATAAAATTTTACCAAGCTGCAGAAAATAGCCATAAGCAGTACAAAACAATTTCTGATAAATTAGAAAAGTGAGGAGAAAAACATATCAAATGTTAGAACATTAATTAAAATAGTCAAGATAAACATTTATATTCAAAATTTTAAAATTCCTCAAAAGGAAATGGATAGGACCAAGAAAAATAAATGAGCCATTTGTATAGGTACTTCTATTTTGTTAAAAGTTAATTCTTATCAGATGTTTTCCAGAAAGGAATTGGAGACAAACACACATAATATCACCAAGACCCTGAAACTTGGCTCATCACCTATCAGCAAAATTCATTGTAGTCTAACATTTTTGGAATTGTTAAAGAAATTTGCCTACAGTGAAAAATTTGCTAAAATGTAAAATTTGTTTAATGCAACTACATACTTGTTATTCCCATGACGCTAGTGTTCTCTTTGATTCACATGCTTACACTAACAAGAAAAAATGAAGTTTTAAACTCATTTAAAACAGTATATTCTGTCTGGGCATGGTGGTGCATACCTGTAATCCCAACAGCTTGGGAGGCTGAGACAGGAGGATCGCAAATTCAAAGCCAGCCTCAGCAAAAGCGAGGTGCTAAGAAACCCAGTGAGACCCTCTCTCTAAAAAAATACAAAACCAACATATTCCATCTTACTCCATTGTTTTAATTATTGAGAATCTGGATATAGCATTTTAATATAACTCAGGATTTTTATGAAAATTATTAGATATTTTACTTGTGTTGTTTCACCCAGTATATTTGTGAAAACTGCAATTTAAGAATAAACATTGATGTTCCATTTTCTAAAGCTTTCTTAAAACAAAGAGTATTGTGCTTATAGAAGTATGAGAATTTTCTCAGGGTTCATGGAGAGACTTACTAGACAAGATATATTAGCTTTCTGATCTCCAAAAGACCCCAGGATTTATCAAAATTAATTTCAGTCAGCCACAATGGTTCATGTCTGCAATTGCAATAACTCTGGGGTGAGGCAGGACTATTGCAAGTTCAAAGCCATGTTCAGCAACCTATTGAGGCTCTGAGCAACTTAGAAAGACCATGTGTCCAAATAAAAAGTAAAAAATGGGCTGAATATGTGGTTCAGTGCCTAAGTGCCCCTGGGTTCAATGCCTGTTACAAAAAATAAAAAAATCAATGTAAAACTACACTTAAGACACAACTATCTTTATCATTTCATCATAATTAGCTTTTTAACAAATAAACCTAACAAGAGATAACTATTTTTATTGTCCCACAGGAAATACTTGGCAGAAATTCTTCGGGAAAGAAAGGTCCTTATAAATGTTGCAAGAAATCCTTTGATACAACATAGTTCCCCTCATAGAAGACAGGTAGAATTGTTTTATGTGTGACCAGAAAGCAATTGTTGAAGTGTCCCTTCACACATTATACATTATAAAAAGAAAAAAAAAATAAATGGTTAAAGACACCCTGTTGAAACTTTCTTTCTGCTATACAGCACACTTAATATTTTTCAAGCTTTAAATATGAATAGGAGAAATCTTGTGTTTTTGTGTCCTGGATTTTATAAGAAATTCTTTTAATATCATAATAAACTTACTTTCTGGAAGGTAAAAATGTAATCGAAGACATCAAACATATCTCTATTTCCTTCACTAAAGTGTATAAACAAAAAAATAGTGGGTGACAGATTCACTCTGATTTAAGGCATACTTCACTATGCCTTGCATCTGGCACTTGTAAGTGTTCCTGTTTTACTATTATTGTAGTTGTCTCTGAATATCTTTTTTATTGCCACCAAAATAAAACAAATAAATAAAAACAAAAACCCATAATACACTCCCACATACACACACAAAGACAAAAAAAAATTACCAAAAATTCTAATAAATTTAGGAAAGAAGTTGGATCAGAGTAAACCAAAAGGTGAATGAAAGGAGAAAACCATAAAATAAGCAGAAGACTGGGGGTAGGACATGACAGGGTAAGATTGGGAAAGAGACATAAATGTGCACTTAAGACACCTAAATGTCAATACCTACTAAAACTGGGGATCCAAATGTGGGCTCTCTGTGCTTCTGAAACAACCATGTATTGCTACTCGGTGGAGGAGCAGTACCTAAAGTTCTCTGTAGAAACTACTCAGTCCTGATTGAGTGGTACAACAGCAGGGAGAAACAATACATGAAATAAGGGGCAGGGCTTGTTCCAGAAGAAGTTCATTTTCAAACGGAGGCTTCATTTCCACACTGGCTGGACCTGCAAGCAGCAGCATGGCAACCCAATCCACATTTTTAGTAGTTCTATAATTGTTCACTATACAACTCCCTCAGCTTCTCTGTGCATTTTAACATTTACATGATAAAAGTTGGAAAAATATGTCTTTAAATTATCCAACAATTTTAACTATTATTCAAAGTTTAAATACTAAAAGGTCATACATTGTAAAAGAAATTCATATTCTTGAATATGGTGAAGACAGATACCTACTGAGAACAGAAACCACCAAGCACTGGCCCATGGTTTCCCAATTTTCTGAACTCTCTCAATTTCTGTACTTGCTTGCCTGGGAGCCAACAGTTTTGAGAGTGAGGGCAGTCCATGGACAGTGCTTTGAGCTGTGTTTATACTGTTTTTTTCCTAATGTCTGTGATATTATGAGATTAATATTTTAAGAGGATAAAATTATATTTATAGTGTATGCTATATGTGTATGTCCAAGGCCCAGTGTTAAATCTCTGTCATCAAAAATGTAAAATAAAAACAGAAGAGAGATGGGCATGGTGGCACATACCTGTCATACCAGCATCTAAGAGGCTGAGGCAGGAGGATCATGAGTTCAAGGCCAGCCTCAGCAACTTAGTGAGGCCCTAACCACTTCAGTGAGACCCTGTCCTGAATAAAATATTAAAAATGGCTGTGGATGAATCCTAAAATCTAGAAGTCACAAAGTTAATCTGCAGAAATGCTAAACCCAGGGGCTAAGTGTATTTGTAGACTATGTAACTCAGGAGGTATCTGAGGACCCAAGGTAGATCTGATAGGGATCCATGCCAGGGCTCAGGACAGGGAGTAGGACACAGTGCTGCTTCCAAGGAGCTTGCAGTTAGTGCAGAGTGCTTCAGCCCTGGCACTATTCACATTCTGAGGCATGGCGTGTGCATTGCAGGAGGTTTAGAAGTGTCCCTGTCATCTACTCACTTGATGATAGTAGCACCTCTGCATAATTATGACAAGCAAAACATTGCCATATGTCTCTCCACAGACAAATCAACTCTATCATGAATGACTGGCATAAGACAAAATATTGATAATCACTATTAACAAGAACTATAATATGCCAAGTAATGATAAACTTTAAAATTCTCATGGAAAGATAACATCCATGGAAATTTCTATATCCTGACAGGCACAGTGGTTTACACCTGTATTCCCAGCAGTTTGGGAGTGTGAGGAAGGAGGATTGAAAGTTTGAAGCCAGCCTCATCAACTTAGTGAGACCCTAAGCAATTTAGCAATTCCCTGTCTCTAAATAAAATATATAAATGGACTGGAGATGTGGATCAGTGGATAAAATGCCCCCTAGGTTCATTTCCTGGTACAAAAAAATAACTTGTGTTTCTTGCTGGTCACAGTGGCACATACCTATAATCTTAGCATCTGAGGCAATAGGATGACACATTTCAGGCCAGCCTCAGCAACTTGGGAAGACTCTGTCTCAAAATAATAATAATAAGAGGAAGGAGAATCAGAATAGGCTGGGGATGCATCTCAGTGGTAGAGCACTTGCCTAGCACATGCAAGGCCCTGGGTTCCACCTAAATACTGAAAAAAAATTACATATCCTAGATGATACTTAAAATGAGAAGGAAAATGATAAGCAACATCTATACTGTTCCATGACTGTGAAACAGCTCCCAATTGTATTGGGATTCAAAGATGACCAAAATCTATCCAGAAGGATATTTTATTGAATGCTCACAATAGTCTTCCAAATAGTTATTATAGTATTACTGAGTGGAAAATAAACCAGAATACCCAGAAACATTATTCGTTTCAATATTAGGATGCTGAGGTTGATGCTCAAAGTCTCCAAGGCTCATGTCACCATCACCACCACCCACATCCACCAAAATAATACTATCTATGCAGGGGACACACATATGTATCAAGTACCTACTGTGCTAAGGTTATCAAATTTTTTAATGCTCATAAATCCGTATGGTATCATTCCTTTTTAAAGAAGGATAAGAAAAATTGGAGATTTAGCCAAAGCTAAAGTGTTATAAATTGGTAGGTGAGGGATTTTTCACTGCATCACAAAAGTGGTTCCTCTTTCCAGCTGCACACACAGGGAGAGAGACATTTAATCCTCATTATTAATAGTTTCTATGTGTGCAAATTTTCCTACCCACCAGATTTAATTTGTAACCTCAAAATCAATGCTCTTGACACCTTCATAGTGCTTTATGAATACACACAGAGCCATGAAAACTTTTAGCCACCAAGTGTGCATGTACCCACCTAGATCACGTCTGACCTTCTTATTATTTCATGGTCACTATCAACATCAAGTAGCATTGATGGTGCAGGACTGAGCTATGCAAAAGACAGAAGACAGGCTACAATTGGGGGCATGCAAGATGACCATCAATAGATAAAGCTGCCTGGGCATCACTGATGTGAGGCTAAAATATTGACACGACAGTCACGTTACCCAGAGTGAGAAAGATGTCAAACCCTTTCCAGCAGCTCTTTTTTTCATTTTTTTTTTTTTTTGGAGGGACGGGGTAACCCAGGATTGAACTCAGGGGCCCTTGACCACTGAGTCACATCCTCAGCACTATTTTGTATTTTGTTTAGAGACAGGGTCTCACTGGGATGCTTGGCACCTAACTAAGTTTCTGAAGTTGGCTTTGAACTTGTGATCCTCCTGCTTCAGCCTCCTGAGATGCTGGGATGACAGGCATGCACCAGTGTGCCTGGTCTACCCTGTACACTGCAGGGTAAGAAACTGTCACAGGTGAATCCATAGGCAGCTATGCACCCTTCAGAAGCGCAATAGCTCTACACTTTGCTTCAGGCCACTATTACGGTCCACCATTAGGTAGAGATAAGCCCTAGACACCACTTCCCTTTTCTTCCTGAACATGTCCATCCTCCATAGTGTATCCCAGATGGATAACACAACCCAGATCGATGTGGCAGAAATATCTACAATGATCCCACTGAGAGAACAAAATATCAACAAAGAATGTTTCCTACATTGCAGCATCCTGATGGCTCACAGTAAGAAGAAATGCCATTTCTTTGCCTAGAATGATGAAAGGAAAAATAATCTTCAAATTAAGACATTTTCATTTTCAAGGCACTGATCTACATTATTTGGTGACAAAAGGAGCACTCCTATGAAGAAGAGGGCCCTAGGGGGTAGCTTGAGAAATAACTCAAAAGTGTACAGTTGGGGTGGAGTATGAGTGTCTGAGTGATGGAGGGGGCTGGGGATGTGCTAGGGGGGTGGTGCATACCTGTAATTCCAGCAGCTCAGGGGGCTGAAGAAGGAGGATGGCAACTTTGAGGCTAGTCTCAGCAATTTAGTGAGGCTTTAGGCAACTCAGTGAGTCCCTATCTCAAAATAAAATACAAGAAAAGGGCTGGGTATGTGGCTCAGTGGTTAAACACCATGGGGTTCAATCCCTGTTATAAGAATAAAAAAATGGCTTATATAGAGTAAACAATGTGATAAAGACAAGTGTTTGGTTCCTCAGAATTCCACAGTGGCTGATTCCAGGGAGAAAATCAGCCATAGGTAAAACTTAATTATGCTTTTGGAGGCCCTTGGAGACTCCTGTGTGAAGAGAGTGATGTATGCTTGGCACAGTCTCGGGAAAGAGGGATGCCTGTGGGAGAGGAGACACAGCCAGGAGGAGTGTGTGGCTTTTAAGGGGTAATTCTGGACTCTCAAAGGGAGGAAGGAACCTATTTCCCCCACCTACAGCTGCACCTGCTTGCAAATGGGACAGAGCAAAGGATTTAGTCAAGTTTAGCTCTGATTTAGACTGTGCTCTTGTGTGACTTTTTCTAACTTAAGGAAACTTCAAATTAGCAATGTTGAAATTTTGCTGAGAGGTGACAGTATAGTTTTGAGTCCACAGCATGAACCCTGAAACCAGGCTGTGTGGGTGCCCATGGAAATTCTGTCACTTACAACCCATGTAACCTTGGGCTAGCTTCTTGAACTCTATGAACTTCAGTTTTCTCCTTTCAAAACAGGTTCTATGCCAGGCATGGTGACACACCAGTAATCCCAGAAGCTCTGGAAGCTTAGGCAGGAAGACTGCAAGTTAAAACAAGCTCAGCAACTTAGCAAGGCCCTAAGCAACTTACTTAGCAATACCATGTCGTTAAATAAAATATAAAAAGAGCTGAGGATGTGGCTCTGTGGTTATAACAAAAGAGCTTGGGATGTGGCTCTATAGTTAAGTTCCCCAGAGTTCAATCCCTGGTACCAAAAAAACAAGTTACAGTGATGTTTAAATGAACAAATATACCTAAACCACTTAGCACAGTACCCCAGCACACAAGTGGTATTAATTAGTTGTGTGAGTTTATAAGCTTGTACTGGCTCCAAAGAGTCATATGCTAACATGTCTCCCCAATTCCAAACTGAGTGTTATCAGTCATTACAGCAATAATTTGTTATATGTTTACCAGCATAAGGCACATCAAGAATTTTTAATATATAACTAAAGCACAGACTGGTTTATTTCAATTCTTTGCTTTTCTATAGATGACATAAACATTTAGAGGTTGCCCCCCAATCCTCAGCCCACCAACCAATACTCTCGTGCTCTTCAACCTACAATAAAAGGATGCCCACAGGAGGTTAAAAACATTGTATTCAAAATGCATTCAATACACTTAACCCACCAAATATCAAATCTCAGCCTGGCTTGCCTTAAACAAAGTCCAGTGGTGTGAGTCTACTGCAGAGCAAAATCACTGACACCATACCTCTTTTTGTCGTGAGGGGGTACTGGGGATTGAACTCAGGGGTGCTCAATCACTGAGCCACATCTCATCCCTATTTTGTATTTTATTTAGAGACAGAGTTGCACTGAGTTGCTTAGGGCCTCACCAAGTTGGTAAATCTGGACTCAAACTTGTGATCTTCCTGCTTCAGCCTCCCAAGCTGCTGGGATTACAGGTGCAGGCCTGCACCCCTGTGCCCAGCATAGAGCTCAATTTATAACACAGTGTGGTAAACCTCATGGAATTCACTGAATATTGAACTCAAAGTTAAAAAAAAATAGAGTGGTTGCCAAGATCTGCTCTCACATCACTGTAAAGTTGAAATATTTTAAGTCAACCCATTGTAAGGTGGGGGCCATCTCTATTTATGGAGTGCTATCAATCTGTCTAGCACAGAATCGCTCATTATAGGGTACAGAAATATCATGAAGGTCCAAATAACAATCTCCCTAACCTATTTCACAAAGATAAAGCCATGAGGAAGAATCAAACTCACCCCCACTCCCTGCCCATCAACCTCTGCTCATCTCTTAACTTAAAGGAAGAGCAAGCAGGAATCTGTCACCAGCTAGCTGGGGAGAATTTCTTTGTCTGGAATCATGCTTAATACCACCAAACTTTATGAGCTAGTGTTTGTTTCCTCCCCCAGGAACCTCAGGGTTTTTTTTCCCAGATAATGTGGATAAATACAGCCTGGCCCTGAGGCTGTGTCATCTACTGCTCTACCTGTACTCCTACCAGATACAAACCTAGCAAAACCATCATGGACCATAGGAGGGGCACACAGAACCCCATTCACGATCTGAGTAAGAATGTATCAGGACTCGAGAGTAAGAATGTATCAGGACTCCAGAATGTGTCAAAGTGCTTTTTCTACCACTAGGAGATATTCATTTCACCATTTTTAGCTGTGTCTTATGATGTAAGCTACTTGAAATTGTGCATGATACATTAATCACAACATCTAAGGATTATAGAGAATATATTCTTCTAAGCACTTTTTCTAACTCCTTTTTGCAACCCTGTGAAGTATATTGGTAATACTCCACTTGACAGGAGGAAAAGCTGAGCTTTAATAAATTAATTTGTGGGCTGGAGTTGTGGCTCAGTGGTAGAGTGCTTGCCTAGCACAAGTGAGGCACTGGGGTTCAATCCTCAGCACCACATAAAAATACATAAACCAGATAATGATATTGAGTTCATCTACAACTTAAAAACTATTTGTAAAAATGTCTCTAGTAAGACACTAACTCACACAAATATGCAGATCAAATGTCTCTGTGACTTAAAACTGCTCCCTAGCTGGGCATGCCTGTAATCCCAGCAGCCCAGGAGGCTGAGGCAGGAAGTCAGCAAGTTCAAAGCCAGCCTCAACAACTTAGCAAGGGCCTTAGCAAGTCAGGGAAATCCTGTCTCTAAATAAAATACAAAGGGACAGGGCTGGGATGTGGCTCAGTAGTTGAGTGCCACTGAGTTCAATCCTAGGTAAAAAAAAAAAAAAAAAAAAAAAAAAAAAAAAAAAAAAAAAAAAAAAAACCCAAAGAAAAACAAAAAAAAAAAAAAAAAGAAAGAAAAAGAAAAGGCTGTCTTCCAACTCCCTTCCTCTTAGGTAATGAAAAATTTCACATGTATTAGAGATGACTTTTTTCTCACTTGAAAAGTGGCTGCAGCATCCTTCAGAGCAAAAATACTTCACCTCCCCCAAAAAGTGCAGACACAAACTAGATTCACTAGGAATCTGTGCCTCAATGAAACCTGAGGGGGATATGATCATACTTTCCAATTCACAAAATGTTTTATGTCATCTGCACAGTCAAATGCAAAAGAAAAAAAAAACTGGGGATTATCCACACAACAGACAGCAGGCTTTAGTGTTAAAATCCCAGCTCTTATCCCTGCCCCCACCAATAAAAATTCATGGCAAGAACTTACATCAGAAACTTCAAGATTCTTGCTGAAACTGTATATGCTAATCAAGGACAAACTGTGAAAAGTGATAACCCGTCTAAACATTTGCTTAAATAGACAACAATCATGTTTGTTTTTAGCATTCCATGGCTAATCTGCAGGTTACATCAGTTGAGGTCACATAGACTTTATACACCCATGTGTAGAAGTGGAATTAAAAAGTTATGTTTAGCTGGGTGCAGTGGTGCACACCTGTAATCCCGGCAGCTGTGAAGGCTGAGGTAAGTGGATTGCAAGTTAAAAGCCAGCCTCAGCAACTTAGTGAGACCCTGTCTCTAAATAAAATAGAAAAAGGGTTGGGGATATATCTCAGTGGTTAAGTTCCCTTGGGTTCAATTTCAGGTATAAAACAAATCAGGAAAAAAAACTTGTTTAAAATATGTGGATTGATAAAATAAAAACAACAATCATTCTTCAACTTTGAAGAGGGGAGAATCCTTGTCAAAATGCTAAACAGTGTTTGTGAGGGGTGAATAGAGGGGATTTTTTGGCTTATCAGACCACAGTAAAATTCTGCTCAGAAATTCATTTTACCAATTAATTAAGAGTTGCTCAGATAGTGTGAAAACAATTTACTAGAAATGGATATCAGAGAAAACAGGTTTGTAGCTGTAACTCCACTCCACTCCTTTGAGGCACAAACTTCTGGTACATTTTCTCCAGGGCAAGCACTACCTAGCATTCTAGCTTTTAACAAAATGATTCCAATTTTCTTTATGACTATGGAATTATAGAAGAAGGGAATCAATAGATCTTAAGTGATATGCCAACAGGTCATGATCAAGTATAATAAGTTCCTGTCTTCTATTTCAGTCTCAATTTATGTGTTAGGTTCTGAAAAGGTATTAAGAAATATTTGTTTCCAAGCCAAAGGGACATGACATAAGCTCCATCTGTTGGTGGTAGATAGAGTCTTAGTTCAGTGGCAGGCTTGAAAGTTTCTTTCTTTATAGGATTCATGATAGTCTGACTGATATATTTCATTCAGGGTACCCTCCCCTTGCACCCCTTCGTCTCTCCCTCTGACCCCTTTGTCTATGCTACAGTTATGGTATATGCATTTTCAAATATACCACAACAAAACCCACTATTCTATATAATTAGCATATACAAAAAATCCCCCCTTTACAGGGGATTGAATCCAGGGACACTTAACCACTAATCCACATCCCCAGCCCTTTTTCATATTTTATTTAGAAACAGGGTCTCCTCACTGAGTTGCTTAGGGACTTGCTTTTACTGAGGCTGGCTTTGAACTTGCAATCCTCCTGCCTCAGCCTTTAGAGCCGCTAGGATTACAGGTATGCACAACCACGCCTGACTGAGAACTATATTTTTTAGGAGAGGGGTCAAGGTACTAGAGTGCATGTTACAAGAGCAGCCCCTTGTTCTTCTTTTGCTGACATACTTCAGTGTGCTCTCATTTCTAGCAGCCCTTGCTTGCAAGGCTTTATGGAATCAGCCAGGTTTTGACGCAGCTGTTAGCTAAAGTCACCACCAAAAGGGAAAGGAAAAAAATTCCAGTGTGCTCATTGCATTCCCAGGATTCGCCCTTGCTCTGTTCCACGTGTTCTCTGGCTGAAAGGCTGCCCACAGAGCAACCTGCTTTATAATCCAGAGACTGGGGAGGCTTCAAGCTGCAAGTCATATATTAGCAAAGAGGATTCATCTCATCACTGCAGCCCAACAGATGCACACAAACTTCAGACTTACTGCAGATGCTATAAGTGTGCTCCCAATTTGCTTTTTCACTACTGGTGCCTAATGGAGAGGAGAAATAATGCCACCGATATTCTAGGCTCACACTACCTAAGGATTCAAGCAGGCTGCTGGGCTCCATCTCCAATGATAAAAGGATCGGAAATGAGTAAGAGAGAAATATTCTGAGCCTGTGCTGTCTGATCTCTGCCACAAAACTTCAACCCTGCCATCAGCTGCAAACACATATGGGCATGGGCACTGGAGATCCAGTGAGATACTGTGATAGTTATTTACTTGTGTGTGGGAAGGGTGGATGAAAAGCTACACATATTTGGAGTTTCAACAATAATTTTAAACAGGTCCCAAAAATGAAGTAGGGCTTCTGCTTTTGACTTTCTGCATTTCTGAAATATCAGATTTTCTTTGAACCAACATAAGTTGTCTCTCAGTATCTGTGTAGGTTTGGTTCCATGACCCACCTAACCAAATACCAAAATCTGTGGAAGCTCAACACTCACATAAAATGGGATAGACTTTACATAAGACTTACCTACAACCTCCCATATGATTTAAATCATCTCCAGACCACTTATAAAACATCCAATAGAGTGCCTACACAATACTTCACTTGTGTGCATTTAGGGTGTTATGTAGGATGTAGTCATTTCAAGTTTTGCTTTTGGAGAGTTTCTAGAATTTTGATTTTGAGGAAAGTTTCTGGAATTTTTGCTTTCTAATTATTTTTGTTCTTTTTTAATCTGTGGAGGCAATTTTCTCAGAGGTCCGACATCTCTTAATCTTAAAGCAGTTTTGAGGGCAGGTAGGGTCCAAATCAGTTCCAGTTTCAAGCCCTTTGTTGGATACTCAGTATCAAGGCATCAGTAATTATTGGTTCCACGAGTATAATTAGAGAAGCAGAACAATCAGTTCTTCCCCAAAATCCCAGAAAGCATCTCCCGTTGTGGGGTGCTCTCAAGACACTGTGAGGAGCCTTGCGCTACAGGGCAGGACCATGGTGCGTGTGGTCAAGGGCCTGGCCAAGGGCAGAGGGACCAAGCCCTGAAAAAATCAAGGCAGGGCCGCACTCCTCACGAATACTCATCCCAGCCCCACTGCCACGAGTCAGGCGATTCCGGGCATGTGCAAGGCTCCTTACAGCTCCTAAGAAGCGGCTCAGGCAGCAGGTGGAGGGGCGGAGATGGCAGCGGCAGCAGAGGTGGCGGGAAGCGGGGCAGAGGTGACAGGAGGCAGGGCCTTGGCCGCCAGGGCAGCAGCGGGATGCCGGGCACTGGCAAGTGGGGCTGCGGTGGCGGCGGCTGTAGGCGGGTTGGAGGCAGCAGCTGCAGGTGGAGCAGCAGTGGTGTCGGCAACAGCAGCCGGCGCTGCAGCATGTGGAGCGGCGGCAGCTGTGGCACGCGAGGCTGAGGGGGCAGCATTGGCGGCAGGTGGGGCGGTAGTTCCAGTGGCGGGAGGCGAGGCAAAGGAAGCAGAAGGCGGGGCCACGGAGGTGGCGAGAAGCCGGCCTTCGGCCGCGGTGGTGGCAGAACCGGAGGCGGTGACAGGCTAGGCGTTGGCGGCAGCAGGCAGCGAGGTGCCACAGCGGCAGGCAGCGGGGCGTGGGCGTCAGGCGGCCTGGCGTCCGCAGCAGGAGGCGGGGCGGCGGCAGGCAGGGCTTCCTTGGTGGCGGCGTGCAGGGCTTCATCGGTGGCTACAGGTGGATAGGCGGCGGCCAATGCAGGCGGGTCAGAAGCAGCGTCAGTGGCTGCAAGCAGTATACAGGTGACTGCGGCAGCAGTCGAGTGGGAGGCAGAGGCAGCCGGCAGGCAGGTCTGTGGCAGCGGCAGTGGTGGCAGAGGTGGAGGCAGGCGTGTGGGTAAGTGGGGAGAGGTGGCACCGCCTGGTCTGTCCTGGCCTGTCAGGGCGCAGGCGGTGGTGTTCTGGTTGCTGCCACCGTGTCCCTGCAGTATGGGGCGGAGGAGACGCCCCTGACACGTAGTTCCAACTGGGTGGATTGGTTCCCAAAGGACTTCTTCTCTAATGGAGAAGAGAAGGATGAGGTGGTGGTCCCCCGGGGACCCCTAACAGCTCAAAGCTGAGGATTCTGCTCTTGGGGATGCTGCACAGCCGCAAGTCCTCCATTCAGAGGGTGAGTTGGTGGTGTTGGGTCCTTCTGTCCTCCCTTGGCTCCCCTCCAGTGTCCCAGGTGGCCGCTACCTGGAGGCACAGAGGAGGGTGATGGTCGTGCTGGCCTACACCCGGGTCACAGCTCACTTTCTCTCACACTCCCACAAGTGGGCATGGAGCCAAATGCACGGGGATCCCGAACTCTGGCAAAACTGACTGGAGACAGACCAAAACCTCCCGTGGGGACACAGGCCGTGGGGCATTGACAAGGGGAAACACAGCCTCCAGATCTCACTAGGAGAACTTGTTGGATTCCATCTCCTGTCCTGGCTCGCTTCAGGTGCCCTGAATTTGCAGGGATTCCCAGCTGAGCCCCAGGGAGCAGGGTCCAAAAGGGTTTTGATTAAGGCACCAGGCATTTGAATACTTTACTACTCCAGAGGAGTCTTGGCTCCAACACTTATGGGAATTGGGTACTGTCACTCCACCTACTTAAATCCTAGTGACCTGGTGAGTGTAGTTACTGGTGGTATTCACCTTATAGATGTGTAGTTAGAAACATCTTTGAAAACTTTGAAAATGTTTTGCAGATACACATTTGTCCATTTGTTTTCACTTTGGGTCTGTCAGAAAGGAATGGAGGACTATATACTGTTTGGTAAAGGGGAAAATAAAGGCAAAGTTGACTTCTCTCATCCTCATTACACACAAAACAAACTTCTAAACTATTATTGTGCACACCTAGTATTTCCCCCTTTACACTTTGTTGAAAAAGTCTATGCAAAAAAAAGTCTGTGTGATATTTCATAGTTGTGATGTTTTTAAAAAGTACCCTCTTGAATTTGCTTTATTACTGTGTTTTATTTACTTTTCTTCTCACCTCTACAAAGACTTGGGGTACTTATGATAGGTTTGCAGCAAACTGATTTTAGCTCCTCCCATTTGTTACAAAAGCTTGGAAATCATTTTATTTTCTACAGTGTAACGGTGAGGCAAATTAATTTTATGTTATGATTGTATGGATTGTGAATATTGTGATTCTCAATATTTGCATTTACCATTTCTTTTCTCAAGAGAGTTGCCTATCTAACCTATCAGCTCCCACAAGTCCCCCTCATGTTTTGGACATTTTCTGTATAATTACATTCCTTGTTTATTTTTTCCACAAGAGTGCAAATTTAATGAGGAAATATTTCATGTTTATTATTCCTCAGATCCTGGGGTAGGCATTGGATTTTTGAATGATCAAAACTTCTGGATATTTTGCTACAAAAGTTTCATCATATTAAATTAGAGTTTGGCAAGTTTAAATCCCCAATAAAAGCAAACAAACAAAACCAAAAAACAACCCCCAAAAAACAACAACAACAATGTGGGTACAATAGAGTGCTAATGCTAGTACTGATTATATTGCAGAGAAAATAGGATAAAACGTTTCAGCTTTAAAATAGATTGAATGGAAAATTATTTACTGTTTTCCTTAGCTATAAGTAAAAAGATAGTACCAATGCATTTATAAACATTCAGTTTTTACATTAGTTAGTTAGTTTGTTTGTTTGTTTATGCCAAAAGATCAAGTTTTCTATTGTTAATCCATTATGGAGTTTTAAATTTAAATTCTGAAGTTGAAGAGACATAACATTTTTTTTTCTCCTAGCAGGTAGTGTTTTACAAGATGTCACCCATTCTATTTGGAGAGCACCAACAAGATTTATAAACATGACATTTCCAATAGCTACTTTGTGAATTTCCAGATTTGGGATTTTCCTGGGCCAATGGACTTTTTTGACCCAACCTTTGACAGCAAGATTGTATTTAGGGGAACAAGAACATTTATATATGTTATTGATGCACAGGTAGTTAGAAATAATTATGTTTACTTCTCTTCCCTGGTGGCAAAAATATGTAGAAACAATGGAAAATTGTTTGTCTAATTGTCATTTGTTTGCAGCTCATTTCTCTACCAGCAGATTCCATAACAGTATTTGATGCAATTGCAGAGGTGCTTTTGGAACAGGCATGTCATTGCAATTTGAAAGAATCAGATGGTTAGGAGATTTAGTTTACATCCTGAGCCCTAGTTAATAAGCACCTAGGATTGGCTTTCCAGTAAAATTTGCTACACATTACTATTAGCTATTATAGTAGTACTACAACTTATCAAAAAGATCCTGTCAGTGCCCATAACATAAGATGGACAATGAGAAAGAACTGAGTCAATATATACTAGAGTTATTAGTTTCCTTGAATGTCCAAACTGAATTTAGTCCAGAAAGCATTTATTGAGGGCCTACTGTGTGCCAGGTAGTCATATGAATGGTACATGTCCCTATTCCTAAGAATCTTACTTTTCATAGCTGATATATTATTTAGGAATGCATTCTGAGTAATAGAGCATATACTGGGAACTTTCACATACATGATCTAATTTAATCTTCACAACATTGTGAAGTTAATATTGTAATTCCTGTTTTATAGATGAGTAAACAGAAATCAGAGTTAAGCAACTTGTTTAAATTCACACATCTAATAAATGGCAGAGCTGGGATTGCTTTAAAAACTATTTGGAAGAATTGTTCATTTACCCTTTCCTTTATATTATGAGTATTAAAATTTGAGGCATTAATTTGGCATTTTAATTTTTTATCTTAAGAAGTGGAAGAACTAACTATTAGTATATTTGATGTTTGGATATTTCTGAATAAATAGTGTAATATATTTTCTGTGGTTGGGGAAAGAGTTAGTGTGACACTTTCTTAACTCATTCCTTGCCTTTTGTAAGATTCTTTTTATAAAATAATTTTTCTGACTTACAGGATAACTACAGGGAGGCTTCAACAAGACTTCACATTACTGTTGCTAAAGTCTACAGAGTTGGGCCTGGGGTTGTGGCTCAGAGGTAGAATGCTCACCTAGCACGTGTGAGGCCCTGGGTTTGATACTCAGCACCATATAAAAATAAATAATTTTTTTAAAAAAGGTACTGTGTACAATTGAAATGAATAAATATTTTTTTTTAAAAAATAAAGCCTACAAAGTTAAGCCAGACAAGAATTTTGAGGGATTTATTCCCAAAGTTGTTGGTCTGTCTGATTCTCACAAAATAGAAACAAAGAGGGATATTTATCAGAGAGCCAGTGATGACCTTGCAGATGCTGGGCTAGAAAAAAAATCCATGTTAGGTAAAAATATGTATATTTGAAATGAGATCCCTCCCTTAAAAAACAACATGTGTGTTCAATATGAGAGCCCTGAAGATATATTCCCATTTCTCTCATTACAACCTCATAGCTTTCTGTTACTGATAGGCCCATTCCTAGTTCTGAAATATTCCGGTCTCTTCTTTGTTGAATCCCAAGCTATCTTGTAAGCCTGGTGAAATTGAGAAGTTATTTTTCTTTCTTTTCACATTTTCCTGGTAATTGAATTCATGTGACATGTATCCATTGGTGCTTTTGCCCCACCCACAACCTCCAGTTGCCTTAGGCAAATAATCTCTTGTTATATTTGTTGTTAAAGTCTAGCTTGAATTTTCA
Source organism: Urocitellus parryii (assembly GCF_045843805.1). NCBI lineage: Eukaryota > Metazoa > Chordata > Mammalia > Rodentia > Sciuridae > Urocitellus > Urocitellus parryii. The sequence continues at coordinate 681,606 of NW_027554068.1, forward strand.
TACTATCTTTATTAGTAGCAAGGGTCTTTTATAAATGTGGTACACTTTCAAGTCTGGACTGATTCTAATGTATCTTAGTTTTTAAAACACTTTACTTTTATGAAACTCTATCCTTTGTGTTAGGTGGATTTATTGTATAAGTTTGCATCCTTTTTCTATGAAATAGTTGAAAGTATTGCTATTTATAATTATTTAATTAAGAAACTACTGTTAAATATCATCTGCTAATTAAGATTAAAGATTTTGAATTTGCTTTCTATAAGCTTATAAGGAATACCTTTGCCCATCTCATTTTTTATGATGTTGGTTCAAATGAGCATTTAAACATACCAAGAAAATGTTCTCTTAATGATAGTAACAGATTACAGGGGAAGCAGAGGAGCGACTCAATGTAGTAATTACCTTATCGTGAGTCTGTTATGGTGACTTCCCTATAAGCTCAATAATGTTCTCTGGGCCTCAGGGTCCAGGAGCTTTTAGTAACTCCCCTAGAAAACCATGCAAAAAGTCTCTTTTGACTTCTAGTTTGCCTGGATTAAGTTTTTAAATCATTTATAGGAAATTAGTGCTTAAAAAATAAAATTCAGTGCTGAGGTTGTGGAGCAGTGGTAAAACTCTTGCCTCACACATATGAGGCACTGGGTTACATCCTGAGAATCACATATAAATAAATAAAATAAAGGTATTTTGTCCATTTACAACTAAAACATTCTAAAAAATAAATTCAAACTATCTTCCTCTAAAAAGTATCCTCCTTTCTTCTCCCACTGTAATCTATTTTGTTGTTGTTGTTGTTTGTTTTGGGGAGCTTTTTTTGGTATGGGGAAGTTAACCACTGAGCCTCATCTGCAGCCCATTTTTGCATATTTAATTTGGAGAGAGAAGATACCTGAGCTTCTTAAGACCTCAATAAGTTGCTGAGCTGGCTTTGAACTCTTGCTCTTCCTGTGGTAGCCTCCTGAGCCATTGGGATTATAGATGTATGCCACCACACCCAGCCACCAAATGTAATCTTAGCTTTATATTTTTGTATTCTTATTTTGAAGATTAAGTTTAAGAAACTTCTCCCATCCCAGTAAATTTAATATGTATCTATTATATTTTCCAAACATTAATTTGAAAGGATTCAGTGTTCAGTGGTTTCTTGGGCTTTTGTGTTATGCTAGATGTTGACATCAACTGTAAATCTTTTGTGTTATATTGATTGCACACATAAGAACTTTCCGGTAGCATGATCACTCAAATCAGAGATGGATTATAATTATAGCTTGAGTTTGGATAATTTTTTTTGTTAAATTTTTTGGTGATATCTATGAAATGATTCACTTAATCAAAGAGGAATAAGAAAAACATTTAACATATGCAATTATGTCAGTAAAATAGAGATATAATTCAACTTTTATTATTTGATAATAGAAGAGTTTCTGAAACAATTACTATTTTTGTTTTGGTATTGTGTTGTATGGCCTTATATGTTATTTAATAATTTATGGTCTTTGATTTTTTGCTAACTTTGATTCTTAAAAGATACTGAATACTTCCACAATTTTGTTTTTTCAAGAATTCAGGTATTAGAAAATATTTTCTCTTTGATATTTTCACCCAATATATACATTGCAGCAGACAGTACCCCCATGTATATGCAGTCTTATGAACTTTCTTGTGTTGTGATTGATGTTGTAATGGATGTGTCTTCTATATATGGGTGAGTTATATACATAATTCTTCAAGACTTCAGACACGTGGAATAATAGCTCTGTTTGTTGATCAAATTTCTGAGGCCTCTGGCACGTACTATATAAAATGTGATTGTGTTGATGATAGTGCTTTAACTTGGAGCAAGACTTCTTTTAAAGCAGACAGATGGATCTTACTCTTTGAAATAGCTTGTCAAAGAGCAGTTGTAAAATGTGATGAGTGCTGACTTACTTATCTCTGAATGTTTCTTCTAACATTATTTAAGGGATTTGCACTGTGTCTTCTCTCTACTGGGAGCTAACTAGATCAAAAACTGTTAAATTATTTAAATGTCAGAATGACAAAATGCTTTATGAAATGTTTGAATCTTAATCTTTTAGGAGCACATAAGTAAGGTAGTCAGAATTCTAGATGTCAGAGTACTTATGCATATAAAATTTAACCTACACATCTGAGTTTCCAAAATAAATCTCTGAAATATGAAATATGAGCATTTCCCATATGTTTACTCACAAAATGAAAGACAGCAAACAGCGATTTTTCTGTAATAGGTATAAGAACCAATGAAAATTGGGATGAATAAGTGGTGTTTCAAAATCCAATGGCATTCTGTGAATCTTCTGATAGCCCTGATTCCTTTATTATATTAACATGATTTCCCAAGATGATTTTAACTGCTCTTTGGCTTCTAATCATTGTGTCCTCTGTTCCTGTTCTCAGATTTACCTATGACCACATCCACCATTTTGGTCTGATTCATCAGTGTTTTTCTCCAGCTAACTCTGGATAGGAGAACGTATTTATCTTTTTTTTTTTTTCAGTGCTGGGTTTAGAGCTTCAGACATTGTGTGGAATATATACACCACCTCCAGCCCTGTCTTATCCACTTTAAAAATATTTTTCAGATGTTGATGGAGGTTTATCTTTATTTTATACATTTATACATGGTGCTGCGAATTAAACCAACTGCCCCCACTTTCTAGACAAGTGTTCTACTTCTGAGCCACAACCCCAGGTGTCTTATCCATTTCTGACCCACCTATTCTTATTTCCATCTCTTATTTCTTATTTGCTTTTGTGATTACTTGTTCACTTTGTCTTTTTTCTATAATGAAAATGAGACATATTACCCATTATATTGCTCAATCCTGTAGAGAATCAAATGTGACTGCTTTACTATTACTGTCCTTGATGGAGTCTGCCTGCAAACAGGATATTCTGTCAAGGTATAGGGAGGTAACAGCGGACATGCTTGAAAACGAGGTGTCTGCTGTCCTTGGGAGGGCCTACTCAATACAAGAGGCTCCTTCAAGGTTTAGATAAGGTAACAGTGGACATGATGGAAAACGAGTTGTCTGCTGTCCTTGGGAGGACTTGCCTGCAAACGGGATGTTCTGTCAAGTGGGCTAAGAGGGCACTGAGAAAAATTTATTATCTATTCATAACAAGAGCAGAGCTAAGCATGCTCCAAGCTGAAAGTAGATTAGCCATGAGAAGTGGGTCACTTCTGATTAGAAATTAAATTTCTGTATGCTGTTTAATTAGCTGAAAGACCTGATTTATTGCTGTTGGAAGGCTGCCTTCTTTGTTCACAATACTGTAAAAAGATTGCTTGTATAGAATAAAGGATTTTTTCTGCTGCTACTTTGCTTGCTCTGCTTCTTCTTTCTTTCTCATGCTGACCTGCACGTGAATTACTGCAACAACTCCCTTTTTTTTTGGGGGGGGGTACTAGGGTTTGAATTCAGGAGCACTCAGACACTGAGCCACATCCCCAGCCCCATGTTCTATTTTATTTAGAGACAGGGTATCACTGAGTTGCCTAGTGCTTCACCTTTGCTGAGGCTGGCTTTAAACTCATGATCATCCTGTTTTAGCCTCCCAAGCTGCTGGGATTATAGGCATGTGCCACCGAGCCTGGCTTTCCCATTTCTACTTTTAAAAATAGATGAGTACAATATTTGCTTTTTCTTTAAGACAAATATTTTACAATTTGAAAATCAAATTTAATTTTAAAATTTATTTAGTAAGGCACATAATGAGATATAGACATCATAATGAACTTTTAAAGAAAATAGTATACCACTTCACTATTCTCAACATATTCTGTACATGCAGTTTGACGAGCTTAATTGTAGTTAATTTGTTTATTAATTAATTCTGGATTTACATTTTTTGAAGGGGAACTGCATATAATTCTGACAATGTTAGCTTAATAAATGAAGTAGATTTTAGCTCCTGTAGGTCTCCCTTTGCAAGTATGAGTATGCCATAGAATATTTGAATATTTGGTAGAGCATATTTCTTTTAATTTTTATATTTAATCACTTTTTACTAGTAGTTTTCATATTTTAGGTCCTTCTTTATAGATTATATCACTGCAGATTTATGTGAGGAAAGATTTAAAGCCTGCCATATAACATGTATCCTGTGTGAACATGTGGAAGGTATATGAATGCATGCGTGTAACAGTGCTGGTCACAGAAAGGGAAAGAATGTGTTGTTGACACTTGGTATGCATTTTATCTCATGATGCCATCCAGAAGCTATTCACTTCATGATTTGAGTACTAACAAGTTTCCTTTTCCTTCACCTCTCGTTTGCAACCTTTAGAGTATGCTGAATCTAAATCTCGTTCCTCATGGCTATGACCTTAGAACTTCTGCTTGGGTAAGAACTAAGCTTCAGATAATCATATTTGCCTGAAGTAAATGTGAATTAGAGCCACAAGAAGACCATTTTATATAACTTATTAAAATTAAATATGCTGGGAGCAATAGCACATGCCTGTAATCCCAGCAGCTGAGGAGGCTGAGACAAGAGAATGGCAAGTTCAATCCCAGTTTCAGCAACAGTGAGACACTAGGCAACTAAGGAAAACCCTGTCTTTAAATAAAATACAAAATAGGGCTGGGTATGTGGTTCAGTGGTTGAGTGCTCTTGAGTTCAATGCCAGGTAATAAATAAAGAAATAAATAAAGTAGCAATTCCAAATGTTAGAAAGTATATTTATCAACTATAATTTATGTGCACTTGAGTTCAATGCCTGGTATTAAATAAATAAATAAATAAATAAATAAATAAATAAATAAATAAATAAATAGAGTAGCAATTCCAAATGTTAGAAAGGATATGTATCAACTATATTTTTTTTGTAATTACTAATGAGAGAACAAAATAAATTTTGTAAAATTGATAATTTCTTATAAAGTCAAACATATACCAATACAATAAATCAACAATAACAGTGTTGGGAACTTATCCAAGAGAAATGAAAACATATGCCCATGGAAGACCATTCTGGAATGTTCATAGTAGTTATATTAATAATAGCATAACTCTGGAAAAACCCCAAATGTTTCTGGTAGAAGCATGAATAAACAAATTATGGAATGATCACATAGTGGAATACTACCTGGCAATTCAAAGGATGGGCTCAAGAGACATGCAATGATATGACTGAGCTGCAAAACCCTGTTGAGTGAAAGCAACTGGCATTGTTTATATCGTGTAGCTCTGTAAAAATAAGAAAAGTATAATACACACAGAGAATGTGAGCCTGCTGAAGTAAGAAATACTGAAGGATTAACGAGGTTGGCAAGAAGGCAACAGGGAGATGGGCTGATGTATGCTGTTGAAGGCCAGGCTAAGGGAATGGGAATTGATCAGACACTTTTGGTCTTAACTGGTTATTTAACATGGGGAGGTGGAAAGGAGAAAGTTGCCTCAGAAGCACAGCTTTGAGGTTCTCCCTAGACCTGAAGCAAGTCGTGGCAATGATTCAGGCGCATTCCTGCTTGCTACAAAGTAAAATTCAAGAAAATAAAGGAAATGATCATATTCATTTTTTATAGTATTTTCTTCTCCAAGAGTCTATTTCAACACTGTGCTCTATTCATTAGATAAACATAAGAGAAAACAATAGTTTCTGCAGAGAAAATTGGTTCACAAAATTTAATGGATATCAGATATTCTTTTAGAAAAAATTCAGTGGAGACTATAACACTATAAAATGATATGTAAAACTGCACCAAGAGATATTTTATTATTATATGGAGAGCAGAAAGGCTGGGAAAAAGGAAATAGGAGCAAAAACTAAGAAAATACAATCTTGAATTTCTCTCTATTGATGGCAGGTGGATGGAGCAGAAAGGATGCTTCTCCCTGAGGGCCAAACTTGCAGTAGATATATACTTGCTACTCGGTCTGTGGCCCACTGCCTATGGGCTGATGAGAGGGGATAGTCAAGTCACATTTGCAAGGCTCTAGCAGCTGGGATTAGAAACTCCCCTCTGTGATCTAGTCAGCATCTAATTCAAGTCCATTTACTGACACAAAAATATCCTTGAGAGGTTTCTATTGATTTTTTTCCTGCACAATATATGTCAATGTTTAAGTTGATAATTTTCCACTTATCCTAATCACAATTAGTTTTCAGACAAAAAATATTTAAGAAGAATTTGATGTTAACACTATAGAGGATAATATCTGAACAACAAAGATTTTACAGAAATCAGTTTAGAGCCCTTGAAGTAAGTTGCCCTTGACAATCTATCTCCTGCAGACAGTCCAAAGCAGTATGTACTGAAATGTGCCTCTTGTTCCAGATGTCATCCTGGAACATATCCTGATTAGACTGTCATCCTCAATACAATTTTAAAAAGCCCTTTCAACCTCTTTCTGCCTTCTCTTAGCCAGACTAAAGTTACCTTTTTGCTTTAGAAGTTCTCTAGGAGCCCAGCACCAGTTTCAAGAGTGGAATTTCTACATTTCAGTGGTTCTCTCTGTCTTTAGGATTTCTGATTACCTCAGGGTTTACTGAGTCCAAGTTTGTTTAGCTGAACTCCTGCATCACATGGTGGTGATGGCAGTTTTACTTAAGTTAACACTGCAGTCTACTATGCAGAGCAAAACGTGACTCATCCAGCCTGAGAGGGGAATAGAGCTGTGCATCTGGTTGCAGGTATTTCTGATGCAAGAAAATCAGTCCAGTATATGGTACCTGTGAGACTACCCTTGGATGGGTGGAGCTCACTCGTCTAAAATCAGATCTCTGCCACCGGATTACACCACAAATAATTATGCCTCCAAATGGGAAATTACAATCACACAAGGGGACAATCGGGGTTCTTAATTGCACATTACTTCAAGTTTCCCCCATTTCCTTCGTTAAGTTTGCTTGTCTCCATAGATTCAACCCTAAAAGGACACTGAAAGAGATTTGACCAGTTTTAAAAGAAATTAAATTGTATACAAAGAAACTTAACAACTAAGAACAAAACCACAAATCTACTCTGTCTTCTGTACTTCATAAGGGTTCCATAGAGGCCATCTGAGTAGCATGCAATGACACTAACTCAAAGGCAGGAAGTAGGCAACAGATATTTTCTAGTGGGACACTTCAGACCAAAAGGGGAATAATTTGGATAGAAGCTCCTCAATATGGCTGCCCTTTGAAATATCTGGCGAGCTTTTTAAAAACCAGAAGTAATATAGCTAGGTGCCACCTATAACCAGGGGAAAAAATGGGGATGGAACTAATTTACAATTTGTTGAATTTTCCGATTGATGTGATAGAAATATCACACAGTAGTAAATTTTAAGCTACCAGGATGCCAACTGAACACAGATTTGGGAGAATTAGAGCCAGGATCAGCAGGTTGCAGGAGATCACTGAAGAGTCAGGACCTCACCCAGAGACTCTGCTTTCCATGGAAGGGTGAGTCCTGAGGGAGGGGACAGGCAAAACTTCCCACAGGTGATGACAACAGGCAGCCAGTTTGAGAATGGCCACCCTCCTCCAATTTATTCCTTCCAGGTTTCTGCTTGCATCACACCTGTAGCAACTGCAGGTCAGGGCCTTTCCCTTCAACACTGCCACCTTAGGATAATGTGCTTGGTGGAAGTTTCTTTTTTTCCTCCTGCTGCCTTACACTATGTTGCTCAAAGAGGGCCTGGTATGGGTGGTCTTCAAAAGAAGTTCATTTATCCCAAAACAAATCTTAAGATAGCATTTGAGACTTATGCTAGGCCATGAGGAAATGGTTTAAATCACCCTTCAAGAAGTTTGTAGTCTGGAGGGAGAGGAAGAGGGATCATCAGTGTCAGGAGAGTGGGGGAGAGAAGTCCAAAGGAACTTTGTTGAAGATGCTGTTTAGCTGCTAACCCCTTGTTGCCTGTGTTGTAACAAACAGAATGCTAAATGCCATGTGAAGGGCAGTACTGGGCATCATGGTGGCAGCTGTGATGGTGGTCTGGACTACCAGGGCTATCTGCCGTGCCATCTTCAGCACAATGTCTAGAGTGGCTGCAGGCACAACTTTTGTCAAGGGCCCACAGCAGATAGTGTATGACATGGAGCTGCTCTCGGAGAGTCAGGAGAGGACCTGCACAGGGGGATGGAGTGTGAATGAGGGCAAGGTGTTGAGCAGCACAGCACTACCAGAGCTCTTGTATACTTTAATACCACTCCTGGAGCCAAACCATTTGCCCCTTTTATTCCAAAGAAACCACTAGTGCACAGAGGATGAGAGGAACTTCCTGTTGGCACCTTGTCTGTCAGTTTTGTGCACACAACTCAGCATTCAGTTGGGTGGCAGGTGTAAGGCTGTGGGCAAGAGCTATAGGGGCAGATGGTGATGGCTTGCTAGTCAAGGGCTGTAGCCAGCCTCATTTTGCACAGGTAATACATGGGTCATGGGTCAGGCAGAGCTCTCAGTGAAGTGACTCAGGAGCATCACAGACTTCTCCTTATCTGAACCCTCCAAGTGCCCATGTGCAAATATGTTGTTCTCCTTGGAGCTGTCTGAGCACACCTCTGTGAGCACACCCATGGGACTGGAGGAAGAGCTGGAGTACTAAGAAGATCTGCCCTCCTGGGGCATCCTGTTTACAAGCTGCTCCAACTCCATCCATCTCCACCAGCAACAGATCTGCAGCATTGCCACCACACCAACTCTGCACGGCCCAACGTGTCTGGTGGGGTACACTAGGGCCAGTCCACAGCTGGATAACAAGGTCAAGGCCAATAAGTTCAGCCCAAGGAGTCTGACTTCCCTTTTTCCAGCTCCAGTTGAGTCTTTATATATATTTTTTTGCCCTCATAATGAGGAATTCATATTTAGTAAGGCTCAAAAAATTCACCAAGGTGAGCTGCTTAAAGACAGGGTAATACTTGTGTGAGTTCAGATTCCTGAGCTAATCCAAAATTCTGTTTTGCTCCTGGGGCTGAGGGGCCTGAAGACCACAGGACATAAAAGAATTTCAGGTGGGGTGTCCTCCTGGGCCTGGTAGACCAGTACTGAGCGAGCACCTCTGGTGTGGGAGCAGTAAGGCAAGGTAAAGGGTGTACTGGATGAGGGCTGCAAGTGGTGCTTGGCTCAGCTCTGGGAGGATGGGATGCTGGCCACTCCACACAAAGCCCTTCAAGACACAGCCTATCATGGCACTTACTTTCAGAAGGGAAGGGTTGTGTCACTCACATCCTTTGTGGGTAAGGGAATGCATACCCATCAGAAGGATGGGATAGCTGTGAAATAAAAGTTCTCAAAGTAAAGTAATATATCAGAAATAAAGACAAAAGTCAAGAATGTTTTTAAAGTAGAGGCATGACTGATTGAGTCTACCAGAAGGATCTGGTGCTAACACAGAATCAGCCCCTATGTGTTTTATTTATAGCAATACAGATCAAAAGGACCAGTGAGTACAAGGTTTCACTGTGGGAGGAGTCTTTTATTGGTGCTTACTTTTGTCGGGTGTTGTGGAGAGCAGTGACAGAGAATGGGAGAACAGTGTCTGCCGCAGTCCGGCTGCAGCAAAATAACCGGGGGGTGACGAACAACTTGTGTAGATTGATACAGCAGGAGTGGGAGCTGTTTATTGTAGGACAACAGAGGTATTTATACATTCCACACAGCTTATCTTAATTAACATAAACTAGATACAGCAGTCAACCAATAAGGAATCTCCACACTTAATGTCTCGCTGGCGTTACTTCACAAACCACTTCCTCTGGCAAAATGCCAGGCGCCATCCTTATTTGTTTACAGACTCTAACAATGTTGCTCATCACCCCCGCACCCCACCCCCGGTTATTTTGCCCAGCCAGCTGGGCTGTGGCAAGTGTCTGAGATTAGGATGAGTCTGATGTCTTCATGGCTGTGGCATGCTCAGTGCCTGGGGAAGTTTCTGTACAAAGTAGAGGATGCCCAGTTGCTGTGGTAATGCCCTGTATCAGGTGGCTCTGTGCCACAGTCTTATCAGCTTCAACCTTGATCTCAGGCATACAATTCCTGGGAATAGGGAACTCTCTTGCTAGGCAAACATATGTTTCACCATCTTTCCTGAACCTACCTTCCTAATAGTAACTTTACAATATATACTATCTTGAGAGCTTCACAAAGCTCCTATCATTGCATATTGCAGCTGTAGAGCTCAACTGTGGAATACGCTGCATAATGTTGCTAAATCTATAACTTTCATGAACACAAAGAATATACTTGAAGAGTTTATATGTTTATTTTTGTGTGATATCAGGGATTGAACTTGAGGGCATTCAACCACTGAGCCACATCTCCAGCGCTATTTTGTATTTTATTTAGAGACAGGGTCTCACTGAGTTGTTTAGTGCCTTGCCTTTTTGTTGTTGTTGTTGTTTTGCTGAGGCTGTCTTTGAACTCATGATGCTCCTGCCTCAGCCTCCTGAGCCACTGGGATTACAGGTATCTGCCACCATTGCATATTTTTTATCTGATAATGAAATAAAAGTTTGCTGGTGTAATTCTTCAAACTTGATTCTCCATCAGAGATTAGAGCTGCTCAAACTAATGGATTTCACCTGGAAGTTCTTAACACTGGGCTTCCCAGCCTAAGGTCTCCAGCATTGATTAGTTCACACAATGCTCATAGATGGTTTCCTGCAGGTTTGCCAGGACTTGAAATTTGAAGCTATTCTTTCACTACATACACAAGTTGTCCCAGAGATATCCTGGTGTGTACCTTGTCCACACTTTTAAAGAGACATGGAATAATCTTCCCCACACCAAAATCAGAACATTTTCCAATGAACACAAGCCAAAGTTTCCCCCAACACCCAGAGAATAAAAATCCCAATGGCCACTCTGGCCACTAAAGCTCTGGGAGATCTGTTCTCTAATGACCCCTTTGCTTGGAAAACATTCTTTCTCTTGCTTGACACTAGGGTTTTTCCCTGTTGTTCAAGTTCTAATCCTTCTCTGACTGTCTTGTAGATAGAGGTCTGTTACTTTCCATGCCTGGCCCTTATTTGGTTCCTTCAAACCTATCATCTTAAGCTCTGGTGACATTTCCCCAACTAAATGAAGTGAACTAGGGAGGAGTAAAACCTTTGTTGTTCACCACTGTACACAAAAAAGATGACTTGGGGTCTAGCACATGGTAGGGTGCTTAATAAATATATATTGGTGAATGAAGCAAGCTCCATCACCAGAACAAAAAATGGCACCTGACCCATGGGCAGCTACTCCATAGCCTGCCAGGTGACTGAAGTTGCAACCCCACAAAGAATGAGTTGTATCCTATTCCCTGCTCAGGAAGTTTACTATTATAAAATTCACCCCAAGTTTCCCCTTGTTATCCTCTTACCTAATGGGCACACACTGTGTAGATCTTACCCCTAGTGAGATGGCATGGGAGCTATCTATCTCTGGCTCCATTCTGTACATATTCATAGAAGGCCAGCAAGGAAAATCAAGGCTGGTCCTGAAGAAGGGAGAGAAAATGAAAATGCAGGAGTGTGCAGGAGTGAGTGCTAAAGGACTTGGCCTTGTGCTCAGCATTAAGAGCCCACTCCATAGCAAAAGTGAAATGTTCAACTGCCAGGCCAGAGTGGCCCTGGGAGCCTCCCCAGCCCAACCTCATCTAGGTGCACTAGGGCAACTGGAGGCCCTAAAGAATGAGCCTTGAACAAAGTCAGCAGATGGACCACACTGCCAGACTATGGGGCCCAGGTTTTCCTACTTTTGAAAGGTCATGGAAACCTTCAATGAGGAGCTAACATGTGAACTTGAATGTGAAGGAAGAGTAATATTTTAACAGCATAGAAATACAGAGGAAAGTTAATGTATGGATACAACCCATATATACATCTCTATGTAATAGCAGCCACTTTCTAAGAGCTTGAAAACCAGATACATTGGTTGTGCAGGACTAATCACACACACCTGGGATAAGAAGCTGGTTTATTATCAGGATCTGACAAGTCTGTTCTGCAAAAAAAGAGTGACAGCAGCAGCAAGGGTGGAGACAAGCCCCAACTCCTCTTTGAGTGTAACATTTTATAGGCTAGAATCATGGCTGCACAGTAGGGATGGCTTTAATCTTGACTGATACAGTAAGCATCCATTGATCTTATAGAAAGCAAGTTTGCTTCTTGGAAAAAAAAGACAGGCAACCAGTTTTTTCCGTCTCTCAGAGGGAGAAGAGGGATGGCATGTCTGTTTTATCTTCTCAAGGAGAGAACAGGGAAACCAATATGTCCCCATCTCAGGGGCTGGCAAGTTGTCTCCTATATCTCAATGAGAGAACAGGAGAGACCAGCATATTTCCAAGCCGGTAGGTTTTATCTCAGGCTATATTATATTTCTTGTGAATAAAAACAATATTCATGAAGTAGAGATGAGGAAAAGAAAGATGGCTACTGGTCGTGTATTTATATCTGAGTATAGGAAAGTTAAGTGTGATTCATTCTACTCTCTTTCCTATTCCCATACTCCTTTCCTTCTCTTCATTCCCATTTGTCTAATACAATTCACATCTATACTTCCCCTTCCTATCCCCCTTTGTTATTGGTTAGTGTTCACATATCAGAGAGAACATTTGATGTTTGGTTTTTTTGGAACTGGCTTATTACACTTAGCATAATATTCTCCAGTTCCATCCGTTTACTAGCAAATGTCATAACTACATTCTCCTTTATACCTGAGTAATATATTGTGTATAAATAACACATTTTCTTTATCCATTAATCTGACGAAGTGTACATACAATTTTTTTTCTTCCATAGCTTTTGAATATTTTGAATTGAACTGCTACAAACATTGATGTGGCTATGTCACTATAATATACTGATTTTAAGTTCTTTTTCCTGGTCTCTTTTCAGCAATATTCCTGGGAACTAGGAATATTTCTGGAATATAATGTAAAATGGAAGGTCCTCAGGAAGCTGATGAGGAAGTTGCAACTTTGTACACAACAGAAATTTCTATTGTAATTTTAAAGAGAAATATAAAAGCCTCATTAGGCATAGTGTTTCAGGGTTTTATATTGGTAAAATCACCCAAGCTTAGGATCTTTTACTTTGATTTACAAATTCAAGAACTCAATTCTGTCCATGTTCAGAGGTAAAAATTAATCAGCATTTTAAAATATTCAATTATTCCTTTCACAGGTGGCTGATATATAAAAACAATACATCACAACCAGAACACTCATCACTTATCCAATGCATTCCATTCTTAATACATAGAAGGTGAAATGTCAAATTGGTAGCCAGAAGTTGAGTTGTTAATCTCAGAATCAGACCATAGGTGAATAGAAGGCAATGTCCTCCAAGTTACAGTGAGTCCAAAAGAAACTTCCCTGCTCATAGAAGAGAGCACCTCCTCTCAAGCAGATCCAGTGAACATTAATTGAATCCCCAATATTAACCAGCACTAGGGATACACATATGAATAAGAGATAGCCTCACAAGTGGTTCTTCATGTAGTGAGGACAGTTGGTTGACAGAACATTTCTCCCTTTGTGGGTAAGAAAACTTAGCTGATGGGAGAGTACATGACATCTGGGTTCTTTCCACCCTGCACAGGCCCCAAGCCTCATTTCTGTCTTTCCAGTGGAGCTTCATTTATTTTGTTGTCACAGAATTGGACTATTGTCAAAACATACTAATTCTGCATTTTAACCTTTGCATATTTCCTGGCTTAAGACTTATCAGCCCTAGTATAATGGTTTCCTTATCCAATGTGATATAAAATTCCTTGATTTAGAGAACTGTAAGGGCTGCTCTGAACTAGTAGAACTAATTATTAATTAGAAATGTGGAGAATAATTGTATCAATATTAGTTTTATGAACTTTCTTTTATGATTCAGTTTTTAGATTGATAATATCAAAACTATAACCTTATACTAGAATTATCCTTGACACTGATACAAGCAGACTCTTTTTCTTCAGATCTGGTGCTATGATTTACCTATATGTCCTCCCAAATGTCATGTGTAAGACAATAGAAGAAGGTTTAAATGTGAGACAATTGGGTTATAAAAGCCTTAGGCCAAGTAGTAAGTTAATCTCTAAGTGGTAATTGAAAGCAGTTAGGGTATGGCTGGAGAAAGAGAGTTCCCAGGAGACATGACTTTGAGGCATATATTTTGTCTTTATTGTGTAGAGTGTGTGTTCGTTCATTCTCTCTCTCTCTCTCTCTCTCTCTCTCTCTCTCTCTCTCTCTCCACACACACACACACACACACACTCATAATGTTGTGTCTTGAGCCACTCAGCTGCACCTCAGCCTCCTGCTGTGATGTTTTCCCTCATCTCAAACTCTGAGGAATGGATTCAGTTATCTGTGGACTGAGATCTCTGTGAGGCCCAAATACACTTTTTCTCCTCTAGAGCTGTTTTGTCAGGTCTCTTCGTCACACCAGAGAAAAGGCTGACTAAAACATCTAGAGATCAATATTGGGAAATGAACAGAGAGAAACATTCGTGTTCCTTTGTGTAGACACACACATGCTCAGTAGAGTAAGGGTATTATACAACAATAACATTCTTCTAAACCCAAACATAATCCTACCTTTAAAAAAAACCTGTATTTATTGTTCTTCTTCTTATTTAGTGTTCCATCTATATCCAAGCACAAACTTGAAAGTTATAGCCATGACCTAGAAACTATTTATTTATTTATTGGTTTATTGTACTAGGGACTGAATTCAGGAACACTTAACCACTGAGCCACACCCCCAACCTGTTTATATTATTATTTTTTTATTTAAAGTCAGGATATTTCTAAATTGCTTAGGGCCTCAATAAGTTGCTGAGGCTGAGTTTGAACTTGTGATACTCCTATCTCAGCTCCTCAAGATGCTGGGATTACAGTCATGCACCACCATAACCATCTTAATTGTATATTTATACCTGGTTTCATATGATACCTATTTTACTATGAGCAGTGTTGAAAATTAGTTTCATTTCCTTTTCCTTTTGTACACATATTTTATACTGGATGGCTGCCTGATTTACTAAACTGATTAAATAAAATTTAACTGCTGGGCCTGGTGGTGCATGTCTGCAACCCCAGCAGCTCAGGAGCATTATGAGTTCAAATTCAGACTCACAACATTAGTGAAGCCCGAAGTAACTAAGTGAGACCCTGATTCAATTTTTTTTAAAGGCCTGGGGACGTGGCTCTCTGGTTCAGTGCCACTGAGTTAAATCCCCAGTATCAAAAGTAAATAAATAGTTTCAACTGAGTCCTTATAAATTGCAAAGAATCTTGCTAGGTGCTGGAGACATGGGTGCTCAAGGAGCTTGCAATTTAACAGGATTCAGATCAAGAAGAAATTGTCAATAATCCAAGATAGGGAAGAGGAGAGGGAGGGAAAGGATGGAAGCAGGGGAATACCAATGATGATGGAATGTGATGGACATTATTATCCAAATACATGTATGAAGACACGAATTGGGTGTCAACATACTTTGTATACAGAGATATTAAAAATTGTGGTATATATGTTTAATAATAATTGTAATGCAAAAAAAAAACCCACAAAAACAAAGTACATGTATAAAGACATGAATTGGCATGAACACACTTTATATATAAAGATATGAAAAATTGTGTATATATGTGTAATAAGAATTGTAATGCATTCCGCTGTCATGTATTAAAAAAAATAAGACCAATAAAAAAGAAACTGCAAATAATTGTATGAATACATCTGACTGAAGGATGTGATTAAAGGAGGGATTCAGAAAAGAGAAATTGAACACTTAATATATCCTCATTTGATTATTTCTCATTAGAGTACATACTATTATCATGCCCATTTTGTAGATCAGTAAACGGAATCTCAAAGAGTAACTAACCTAATATCACAGTGCTGTCAAATGGCAGGATTAGTAATTCAAAACCAGATCTGATTCCAGAGTCCAAGTCATTAACCAAAGGGAATATTGAGGGTTTTTCTTCCTCAATAATTTTAAATCCACCCATTTTCTACCATTCTCCCATGGTACTTACATCTCCTTTGTGTTATAATTATATCAAGTTTCCAAGCCTTGCTAAAGATTGCTGTGTGCACAGCCCTTTAGTGAGCCCAGGGCTCCCAGCATAAATTCAGAGAACTTTGATAAACATGCATCCCTACAGCTTACACCTTATGACATCCAGTTTTTGCCTGGATCTGCCTTACATATTCTGTCTTATTGGTGCGATTGGCCATATACAGCTCCTACCAATCCCTCACTCTTAACTAGACACAATGAGCATACCTGGCATGCTTCTGCTTCTGCATTTCTTGGCTGTGAGCACTGAGCCTCTCACCTATGATTCAAAACCCTCCTCTGTGCTGATTCTCAGAAAGCATTTGTAACTGCTCTCATGGTACTGAATTTCCCCTTAGCAAGTCTTAGTACATGTTCCCCTAGACTATAAACTTGTGAGAACCAGAACTGTGTTAGTCTTATTTACCTTTTTTTTCACAGAGCTGCTATTTTAAGATAACTTCAAATAAATAGTTCTAAACAAATATGAATATTTATTATGTGAATTATTTAATAAGTGAATACAAATTAAGACCTCGATTCAAATCTCAGTTCTGCCACTTACCAGTCTTTTTAACCTCAGAAATGTCAATCTGTTGGGCATAGTGGCAGGTGCCTGTAATTTCAGTGACTTGGGAGTCTGAGGCAGGAGAATTGTATGTTCAAGGCTAACCTCAGCAACTTAATATGGCCCTAAACAGATGTGTCTCAGCATTTAGACACCCCTTGGTTCAATCCCTGATATGAAAAAAATAATGTCTCAACATGTTTGAACCACGTTTTTTGTAATCAGAATACAAATCATCATCATTGACATCATCATCATCATCATCATCATCATCATCATCATCATTGTCATCATCACAGTGGCCACACAGGGTTGTGAAACAACCAACTAAATGTATAACCATCCTGCTTTCTCTCTTTGAATTTTATGTAGCATTCTAAGAATAAAAGGCAGTGTTTTGGTTATGGGAATGGGAATCAGTAAATATATTATTGCACCACCAAGGACAGTGCTTTTTCTCTTCATGAGTGGAATCCATCTCTGTAGGATTGTCTCTGAAAACTTCATTTGCTTTTTTTCCCCCAAATTTGATCAAATTTCCACCACACAGTTTCCCAGTTCCTTTCCTATGAACATAATATTAAAGCCAGTAACCACAAACAGTGGGCCATGTCCCAAGGGTTTGCCATTGCTGACTATTTTCAGGGACAGGAAGAGTTCTGCTATTTGTAAAGGTGAAAGGCAAGGTCATTTATGAGAGAACAGGGAAATCTCACTAAGGGGAAGAGGAAGAAAAAATCAAAGCCAGGATCCATTGACATTCATATACCAACAGTATCACTCTGAAAAGACACTTGACAGGAATAAAGAAAGTTATAGTGCTTCACTAAAAAGGGTGATTTGAAGTTTCTGTCCTGGGGATATTTGAAGATGAAGCAAGATTGAACTCGGGGCACTCAACCTCCACCCACATCCCCTAAGCCATATTTTTATCTTATTTAGAGACTGTGTCTCACTGAGTTGCTTAGTGCCTCACTTTGCTGAGGCTGTCTTTGAGTTTGTGATCCTCCTGTTTCAGGCTACTGAGCTGATAGGATTACAGGTGTATGCCACCATTCCTGGCTTCCATCATAATTCCATTATGAACTATATATTGACATTTAGTGCCAAGCATAATTACTTGCACAGAGTTAGCACTGAATAATATTTGTGGAATAAATGATAGAGAAATACATATAATGTTGAAGAAATATTTGAATGTCTTTTTGGTACTTAATAGTAATATTTGAGGAATGTTATTAGATGATGGACAAAATTTGTGAGAAAGAAACAAATTAGGTACTCCAGATATAGCAAATCACTTCTGTAGATGTACCGTTAGGGATGAGAAGGAGTATGTTTGTGAAATCTTCTGTTCCCCAGCAGAAGGGAATTGAGGATTGCTGGAAGGAAAAATAAAAATAGAAAGCTGAGAATGCTGAAAGACATCAAACACTAGCCTGGGAATTGTGCCCAATTTACCAGACACTATAAATTTCCAGAGTGAAATAGGGTAATGCTTCATTCAGTAAAGCACCTCAATGAGACCCTGTCTCTAAATGAAATATAAAAAAAGGATTTCACCAAGAGTTCTCACATTCACTCTCCACACTCACATTGAACAAGATAAATTGAGAACTATTGAGTTCAAGAATCAAGCAAGGCAAGGACCTTGGCCATTTCTGACTCATTCCCAGGAATCTGCAGGACATTTTGTAGTAGCTGCAGTGTAGACAGGCACTGGATCTCCCTCTGGGCTGCACTCAGGGGCACTGTGGCACTTAGTCCATCTAAAAGGGGTGAACTTACCTCCTGGGAACACAACGAAGCAATTACCAGGGAAAAAATGAGCCAACTTCCTGCTAAAACCATGAAATCTGTAGGTAGTAGAAGAAATGACTAAGAGGTGTGAATCCTAGCCACATTTCTGAAAAGATCAGCAAATAACTCATTGTGTGGCTAAAGGCTTGTGCTCTCTCTCTTTTACCTGGGCATTTTTTTCTATCATTAAAATGAGATTATACACACCTCTTGGTATTAGATTTATTTGTAATCTACCATTCATCAGGAGAATAGCAGATAGACCTGTAGTTTAGTTCTGGTGATAACACTTAAGGGCTGTACATGTAGAAGGCAACTTATCTGATTGTTATATGAGTTTTAATTTCCTCATCTGTGAAATGAGGGATAAAAATACTAGAAATCTTGTTGAGAGCCACAGCCGAGTTGAAATGGCCCCTGGCATTTTGCCAGAAGTAATGGTTGAGAAGCGAGCCTTTAAGATGATGATAATTAAGTTAAACTGTGTCAATAGGGCGGCCCCCTGCTGCCTCGCCCGCTACTTTGGAGCTCTTTCAGGGATTCCAGGAAAGTTCGAGGTTGGTTGGTGAAGTTCCGGTGGGTGGGAAGTTCCGGTTGGTGTGGGGGGTGCTGGAGAGGAGATGCGTGGGTGGCGTTCGGGAGAGTTTCTGGGGAGTGTGCTTGGAGTGCTGTTGGAGTCCAGGCAATAAAGTTTCCTATTTGAACATACAAGCGCTAGTCAGCGGCCAGCATCCGGGAAAGCTGAAGGATACACCGCCACTCTCCTTCAGAGTGCGACATCAAAACAGGTCGGTGTCATTCAGCTCACCCCACAGACAGCGGGAATTCGCATAAAATCTCTCCTAGGCTTGCCGGGAGAGGGAGTATCAAGCTGAGCCTCCATACAGGCCAGGGGGAAACCAGAGACACCTGACCTCCAACTCCTCCTCCCAGTAGCAGCCAAAAGGAAACCTGGCTAGCCAGCGCTGGGGGAGGGGCAAGCAGAAAAAATCAAAGTGATAGAGTGCCAGGGATCCCAGCAGCCTGCAGCAGGGCCCGGAGAGCCAGGCCAACTGATTCGCGTGGCCTGCCCTGCGGCTACAGAAGGCGTGGCGCCTCAGTGAAGCCATTAATTGGCAAGCAGGGAGGTTAGGGAAGGCCATTAGGTGGAATCCCACCAGCCAAGCCCACACGGACCCTTGGGCCGAGCTCGGGTTCTCAGAAGGGGAAGGAAGCGGTACAGTCCCATCCCCCACAGCGGACACCCCGCCGAGGCAGTCAGCGGCCAGCATCCGGGAAAGCTGAAGGATACACCGCCACTCTCCTTCAGAGTGCGACATCAAAACAGGTCGGTGTCATTCAGCTCACCCCACAGACAGCGGGAATTCGCATAAAATCTCTCCTAGGCTTGCCGGGAGAGGGAGTATCAAGCTGAACCTCCATACAGTCTAGGGGGAATCCAGAGACACCTGACCTCCAACCCCTCCTCCCAGTAGCAGCCAAAAGGAAACCTGGCTAGCCAGCGCTGGGGGAGGGGCAAGCAGAAAAAATCAAAGTGATAGAGTGCCAGGGATCCCAGCAGCCTGCAGCAGGGCCCGGAGAGCCAGGCCAACTGATTCGCGTGGCCTGCCCTGTGGCTACAGAAGGCGTGGCGCCTCAGTGAAGCCATTAATTGGCAAGCAGGGAGGTTAGGGAAGGCCATTAGGTGGAATCCCACCAGCCAAGCCCACACGGACCCTTGGGCCGAGCACAGGTTCTCAGAAGGGGAAGGAAGCGGTACAGTCCCATCCCCCACAGCGGACACCCCGCCGAGACAGTCAGCGGCCAGCATCCGGGAAAGCTGAAGGATACACCGCCACTCTCCTTCAGAGTGCGACATCAAAACAGGTCGGTGTCATTCAGCTCACCCCACAGACAGCGGGAATTCACATAAAATCTCTCCTAGGCTTGCCGGGAGAGGGAGTATCAAGCTGAGCCTCCATACAGGCCAGGGGGAATCCAGAGACACCTGACCTCCAACCCCTCCTCCCAGTAGCAGCCAAAAGGAAACCTGGCTAGCCAGCGCTGGGGGAGGGGCAAGCAGAAAAAATCAAAGTGATAGAGTGCCAGGGATCCCAGCAGCCTGCAGCAGGGCCCGGAGAGCCAGGCCAACTGATTCGCGTGGCCTGCCCTGCGGCTACAGAAGGCGTGGCGCCTCAGTGAAGCCATTAATTGGCAAGCAGGGAGGGTAGGGAAGGCCATTAGGTGGAATCCCACCAGCCAAGCACACACGGACCCTTGGGCCGAGCACGGGTTCTCAGAAGGGGAAGGAAGCGGTACAGTCCCATCCCCCACAGCGGACACCCCGCCGAGGCAGTCAGCGGCCAGCATCCGGGAAAGCTGAAGGATACACCGCCACTCTCCTTCAGAGTGCGACATCAAAACAGGTCGGTGTCATTCAGCTCACCCCACAGACAGCGGGAATTCGCATAAAATCTCTCCTAGGCTTGCCGGGAGAGGGAGTATCAAGCTGAACCTCCATACAGTCTAGGGGGAATCCAGAGACACCTGACCTCCAACCCCTCCTCCCAGTAGCAGCCAAAAGGAAACCTGGCTAGCCAGCGCTGGGGGAGGGGCAAGCAGAAAAAATCAAAGTGATAGAGTGCCAGGGATCCCAGCAGCCTGCAGCAGGGCCCGGAGAGCCAGGCCAACTGATTCGCGTGGCCTGCCCTGTGGCTACAGAAGGCGTGGCGCCTCAGTGAAGCCATTAATTGGCAAGCAGGGAGGTTAGGGAAGGCCATTAGGTGGAATCCCACCAGCCAAGCCCACACGGACCCTTGGGCCAAGCACAGGTTCTCAGAAGGGGAAGGAAGCGGTACAGTCCCATCCCCCACAGCGGACACCCCGCCGAGACAGTCAGCGGCCAGCATCCGGGAAAGCTGAAGGATACACCGCCACTCTCCTTCAGAGTGCGACATCAAAACAGGTCGGTGTCATTCAGCTCACCCCACAGACAGCGGGAATTCGCATAAAATCTCTCCTAGGCTTGCCGGGAGAGGGAGTATCAAGCTGAACCTCCATACAGTCTAGGGGGAATCCAGAGACACCTGACCTCCAACCCCTCCTCCCAGTAGCAGCCAAAAGGAAACCTGGCTAGCCAGCGCTGGGGGAGGGGCAAGCAGAAAAAATCAAAGTGATAGAGTGCCAGGGATCCCAGCAGCCTGCAGCAGGGCCCGGAGAGCCAGGCCAACTGATTCGCGTGGCCTGCCCTGTGGCTACAGAAGGCGTGGCGCCTCAGTGAAGCCATTAATTGGCAAGCAGGGAGGTTAGGGAAGGCCATTAGGTGGAATCCCACCAGCCAAGCCCACACGGACCCTTGGGCCGAGCACAGGTTCTCAGAAGGGGAAGGAAGCGGTACAGTCCCATCCCCCACAGCGGACACCCCGCCGAGACAGTCAGCGGCCAGCATCCGGGAAAGCTGAAGGATACACCGCCACTCTCCTTCAGAGTGCGACATCAAAACAGGTCGGTGTCATTCAGCTCACCCCACAGACAGCGGGAATTCACATAAAATCTCTCCTAGGCTTGCCGGGAGAGGGAGTATCAAGCTGAGCCTCCATACAGGCCAGGGGGAATCCAGAGACACCTGACCTCCAACCCCTCCTCCCAGTAGCAGCCAAAAGGAAACCTGGCTAGCCAGCGCTGGGGGAGGGGCAAGCAGAAAAAATCAAAGTGATAGAGTGCCAGGGATCCCAGCAGCCTGCAGCAGGGCCCGGAGAGCCAGGCCAACTGATTCGCGTGGCCTGCCCTGCGGCTACAGAAGGCGTGGCGCCTCAGTGAAGCCATTAATTGGCAAGCAGGGAGGGTAGGGAAGGCCATTAGGTGGAATCCCACCAGCCAAGCACACACGGACCCTTGGGCCGAGCACGGGTTCTCAGAAGGGGAAGGAAGCGGTACAGTCCCATCCCCCACAGCGGACACCCCGCCGAGGCAGTCAGCGGCCAGCATCCGGGAAAGCTGAAGGATACACCGCCACTCTCCTTCAGAGTGCGACATCAAAACAGGTCGGTGTCATTCAGCTCACCCCACAGACAGCGGGAATTCGCATAAAATCTCTCCTAGGCTTGCCGGGAGAGGGAGTATCAAGCTGAACCTCCATACAGTCTAGGGGGAATCCAGAGACACCTGACCTCCAACCCCTCCTCCCAGTAGCAGCCAAAAGGAAACCTGGCTAGCCAGCGCTGGGGGAGGGGCAAGCAGAAAAAATCAAAGTGATAGAGTGCCAGGGATCCCAGCAGCCTGCAGCAGGGCCCGGAGAGCCAGGCCAACTGATTCGCGTGGCCTGCCCTGTGGCTACAGAAGGCGTGGCGCCTCAGTGAAGCCATTAATTGGCAAGCAGGGAGGTTAGGGAAGGCCATTAGGTGGAATCCCACCAGCCAAGCCCACACGGACCCTTGGGCCAAGCACAGGTTCTCAGAAGGGGAAGGAAGCGGTACAGTCCCATCCCCCACAGCGGACACCCCGCCGAGACAGTCAGCGGCCAGCATCCGGGAAAGCTGAAGGATACACCGCCACTCTCCTTCAGAGTGCGACATCAAAACAGGTCGGTGTCATTCAGCTCACCCCACAGACAGCGGGAATTCGCATAAAATCTCTCCTAGGCTTGCCGGGAGAGGGAGTATCAAGCTGAGACTCCATACAGGCCAGGGGGAATCCAGAGACACCTGACCTCCAACCCCTCCTCCCAGTAGCAGCCAAAAGGAAACCTGGCTAGCCAGCGCTGGGGGAGGGGCAAGCAGAAAAAATCAAAGTGATAGAGTGCCAGGGATCCCAGCAGCCTGCAGCAGGGCCCGGAGAGCCAGGCCAACTGATTCGCGTGGCCTGCCCTGTGGCTACAGAAGGCGTGGCGCCTCAGTGAAGCCATTAATTGGCAAGCAGGGAGGTTAGGGAAGGCCATTAGGTGGAATCCCACCAGCCAAGCCCACACGGACCCTTGGGCCGAGCACGGGTTCTCAGAAGGGGAAGGAAGCGGTACAGTCCCATCCCCCACAGCGGACACCCCGCCGAGACAGTCAGCGGCCAGCATCCGGGAAAGCTGAAGGATACACCGCCACTCTCCTTCAGAGTGCGACATCAAAACAGGTCGGTGTCATTCAGCTCACCCCACAGACAGCGGGAATTCGCATAAAATCTCTCCTAGGCTTGCCGGGAGAGGGAGTATCAAGCTGAGCCTCCATACAGGCCAGGGGGAAACCAGAGACACCTGACCTCCAACCCCTCCTCCCAGTAGCAGCCAAAAGGAAACCTGGCTAGCCAGCGCTGGGGGAGGGGCAAGCAGAAAAAATCAAAGTGATAGAGTGCCAGGGATCCCAGCAGCCTGCAGCAGGGCCCGGAGAGCCAGGCCAACTGATTCGCGTGGCCTGCCCTGTGGCTACAGAAGGCGTGGCGCCTCAGTGAAGCCATTAATTGGCAAGCAGGGAGGTTAGGGAAGGCCATTAGGTGGAATCCCACCAGCCAAGCCCACACGGACCCTTGGGCCGAGCACAGGTTCTCAGAAGGGGAAGGAAGCGGTACAGTCCCATCCCCCACAGCGGACACCCCGCCGAGACAGTCAGCGGCCAGCATCCGGGAAAGCTGAAGGATACACCGCCACTCTCCTTCAGAGTGCGACATCAAAACAGGTCGGTGTCATTCAGCTCACCCCACAGACAGCGGGAATTCGCATAAAATCTCTCCTAGGCTTGCCGGGAGAGGGAGTATCAAGCTGAGACTCCATACAGGCCAGGGGGAATCCAGAGACACCTGACCTCCAACCCCTCCTCCCAGTAGCAGCCAAAAGGAAACCTGGCTAGCCAGCGCTGGGGGAGGGGCAAGCAGAAAAAATCAAAGTGATAGAGTGCCAGGGATCCCAGCAGCCTGCAGCAGGGCCCGGAGAGCCAGGCCAACTGATTCGCGTGGCCTGCCCTGTGGCTACAGAAGGCGTGGCGCCTCAGTGAAGCCATTAATTGGCAAGCAGGGAGGTTAGGGAAGGCCATTAGGTGGAATCCCACCAGCCAAGCCCACACGGACCCTTGGGCCGAGCACGGGTTCTCAGAAGGGGAAGGAAGCGGTACAGTCCCATCCCCCACAGCGGACACCCCGCCGAGGCAGTCAGCGGCCAGCATCCGGGAAAGCTGAAGGATACACCGCCACTCTCCTTCAGAGTGCGACATCAAAACAGGTCGGTGTCATTCAGCTCACCCCACAGACAGCGGGAATTCGCATAAAATCTCTCCTAGGCTTGCCGGGAGAGGGAGTATCAAGCTGAGCCTCCATACAGGCCAGGGGGAAACCAGAGACACCTGACCTCCAACTCCTCCTCCCAGTAGCAGCCAAAAGGAAACCTGGCTAGCCAGCGCTGGGGGAGGGGCAAGCAGAAAAAATCAAAGTGATAGAGTGCCAGGGATCCCAGCAGCCTGCAGCAGGGCCCGGAGAGCCAGGCCAACTGATTCGCGTGGCCTGCCCTGCGGCTACAGAAGGCGTGGCGCCTCAGTGAAGCCATTAATTGGCAAGCAGGGAGGTTAGGGAAGGCCATTAGGTGGAATCCCACCAGCCAAGCCCACACGGACCCTTGGGCCGAGCTCGGGTTCTCAGAAGGGGAAGGAAGCGGTACAGTCCCATCCCCCACAGCGGACACCCCGCCGAGGCAGTCAGCGGCCAGCATCCGGGAAAGCTGAAGGATACACCGCCACTCTCCTTCAGAGTGCGACATCAAAACAGGTCGGTGTCATTCAGCTCACCCCACAGACAGCGGGAATTCGCATAAAATCTCTCCTAGGCTTGCCGGGAGAGGGAGTATCAAGCTGAACCTCCATACAGTCTAGGGGGAATCCAGAGACACCTGACCTCCAACCCCTCCTCCCAGTAGCAGCCAAAAGGAAACCTGGCTAGCCAGCGCTGGGGGAGGGGCAAGCAGAAAAAATCAAAGTGATAGAGTGCCAGGGATCCCAGCAGCCTGCAGCAGGGCCCGGAGAGCCAGGCCAACTGATTCGCGTGGCCTGCCCTGTGGCTACAGAAGGCGTGGCGCCTCAGTGAAGCCATTAATTGGCAAGCAGGGAGGTTAGGGAAGGCCATTAGGTGGAATCCCACCAGCCAAGCCCACACGGACCCTTGGGCCGAGCACAGGTTCTCAGAAGGGGAAGGAAGCGGTACAGTCCCATCCCCCACAGCGGACACCCCGCCGAGACAGTCAGCGGCCAGCATCCGGGAAAGCTGAAGGATACACCGCCACTCTCCTTCAGAGTGCGACATCAAAACAGGTCGGTGTCATTCAGCTCACCCCACAGACAGCGGGAATTCACATAAAATCTCTCCTAGGCTTGCCGGGAGAGGGAGTATCAAGCTGAGCCTCCATACAGGCCAGGGGGAATCCAGAGACACCTGACCTCCAACCCCTCCTCCCAGTAGCAGCCAAAAGGAAACCTGGCTAGCCAGCGCTGGGGGAGGGGCAAGCAGAAAAAATCAAAGTGATAGAGTGCCAGGGATCCCAGCAGCCTGCAGCAGGGCCCAGAGAGCCAGGCCAACTGATTCGCGTGGCCTGCCCTGCGGCTACAGAAGGCATGGCGCCTCAGTGAAGCCATTAATTGGCAAGCAGGGAGGGTAGGGAAGGCCATTAGGTGGAATCCCACCAGCCAAGCACACACGGACCCTTGGGCCGAGCACGGGTTCTCAGAAGGGGAAGGAAGCGGTACAGTCCCATCCCCCACAGCGGACACTCCACCGAGGCAGTCAGCGGCCAGCATCCGGGAAAGCTGAAGGATACACCGCCACTCTCCTTCAGAGTGCGACATCAAAACAGGTCGGTGTCATTCAGCTCACCCCACAGACAGCGGGAATTCGCATAAAATCTCTCCTAGGCTTGCCAGGAGAGGGAGTATCAAGCTGAGCCTCCATACAGGCCAGGGGGAAACCAGAGACACCTGACCTCCAACTCCTCCTCCCAGTAGCAGCCAAAAGGAAACCTGGCTAGCCAGCGCTGGGGGAGGGGCAAGCAGAAAAAATCAAAGTGATAGAGTGCCAGGGATCCCAGCAGCCTGCAGCAGGGCCCGGAGAGCCAGGCCAACTGATTCGCGTGGCCTGCCCTGCGGCTACAGAAGGCGTGGCGCCTCAGTGAAGCCATTAATTGGCAAGCAGGGAGGTTAGGGAAGGCCATTAGGTGGAATCCCACCAGCCAAGCCCACACGGACCCTTGGGCCGAGCTCGGGTTCTCAGAAGGGGAAGGAAGCGGTACAGTCCCATCCCCCACAGCGGACACCCCGCCGAGGCAGTCAGCGGCCAGCATCCGGGAAAGCTGAAGGATACACCGCCACTCTCCTTCAGAGTGCGACATCAAAACAGGTCGGTGTCATTCAGCTCACCCCACAGACAGCGGGAATTCGCATAAAATCTCTCCTAGGCTTGCCGGGAGAGGGAGTATCAAGCTGAGACTCCATACAGGCCAGGGGGAATCCAGAGACACCTGACCTCCAACCCCTCCTCCCAGTAGCAGCCAAAAGGAAACCTGGCTAGCCAGCGCTGGGGGAGGGGCAAGCAGAAAAAATCAAAGTGATAGAGTGCCAGGGATCCCAGCAGCCTGCAGCAGGGCCCGGAGAGCCAGGCCAACTGATTCGCGTGGCCTGCCCTGTGGCTACAGAAGGCGTGGCGCCTCAGTGAAGCCATTAATTGGCAAGCAGGGAGGTTAGGGAAGGCCATTAGGTGGAATCCCACCAGCCAAGCCCACACGGACCCTTGGGCCGAGCACGGGTTCTCAGAAGGGGAAGGAAGCGGTACAGTCCCATCCCCCACAGCGGACACCCCGCCGAGGCAGTCAGCGGCCAGCATCCGGGAAAGCTGAAGGATACACCGCCACTCTCCTTCAGAGTGCGACATCAAAACAGGTCGGTGTCATTCAGCTCACCCCACAGACAGCGGGAATTCGCATAAAATCTCTCCTAGGCTTGCCGGGAGAGGGAGTATCAAGCTGAGCCTCCATACAGGCCAGGGGGAAACCAGAGACACCTGACCTCCAACTCCTCCTCCCAGTAGCAGCCAAAAGGAAACCTGGCTAGCCAGCGCTGGGGGAGGGGCAAGCAGAAAAAATCAAAGTGATAGAGTGCCAGGGATCCCAGCAGCCTGCAGCAGGGCCCGGAGAGCCAGGCCAACTGATTCGCGTGGCCTGCCCTGCGGCTACAGAAGGCGTGGCGCCTCAGTGAAGCCATTAATTGGCAAGCAGGGAGGTTAGGGAAGGCCATTAGGTGGAATCCCACCAGCCAAGCCCACACGGACCCTTGGGCCGAGCTCGGGTTCTCAGAAGGGGAAGGAAGCGGTACAGTCCCATCCCCCACAGCGGACACCCCGCCGAGGCAGTCAGCGGCCAGCATCCGGGAAAGCTGAAGGATACACCGCCACTCTCCTTCAGAGTGCGACATCAAAACAGGTCGGTGTCATTCAGCTCACCCCACAGACAGCGGGAATTCGCATAAAATCTCTCCTAGGCTTGCCGGGAGAGGGAGTATCAAGCTGAACCTCCATACACTCTAGGGGGAATCCAGAGACACCTGACCTCCAACCCCTCCTCCCAGTAGCAGCCAAAAGGAAACCTGGCTAGCCAGCGCTGGGGGAGGGGCAAGCAGAAAAAATCAAAGTGATAGAGTGCCAGGGATCCCAGCAGCCTGCAGCAGGGCCCGGAGAGCCAGGCCAACTGATTCGCGTGGCCTGCCCTGTGGCTACAGAAGGCGTGGCGCCTCAGTGAAGCCATTAATTGGCAAGCAGGGAGGTTAGGGAAGGCCATTAGGTGGAATCCCACCAGCCAAGCCCACACGGACCCTTGGGCCGAGCACAGGTTCTCAGAAGGGGAAGGAAGCGGTACAGTCCCATCCCCCACAGCGGACACCCCGCCGAGACAGTCAGCGGCCAGCATCCGGGAAAGCTGAAGGATACACCGCCACTCTCCTTCAGAGTGCGACATCAAAACAGGTCGGTGTCATTCAGCTCACCCCACAGACAGCGGGAATTCACATAAAATCTCTCCTAGGCTTGCCGGGAGAGGGAGTATCAAGCTGAGCCTCCATACAGGCCAGGGGGAATCCAGAGACACCTGACCTCCAACCCCTCCTCCCAGTAGCAGCCAAAAGGAAACCTGGCTAGCCAGCGCTGGGGGAGGGGCAAGCAGAAAAAATCAAAGTGATAGAGTGCCAGGGATCCCAGCAGCCTGCAGCAGGGCCCGGAGAGCCAGGCCAACTGATTCGCGTGGCCTGCCCTGCGGCTACAGAAGGCGTGGCGCCTCAGTGAAGCCATTAATTGGCAAGCAGGGAGGGTAGGGAAGGCCATTAGGTGGAATCCCACCAGCCAAGCACACACGGACCCTTGGGCCGAGCACGGGTTCTCAGAAGGGGAAGGAAGCGGTACAGTCCCATCCCCCACAGCGGACACTCCACCGAGGCAGTCAGCGGCCAGCATCCGGGAAAGCTGAAGGATACACCGCCACTCTCCTTCAGAGTGCGACATCAAAACAGGTCGGTGTCATTCAGCTCACCCCACAGACAGCGGGAATTCGCATAAAATCTCTCCTAGGCTTGCCAGGAGAGGGAGTATCAAGCTGAGCCTCCATACAGGCCAGGGGGAAACCAGAGACACCTGACCTCCAACTCCTCCTCCCAGTAGCAGCCAAAAGGAAACCTGGCTAGCCAGCGCTGGGGGAGGGGCAAGCAGAAAAAATCAAAGTGATAGAGTGCCAGGGATCCCAGCAGCCTGCAGCAGGGCCCGGAGAGCCAGGCCAACTGATTCGCGTGGCCTGCCCTGCGGCTACAGAAGGCGTGGCGCCTCAGTGAAGCCATTAATTGGCAAGCAGGGAGGTTAGGGAAGGCCATTAGGTGGAATCCCACCAGCCAAGCCCACACGGACCCTTGGGCCGAGCTCGGGTTCTCAGAAGGGGAAGGAAGCGGTACAGTCCCATCCCCCACAGCGGACACCCCGCCGAGGCAGTCAGCGGCCAGCATCCGGGAAAGCTGAAGGATACACCGCCACTCTCCTTCAGAGTGCGACATCAAAACAGGTCGGTGTCATTCAGCTCACCCCACAGACAGCGGGAATTCGCATAAAATCTCTCCTAGGCTTGCCGGGAGAGGGAGTATCAAGCTGAACCTCCATACAGTCTAGGGGGAATCCAGAGACACCTGACCTCCAACCCCTCCTCCCAGTAGCAGCCAAAAGGAAACCTGGCTAGCCAGCGCTGGGGGAGGGGCAAGCAGAAAAAATCAAAGTGATAGAGTGCCAGGGATCCCAGCAGCCTGCAGCAGGGCCCGGAGAGCCAGGCCAACTGATTCGCGTGGCCTGCCCTGTGGCTACAGAAGGCGTGGCGCCTCAGTGAAGCCATTAATTGGCAAGCAGGGAGGTTAGGGAAGGCCATTAGGTGGAATCCCACCAGCCAAGCCCACACGGACCCTTGGGCCAAGCACAGGTTCTCAGAAGGGGAAGGAAGCGGTACAGTCCCATCCCCCACAGCGGACACCCCGCCGAGACAGTCAGCGGCCAGCATCCGGGAAAGCTGAAGGATACACCGCCACTCTCCTTCAGAGTGCGACATCAAAACAGGTCGGTGTCATTCAGCTCACCCCACAGACAGCGGGAATTCGCATAAAATCTCTCCTAGGCTTGCCGGGAGAGGGAGTATCAAGCTGAGACTCCATACAGGCCAGGGGGAATCCAGAGACACCTGACCTCCAACCCCTCCTCCCAGTAGCAGCCAAAAGGAAACCTGGCTAGCCAGCGCTGGGGGAGGGGCAAGCAGAAAAAATCAAAGTGATAGAGTGCCAGGGATCCCAGCAGCCTGCAGCAGGGCCCGGAGAGCCAGGCCAACTGATTCGCGTGGCCTGCCCTGTGGCTACAGAAGGCGTGGCGCCTCAGTGAAGCCATTAATTGGCAAGCAGGGAGGTTAGGGAAGGCCATTAGGTGGAATCCCACCAGCCAAGCCCACACGGACCCTTGGGCCGAGCACGGGTTCTCAGAAGGGGAAGGAAGCGGTACAGTCCCATCCCCCACAGCGGACACCCCGCCGAGGCAGTCAGCGGCCAGCATCCGGGAAAGCTGAAGGATACACCGCCACTCTCCTTCAGAGTGCGACATCAAAACAGGTCGGTGTCATTCAGCTCACCCCACAGACAGCGGGAATTCGCATAAAATCTCTCCTAGGCTTGCCGGGAGAGGGAGTATCAAGCTGAGCCTCCATACAGGCCAGGGGGAAACCAGAGACACCTGACCTCCAACCCCTCCTCCCAGTAGCAGCCAAAAGGAAACCTGGCTAGCCAGCGCTGGGGGAGGGGCAAGCAGAAAAAATCAAAGTGATAGAGTGCCAGGGATCCCAGCAGCCTGCAGCAGGGCCCGGAGAGCCAGGCCAACTGATTCGCGTGGCCTGCCCTGTGGCTACAGAAGGCGTGGCGCCTCAGTGAAGCCATTAATTGGCAAGCAGGGAGGTTAGGGAAGGCCATTAGGTGGAATCCCACCAGCCAAGCCCACACGGACCCTTGGGCCGAGCACGGGTTCTCAGAAGGGGAAGGAAGCGGTACAGTCCCATCCCCCACAGCGGACACTCCACCGAGGCAGTCAGCGGCCAGCATCCGGGAAAGCTGAAGGATACACCGCCACTCTCCTTCAGAGTGCGACATCAAAACAGGTCGGTGTCATTCAGCTCACCCCACAGACAGCGGGAATTCGCATAAAATCTCTCCTAGGCTTGCCAGGAGAGGGAGTATCAAGCTGAGCCTCCATACAGGCCAGGGGGAAACCAGAGACACCTGACCTCCAACTCCTCCTCCCAGTAGCAGCCAAAAGGAAACCTGGCTAGCCAGCGCTGGGGGAGGGGCAAGCAGAAAAAATCAAAGTGATAGAGTGCCAGGGATCCCAGCAGCCTGCAGCAGGGCCCGGAGAGCCAGGCCAACTGATTCGCGTGGCCTGCCCTGCGGCTACAGAAGGCGTGGCGCCTCAGTGAAGCCATTAATTGGCAAGCAGGGAGGTTAGGGAAGGCCATTAGGTGGAATCCCACCAGCCAAGCCCACACGGACCCTTGGGCCGAGCTCGGGTTCTCAGAAGGGGAAGGAAGCGGTACAGTCCCATCCCCCACAGCGGACACCCCGCCGAGGCAGTCAGCGGCCAGCATCCGGGAAAGCTGAAGGATACACCGCCACTCTCCTTCAGAGTGCGACATCAAAACAGGTCGGTGTCATTCAGCTCACCCCACAGACAGCGGGAATTCGCATAAAATCTCTCCTAGGCTTGCCGGGAGAGGGAGTATCAAGCTGAACCTCCATACAGTCTAGGGGGAATCCAGAGACACCTGACCTCCAACCCCTCCTCCCAGTAGCAGCCAAAAGGAAACCTGGCTAGCCAGCGCTGGGGGAGGGGCAAGCAGAAAAAATCAAAGTGATAGAGTGCCAGGGATCCCAGCAGCCTGCAGCAGGGCCCGGAGAGCCAGGCCAACTGATTCGCGTGGCCTGCCCTGTGGCTACAGAAGGCGTGGCGCCTCAGTGAAGCCATTAATTGGCAAGCAGGGAGGTTAGGGAAGGCCATTAGGTGGAATCCCACCAGCCAAGCCCACACGGACCCTTGGGCCGAGCACAGGTTCTCAGAAGGGGAAGGAAGCGGTACAGTCCCATCCCCCACAGCGGACACCCCGCCGAGACAGTCAGCGGCCAGCATCCGGGAAAGCTGAAGGATACACCGCCACTCTCCTTCAGAGTGCGACATCAAAACAGGTCGGTGTCATTCAGCTCACCCCACAGACAGCGGGAATTCACATAAAATCTCTCCTAGGCTTGCCGGGAGAGGGAGTATCAAGCTGAGCCTCCATACAGGCCAGGGGGAATCCAGAGACACCTGACCTCCAACCCCTCCTCCCAGTAGCAGCCAAAAGGAAACCTGGCTAGCCAGCGCTGGGGGAGGGGCAAGCAGAAAAAATCAAAGTGATAGAGTGCCAGGGATCCCAGCAGCCTGCAGCAGGGCCCAGAGAGCCAGGCCAACTGATTCGCGTGGCCTGCCCTGCGGCTACAGAAGGCGTGGCGCCTCAGTGAAGCCATTAATTGGCAAGCAGGGAGGGTAGGGAAGGCCATTAGGTGGAATCCCACCAGCCAAGCACACACGGACCCTTGGGCCGAGCACGGGTTCTCAGAAGGGGAAGGAAGCGGTACAGTCCCATCCCCCACAGCGGACACTCCACCGAGGCAGTCAGCGGCCAGCATCCGGGAAAGCTGAAGGATACACCGCCACTCTCCTTCAGAGTGCGACATCAAAACAGGTCGGTGTCATTCAGCTCACCCCACAGACAGCGGGAATTCGCATAAAATCTCTCCTAGGCTTGCCAGGAGAGGGAGTATCAAGCTGAGCCTCCATACAGGCCAGGGGGAAACCAGAGACACCTGACCTCCAACTCCTCCTCCCAGTAGCAGCCAAAAGGAAACCTGGCTAGCCAGCGCTGGGGGAGGGGCAAGCAGAAAAAATCAAAGTGATAGAGTGCCAGGGATCCCAGCAGCCTGCAGCAGGGCCCGGAGAGCCAGGCCAACTGATTCGCGTGGCCTGCCCTGCGGCTACAGAAGGCGTGGCGCCTCAGTGAAGCCATTAATTGGCAAGCAGGGAGGTTAGGGAAGGCCATTAGGTGGAATCCCACCAGCCAAGCCCACACGGACCCTTGGGCCGAGCTCGGGTTCTCAGAAGGGGAAGGAAGCGGTACAGTCCCATCCCCCACAGCGGACACCCCGCCGAGGCAGTCAGCGGCCAGCATCCGGGAAAGCTGAAGGATACACCGCCACTCTCCTTCAGAGTGCGACATCAAAACAGGTCGGTGTCATTCAGCTCACCCCACAGACAGCGGGAATTCGCATAAAATCTCTCCTAGGCTTGCCGGGAGAGGGAGTATCAAGCTGAACCTCCATACAGTCTAGGGGGAATCCAGAGACACCTGACCTCCAACCCCTCCTCCCAGTAGCAGCCAAAAGGAAACCTGGCTAGCCAGCGCTGGGGGAGGGGCAAGCAGAAAAAATCAAAGTGATAGAGTGCCAGGGATCCCAGCAGCCTGCAGCAGGGCCCGGAGAGCCAGGCCAACTGATTCGCGTGGCCTGCCCTGTGGCTACAGAAGGCGTGGCGCCTC
This sequence comes from Urocitellus parryii, assembly GCF_045843805.1. NCBI lineage: Eukaryota > Metazoa > Chordata > Mammalia > Rodentia > Sciuridae > Urocitellus > Urocitellus parryii. The sequence continues at coordinate 715,084 of NW_027554068.1, forward strand.
AGTGAAGCCATTAATTGGCAAGCAGGGAGGTTAGGGAAGGCCATTAGGTGGAATCCCACCAGCCAAGCCCACACGGACCCTTGGGCCAAGCACAGGTTCTCAGAAGGGGAAGGAAGCGGTACAGTCCCATCCCCCACAGCGGACACCCCGCCGAGACAGTCAGCGGCCAGCATCCGGGAAAGCTGAAGGATACACCGCCACTCTCCTTCAGAGTGCGACATCAAAACAGGTCGGTGTCATTCAGCTCACCCCACAGACAGCGGGAATTCGCATAAAATCTCTCCTAGGCTTGCCGGGAGAGGGAGTATCAAGCTGAGACTCCATACAGGCCAGGGGGAATCCAGAGACACCTGACCTCCAACCCCTCCTCCCAGTAGCAGCCAAAAGGAAACCTGGCTAGCCAGCGCTGGGGGAGGGGCAAGCAGAAAAAATCAAAGTGATAGAGTGCCAGGGATCCCAGCAGCCTGCAGCAGGGCCCGGAGAGCCAGGCCAACTGATTCGCGTGGCCTGCCCTGTGGCTACAGAAGGCGTGGCGCCTCAGTGAAGCCATTAATTGGCAAGCAGGGAGGTTAGGGAAGGCCATTAGGTGGAATCCCACCAGCCAAGCCCACACGGACCCTTGGGCCGAGCACGGGTTCTCAGAAGGGGAAGGAAGCGGTACAGTCCCATCCCCCACAGCGGACACCCCGCCGAGGCAGTCAGCGGCCAGCATCCGGGAAAGCTGAAGGATACACCGCCACTCTCCTTCAGAGTGCGACATCAAAACAGGTCGGTGTCATTCAGCTCACCCCACAGACAGCGGGAATTCGCATAAAATCTCTCCTAGGCTTGCCGGGAGAGGGAGTATCAAGCTGAGCCTCCATACAGGCCAGGGGGAAACCAGAGACACCTGACCTCCAACCCCTCCTCCCAGTAGCAGCCAAAAGGAAACCTGGCTAGCCAGCGCTGGGGGAGGGGCAAGCAGAAAAAATCAAAGTGATAGAGTGCCAGGGATCCCAGCAGCCTGCAGCAGGGCCCGGAGAGCCAGGCCAACTGATTCGCGTGGCCTGCCCTGTGGCTACAGAAGGCGTGGCGCCTCAGTGAAGCCATTAATTGGCAAGCAGGGAGGTTAGGGAAGGCCATTAGGTGGAATCCCACCAGCCAAGCCCACACGGACCCTTGGGCCGAGCACGGGTTCTCAGAAGGGGAAGGAAGCGGTACAGTCCCATCCCCCACAGCGGACACCCCGCCGAGGCAGTCAGCGGCCAGCATCCGGGAAAGCTGAAGGATACACCGCCACTCTCCTTCAGAGTGCGACATCAAAACAGGTCGGTGTCATTCAGCTCACCCCACAGACAGCGGGAATTCGCATAAAATCTCTCCTAGGCTTGCCGGGAGAGGGAGTATCAAGCTGAGCCTCCATACAGGCCAGGGGGAAACCAGAGACACCTGACCTCCAACTCCTCCTCCCAGTAGCAGCCAAAAGGAAACCTGGCTAGCCAGCGCTGGGGGAGGGGCAAGCAGAAAAAATCAAAGTGATAGAGTGCCAGGGATCCCAGCAGCCTGCAGCAGGGCCCGGAGAGCCAGGCCAACTGATTCGCGTGGCCTGCCCTGCGGCTACAGAAGGCGTGGCGCCTCAGTGAAGCCATTAATTGGCAAGCAGGGAGGTTAGGGAAGGCCATTAGGTGGAATCCCACCAGCCAAGCCCACACGGACCCTTGGGCCGAGCTCGGGTTCTCAGAAGGGGAAGGAAGCGGTACAGTCCCATCCCCCACAGCGGACACCCCGCCGAGGCAGTCAGCGGCCAGCATCCGGGAAAGCTGAAGGATACACCGCCACTCTCCTTCAGAGTGCGACATCAAAACAGGTCGGTGTCATTCAGCTCACCCCACAGACAGCGGGAATTCGCATAAAATCTCTCCTAGGCTTGCCGGGAGAGGGAGTATCAAGCTGAACCTCCATACAGTCTAGGGGGAATCCAGAGACACCTGACCTCCAACCCCTCCTCCCAGTAGCAGCCAAAAGGAAACCTGGCTAGCCAGCGCTGGGGGAGGGGCAAGCAGAAAAAATCAAAGTGATAGAGTGCCAGGGATCCCAGCAGCCTGCAGCAGGGCCCGGAGAGCCAGGCCAACTGATTCGCGTGGCCTGCCCTGTGGCTACAGAAGGCGTGGCGCCTCAGTGAAGCCATTAATTGGCAAGCAGGGAGGTTAGGGAAGGCCATTAGGTGGAATCCCACCAGCCAAGCCCACACGGACCCTTGGGCCGAGCACAGGTTCTCAGAAGGGGAAGGAAGCGGTACAGTCCCATCCCCCACAGCGGACACCCCGCCGAGACAGTCAGCGGCCAGCATCCGGGAAAGCTGAAGGATACACCGCCACTCTCCTTCAGAGTGCGACATCAAAACAGGTCGGTGTCATTCAGCTCACCCCACAGACAGCGGGAATTCACATAAAATCTCTCCTAGGCTTGCCGGGAGAGGGAGTATCAAGCTGAGCCTCCATACAGGCCAGGGGGAATCCAGAGACACCTGACCTCCAACCCCTCCTCCCAGTAGCAGCCAAAAGGAAACCTGGCTAGCCAGCGCTGGGGGAGGGGCAAGCAGAAAAAATCAAAGTGATAGAGTGCCAGGGATCCCAGCAGCCTGCAGCAGGGCCCGGAGAGCCAGGCCAACTGATTCGCGTGGCCTGCCCTGCGGCTACAGAAGGCGTGGCGCCTCAGTGAAGCCATTAATTGGCAAGCAGGGAGGGTAGGGAAGGCCATTAGGTGGAATCCCACCAGCCAAGCACACACGGACCCTTGGGCCGAGCACGGGTTCTCAGAAGGGGAAGGAAGCGGTACAGTCCCATCCCCCACAGCGGACACCCCGCCGAGGCAGTCAGCGGCCAGCATCCGGGAAAGCTGAAGGATACACCGCCACTCTCCTTCAGAGTGCGACATCAAAACAGGTCGGTGTCATTCAGCTCACCCCACAGACAGCGGGAATTCGCATAAAATCTCTCCTAGGTTTGCCGGGAGAGGGAGTATCAAGCTGAACCCCCATACAGTCTAGGGGGAATCCAGAGACACCTGACCTCCAACCCCTCCTCCCAGTAGCAGCCAAAAGGAAACCTGGCTAGCCAGCGCTGGGGGAGGGGCAAGCAGAAAAAATCAAAGTGATAGAGTGCCAGGGATCCCAGCAGCCTGCAGCAGGGCCCGGAGAGCCAGGCCAACTGATTCGCGTGGCCTGCCCTGTGGCTACAGAAGGCGTGGCGCCTCAGTGAAGCCATTAATTGGCAAGCAGGGAGGTTAGGGAAGGCCATTAGGTGGAATCCCACCAGCCAAGCCCACACGGACCCTTGGGCCAAGCACAGGTTCTCAGAAGGGGAAGGAAGCGGTACAGTCCCATCCCCCACAGCGGACACCCCGCCGAGACAGTCAGCGGCCAGCATCCGGGAAAGCTGAAGGATACACCGCCACTCTCCTTCAGAGTGCGACATCAAAACAGGTCGGTGTCATTCAGCTCACCCCACAGACAGCGGGAATTCGCATAAAATCTCTCCTAGGCTTGCCGGGAGAGGGAGTATCAAGCTGAGACTCCATACAGGCCAGGGGGAATCCAGAGACACCTGACCTCCAACCCCTCCTCCCAGTAGCAGCCAAAAGGAAACCTGGCTAGCCAGCGCTGGGGGAGGGGCAAGCAGAAAAAATCAAAGTGATAGAGTGCCAGGGATCCCAGCAGCCTGCAGCAGGGCCCGGAGAGCCAGGCCAACTGATTCGCGTGGCCTGCCCTGTGGCTACAGAAGGCGTGGCGCCTCAGTGAAGCCATTAATTGGCAAGCAGGGAGGTTAGGGAAGGCCATTAGGTGGAATCCCACCAGCCAAGCCCACACGGACCCTTGGGCCGAGCACGGGTTCTCAGAAGGGGAAGGAAGCGGTACAGTCCCATCCCCCACAGCGGACACCCCGCCGAGGCAGTCAGCGGCCAGCATCCGGGAAAGCTGAAGGATACACCGCCACTCTCCTTCAGAGTGCGACATCAAAACAGGTCGGTGTCATTCAGCTCACCCCACAGACAGCGGGAATTCGCATAAAATCTCTCCTAGGCTTGCCGGGAGAGGGAGTATCAAGCTGAGCCTCCATACAGGCCAGGGGGAAACCAGAGACACCTGACCTCCAACCCCTCCTCCCAGTAGCAGCCAAAAGGAAACCTGGCTAGCCAGCGCTGGGGGAGGGGCAAGCAGAAAAAATCAAAGTGATAGAGTGCCAGGGATCCCAGCAGCCTGCAGCAGGGCCCGGAGAGCCAGGCCAACTGATTCGCGTGGCCTGCCCTGTGGCTACAGAAGGCGTGGCGCCTCAGTGAAGCCATTAATTGGCAAGCAGGGAGGTTAGGGAAGGCCATTAGGTGGAATCCCACCAGCCAAGCCCACACGGACCCTTGGGCCGAGCACGGGTTCTCAGAAGGGGAAGGAAGCGGTACAGTCCCATCCCCCACAGCGGACACCCCGCCGAGGCAGTCAGCGGCCAGCATCCGGGAAAGCTGAAGGATACACCGCCACTCTCCTTCAGAGTGCGACATCAAAACAGGTCGGTGTCATTCAGCTCACCCCACAGACAGCGGGAATTCGCATAAAATCTCTCCTAGGCTTGCCGGGAGAGGGAGTATCAAGCTGAGCCTCCATACAGGCCAGGGGGAAACCAGAGACACCTGACCTCCAACTCCTCCTCCCAGTAGCAGCCAAAAGGAAACCTGGCTAGCCAGCGCTGGGGGAGGGGCAAGCAGAAAAAATCAAAGTGATAGAGTGCCAGGGATCCCAGCAGCCTGCAGCAGGGCCCGGAGAGCCAGGCCAACTGATTCGCGTGGCCTGCCCTGTGGCTACAGAAGGCGTGGCGCCTCAGTGAAGCCATTAATTGGCAAGCAGGGAGGTTAGGGAAGGCCATTAGGTGGAATCCCACCAGCCAAGCCCACACGGACCCTTGGGCCGAGCTCGGGTTCTCAGAAGGGGAAGGAAGCGGTACAGTCCCATCCCCCACAGCGGACACCCCGCCGAGGCAGTCAGCGGCCAGCATCCGGGAAAGCTGAAGGATACACCGCCACTCTCCTTCAGAGTGCGACATCAAAACAGGTCGGTGTCATTCAGCTCACCCCACAGACAGCGGGAATTCGCATAAAATCTCTCCTAGGCTTGCCGGGAGAGGGAGTATCAAGCTGAACCTCCATACAGTCTAGGGGGAATCCAGAGACACCTGACCTCCAACCCCTCCTCCCAGTAGCAGCCAAAAGGAAACCTGGCTAGCCAGCGCTGGGGGAGGGGCAAGCAGAAAAAATCAAAGTGATAGAGTGCCAGGGATCCCAGCAGCCTGCAGCAGGGCCCGGAGAGCCAGGCCAACTGATTCGCGTGGCCTGCCCTGTGGCTACAGAAGGCGTGGCGCCTCAGTGAAGCCATTAATTGGCAAGCAGGGAGGTTAGGGAAGGCCATTAGGTGGAATCCCACCAGCCAAGCCCACACGGACCCTTGGGCCGAGCACAGGTTCTCAGAAGGGGAAGGAAGCGGTACAGTCCCATCCCCCACAGCGGACACCCCGCCGAGACAGTCAGCGGCCAGCATCCGGGAAAGCTGAAGGATACACCGCCACTCTCCTTCAGAGTGCGACATCAAAACAGGTCGGTGTCATTCAGCTCACCCCACAGACAGCGGGAATTCACATAAAATCTCTCCTAGGCTTGCCGGGAGAGGGAGTATCAAGCTGAGCCTCCATACAGGCCAGGGGGAATCCAGAGACACCTGACCTCCAACCCCTCCTCCCAGTAGCAGCCAAAAGGAAACCTGGCTAGCCAGCGCTGGGGGAGGGGCAAGCAGAAAAAATCAAAGTGATAGAGTGCCAGGGATCCCAGCAGCCTGCAGCAGGGCCCGGAGAGCCAGGCCAACTGATTCGCGTGGCCTGCCCTGCGGCTACAGAAGGCGTGGCGCCTCAGTGAAGCCATTAATTGGCAAGCAGGGAGGGTAGGGAAGGCCATTAGGTGGAATCCCACCAGCCAAGCACACACGGACCCTTGGGCCGAGCACGGGTTCTCAGAAGGGGAAGGAAGCGGTACAGTCCCATCCCCCACAGCGGACACTCCACCGAGGCAGTCAGCGGCCAGCATCCGGGAAAGCTGAAGGATACACCGCCACTCTCCTTCAGAGTGCGACATCAAAACAGGTCGGTGTCATTCAGCTCACCCCACAGACAGCGGGAATTCGCATAAAATCTCTCCTAGGCTTGCCAGGAGAGGGAGTATCAAGCTGAGCCTCCATACAGGCCAGGGGGAAACCAGAGACACCTGACCTCCAACTCCTCCTCCCAGTAGCAGCCAAAAGGAAACCTGGCTAGCCAGCGCTGGGGGAGGGGCAAGCAGAAAAAATCAAAGTGATAGAGTGCCAGGGATCCCAGCAGCCTGCAGCAGGGCCCGGAGAGCCAGGCCAACTGATTCGCGTGGCCTGCCCTGCGGCTACAGAAGGCGTGGCGCCTCAGTGAAGCCATTAATTGGCAAGCAGGGAGGTTAGGGAAGGCCATTAGGTGGAATCCCACCAGCCAAGCCCACACGGACCCTTGGGCCGAGCTCGGGTTCTCAGAAGGGGAAGGAAGCGGTACAGTCCCATCCCCCACAGCGGACACCCCGCCGAGGCAGTCAGCGGCCAGCATCCGGGAAAGCTGAAGGATACACCGCCACTCTCCTTCAGAGTGCGACATCAAAACAGGTCGGTGTCATTCAGCTCACCCCACAGACAGCGGGAATTCGCATAAAATCTCTCCTAGGCTTGCCGGGAGAGGGAGTATCAAGCTGAACCTCCATACAGTCTAGGGGGAATCCAGAGACACCTGACCTCCAACCCCTCCTCCCAGTAGCAGCCAAAAGGAAACCTGGCTAGCCAGCGCTGGGGGAGGGGCAAGCAGAAAAAATCAAAGTGATAGAGTGCCAGGGATCCCAGCAGCCTGCAGCAGGGCCCGGAGAGCCAGGCCAACTGATTCGCGTGGCCTGCCCTGTGGCTACAGAAGGCGTGGCGCCTCAGTGAAGCCATTAATTGGCAAGCAGGGAGGTTAGGGAAGGCCATTAGGTGGAATCCCACCAGCCAAGCCCACACGGACCCTTGGGCCAAGCACAGGTTCTCAGAAGGGGAAGGAAGCGGTACAGTCCCATCCCCCACAGCGGACACCCCGCCGAGACAGTCAGCGGCCAGCATCCGGGAAAGCTGAAGGATACACCGCCACTCTCCTTCAGAGTGCGACATCAAAACAGGTCGGTGTCATTCAGCTCACCCCCCAGACAGCGGGAATTCGCATAAAATCTCTCCTAGGCTTGCCGGGAGAGGGAGTATCAAGCTGAGACTCCATACAGGCCAGGGGGAATCCAGAGACACCTGACCTCCAACCCCTCCTCCCAGTAGCAGCCAAAAGGAAACCTGGCTAGCCAGCGCTGGGGGAGGGGCAAGCAGAAAAAATCAAAGTGATAGAGTGCCAGGGATCCCAGCAGCCTGCAGCAGGGCCCGGAGAGCCAGGCCAACTGATTCGCGTGGCCTGCCCTGTGGCTACAGAAGGCGTGGCGCCTCAGTGAAGCCATTAATTGGCAAGCAGGGAGGTTAGGGAAGGCCATTAGGTGGAATCCCACCAGCCAAGCCCACACGGACCCTTGGGCCGAGCACGGGTTCTCAGAAGGGGAAGGAAGCGGTACAGTCCCATCCCCCACAGCGGACACCCCGCCGAGGCAGTCAGCGGCCAGCATCCGGGAAAGCTGAAGGATACACCGCCACTCTCCTTCAGAGTGCGACATCAAAACAGGTCGGTGTCATTCAGCTCACCCCACAGACAGCGGGAATTCGCATAAAATCTCTCCTAGGCTTGCCGGGAGAGGGAGTATCAAGCTGAGACTCCATACAGGCCAGGGGGAATCCAGAGACACCTGACCTCCAACCCCTCCTCCCAGTAGCAGCCAAAAGGAAACCTGGCTAGCCAGCGCTGGGGGAGGGGCAAGCAGAAAAAATCAAAGTGATAGAGTGCCAGGGATCCCAGCAGCCTGCAGCAGGGCCCGGAGAGCCAGGCCAACTGATTCGCGTGGCCTGCCCTGTGGCTACAGAAGGCGTGGCGCCTCAGTGAAGCCATTAATTGGCAAGCAGGGAGGTTAGGGAAGGCCATTAGGTGGAATCCCACCAGCCAAGCCCACACGGACCCTTGGGCCGAGCACGGGTTCTCAGAAGGGGAAGGAAGCGGTACAGTCCCATCCCCCACAGCGGACACCCCGCCGAGGCAGTCAGCGGCCAGCATCCGGGAAAGCTGAAGGATACACCGCCACTCTCCTTCAGAGTGCGACATCAAAACAGGTCGGTGTCATTCAGCTCACCCCACAGACAGCGGGAATTCGCATAAAATCTCTCCTAGGCTTGCCAGGAGAGGGAGTATCAAGCTGAGCCTCCATACAGGCCAGGGGGAAACCAGAGACACCTGACCTCCAACTCCTCCTCCCAGTAGCAGCCAAAAGGAAACCTGGCTAGCCAGCGCTGGGGGAGGGGCAAGCAGAAAAAATCAAAGTGATAGAGTGCCAGGGATCCCAGCAGCCTGCAGCAGGGCCCGGAGAGCCAGGCCAACTGATTCGCGTGGCCTGCCCTGCGGCTACAGAAGGCGTGGCGCCTCAGTGAAGCCATTAATTGGCAAGCAGGGAGGTTAGGGAAGGCCATTAGGTGGAATCCCACCAGCCAAGCCCACACGGACCCTTGGGCCGAGCTCGGGTTCTCAGAAGGGGAAGGAAGCGGTACAGTCCCATCCCCCACAGCGGACACCCCGCCGAGGCAGTCAGCGGCCAGCATCCGGGAAAGCTGAAGGATACACCGCCACTCTCCTTCAGAGTGCGACATCAAAACAGGTCGGTGTCATTCAGCTCACCCCACAGACAGCGGGAATTCGCATAAAATCTCTCCTAGGCTTGCCGGGAGAGGGAGTATCAAGCTGAACCTCCATACAGTCTAGGGGGAATCCAGAGACACCTGACCTCCAACCCCTCCTCCCAGTAGCAGCCAAAAGGAAACCTGGCTAGCCAGCGCTGGGGGAGGGGCAAGCAGAAAAAATCAAAGTGATAGAGTGCCAGGGATCCCAGCAGCCTGCAGCAGGGCCCGGAGAGCCAGGCCAACTGATTCGCGTGGCCTGCCCTGTGGCTACAGAAGGCGTGGCGCCTCAGTGAAGCCATTAATTGGCAAGCAGGGAGGTTAGGGAAGGCCATTAGGTGGAATCCCACCAGCCAAGCCCACACGGACCCTTGGGCCGAGCACAGGTTCTCAGAAGGGGAAGGAAGCGGTACAGTCCCATCCCCCACAGCGGACACCCCGCCGAGACAGTCAGCGGCCAGCATCCGGGAAAGCTGAAGGATACACCGCCACTCTCCTTCAGAGTGCGACATCAAAACAGGTCGGTGTCATTCAGCTCACCCCACAGACAGCGGGAATTCGCATAAAATCTCTCCTAGGCTTGCCGGGAGAGGGAGTATCAAGCTGAGCCTCCATACAGGCCAGGGGGAATCCAGAGACACCTGACCTCCAACCCCTCCTCCCAGTAGCAGCCAAAAGGAAACCTGGCTAGCCAGCGCTGGGGGAGGGGCAAGCAGAAAAAATCAAAGTGATAGAGTGCCAGGGATCCCAGCAGCCTGCAGCAGGGCCCGGAGAGCCAGGCCAACTGATTCGCGTGGCCTGCCCTGCGGCTACAGAAGGCGTGGCGCCTCAGTGAAGCCATTAATTGGCAAGCAGGGAGGGTAGGGAAGGCCATTAGGTGGAATCCCACCAGCCAAGCACACACGGACCCTTGGGCCGAGCACGGGTTCTCAGAAGGGGAAGGAAGCGGTACAGTCCCATCCCCCACAGCGGACACTCCACCGAGGCAGTCAGCGGCCAGCATCCGGGAAAGCTGAAGGATACACCGCCACTCTCCTTCAGAGTGCAACATCAAAACAGCGGACACTCCATCCAGGCAGTCAGTGGACACCATCCGGGAAAGCTGAAGAATACACCACCACTCTCCAACAGCTTGCAACATCAAAACAGCCAGCAGCAGGACCCCGGAGATCCAGGCCAACTGATTCGCGCGGCCTGCCCTGCAGCTACAGAAGGCGTGGCGCCTCAGAGAAGCCATTAATTAGCAAGCAGGGAGGTTAGGGACTGCCATTAGGTGGAATCCCGCCAGCCAAGCCCACCGCCCACGCCCGGAACAGGCCCAGCGATCTGCCAGCATTGTAGTCACGATACCCCAATTGGAATAGGGACAGAGCAGAGCCGCCTTCCACTCCCGGAACAGGCCCAGAGAGCCGCCAGCGTGGTAGACACGTCACCCCAATTGGAGTAGGGGCACAGCCGCTGCCCGCACCTGCAAGGGAGACTTTTCAAGTATACAAGAGCAACATAAATAAATAGGGGGTAAATTTCAAAACACAACAGTTGCACCAAGCAGAAAGAAACGCGAGCAGTATGAAAAGACAAGGAAAGAAAGGTCCACAAGCAATGCAGGTCAACTCAACTTTAGAAGAGGTAATAGCTGCAACAGATGGAATATCAGATAAAGAGTTCAGGATATATATGCTTCAGATGATCTGGAGTCTCAAGGAAGACATGAGACAGCAAAATCAGACAATGAAAGATCACATTGACAAACAAATCCAGGAAGTAAAAGATCAATTTCACAGGGAGATAGAGGTAATAAAAAACAAACAAATTGAAATTCTAGAAATGCAGGAAACAATAAACCAACTTAAAAACTCAATTGAGAATACTACCAGCAGAGTAGATCACTTAGAAGAGAGAACATCAGACAATGAAGACAAAGTATTTCAACTGGAAAAGAACATAGACAGCTCAGCAAGTCTGCTAAGAAACCATGAGCAGAACATCCAAGAATTATGGGACAATATCAAAAGACCAAATTTAAGAGTCATTGGGATACAGGAAGGCACAGAGCTCCATTCCAAAGGAATAAACAGTCTATTCAGTGAAATAATACGAGAAAACTTCCCAGAATTGAAGATTGAGACAGAATCCCAAATCCTAGAAGCCTACAGGACGCCGAATGTGCAAAATCATAAGAGATCCACACCTAGACACATTATAATGAAGATGTCCAACATACAGAATAAGGAGAGAATTTTAAAAGCTGCAAGAGAAAGAAAGCAGATTACATTTAGGGGTAAACCAATCAGGATAACAGCTGATCTCTCAACACAGACTCTGAAAGCTAGAAGATCCTGGAATAACATATTTCAAACACTGAAAGACAATGGGCTCCAACCAAGAATCGTGTATCCAGCGAAATTAAGCTTCAGGTTAGAAGATGAAATTAAAACCTTCCACAATAAACAAAAGTTAAAAGAATTCGCAGCTAGAAAACCATCTCTTCAAAAAATCCTTGGCAAAACATTACAGGAAGAGGAAATGGAAAACAACATTGAAAACCAACAATGGGAGGTAGGACAGTAAAGGGGGGAAAGTAGTCAAAGAGGATAACAAATCAGGTTTAGTAACATCAATAAACAAATATGGATAGAAGAACAAACCATATCTCAATAATAACCCTAAATGTTAATGGCTTAAACTCACCAATTAAGAGACATAGGCTAGTAGAATGGATCAAAAAACAAGACCCAACAATATGCTGTCTACAGGAGACGCATTTGATAGGAAAAGATATACATAGACTGAAGGTGAAAGGTTGGGAAAAATCATATCACTCATATGGACCGCGGAAACAAGCAGGAGTGTCCATACTCATATCTAATAAAATAGATTTCAAGCCAAAGCTAATCAAAAGGGATATAGAAGGACACTTCATACTGCTCAAGGGAACCATACACCAACAAGACATAACAATCATAAATATATATGCCCCAAATAATGGTGCAGCTGTATTCATCAAGCAAACTCTTCTCAAGTTCAAGAGTCTAATAGACCAACATACAATAATCATGGGAGACTTCAACACACCTCTCTCACCACTGGACAGATCTTCCAAACAAAAGTTAAATAAGGAAACTATAGAACTCAATAACACAATTAACAACCTAGACTTAATTGACATATACAGACTATACCACCCAACATCAAGTAGCTACACTTTTTTCTCAGCAGCACATGGAACCTTCTCAAAAATAGACCATATACTATGTCACAGGGCAACTCTTAGACAATACAAAGGGGTAGAGATAATACCATGCATCTTATCTGATCATAATGGAATGAAACTGAAAATCAATGATAAAAGAAGAAAGGAAAAAGCAAGCATCACCTGGAGAATGAACAATAGGTTGCTGAGTGATCAATGGGTTTTAGAAGACATCAAGGAGGAAATTAAAAAATTCCTAGAGTTAAATGAAAACACAGACACAACATATCGGAATCTATGGGACACATTGAAAGCAGTTCTAAGAGGAAAATTCATTGCTTGGAGTTCATTCCTCAAAAAAAGAAAAAACCAACAAATAAATGATCTCATACTTCATCTCAAAATCCTAGAAAAAGAAGAGCAAAACAACAGCAAAAGAAGTAGAAGGCAAGAAATAATTAAAATCAGAGCTGAAATTAATGAAATTGAAACAAAAGAAACAATTGAAAAAATTGACAAAACTAAAAGCTGGTTCTTTGAAAAAATAAATAAAATTGACAGACCCTTAGCCATGCTAACGAAGAGAAGAAGAGAGAGAACCCAAATTACTAGCATACGGGATGAAAAAGACAATATCACAACAGACACTTCAGAAATACAGAAGATAATCAGAAATTACTTTGAATCCTTATACTCCAATAAAATAGAAGATAGTGAAGGCATAGATAAATTCCTTGAGTCCTATGATCTGCCCAGATTGAGCCAGGAGGATATAGACAACCTAAACAGACCAATAACAATAGAGGAAATAGAAGAAACCATCAAAAGACTACCAACTAAGAAAAGCCCAGGACCGGATGGGTATACAGCAGAGTTTTACAAAACCTTTAAAGAGGAACTAACACCAATACTTTTCAAGCTATTTCAGGAAATAGAAAAAGAGGGAGAACTTCCAAATTCATTCTACGAGGCCAACATCACCCTGATTCCGAAACCAGACAAAGACACATCAAAGAAGGAAAACTACAGACCAATATCTCTAATGAACCTTGACGCAAAAATCCTCAATAAGATTCTGGCGAATCGGATTCAAATACATATCAAAAAAATTATACATCATGATCAAGTAGGATTCATCCCTGGGATGCAAGGCTGGTTTAATATACGGAAATCAATAAATGTTATTCACCACATCAATAGACTTAAAAATAAGAACCATATGATCATCTCAATAGATGCAGAAAAAGCATTTGACAAAGTTCAGCATCCCTTTATGTTCAAAACGCTAGAAAAATTAGGGATAACAGGATCATACCTCAACATTGTAAAAGCAATCTATGATAAGCCACAGGCCAGCATCATTCTGAATGGAGAAAAATTGAAGGCATTCCCTCTAAGATCTGGTACAAGACAGGGATGCCCTCTCTCACCACTTCTGTTCAACATAGTCCTCGAAACACTGGCCAGAGCAATTAGACAGTCAAAAGAAATTAAAGGCATAAAAATAGGAAAAGAAGAACTTAAATTATCACTATTTGCAGATGATATGATTCTATACCTAGCAGACCCAAAAGGGTCTACAAAGAAGCTATTAGAGCTAATAAATGAATTCAGCAAAGTGGCAGGATATAAGATCAACACGCATAAATCAAAGGCGTTCCTGTATATGAGCGACAAATCCTCTGAAACGGAAATGAGGACAACTACTCCATTCACAATATCCCCCCAAAAAATAAAATACTTGGGAATCAACCTAACAAAAGAGGTGAAAGATTTATACAATGAAAATTACAGAACCCTAAAGAAAGACATAGAAGAAGACCTTAGAAGATGGAAAAACATACCCTGCTCATGGATAGGCAGAACTAACATCATCAAAATGGCGATATTACCAAAAGTTCTCTATAAGTTCAATGCAATGCCAATCAAAATCCCAACAGCATATCTTGTAGAAATAGATAAAAGAATCATGAAATTCATATGGAATAATAAAAGACCCAGAATAGCAAAAACAATACTAAGCAGGAAGTGTGAATCAGGCGGTATAGCGATACCAGACTTCAAACTATACTACAGAGCAATAGTAACAAAAACAGCATGGTACTGGTACCAAAACAGGCGGGTGGACCAATGGTACAGAATAGAGGACACAGCAACCAATCCACAAAACTACAACTATCTTATTTTTGATAAAGGGGCTAAAAGCATGCAATGGAGGAAGGATAGCATCTTCAACAAATGGTGCTGGGAAAATTGGAAATCCATTTGCACCAAAATGAATCTGAATCCCTATCTCTCGCCTTGCACAAAAGTTAACTCAAAATGGATCAAGGAGCTTGATATTAAATCTGAGACACGGCATCTGATAGAAGAAAAAGTTGGTTATGATCTACACGCTGTGGGATCGGGCTCCAAATTCCTCAATAGGACACCCATAGCGCTAGAGTTAACAAATAGAATCAACAAATGGGACTTACTCAAACTAAAAAGTTTTTTCTCAGCAAAAGAAACAATAAGAGAGATAAATAGGGAGCCTACATCCTGGGAACAAATCTTTACTCCACACACTTCAGATAGAGCCCTAATAACCAGAATATACAAAGAACTCAAAAAATTAGACAATAAGATAACAAATAACCCAATCAATAAATGGGCCAAGGACCTGAACAGACACTTCTCAGAGGAGGACATACAATCAATCAACAAGTACATGAAAAAATGCTCACCATCGCTAGCAGTCAGAGAAATGCAAATCAAAACTACCCTAAGATACCATCTCACTCCAGTAAGACTGGCAGCCTTTAGGAAGTCAAACAACAATAAGTGCTGGAGAGGATGCGGGGAAAAGGGCACTCTTGTTCATTGCTGGTGGGACTGCAAATTGGTGCAGCCAATTTGGAAAGCAGTATGGAGATTTCTTGGAAAGCTGGGAATGGAACCACCATTCGACCCAGCTATTCCCCTTCTCGGTCTATTCCCTAAAGCCCTAACAAGAGCATGCTACAGGGACACTGCTACATCGATGTTCATAGCAGCTCAATTCACGATAGCAAGACTGTGGAACCAGCCTAGATGCCCTTCAATAGATGAATGGATAAAAAAAATGTGGCATTTATACACTATGGAGTATTACTCTGCATTAAAAAATGACAAAATTATAGAATTTGGAGGGAAATGGATGGCATTAGAGCAGATTATGCTAAGTGAAGCTAGTCAATCTTTAAAAAACAAATACCAAATGACTCCTTTGATATAAGTGGTGTAAACAAGGACAGGGTAGGGACGAAGAGCTTGAGAAGAATATTTACAGTAAACAGGGATGAGAGGTGGGAGGGAAAGGGAGTGAGAAGGGAAATTGCATGGAAATGGAAGGCGATCCTCAGGGTTATACAAAATGTCATATAAGAGGTAAGGAGGGGTAAGTCAAGAGAATACAAATGGAAGACATGATTTACAGTAGAAGGGGTAGAGAGAGAAAAGGGGAGGGGAGGGGAGGGGAGGGGAGGGGGGATAGTAAACAATAGGACAGACAGCAGAATACATCAGACACTAGAAAGGCAATATGTCAATCAATGGAAGGGTAACTGATGTGATACAGCAATTTGTATACGGGGTAAAAGCGGGAGTTCATAATCCACTTGAATCAAACCGGGTAATATGATGTATTAAGAACTATGTAATGTTATGAACGACCAATAAAAAAAAAAAAAAAAAAAAAAAAACTATTATTTTCACATTAAAAAAAAAAAAAAAAAAAAAAAAAGAACATACAAGTGCTTTGTGGCATCTCGGTGATTTGTGCCCAGCCAGACTGCAGCAAAATCTAGAGTTATCACATGGGTTAAATGAAAGTGTAAGTAAACAATTTAGCACAGTGCCTGTGATGCAGTTAAGACTATGGTAGTTTTGATACTCATACACAAGAGTTTTAAAGGGTTTGTCTCTAATTCTTTGTGACTTCTGGATGTAAGAGGGTTTTACACACTAGGCACAGACATGCAGGACCAAAGTTCTGAATTACTCATGAAAACAAGTTCTTCTCAGGTAGATCTCTTTTCTATGGAGGCTCCTACCTAAGCCTCTTTGCCAATGCATCATGAATCAGTGACTCCATTGTGCTCCCCAAGGGCATCCTTCTACTTGAGGATTCATCATTTCATAGTTGCTAAATCAGTGCCACACCATTCCCTTTTCAGTGAAGAAAAGTTCCTGGCTAACTTACTAAACCTAAGGCACACAAATTGTCAGACACATCATGGAGGGATTTATAATTTTACCTGCATAATAACAAAGAGTTTAATTATTTCTGCATACCTACAAGAAATTTTATCTATAATAGTTTAATTATGTATCTTTCTTCATGCTAGACTCTAACTTCCTAAAGGGAAGGGGCCATATCCTGTTCAGGTCTGAAGGACTTGCTCATGGAAGGCATGATAGTTGAAAAGAGGAAAGAAATAATGACTTCAGAAGAGCTGAGTGACAACCTGTGAGACTGCATGTTTTCAAATATGTTCAACTTTTGTCTCCAAGCTACTGATGAAGCATAAAGAACTAAAGGCCTTTCCAGCTTAATTACAGCAGCTGAAGGCAAACTGCATGAAAATGCATGACCACTAAGTGGCTCCAAAGGGCAGCAGAAACAAAGGCCCTAAGTTTACTTTTTAGGAAACAATAATAACATTTTATTTCTCCAAATGTTAGAAGATTCAAGAGTGAAAGAATTATGATGTTGGGGAAGATTCTTAGGACGAGGGTCCTGAGAATGAACTACCACTTAATCAAATAGAGTGATAAATAAGAATGCAATTTAAAATCAACTAGAAAGAGGTCCCTAAACAGTTCCTGCTTGGCCTACAAAGTTCAATAACTTCATTATTCTACAACTACAGAGCAACATTCATTTCTATACAGCAAACCCCAAAAAGAGCTAAAAGGGAACAAATGGAAAGAGAAAGGAATGCTCATAGCACCTACCTAGACAGAACTCAATTTCATCCCTAAATTTACAGATTCACACACATGTGTATATGAGCTCTAGAGTCAGAAGTGGGGGAAAACAGGTACACCTACTGAGAAGGGATTATGTCTCTGAGGAGTTAAGAAACATCAATACTGGGTGTGATCCATGCTATGGGAAGAGCACATAAAATTCATGGAAAATTGAGGAAGAAGACTCACCTCCAGCAGAGGGCATTCCAGTGGAGCAAAAGAAATGGGGAAAGCTATAGACCAATTTTTTATGCAACTTCAGGCATTTACAGACCCCTTGAAGGTGTATTTTAAGTCTTTCCTAGTGCTCCTAGCTTGGAGTAAAATGCCCAACCTAATCCATCTCACTTGCTTTGTTTTACCAGATGGAAAACAAAACCTAGGAGAGGGAAATATTCCAACTCAGGACACTCCCAACCAGGCCTCTCCAATCCTTGTCCCAGTACTTTTCCCATGAAGCTACAACTATCTATATACTTTAGTTTCACTTCTCCACATCACAAAGTCAATGACATCAGAATACCACTTCAAGTCCAGGAACTAGAAACTCAGCAGTGGTTGTTGTGGGGCTTCATCACCAGAAAAGCCACATGCAGAATATTTTAGGCTTAATGTAGTTCTTCCCATCACTAGTCCTGTCCTTAAGTTCCCTTAAGCTTCCCTCTTGAAACAACCTTCCTCTAAGCCTCCCTGGCTCATGGACCTTCAGTGAGACCACTTGCCTAAAGAACACACTTTCCAGCAGGCATTCAGGACCTTTCATGATGTGGTCCCAGTATGTTTTTAGGTCTCATTTTCCTTACTCCCCACCAGCAACTTACCACACACTCTACTTTTGTTCATGCCCATTATTGAATATGACTTCTGTCTTCATTCAGGAATGTCCCTTTCTCATACAATGGCCCAGGAGACTGGACATAGCTCCTGTGAAGGGCTGCTTCTAACCTCCTCCTTTTCACTCTAAACTTCCTAGTGTTTCCTATTCCTCTGATTGTCTCCTGGGAAGGAAGCTAGGAGTCTGGATCAGAGTTTGGCCACTTGATCAGCCCCAAAGGATTGGTATATAAATATTAGTCTCAGCTACTCATAAAATTCAAAATTGGATAAAGCTCTGAATAATAATTGCACAGAATTGTGTAACAAAACAATCACAATGTGCTTCAAAATAAGATGTTATTCTTATGCAGCCAATAATAATCTGTTATTATCATTATACAGAGAAATTTCATAAATCATGATTATCACAATCACCATCCTAATTGTGAAGAATACACTGTGTTGCTATTTACTATTATCCCAAGTCATATCCAGAGAACTTACCTATTTCACTTTTCACAGTGATCTTTGGATGCAGGCTTTAATAATATATGCCCTTTTTGAGCATTCACTAAAGAATTGGTTGTACAAAAAGATTAGGATCTGAAGAAATGGAGGTGGGATTCATGGTGTAAGACATTCTACTGGCAAAGTACACAGAGCACTCCATCACCAAAATAGAAATGCACAGATTACTCACTTGCAATGGCCCTCAGGACATATATTCATACCTATATTGTTTCTCCAAATGAAGAGTCTGAAAAAGAAATTTTCCTTGAGATTTCTATTTGTTGAGTGGAAAAACTACTACTCTTCAGAGATTGTTCACAGATGCTTAAATAAATAAATAGAAGCTTTTAACATTTATATGCCTGATCTGTACATTTCTATGTAATAATCTTTCTACTTGATCCAGCATCTGGCTCTGTGTTAGCTTCAAACTTTGGAAATATCATAATTATTTTTTACTCAAGAGTTTAGTAATCTTGACTGTTAAAATTTGGATAAGTGCTCCCAAAAGTTCTATATAATACAAAAGCTTGGTCCAAGGGTGGTAGAGGGAATTGTAACAAATATTCAGGAGATGAGGTCTAGTAAAAAGTCCTGAGGTGTTTGGAAGCATGGTTTGAAAAATAGATGGGGAAATACCAATCTACTCCTCCATCATCATCATCATCATCATCATCATCCTCATCTCCTCCTCCACCTTTCCCTCCTCCCTCCCCTCTATATTCTCCTTTGACTTGAGGTGGGAGAAATCCCTACAATATTTTCTCCCTTAATAATGTGCCACCTTTCACAGAGGCCCAAACCAAGGGAACACCAGATCTTGGACTTGAAACATAAGTCTTAAATTAAGCCTCTCTTGCTGGAGCATTTCCTGTGGTTTAAATGCTATGTATTATAGTTACATGATTTCTCTACTAAGGCTTACTCCTGTGAACTTGTCTATGAACTTATGTCTTACAGTTGCTTCTCTATATCATCTTATCTTATTCCTATAATCTATAACCTATGCCTATGACATTGATTATTTTGACCAGTTCACACCACAGCAGAACTGGCCACAGGGCCCAGAGCACTTATCCTCTGTGAGTCTGAAACAGTCCCTGAAAAGTTCCCCAGAGGCCGAATCCATGGCCACACTCAGTCTGGCCACAGCCTGGTCCACTCTGTTGCAGGTATGCTCCATGTGGGGCCTCTCCAGGCAGCGCAGGCTGAGTCTCTGCATCTGCGCCCTGAAGCTTGGCTTCCCCCCAGAGCTCTGCGTGGCTGCCCAAGGGTGGCTCATCCTGCGCATGTCCCAGTGGCATGCTCCTGCCCTCTGCGCGTTCAGTCTGTGGCATTGGCCCTCTAGAGGTGACACAGGTGGGCCATTGCCTGTCTGGAGTGCAGGGACAGGGCTAGGAGCAAAGGAGCTGCTGCCTCCGCTCACAGCCCGCCTTGGCCTGCACAGGAATCAGAAAGGAGGCGAAGCCCGTGGGACACTTTTGGGGCTGGGGGCCCAGAAAAAGCAGGAGTCACAGAGAAGTGGGCCAGCTCTGCGGAATACAGGGCCCTGCAGGCGGCTGGAGTTCAGGGTTCCTGCGCTTCCTGGGAGGCGAGGGCCAGTTGGGCGCAGGAAGAACCCCTGAGCTCCTTGGCCACAGTCACGGCCCAGGCTGGAGGCGGTGGCCTGCGACACATGTGGCCTGCGCTCTGCCTGTGTGGCTACCGGCCTGCCGCGGCTTGGCCACCTTCCTAGCCCAGCTTGGCCCACGGGCTGCCCCAGCTCCACTGTGGTTACCTTGGCCACGCAGCTGGCACAGCGGAGGTCGGAAATCTTCAGCAAAGAGAACCATCAGAAATGGTGGGGTTTGCTGGTCCTGGGCCTCCAGAAGGTCAGTGCTGGGCCGGCAGCAACCAGAGACCTGGGGGAGGGACCTGGCTAGCCCACAGAGGGCGGGGTGCCTGTCCATCCCTGAAGTCCTACAGGAAGCAGGGTCCACCCTGCTCTCAGCCAAGGCTCAGCCATGTCCCCGTGGCTGGCAGCAGGGACTCTGCTGCCTGTTGGTCCTGGAGGGCATTTTCTTGACTTGGTATGTTTTGTTTTGATTTTTGGGCGGGTCCTGGAAGGAAGGGTTGGTTGTGGTTATAAAACTGGATTGAGTTCGCAGTCCTTTCTCAAACTCTGCTGTGATCCATCTGTTGTCCCCAGGAGGGATTCAGAAGAGAAAAAGACTGCACCTGGAATATAATTCTTCATACATTAAATTCCTAGAAAAGGAAGGCAGTAGTGTGTTTTAAAGGTAAAAACATTTTCTCAGGCATTCCGAATTTCAGATTTTCTAATGTCCTGATTCTTAAAAGTGAGCATTGGCTCCCTTAGGGCAAATTTCAAGTCATGCTTTTTAAAACATTGGGTGGAATGATTGTCATCTCATTGGTGCACCAGGTTCTAAAGTATTAAACTGATCTTCTGACATGTGTAGTCCAATTCTGTAAGGAGACGAAATCAATGTGGAAGTGTGCTGAGTGGTGGTAATGAACTCTGACCTGAATTAAAAGCAAAGGGAGAAATGCTTAGATAGTACTTCTATCATGAAGTGTGAATTCAGTTACCAGGTAGGTCTATGTTGTTGGAAGCATAAAGCAATATATGCCCATTACTACTTTGTGGTAGCCAATAGTATTTAAATGTAGGTAGTATTGACAAATCATCCTCATGTTCAGGTCCATATTTGATTTTTTTTCGGGATATGTTAGAGCAAAACCAGGACTAGCATCTAATCCTTGTCCTTTGCTTTAGTCCTATTAGGTAGCATTCATATGTTGTGCTTGTTTTCTAGGTGCTTGGCAAATATTATATTGTTGAACTCAACAATTGTGGTATACCCTTTGCTTATAAAATATGTGTAAGAAAATTTGACCATTTTAGTGAAGTATAAAAACAATTTCTATTAATTTATTATTAATTTTTAATAGAATTAATGTACATTCCCACAGAAACATTTTAAATACGTTGGGAAATTTTTGGTGAAGTACTTTAGATTATATTCAGTTTTACCCTATTTGGGACATTGTCACATGCACGTTTGTATTGCCTGCTAAGAGTTGCAGGCATTATAGCTCTTAAGTTGCTCAAGATTGGCTCTGGAGGAAGTTTTTGATTAGAAAATTACCTTGTTTTCTTATTTGTATAGTTTTCTATGTTTTGATTCTCAAACTCTCTACCAGTTTTCCAAATATTCTCTCAAGATTTTTAGTTTCCTCAGTCATTATATCAATTTTCTTTTCTTGAGACAGTTTCTCCCATGGCATTCTGACCTGACTGTGGACTGGTGATATTTCTATTTTTCTGACCTAAATGTGGACTGGTGATATTTTTGTAATTTCCCTTCATTTCATTCTGGGCATTCTTTTGGCCATTCTTCCATAATGGTTCCTTCATTTCTTATATTCCAGATTTTTCTTTTATTGATATTTATATTCATTTTACAATAGCAGAACCCACATAAGCTTAATGAGAAAGAATATATGGGAGATAAGATTTTTTACCTTGGTATATATAGGAGTATGTTACTATGACACGTTGTTGATAATTCGTTTGAATGTTGAATTCTGTTTTGGAAATTAGTGTTGTTTAGCTTTTAGTATTACTATTAAAGTCTGGAATAATCTCACTGCTACTTGTATATCATCCACTCTTTCTTCCTCCCTAACCCCCAGTCTTGGAGGAGGTTCTCTGTCTCTGAAGCTCTGAAAGTGTTTGTGTTTGTATTTGTGTGTGTGTGTGTGTGTGTGTGTGTGTGTGTGTGTGTGTAATTCAGGAGCACTGTACCATTGAGCTGTATCCCAAACTCTTTGTTAATTTTTACTTTTTTATATTTTGAGACAGAGTCTCACTGAGTTTCTGATTCTGACCTTGAATTTTGATTCTCCTACCTCACTCTTCTTCTGAGAACCTGGTGTTATGGGTGTATTCTGCTATACCCTTACAGAATTTGAAAATTGTCCTTTTTGCTTTGAACTGGGTACTGGAATGACCATTTAGACATTTTATTGATAACTTTACCCTTCTTTTTTCTTTGCCTGATGATTCTTTTTTAAGTCCTCTTCATGGTGAATTGTAACTCAATCAGAAAATGCATATAAATAAAAAAATATACAATTTACAGAACAGCAGTATTTAACCATCACTGAGCATAATGTGTGTTGAAGTTAGCACACTGTCAGCACTTTACTCATCATATCTCTTTAAAAGGTACCCCACATTTATGGTAGTCACTGCTTTTTTTATAATTTTCTCATCCAATCAGGTGTTCCTAAATACCATAGTTTTGTCTGATCTTGAACTTTTTAAATAGATTATAATGAATTCAATCATATGTGTAGGTGTGAACCACTGCACCTGGCTAGCTCCATTATAATCTTATGGGATCACTGTCATATATGTGATCTGTTGCTGATTAGAATCTCATGTGACTCATGTATGTATGAAATGGTGAATTTGAGCCATTTAATGCTCCAATAGCAGTGTAAGAAAGTTCCTATTGTTCCAAATTATCATCAATATTTGATAATAATTTTGCTGACTGGTTAGTGGGTAATAGTTTTCAATATTGTCCGAGTTGCATTTCCTTATTTCCTAAAGAGTTGGAGCACCTTCGTATGTATATTGGCTATTTAAATGTCATCTGTTGTGAAGTGCTTGTATTTTTTCCTTTATTTTGTAGGACATAGATCAAACCCAGGCCTTGCTCATGCTAGGCAAACACTCTACTACTGAGCTATAAACCCTATGCATACCCCCATCTTCTTCTATTAGGGTTTTGATACTTTTCTTCCTATTGAAGGTTTAGGCGTTCTTCGTATATTCTGGATATGAATCATTTTGTTATATGTGTCACATCCATCTCCACTTCTGCAACTTAATTTTTTTCTTCTTTGAGGTGGCTTTTGATGAATCTTAGTTACATGTAGTTAAAGTGTGGTATCCCTTCCCTGTATGATTAGTAACTTATATATTCTATTTAAGAAGTCTTTTTTCTACCAAAGGTCATAAAGATACATGTTTACATTATCAGAACTGTAATAAATGTGTGTAGTTAATAGGTATGACAACCTGCAAGTATTGATTTTTATTTTGAATATGAAGTAGGGATTGAGGTTGATTTTTTCCATATAAGTGTCTTTAGTTGTTCAGTATCATTCATCCACTTTACCCCAATTCTCCACTGTCTACACTCTCCCATACTCTAATGTCACTTGTTGTAAGACAAGGGTATAAATGATCTTGCTTCTGAACAATCTAATCTGTTCCATTGATCTATTTCTCTATCCTTATGCCAATATATTAATTGCTGCAGGTTTGTAGTAAATTATAACAACTAGAGGAGCAAATACTTGTGCTTCTTTAAAGATTATGTTACTGATTTTCTTAACCTTTTGAATCTCCTATGTTATTTTTTAAATTATCTTGTCAATACAGGCTGCTTGATTTGATTGTAATTTTGCTAACTTCTTGAGGGGAATTAACATAGCCCTTCAGAAAATATTAAATCTGATAATCACAAAAATAGTATCTTGTTCTTAAAACTTCAATTTCTCTTAAGAGTATAATTTTCTCCTGAGGGTCTTCTTATTTTATATTATTTAGTCCAAAGTACATGATATTTTATTCTATTATAAGAGCTATTATTTGAAAATTTTATTTCTTAGCTTTGTAGCTGGTACATAAAAATGAAAGTTTACTTTTCATGAATTCAAATAATTTATCTGTATAACAGGTGTATCTTGTATTGGAGCATTATTCTGGTGTCTCTAGAGAAGCTAAATTAATAGTATGCACACACAAATAGAGACATTTAAAAATACATTTACTATAAGGGAATTGGTTCATGCATTTATGGAGGCTAAGACGTCCAAAATCTGTATTTGACAAGTTGGAGACCTATAATTATATAGTTCCAGTCTGAGTCTTAAGGCCAGAGTGAGGCACTTTCCTGAGAGCTCATGGTCTGAGCTCCAGTGAGAGTCATAATCCAAATGCAGAAGACTGACATCTCACTTCAAATACAACCAAACAGAGAAAGATTTCTTTATTACTCAGTCTTTAAGTCTATTCATGTCTCTAGTAGATTAGATGAGGCCACCCACATTGGAGAGGGCATATTGCTGTACTAATTTTGCAAATTTAAATGCTTATTTTTAACTAGAATAACCCTCAGATACTCAGACACAATATATAACCAAATATCTAGGTACCTAAAATCAGGTATCACAAGGCACAATACGATTAACTACAAATTACTTTCTTCCTTTCAAATTCTACAAATAAAAATATAAAATCTGTTGTTTTAACAAAAGTAACTGTTTGAGAAAATGCTCATATCAAAGAATAATGGTTAAATAATAATGAGTTAATTATTTATCTCAGCAAGTTAACAAAAGAACAGAAAAACAGAAGAAATAATAAAAATGAAACAAATAAATAAAACATACAATTGATATCAATGAAGTCAAGAGGTGACTCTCGGAAAAATTAATAAGATTGATAAACTTTTGAGGTACTAAATCAAGAAATAGATGGACATACAAGTAACTAATATTAGCAATGAGAGAAGGGAGTTAATTATAGCTCTTTTAAGACTTATTTATTATATAAGAGGCTATAATGCTTTGTTAATGTTAAATGTTTTTGCACTAATTTTTTTCAAGGAAAGATCACTCAGGAAATGGTAAATCCTAAATCATAAGTCATTCATTAATTGGTATTCGTTGGTTTCATAGTGGGTCCATGATCCAGATATGAGGGAGAATGTTGTGTTAAATTTTGAGAAATTAAATGAAAGAGTCAACTTCATGCTTTTTCTTTGTAGGCTGAATTTAATTACCAACAGAATTTTAAAAATAACTATGAGATTACTAAAAATTTCAGGGATTTTTTTTTTGTTTATTTCTTGGTCATTGGTACTGATATCCTTTTAATACCATGCCATAAAAGTTTAATACTTGCATTCAGTTAACAAGTACTGATAAGTCACCTAATATATAATAGGCAATGTTACTTATGGTATTTTGTATATCCAAAAAAAGGGTTCAACATGACAGTGAGCAACATATAACATTATAAAACTTGAGTAGCATCTACTTAAAAAAGCATCTCTATGATTTGTGTAGTAGTATGTTTTTTTCAGAGGCACCTTTATTGCTGGGATTTTTTACCCGGTGGCAGTATTAATTGGCTTCAAAGTATCCATGATTTTTTTTAATTGTACACAAATACACACACACACACACACACACACACACACACACACACACACTTTTTGGTTTTAGGAAGAAGAGTACTCAATGGCTGTGGGCTCACTTGGTCCAGCCAAAGCCCACTGAAGAGCTGAGGAGGTTGTGGTGACAAAGTCAAAAAGAGGCTTCTGGTGACCAGTTTCACAGAAGTTGTTTCACGTTATTATTACATAGGGAAGCCTTTTATGCATAGTCTGTTACCTAGTAAATTTAGCTTAGGGCCATAATAATCCAGTGAGGAAGCAACACACTTACAAGTGGCATCCAATGGGCTGAAAGTTCACTGGCAAAAGGCAGAAAGAAAAGGAACACAATGTGCACTTGAGGGTGGCCACGTTACCATGGTGATGGGGCTGGTTGTGGTTGGTGTTCCAAACCACAAATATACAGACCAGTGAGTGGAGCCCTATGATCCTGCGCAAAGGCAAGTAGGCTTATTTACAGCTTACATGCCCAACAAATGGCCTTTTCACATATTTTCAAAAGATCCAAAAAATATATGAAAAAATACACCCATTAGATAGACCCTGCCTGACACGTAGTTGAGATGATAGAAACCAAAGCAGATGTATATTAAGTGTTGAATAAATTTATGTCTTGATTTTCAAAGTTTTTAAAAATATTCTACACATTAGGAAATTCTGTTCTCTTTCTGCTGATACTAGTTGTTATCTTTGACGAGAGAGAGAGAGAGAGAGAGAGAGAGAGAGAGAGAGAGAGAACGAACTTTGGCCAACCAAACCTCACTTCTTTCTTAGTTATGGTCTATGTATTTTATTCCCTAAATCTTTTTTTAAATATTTTTTAGTTGTCAGTGGGCATTTATTTATTTATTTATATGTGTTGCTGAGAATCGAACCCAGTGCCTCACACATACTACAAGCGTTCTACCACTGAGCCACAATCGCAGCCCCCTAAACCATTTTTGAAAGGAGTATAAATACATGAAAAATTTCTTTATAAAATCACAATGCATAAGAATTTTAAATTTTATATGTTCTATTTCATATTTATCTTATTTACTTATGAAAAAATATTGCCTTCCTTCAAAAATTAAGTTTTTAAATACTTTAACTTAGACTTAGGAAAAAATGTTAAAATTGTTGGGAGATCTATTATCCACATTTGTGTCTTTTTGGCATAGGAATTTATACAAAAAACTACTCCTGCATAGTTAAGATATTTTTCACTAGATAATCAAAACTGTTTTGAAATAAACACTTTTAGAAATCCAGAGTAATTTTATTTTTATTTTTTACTATCTCTTGGGCTCTAACAGATAAATTTGGCTCTAACATGATTTCCCTTTTATAATATTGTGACAAGAAAAATATGTATAGAATGTTTACTTTTTTATTTGTTTGTTTGTTTGTTTTGGTGGTGCTGTGAATTGAACCTAGGGTTTTGTGCATGTGAAACAAGAACTCTAAAAGGACTGGATATGTAGCTTAGTGGTAAAGTGCCACTGGGTTTAATCCTCAGTATACCCCCCATACACACACACACACACACACACACACAGTTCACTAATGAAAGTGCTGGACTTTAGAAAAACCTTAGTAAGTAATAAGAGTCTGATCAATATCTACGGAACTGAACCAAGATGTAACTATATTTTTAACTGGCTAAATTATCTTATGACAACTGGAATATAATACATATATATGTAAAGTGTGTATATATATATATATATATTTTAATTCAAAATCACATACTTCAATACTCCTCTCTAAATATCCTGATAGATTTATTATTTATTTGGAAGAGTTAGTCTGATAAAATTCCTTATACAAAAATGGATTAAGTTGAAATACATGTTTCAACTTGATTTCTTAAGAGGGTTACAGTTTACAGAGAAGAACATGGCTATGTCTTCATTAGAGATAGACCTACACTCTTCTTTGTGAATATTTTATTCCGGATCCCTTGGACTCACAGAATAAGACACAATATAGCACATAAACTTAATTACAAATAATTCTGTATTTTTTTTCACTCTTTAGAGATAGGTAGTTTGGTTGATTGGTTGGTTGGTTGGTTGGTTGGTTGGTTATTTGGTTAACTCTAAGTAAATCTTCAGAAGTGAACCCAACACTCCCCACTAGGACTCACCTCCCAACACTTCTGCTTTGGGGACAACCTTCAATGCGCATTTTATTGGAGACAAACATTCAAACCATAGCATTCACATAAAAACGTAGCTATTAAATATCAAAACAAAAATCTCATAGAAGACATTTACGTTAAATCTAGGGTCAAAGCACCCCTCTGAGCCTCAAAATACAAATGAGTAGAGATATAGTATCATCCAGAGCCACAAGACACCCTCAGGATTGTCGGTGGCCATGTAGGGGAAAGCAGACGGAGGCCAAGTGAACTCCTCCAGGTATTCAGGGACTTCCCCGGTGACTTCCAGACTAGAAGTGTTTTTTGAGTAAACAGTTTTTGATTAAAATGTCTGGAATTATTTGCTTTTGTCCTGGCCCTGTAGAATGCAGGGCTGCTGTTGTTGTTATCTTATAGGAATCCTAGGAAATTAAAGCACCTTCTTCCCTTATGCTTGCAGCCAGATCGTGCCCTACAAATTTTTAAACTCAAAACTCACCTCCCAAGGAAAGCTTTTTATATTTGACCCTTCCAGATTAGTCACTTCCCCAGGATGGCTCAGGATGACCTGCCTCCAGTTTTCATATGCCTCATTCCCACTGAATTAATTTCTTCTTGCCAAGATTTTGTGCTTTTCCCAGTGGAGCCTGCTCAATAGGCTGAGACATTCCCAAAGAGAAGGTTTTTCCCCCTCCAGGGTCACCCGCTGTGTCTGTGACACATGAATCCAGGTGATGTGTGACACAGCTGAAAGACAATGCTGATACAGTCTCTGTGTGATTTCTGACTGCCCATCAAAGTGCCACACAGTGATTTAAAACCATGAGACCATCACTAAAGAAAACCAAAGTCTGGCTAATTAATCCTGAGGAGAGTATTGCACTGTGAACAGTAAATTTTCCGACAGCTTTTCTTTTTTGAAATAGAGCTTTCAGCGCTTTTTAATTTCAAAAACAAAATTATTTCTAGGTGAGCCAGCATTCTGAGCACATTCCCAGCAGCCCATTCTGAATGTAATTGGTACCTTGGCTAAAGGAGAGAGGGGACCAGGATATTATGCAAACCTGCTTGACCAAGCACATTTTACAAGGCTGTCCTCCCACGTGAAGGGAAATATATAATACTGATTTGCAATTTAGGTACTAATTAAAGCGCCTAGCTAATAAGCCATCTTTTCCAAACGGCTACAAAGCCTTCTTTCTATCTCAAATAAGTTTCACCTCCCTTCCCAGGAAAGGAAGAGGAGAGTACCAAAGATGTGCCATTAATACTTTTTTTTGCAAGTCTTTTGAGTATTCACTCTTAAAATTGTCTGGTGTCACTATGTAGCCATGTAATTAGAGTGCTTAAAAATTA
Source organism: Urocitellus parryii (assembly GCF_045843805.1). Taxonomy (NCBI): domain Eukaryota; kingdom Metazoa; phylum Chordata; class Mammalia; order Rodentia; family Sciuridae; genus Urocitellus; species Urocitellus parryii. Next base: position 744,207 of record NW_027554068.1, read on the forward strand.
ATTGGACGTCTAAAAATGAGGAGATTGATAGTAGATCAAGGTGACTATTTAAAAGAAAAGGAGTCTGCCTCTCAACTTGGTGATAACAATGATCTGCAGAGGCAGACTGTGCACTGTGCTGTTGCACATCTGGCGGCTGCTTTTGTCTTCACTGATGGGAAGTTAATTACTCAACACACCCCAGAGAAATCAGGGTCTTCAATGGCTAATGCAAGCTTCACAAAAATAACAAATTGAAATGGCGATTCGCCTGTATAATGCACTTCCCTGGAGTCAGATGGTCAATAAGTATTTATCGAGCAGCCGCCACTATAATTGGGGTGCACATTAAAAACCAGAATTTATTACCCACTCATAAGAAATCTCAGTTTACTGGGGAGGCACTGTTACCAGTTAGATAGACAAATCATAGTTCATGCTTCCCGTGACACAAAAGAACACTTTAAGGAAAAACCGCAGGACATTTCTATTTGTTTGTGCTCTTCACTAACAAATAGTCGCTCAGCACACGGGTCTTTCTTTGTATGTTCCTCTTGCAGTTCTGAAGAAGCTCAAAACTTAACACTTCAAAAATTGCGCCACAGTGATCTCCTTCTGAACTTGGTTTTGATCTTTTGCCAGTGAAACCCTCTGTTCTGATGCTATGGGAAGCCCAGCGAGCTGGGCTGGGGAGGTGTTGATGAGAAAAGCTGCTATGTGACGTCTACAGCCACTTTCCAGGTCCCTGAGTCCACCCCTTCCAGTCCCTTTGGCATATCCATGAAAACAAACACTACCAGGAAATGGAGGCAAGACCCCAGCAAGCTCTCTCATACCACCTAGTGTCATTCACGGAATTGGCCTTCTCTGGCCCAGGATCACAGGCTCTGTCACCAGCATCTCCTTTATTCCTGTGATAGAAACCACCCCCTGGAGTTCGTGTGGGGCTTATGTGGGTCTCAGCTACACCACAGGCTCTGGGCTCCAGGCAGTCCTCTGGACACTTGCTCTCTCTCCACTGTCTTGAGGGAAACAGGTTGCTTTCACCATCAACGCCCAGCCCCAGCCCCACCTCCCCACAACAATGGATTCATGAGCAGTAGGGGGGAGGACAGGTCAGGGGTCGAACCCCTGAATATACTCCTCGACACAGTCACCTCTTCAACAATTTCCCAAAGATAATATAGTGGTCTGTATCCCCAGGCTCTGCATCCATGGATTCAACAAACCACACGTAAAAGATATTCAGGGGAAAAATTGTAATGGTACTGAACATACACAGACAATATTTTGTCACAATTTCTTAAATAATAGAGCATAGCAGCTATTTGCATATATTTACATTATATTAGATATTGTAAGTAATCTAGAATTCATTTACTATTCATTTACTCTATACGGATACTGTATATGGGAGGATGTAGATTCTATGAAAATACTATAACTTTTGTTTTTTTAACTGGGAATTGAATCTAAGGACACATTACCACTGAACTACATCCCCAGCTCTTTTTTTTTTTTTTTTTTTTTTTTTTTTTGAGACAGAATCTCGCTAAGTTGCTGAATTGGCCTCAAACTTACTCAAACTTACAATCTTCCTGCCCTCATCTCCTGAGTCACAGGTATTACAGGTTTGCACAACTGTGCCCAGCCTACACTAGTTTTTATAAGGAACGTCCTTGAATTTGGGTGACTACAGAGGTCCTGGAACTCATTCCCCAAGGATACCAAAGGACAACCGTAGGCTGGTTGTTAATTCATCCCCATACCAGCTGTCAAGGCCACAATGAGAAGATGCTAGAGGAAGATGCATAACCCATTAATCTGGTTCATGTGTGGTCAGACAGGAAGGAGCACAGAGAGGCAATTAGTAATCCCCAATCCTCCTCCCATGTCAGTCCCTGATCTTAGATCCAAGACAGGCCTCTCTGCTTTCTGTTTTTTCCTCCAATTCTTCCTGCCGACATCTGCAGGGGTGCCATATGGTAGAGTTAGGTCACACAGACATCTGACTTATATGTTTATCTTATAAACCTGATCATCTCCCTCTGCTTCTATGAGCAATAACTGACCATTACTCCCAGGTATGAGAATACTGCTCAAAAGGCAGCCACAGGCAGGAAGCAGGTGTCCAATTCTCTCTTTTCAAAGGCCAGGGTATATGTGGTCTGATGAATCAAGATTTCTTCTCAAAGCAAAAAACATTTATTGCCACCTGATAGGAATCAGATCCTTAAGCTCTGTGCTTTCAATATCTGCTCAGTGCTATGGTTGGAATGTGTCCCTCCAAATTCACATGCTGGAGACTTATCCCCAAATCCATATTTTAATGGCATTTGGAGGTGTGGACTTGGGGAGATAATTAGTATGAGACAAGGTCATGAGCATGGAAGCTGAAATTATGGTATTAGTGATTTTATAAGGAGAAAAACACCTGTACTGGCATTTCTGCTATTTCACCGTGTGCTGCCCTCTGCCATGTTATGACGCAGCAAGAAAGCCCCCTCACAAGATGCTTGTGCCATGCTCTTGGACTTCCTAGTGTCTAGAGCCATAAGACAAATAAACCTCTTTTATTTAGAAATCAGCCAGTCTAAGGTATTTTGTTATAGCAACAGAAAATATTCTAAGATATTTGGAATCTTTTGTTTGTTTTGTAGACAGTTTGGGTATAGAAACTCTCAGGGATGTAAATATAGATTTGATCAAATGTCCACTTGTAATATTCAATTTATTGATTTAGCTACAATATGACTTCTAAAACATATGCACCAATATATGTAAAATTCTTAATTTTTACATTCTTTTGTTTCCTTAGTTTTATATTAACTCTTCATGTGAACATTTGACATAAGTATTTTTATTATTCCTCAACCCAAATATGAGCCTCTAACACATTTTTCTAGAGCACATCATTTTCAATTCTGTACTAAAGTGAGATTATAGCTAATTTTGAATTACTATATTTTACTTCCAATGGAAAGATGAGGCCAAATCTAAAGTATTCATTCCCATAATTAACTGGGATGTTGAGTTTTTCATTCAACTTACATATGATCTTCATAATTTGAATAATTACTCCTTTCTAAATTGATCTTTTAAAAGTTCCTGTAAAATGGTTTTCAATAGTTACAACTTGAGGACACAATGTCATATTCATTATTAAACTTTACCAAATGTCTCTCCTCCTTTTTTTTTTTAAACGAGTGACTTCTTAGGTAACCTCTACAAGCAACCAAAACTGACTTTCTTAAGGTTCTTTCAGATTAAATTGTTGTTCAAAATAATGTAATTATGATAACATTCCACAGTATAAATTTTGTAACGACTTAATCATAAGGTGGCTCTTTTTAAAAAGTACACTTCAGGGAAGTGTACTTCAATTTGGGGAAATATGGCATAGTATCTTGTTTAATCATTGCAATAGCAATCAAACTACATTATAGAAGTTAAATTTTATAACTTAATAGAATAAATCCTAGTGATTGCTAGGCACTTAAGAGCTATTTTTGGTCCAAAGAACTAGCATAATATCTAATATTATTGAACATTTATAATGGACCCAGAACTTTTCTAAGTATTTTACATGTATTAACTCATTTAATCCATAAACTATGATTCAGATAGAGGAAGCTGAGGTAATTTGTTCTGATCTGAAGCCAAATAGACATCAGACTCCATATTTCTTATTCATAAAGGCTAGACAACTCGTGGGAAGATAAATTTGTTTTTTTCTAATAATGTCTAAAATTTCAATGGTTCTTAGCCCTGATTGCACATTATAATCATCAAGTGATCTCTGGGCTCTAACCAAGACCAACTCAATCAGATCTCTAGAGTGTAGTTTTTTTTGTTGCTGTTGTTTTATTTTTTAATGCCGGCCCCATGGGATTTTGATGGGCTGCCAATCTGAAAATCCTCCCTCTAGAATGATAATTCTCAAGTTAATGCACAGAGGAGTTACTCAGCAGGTTGCACACCCAAATCAAGTAAGTTCCCCTTAATGGACAATTTGAGGGATTTAAGTTATTCTGCCAATATAAAATTTGTCCTAAATCTCTGGCTTTAGAACCAAGTCATGGTATTTGGAAGAGGTTGAGAGCAATGGCTTTGAAATTGGATGTGCTGGATTGTAGCATTGCTTTTTATCAGCTGCCTGACTTTCACAAAAGTGAAAGAACTCACCTCACCCTGCTTATCTGCAAAACTTGGATATTTTCATTATTCTGGCATAATTGAAGGAAGGATTAATGTGTAGATCACAGCATAGCTCCAAAATTGAGCATCTACAATAAATAATTCTAAATAAAATCTTTATAAACCATGATCACCATCATAATTATCAACAACACCATCATCAGTTCCTTTAATTGAAGCAAGTGGAAAAGGCCAGATCAAGGAATAGGGTAACCATCCGAATGGAAGAGACACCAGGAGGCAATCCCAGGGAGCTGGAGCCATTGGCTATAGGAACAAAATAGGTCACAGCTTCTCTCATGAAATAACCAGGGGGTCTCCATGGTTAAGTTTTCTCTATTACACAAATTGGCTCTTTTGATTTGTGGAGTCATTTTAACCATACCAATAACTGTTTATTTCTGCTTATTTATTTATTAGTTCTAATCAGTTATACATGACAGTAGAAAACTCTTTGATTCATTGTACACAAATGGAGCAAAATTTTTCACTTCTCTGGTTGTGCATGAAGTAGAGTCACACCATTTATGCAATCATACATATACCTAGAATAATGATGATCTCATTCCACCATCTTTCCTACCTCTTTGCCCCCTCCTCCACTCCCCTTTGTCCCGTCCAAAGTTCTTCCACTTATCCCATGCCCCTCCATATGGATTAGCATCCACTTATCAGAGAAAACATTCAGCCCCTGTTTTGGGGTTTGTTTGTTTGTTTGTTTTGACATTGGCTTATTTCACTTAGCATGATATTCTCCAACTCCATCCATTTACCTGCAAATGCTTTTAATGCTGAGTGATATTCCATTGTGTATATATACCACAGTTTCTTTATCCATTCATCTATTGAAGGACATCTATGTTGCTTCACAGTTTAGCAATTGTGAATTGTGCTGCTATAAACATTGAAATGGCTGCACTACTATAGTATGCTTTAGGGTATAGAATAAGTCTTTAGGGTATAGAATAAGGAGTGGGATAGCTGGGTCAAACGGTGGTTCCATTAAGAGTTTTCTGAGGAATCTCCTACTGCTTTCCAGATTGGTTGCACCAATTTGCAGTCCAACCAGCAATATATTAGTGTGCCTTTTCCCCCACATCCTGGCCAACACTTATTGTTGCTTGTATTCTTGACAATTGACCTTCTGATAGGAGTAAAATGAAATCTTAGAGTAGTTTTGATTTGCATTTCTCTAATTATTAGAGATGTTGAGCATTTTTTCATATATTTGTTGATCGATTGTATTTCTTCTTCTGAGAAGTGTCTGTTCAGCTCCTTAGCCCATATATTGATTGGGTTGTTTGGGGTTTTGGGTGATAAGTTTTTTTCAGCTTTTTATATATGCTGGAAAAGAGTCCTCTTTCAGGTGTGCATGTGGCAAAAATTTGCTCCCAAAATGTAGGCTCTCTCTTCACCTCATTGATTGTTTCTTTTGCTGAGAAGAAGCTTTTTAGTTTGAATCCATCCCATTTATTGATTCTTGATTTTATTTCTTGCACTTTAGAAGTCTTGTTAAGGAAATGGGGGCCTAATCCAACATGATGAAGATTTGGGCCTACTATTTTCCTCTATTAGGCACAGGGTCTCTGGTCTAATTCCTAGGTCCTTGATCCACTTTGAATTGAGTTTTGTGCCTGGTGAGAGATAGGGGTTTAGTTTCATTTTGCTGCATATAGATTTCCAGTTTTCCCAGCATTTTTGGGGAAAAGCACTTTTTGAAGAGGCTATCTTTTCTCCAATATGTGTTTTTGGTGCCTTTGTCTAGTATGAGATAACTGTATTTATGTGGGTTTGTCTCTGTGTTTTCTATTTTTTACCATTGGATCAAGGACTGTTTCTTACTTGCATTATTTACCACCCAAAAAATTTTTCACTGAATACCTACAATGATCAAGGCAGCATGAGAAATCAGAAAAAAGGAAGATGGCATCCTGCACACCAATATTGTCTACTTGGAGAGATAACATATGGATGTAATAATGATGATCAAGCTTCTCTGTGTATGCAACTGGAAGAGCTAGAAATAAAACACTGAGAGAATTCAAAGCAGAAAGGCATGACTTTTAGCCAGGGGGTCAGGAACACTTTCATGGAAGAAGTGGCATTTGAGGTAGATAATGAGGGATTTCGAAGGGGAAAGAAAAGAACAGAGAATTAAACTCAGAGAATCAAGGAAGTCCTTTCTGAGAGGGACTCTTAAGAATATTGGTTCTGTTTGATTAGTGTTAGGTTAATGAGAGAAGTAGTGAGGAAAGGCAGATAAAGTGCCCAGATGTTTCACACTTGGCCTCTTTGCTTTAGATCCATAGCCCACCATCCCCCTCTTCTGTTCAGTAGCACGCTGAAGCCCTCTGCAGCTGTCTGCATTTCCAACTCTAGATCCTGCTGGCCTACAATGGGGTTTGTCCATGGGAGAGGGCCAAGGTGTGAGACCCAAATCAATAAGAAAGAGACACCAGGTGTGCCTACAATCCTCTCGCCACCTGTAGCCACCTCTACCGCATCTCCAGCTCCCAGTAGGCAGGAGCATGGTGCCTCCAGGATCCACCTGTGATTCCAGCCCTGTGCTGTGGTTAGCACTGGCTCCTCTCTTTGTTTCTCCACACAAGGAACAGTAGTGACTTTCTGATCTCATCAAGCACTCACCAGTATAACAAGTTCACTGTATAATAGTGCTTGGTATTCTCTGGATTTTAAACATTTTGAGTTACTGGGTTCTTTGGACCCTGATAAAGCCAAATGTTTATGTAACAAGCAATAAATAAATATCAATAAATCCCCTAAAGTTTTTAAGAACAAGAGTAATATGTTGGGAGTCTTGTTTGGGAAAAGAAGTCTGTCAGAATGGAAATAGTGGCCAAATCTAAAACCTTCTTTCCGTCCATGCTATGGTAGGAGTATCTCGGTGTGGCCTCAAATTCTTGCTATTTTTTACATAGGAGACTCATGATTTTTTTTCCACCCCCCCCCAAAATTACAGGATGTGGTTTCTTCAGACGTTGCTTCTGATCCATTTCTCTTCATTCTCCTTTTCTGAAATGCGTTCAGTCATATGTTGGGTCTTCTCATTCCTTATTTCATGTGTTTTACCTTCCATTTCATATTTGACATACATTTGTGACACTTTTTATAATCTCAGCTATAGCTCTCAACTCAAAATCTAATATTATTTTAAATTAGAATTACGTGCTCTCAACTCAAAATCTAATATTATTTTTAATTAGAATCACGTGTGTGTGTATGTGTATATATATATATATATATTTTTTTTTCCCAAAACATCTATGTCAGGAAGGAGGCTATCATGACATTGACAACATGTATAAAAAAGTTCTCATCTGACTTTCCATCATTATTAAGCTAATAAAATGTTCCCAGCAATAATTTCCCCTAATTTTTTGCAAGAACTTCTCCCAAATGAGTGAAATGAAAAAATTTCATTCATTGATGGGGTCTGTTCAATCTCAGCATCACATCCCTGGGCTGCAGGAATGGCGCGTAGCCCAGGCCAATCCAATCATGGTTCCTAATCCTATTCATCACAGTAATTGGTTTATGAATAGGATCAGTTCTTCACTTGGTTAATTCTTCATTTTTTCTAAGTAGAATTAGTGGTTAAAGTTCTCTTTCTTCTTGGGAAAGAGCTGGCAAACTTTTTCTTTAAAGAATCAGATAAGAAACGCATAGATTTTGCTGGCCAAGGGGCAGAATTGAGAATATGATAAAGATACCTTGAAGAGAGAAAACATATTTCTACACCTTTTTATTGAAAGATCAAAATATAAAAGATGAATGCTCTTTTGTAGTACAGGTTTGTTAATGAGACCAGTAGAATTGGGGGGAGGATTTTGCTTATTTTGTAATCAAATGATCAACATCAATTGCAAATGTTCATCTATGAATGCTGATTTGTAATGAGATGTTATGTATTTTGTCACTGGAAATGAAAATAAAGTCGGAGAACCTTGGTTCTGAGGCAGGTTCTCAGGCCTCTCAACATGTCACAGTGCCCGTCTTTGAGGCATTGTCTTCTGAGTTCTGATGGAACTAAGTTTTTTCACACAGACAGGTATAGCAAAATATGGATATAAATCCATGAGCATATGAATTTTCTGAGAATATTCATTGCTTGGGAGGCGTTTGTAGAATACCATGACGTCTTCTATTGAAATGTGCTGTTTAGTACGGCATTACATCACAGAGTGATCATTTCCAACTGAAGGTCAGGTGGAAACTCCTCATCCACACAGTAAAGAATATTTTGAAATATGGAAATTTCTTTTTCACTTGTATTGAGTTCTGATAAACTGTGTTAGAACTGCACCTTGAATTCAGAGAATGTATCTGCTGCAAATTTGTGGGAGAAACAAGTATATCCTTTCTCACTTTAAGTATGACAGTGTGAAATGCATGTGAAGGATTAGTTGTTATTGAATGATTTTACCACCGCTTAAGTTTTGTGTGAATGTTTTGTTTTACCTTACAATTTTTGGAAGAATTCATTAGGAAACATTATCAAGTCTGTGGCAGAAGCTAATTTCCAAAGCTATTCAATGTTTGTTAATGGGTTTAAGTGAAGTTCTTTTTGTTCAGAAATTTAATGTTCAGTCCTGAACTCCAAAAATTGCAATCAAATGTTCCCATTGGTAATCCATTGAAGTTGTTGTAGGGATAGACGAGGCAAGGCACCGAAGACAGCAGGAAACAGTTTTATTTGGCTGCAGCCAGGTTCAGGGGGCACAGCCTTTGCTGTAATCAATCAATCCCCTGAACACGGAGTTCAGGGAGTTTCAGGGTTTTATACCCAGCATGTAAGGGGAGGGGCTCAGAAGTTCACAGTCTGCAGAAGTTCACATAAAAGCAGCTTTTTCTTTCACTGTTCTGGGCAAGTTAACCCTTCAAGGACAACACCTGAGAAGGGGGAGCTTCTTCTCCCCTCTCTTTCCTCCGCCTGCCAGCTGTTACCATGGAGCCCATTTGTAACTTATCTTTAAAAAATGTAGACATCTCTGTGAAGCCCAGCTCAAGGCCAGAGGCCTTGTTTGCACATTTCTAAAAACTACTGTACTGGATATGTTTGTGAAAAACTAGTAAGGGGGTGTCCAGCACCCGGAGTGCTGGTATCTTCTTGGCCAGTGGCCAAGTAAAACAGGGCAACACGAAAATAGGAAGTTTATCTACATTGAACTCTTTTGCAGGTATATTGTAGGGGTGAAAGGAAATTTCCACTCTGCTCTCTGAATGCTTGCTGGGATAAAATGCCAAAGATAGATTAAATAGGAGAAAGACATATAAACTTTTAGCATGGAAAAAGGAAAAGCCAAAGGACTGGGATTGTTCACAGCTCAATATGACTCAGAAGCTTAAATACCCCATTTTTATAAAGGAGGGGGAGAGTAAGATATGTTAGGTAAAGACTAAGTAATTTTTAGGGAAATTCAATGACCTGGGGCAAAGTCTTTTTGGTTAACAGAACACACTATGGAACTGAAATAAAGGACGATGGTATGTGACAAAAGTCTGCCCATCCGTGCCAACAGACTTCAATTTTTCCTCATATGGTATAAGTTCAGTTACTGAAAGCTCAGCAAAAGGACAAGAGATAATTGCCTCTTCCCTGGCAGATTCAGACTCTAGGCAGATATGGACACTCTGCTGAAAACCTTTCCCTGACTGGAAGGAGAGAAATAAAGCCAGAGGACCTTGGTTCTGAGGCAGGTTCTTGGGCCTCTCAACATGACACAGTGCCCGTCTTTGAGGCATTGTTTTCTGGGTTCCAATGGAACTCAGCTTCTTCTACAAAACTCTGGGAACTGGCTGTGGCTAGCCCAACAGGGTCGACCAGGTCCACTTCTTCTAAGAGTAGTTCATGACACAGAATCTACTGTTTCCCACATGTAACTGCTGAAAAATAATATAATGAGTCACCATAGGCTTTAAACACCTTGTACGTTCACACGCTTTGTAAATTTGTTTAAACCAAGTTGTTTTCCTCCTCCACAGACATTTTTTTACCACCATCAGACTGTCTTAGCAGATTTCACTTCAGGATGTAGCAAAAGAGTGATTTTTTCCAACCCCTCTAACAACATTCTCATGGTTCTTCCATACAGATGATTTAAAATGGTTAATTCTTCAATTACTTCCACTTTACCACTGTTACAGTTGGGATCTGGAATATCTCCCAAAGATTTGTGTGTTGAAGGCTTGGTCCCCAAGGTAGCAATGTTCAGAAGTGGGGCTTTTAGAAGGTGATGGGATCAGGAAGGGGCTGAGCTGATTAATGGATTAATACATTCATAATTTGTGGCATTATGGTGGGAGGGTGGGTAGAAACTTTAGGAGGAGGGCCCTAGCTGAAGAGAGTGGATCCTTGGGGATGTGTCCTCGGGAAATAAATATTGTCCCTGGCTTTTCCCCTCTCTCTCTCTCTCTCTCTCTCTCTGCTTCCTTGCTTCCGTGAGATGAGCAGCTTTGCTCTGACACACCCTTCAGACATAACGCACTGCTTTACCCATCCCATAGTCCGGAGCCAGCCAACCATGGACTGAAATCTCAGGAACTATGGACCAAACGTTAATCTTTCCCCCTCTGTTTTTCTCAGGCATTTTGTCACAGTGACAAAAAACTGAATAACACTACTAATGTTCTGCATAAACTACAACAGCTAAGCAGTATCAGTATCTTTTGATGATTCTTCAAGGATTGGCTCTTGAAGAAAACCACATTTGCCTTGTTTTTAAGTGACTTGCTGTTGTTCCAAACATCCCACCTGTGTAGGGAAGCCAATTCTCACCAAAGGACTAAAAATTTTCAGTAAGTTTATCATCTCTGGACATGTCTTTGGATATTGTAATAAGATATGATTTTATTAATTACTGTGGATAAATAACTTAAAAATAAGCCATTTGGAAACTTACTTTGCTGTCTCATTTTCATTTTTGTGAAGAACTGATGCTTGACATTCTTGTTTTAAATGATTTTTCTAATTTTTTTTCACCTTCCTGGTGAACCATGAATATTGCTGATTGCTTAATCTAATAATGTCAACCTATGTCGTATTCATTTAGCACAGCTACAGTGTCATTGAATAATGAACAATAATGGTTTGCTCTCTAATCCAATAAAATAATACAAATTTCTTCTATTTCTCAAAAGTGTGACATCCAAAGTCCACTGATCTTTTTACTGTGATATAAAGAATATGCACTGGTAATAGAAAGTAAAATGTCATGGTATTGTGATCTCTGTGGCAACTGAAATACTGTTGAGTTATAATGGTGTCACTGGTATTTGAGTGTGTATGGCAACAAGGCAAAATGACCAGAGTGATACATATAGTCTGTCACAACTACTCATCTCTACCTTTGTAGTATGAAAGCAACCAAATACACAAATGTGGCTATGTACTCATAAGACAGATGGGCACAGAAGTGTGGAATCTCTCTATCTATAATTTTCATGCCAAAAATATTATTCTCCGTATGATTTTTTAATCACTTAAAATGCAAAACTATTCTTGGATTGTAGGACATACAAGAATAGGAGTCCCACAAACTAGCTTGTTGACTCCTGAATAGTAGTCATGGGACTCCCTGAGACATGTTTCCCTCCTTTGAGGGATAAATACCTCTCTATCTAGCATGAGAGGGAATTATGCCAACGCCCAAAGATGTGTATCTGAGAGAGGGAGCAGGGATGGGGAGCAGAAGAGGGAGGGAGTGTGGAGGTGGGGAGAGTTATTGTGCTCCCAGTCTAGGTCTGAGTCCTGACTACCCAGTTTCTATTGTTCTTCCTTGATTTTATTAATTATCCTGGCACCCTTCTTTCTCAGTGGCAAACCAGGTTGATTTTGTCATTTGCAACTGTAAATTTCCTAAAAAAAACAACTGAATTTATCAACTGCCAGTTTCCTGAGACCGTGTTTCTCGTATGCTAAGAGGCACTTAGCAGCATCACATCCTAGGGTTCCATTATAGAATCGGATGAAAAACTGATTAAAGGCTGAGGAGAGTCTGTGACATTTCTCTTAGTGATGACATCCTTCTTGCACCTACTACTAAATCACAACCGGTATTTTTGCAGTATCTGCTGTTTGTGACAGTCCTTATCAAGTGATGTGACATATTTTAAAACAGGTATTTCCTTCTTCACCAGCCACGGCAGTTGTCAGTCAGCATGCCTTAACATTGCATTTACTGTATGATGTTTTTGTTTCTGAAAACAGAAAAAAAAAAAAACAAGGAGAAAATTTTTAGGAAAGTTCAGAATTAACTCAACTACCTGTGAAGGAGGTTACTGAAATCAACCAATTCCACTAATTGTTAGAGTTGTCATTGCTCTCGATCCAACATTAATCTCACAGGTTTGAAAAGACACACTTTGCCACTATATATTTATTAAGAGTAGGTTATTCTGAATTAAAACCCCAATAAAGCCAACACAAATGGCTGTAATAATGATTAATGTTTATTGAGTGTCCATTAGGCGATAGAGCCTGCACCACTTTACATAAAATATCCCTAGCTCTCTGAAATTCATGTGTTATTCAACACATCTGCAGATAGATGTAGGCTCTGGGAGGCTAAGTAACTTGTCCAGAGCCATATCAGTTGCAAGCTCAGAGATGGAATCTGCAGTCATCTGACCTCAAGTATTGAACATTGTTCCATTTTCTCCTTGTCTTGCAGTGTGGCTGCTAGCCACCCTTGGTAGGGGAATGCATAGGTCTTTGTTACATGAACATTAGTCTGAATTAGTAAAGAAGTCTAAAATGTTTTCTCATGCCAAAGTGACTATAAACATCCTTTTTCATGGCAACAGAAGACACAAAATATGGTGATTTAAAAAATACTTGAATGTGGCAGGCTATCCCCAGAGCAGTTAGGTTTCTCAGCTGTGGCATTAGATGCATTCACATTGTTGTGCACATCACCATCAGAATTTTTTCATCATTCCAAATTGAAATTATGTATTCATGAAACACTAATTCTCCATGCACCTTCCCCAGCTCCCTACAACCACCATTCTACTTTCTGTTGCTATGAACTTGATGTCTGCTTATTGCTCAGACATGTAGAGTCATACAGTATTTGTCCTTTGGTAACAGGCTTTATTTCACTTCTATATAATGTTTTTAAGGTATCCATGTTGTAGCATGGGCCAAAATTTTTAGGCTGGTTAATATTCATTGTATGTTTACACCACATTTTCTTTACCCATTAAACAGTTGACAGACACTTGGGTAATATCACTTTATTAATGTTTATAAATTCACTTAGGAATAGCTCTTCTGAAGTTCTTCTTTTCCATTACATTTCCCCCCAAGCAAGCTCAGCATTCAGGAATAGCTGCTTTTCACATGGGAAGGAAGAAGGCCCTGAATTTTCTTGACCTGCTATCTCATTGATGCATCTTGCTTCCCCTTCAAGCTGAGTATTAAACCAAGCTCATGGGTCTTTACGATGAACCAAACGATAACCATTTTCAGTGAACGTTCTGCCCTGTCTCCTTCCCTACTCTGTTTTATGTCCGTATATTGCTTTGTCCCATCTCCCATTTATGATGGAGATTCCTGACCATCATGGAATCCTGGCTTTGGTTTTTATTTTTAATTTAAAACTAATGGTCACGTTGCATATGAAGTATGCCAATCAAGGAACTGACTTCTGCACATATGTCCAAATGAACATTGTCCTTTAAAATTATCACCTTCTCATAATGCCTGTGGATTTGTCTTTCCAGGTATTTTACGTGTTTTGGTAGTTTTGTGGTGATTACCTCTTTCCCTTTTTGACTCAATTCAGTCACATCCTACCTTCTGCTGACTGTCCTTGACTGTTTTTTTTTTGTGTGTGTGTGTGTGTTTTTGACAGTGAAGTGGAAGTAGAGGACAAGTGAAAGGACTCTACTTCGTGTAGGTTTTTGTATGCATCATTGCCTGCCAGAAAGTGCCTAAGTCCGTCAGAATGTGTAGGGAAACCCCAATCAGAATAAGTCTAACTGTTACAGTTTCATAGTTCCCAATGCATACAGAGAAGTCATTTTCTTTCTATCTTCTCTTTTACCTTCTCACTCCACACCATTCCCACTTCTGGCTGTATATACATACAGCGGTACAGGTTGTGCATTGACCAAAGGCACAATATCATAGAAACATACATAGATATTTACTATGACATTTCCTGCAGATGGAAGTAGAGTGTATTGAATAGAAGAGCCATTTTTTCTTTCCTATCAAAATGTCATATAAAGCCTTTCAAAAACCCTGCTTCTAAAGATCCTGTGTGTGTATGCACTTGCTCCCATATCTTAAGACGTCATAAGATCTGAGAAGTATGACTTGGTAGTGACTGATACCTAATCCACAATTAATTAATTAATACACTACTATCTATCACATAGTGCTCTGAGCAAAGCTCAGATGGGTTTTGTTATTGTTGTTGTTTTGTTTTGTTTTTGCTTTTTGTTGTTATTATGTGTGTGTTGTACTGGGGTTAAGCCCAGGGGTGCTTTATCAATAAGCTACCTCCCCAACTCTTTTTAACTTTGAATCAGGTTCTTGCTAAGCTGCTGAGACACTCACCAAATTGCTAAGTCTAGCCTTGAGCTTGTGATCTTCCTGCCTTTGCCTCCTGAGTCATTAAAATTATAGGTTTGTGCCACCATGGCTCTCCCAAGTTGGTTTTGGGGACTCATGTTAATGGGTTTTAACCCTCCTTTGACTATTTTAGTCCATAATACAAGACTGGCCTTAGATTAGCTATGGCCAAAATTTGCCTCCAAAATTCGGTGTGAAGTCTTTTGGTTAAAATTATTTCTTCCATTGGTAGTTGTCAGTACTTAAAATTCAATGTCATGGTTTGGATATGAGGTGTCCCCTAAGCTCTACAGGAATGTTCAGAGATAGAGGGATTGGATTGTGAGAGCTGTCACCTAATCAGTCCATCCTAGTTTTTGAATGGACTGACTGGTAACTATAGATGGAGGCGGTGTGTCACTGGGGACATGACCTGGAGAGGTTGTTCTTCCTGTGGCCCCATGCCCCCCACTTCTTGCTCTTTGTTTTCTGACCCCACCGTGAGTTGAGTACCGTTCCTCCACTGGGTCCTTTTTCCACGATGTGCTGCCTCATCTTGGGACTAGAGCAATGGAGTTGACCATCTATGGCCTGAGACTCTAAAACCATGAGCCTCCAATAAATTTTCCTCATCTAAGTTGTTCTTGTTGGGTATTTTTGTCACGGTGAAGCAAAAGCTTACTAAAACATTCATCATAAAATTTCTGAATTAGACAGACCTTTAGATGAAATCAGAAATACCAAAAACAGTCATAGTCCTCCAGTCCCGACCTCCTTGCCTCAACCATGCAGGCATTACCAACATCACAACACTTTCCCACCATCTATATGATGGAGATTTTCCTACCTCTGAGCTTCAGGTAGCCTCTATGTTTCTACAGAAAATGGCGTGCATTTGAAATTTATTTGTCTACTTTGGATTCTAGTCCAGGAGTCTCATTAAAATGCAAACACTAGAAAGGAAAAGTACCTTTATTGTTCGTTGAATAATACCTCCAACCATCACCCCAGCATGAAATATGAGAATCCTATTTGATTAATCTTTGCCCCTTTTGATCTCTACAATCAACCAGAACTTCTAGTGTTCTGCTTCTGAAATAACTCTTCACTTTATTTCCATGCCCTTTCCTCCATGGCTAGGAGCTTATTCCTGCTCCTGTCCACCTGCCCTGTTGTACCACCCTTCTATGCCAGGGTCCTGTCCTATCCTGCCTTTCCCTGTCCAACAACCTGCCTGCACAGTGGGAGTTTGGGACCTGTAATTGATAGTCATACCCCACTATCTTAGAAGACCAGACTCTTATCCTGATAAATCTTATGACCCTATTTTAAGGTTGACAAGCATGGACCTTTTAGGGAGGAAGCTAGATATGCTTAGAAAGATGCTTTAGTTCGAAAGTTAGGTGAGAACAATAAGTTACTTGGGAATGGACTAAACAAGGAGAGACAAACTGACCCACAGAAATAAACAGGAATTCCAGGATTGGGATGGCATGGGAGGTCGGGGGAGGAGCAGAGAACAAAGGAGAGGAAAGGTCTGTGTGTGTGTAGGAAGAGGGATGGAAACCTGCACAGATGCCATTCCAAGTGGTGATGTAGCCAAACACTCAGGTGACACTGGTATGCATGTGTACTAGAACTGGACAATTTGGTAAATGGATGGCAGATGGTAGGAGCCAGGTTTCTCACCACTGAAATGAGAAGTTGTGGGTATGCAAGGAGAAGGCCAGAATGGTGCCTGTGGCGACAGAACTGTATTAGAAACAACAGCAAGAATTCCTGTGTATAGATACAAATGGTTACCTATAGAAATATCTATTGAGATGTGTATCAATGTATGTTTGTACACACATAGATATTACTCTGCTCTATTAGCCAACAAGGCCAAGAAGCAATGACACCCCGTAGTGCCAGCACACCTCACTTCAGATCATGGTTGCTAATAGCACTTTCCAGAAAAATGGAACCAGGGATTCTTAGAGAAATGGCTGGTTCTAGGACTGGGGCAGAAAATATATAAGATAAGCTTGGAGTATTTTATAGTACTAAAAAATAAAAGAATACCTAAAAACAAAGAAAAGGAAAAAAGAAAAAAAAATCCCACAATGATTAGCAGTTTTTCAAAGGGAAAAGGAGCCAACTGAAAAAACTCCCAATAAGAAAAGCTGAAACAATCTGAACAGAATAATAAATATATTACTATATTTTAACTTGAAAGTATAAAATAAATATTCATGAGTTCATATTGACACAAATGACTAATTAATAAAGGGAGAGAAGAACTAAACCCCTGGGCGGTAGAATTCCAAGTAATTTATGCACATTTCTCCCCCAGGAGGAGAGCATCCCTCCCTACCCTACAGACATGGGGACTGCAGAGTGAGTGTCCCTCTAAAGAGCACAGCAGGGAAGAAGGGAGAGTGACTGCAGTGGAGAAACCTAAACTGGGTCAAGGTCACTTCAAGGGCAACATCAAAATCACAGATCATGTTGATAATGTGAACCCTGGATAGGAAGTGATGAAAATCCCATAAATGCAAGATGTTGATAACAGGGGAAAGAGAGAGCCGGGTATATGGCAACTCTCTGTACCATCTTTTCAATTTTTATGTAAATATAAAATTGTTCTTAAAAATCAATTTTCATGACAGCAACTCGGGAGAAGCCCTGGCCCAAGCCTTCTTTATCAAATTTCCTAGAGGAAGATATATTAGTCAGGAAAATTATTCTAAGTACTTCACATGGAAAAATTAATATAAGGATTTGGTTCCAAAGATGTTCACAGGGTCAACAAAACCAAAAGAAAGAGGAGGTATTAGGGGGAGCAAAACAGAAAGAAGCAATCTCCAGAAACGTACAGTTGCAAAGGTTTGTGAGCTGGCAGCTCTAATCAACCCAGAAGAGAGGCCTTGATTATGGGGAGTGGACCTCTGAGAGGACGCTGCCTCCCATGGGGCTGCTCGAGTCCAGAATCACCCCACCCTTTCTGCAAATGCCAGCAAAGGCCTGCAGCCACTAGCATCAGGCAGAAGCATCTCTCTTCTACCCACTGATCTTCCACCAAAGCATCCTGTTGGCAGAACCTAACAGGAAGCCAGAAGACACAGTGTGCACCTCCTGAGCCTCAGCAGAGCTCAGAACATGGTACAGAAGAGCAGGTGGATGCCAAGAGATACTGGTGAATAGTTAGCAAACAAAGTAACCCTTGACAGGGCATGAATGATTCCTAGTTGGTAATTAACACACAAGGTCTTTCAGGATCTTATCTTTTAAATTTTTTTTTTAATACCTTTGCTTCTTGTTCTCTGTTCCTCTACCCAAAGGTGCCCATCATTCCTTATGGAGCCTTTTCTTCCCAGGCTATTTCCTGAGGATGTCTATGCCCAAATATGATACATCCGAATCCTACACATCCTTTCAAATTCAGCTCAAATAGCTCCTGCTCTGCAAAGCTTTCCCTCACTCACTGTTCTCACCTGGAAGCAAACATGTGATATATTTTTTTAAAAGTAAACACTGCCCATTTTCACAGTATGAATACTTTCACAAGAATGTTGCTAATAGCAAGTGCTTGTGAGCCTGTACCACCTGGTCTCTGCATGACAAGTGACATTCTACAGCCTGGAAGCATGTTTCCTTCTTGCGAAGTTCCTTAGCCATTTATTCAGCTCTATCCCAGAGTGAGCACTCAACACATCCCACCATTGAGGGAGATGTAGAAAGGTGTAGGCAGCCAGGGCAAGATGGCCAGTAAGGAAGTCGGTGGGGGGGCAGGGCCAGACCAAAGGAGCATGGAGAGAGTCTTTCAATGAGGTCAACTTCTTGGGTGATGAAAGTGCTTGTGTATACAAGCAGGAGACCCAATCAGACAGATACTTCCATACTGTATTCCTAAGCAGGGGATCCAACAGAAAAACTAACATAGATACGTGGACAGGAACAAGAGCACTATTGAACAATAATCAGGAGAGGGTAGATCGGGGAGGAGACAAGGAAAGAAGGAAATTCCAGTGACCAGAAAAAGGCCCCTTCTCTTTAAAGAAGTCTGTGACTGTCACTTTGGCAATATGCCTCTCATAGAAAGGGTCCTCACACAGGGAAAGCTGTGGCTTAGACCCCCAGCCCTGAAATCCCAGCTACGTGAATGGTAACAAACTAGACATCTACCAGTTGCTTAGAGGCTCAGGTTCTCCATCTAATAAAGGCAGCAGCAAAGTAAATTAAAACAGCCATTAAGAAAAATAGTATGGGGGCTGGGGATGTGGCTCAAGCAGTAGTGCGCTCGCCTGGCATGCATGCGGCCTGGGTTCGATCCTCAGCACCACATACCAACAAAGATGTTGTGTCCGCCGAAAACTAAAAAATAAACATTAAAATTCTCTCTCTCTCTCTCTCTCTCTCTCTCTCTCTCTCTCTCTCTCAAAAAAAAAAAAGAAAGAAAGAAAGAAAAGAAAAAAGAAAAATAGTATGGAGATTCCTCAAAAAATTAAACAGAACTATCACATGATCCAGCAATTCCGATTTTCTTATATGCCCCAAAGGATTAAAAGCAGGGTCTTGAAGAGATATTTGTACAAATATCTCTTCAAGACCCATACTCTTGGCAGTATTATTTGCAGTAGTCAAAAGATAGAAGCAATACAAGTATCCAGTGACACAAGAATAGGTAAGGAAATTGTGGTGTTTACATATTTCTTTAAAAGAAAGCATACCATTTGGCACAATGTAGATAAACCTGGAAGATACTAAGAGTGAAATAAGCCAGGCACAAACAGACAAACACTGCATGATACTCAGTAATCTAAAAAAGTTGAACCCATACCAGTAGAGAGGAAAACTGTGATTACCAGGTGCTGAGGGGTACAGGATTTGGGGTCTGGGAATTCAAAGGATAGAAAATTTAACTAAGACAGGAGGAGTAAATTCAAGAGATCCATTATACAACACAGTGACTATAGTTAGTAACAATATACTGTAAACTTGAAAATTGTTGAGTAGATATTACATGTTCTCATTACAAAATTAAGTATACAGGGTACAAGAGATGTTAATTTGCTTGTTTTAGCCATTCTATATTTCATCCTGTATTCCATAAGTATATACAATTTTTATTTATTAATTTAAAATTTAATTTAACAAAGAATGCTACTGACGAACCCAGCCTTATTCCATCTTAAGATTGGGATTCATCTCATCACAAAGTCATGAAAAGTTCATTTCTGTTTTACTATAAAATACTAAGATTTCTATTTGGTCTTACCATAATTTGATGTCTTAAAAATTTGTTTGAAATTCCTGCCCATGCTCTGAACTCACCCATGCCTGGCTCTCCTTGACCAGATAACAACCCTCCCTAAAAGCTTAGTGGCCCCTCATAAATTCTCCTTGACCAGATAACAACCCTCCATAAAACCTTAGCAGTCCCTTATAAATTCTGATATTGGAATCTCAATTTACTCCCTACCTTGAAATGTTAAGCTATGTAGATCATTAACTTGCTATCTACCTTTGTAATTTGCTTGCCAGAACCCTGTTAGCTGTAAGTTCCCAAGACACCCCTCTTTGTAACTTTTTGTGCTATAAAAACTTTTTTCCCAGTGAGCTGTCCCTGTTCTCTAGACAGGCTTCGGGTGAGACAGTCACTGGCCAGCTCTCTTGTGTACACAATGTAGGCTTGCTTTAATTTGATTTAAAATTGGAGTTGGTGGTCTTTTCTTTGCATGGGTTCAACAGCTACTATCTAAAAAAGGATAGTGGCAACAAAGAAACTCTATCCCATAGAGAGTTACAAGAATTAAATGTGATAAATTGCAAAAGTTCCGGGTGTAATAGTCCCTGGAACATTGTTGAAATTTAATAAATGTTAGTTTTTCTCTTTTCCTTTGATTTTTAACACTTCAGAAGAAGAGCCATATTATGATTCATTTTTTAATTAGCATGAGTGTGAAGAGCACTGCCTTTTAACTAGTAATTGCTTTAAAATATTGTTGTTAACAGATCCATGGGAAGAATGGAGGGGGTTGACAGCAAGGGCAACGTGGGGGTAGGGATGTGAACCCAGAATCTGTTCCAGAATGTGGAGGGCTAGGATGAGACAGGGAAGCTCAGGGGTATCGACCGGGTGCTGTCTAAGGCCAAGGAGAGCTTGGAGGGTCTCTTTGGCAGCTCTTTCCTCAGGCCTTCTGATCTTACCGGGGCCACACTTACTCTGGCTTATGCCTGAACTCTGGCTGAGTTCCTTGGGATACCAACAGTCTTTCAGATGGCAATGACAACAGCAGCTACTTTAGTAGCAGCCCGTAATGGGATTTCCACAGGATTCATCCAAGGAGGCAGAAGTTGGTAATAGTGTCTGACAGCATGAAAAACACTCAACTAGGAAGATTGGATTTAAAGAGTTTTGTGCAGAAATAAAATGTATTTCAGTTTCTGGTCTACCTGAACTAATACATACCTATAAATTAAACCCCACTTACAAACTATATGCTTACAATTTGCTAGAATCTTCAGTCTAATTTTTCTGGCAGGACAGGTGCCAACAAAGTCTTTTCCTCCATCTCTGCTCCTTAGTTTTAATATAAAAAACACCAGATCATAGAATGGGAGGTGATCAGGACCACCACCTATTCTAGATACTTCTCTTTTCAAAAACCATAGATCTAACAAACCCCAGATGTCCAGTGATGAGGAAAGGAAGATTCACAGACAAAAACTAATTTGTTCCAAAAAGGTCTGCTCTGGGACCTGATCACTCTGGGACCCAGGCCTCTGGCTCCCATGCCAAGTGTTTCTTCACCTGGCAGCCTCTTTGGACACCTCAGACACAGGGAACTGGGCTTCTTGCAAGGAGGCAGCATGGATAATAGCAGGGTGGTTCTGCCCTTATGGGAATTTGCTCAGCTTCTTTCCTCAATCCAATGATACTCAACGTTCATGGGGAGGGATCCAATGGGGGAATGTTGCATCAGAATCCCAGAAGGACAGGATTTGTGCTCCGTAGTGCCAAGACACAGAGAAGTGAGGGACATGGTGAATGCCTCTCAGTGGAGAGAAGCACAGTGGAGACTTTCACCCTGCCTGCTACAGGGCTTGAGGTGCCACTGTCTGTACAAGCTCAGTTGAGACAGGGGTCCTTGATTTACTATAGAGAGGTCTGTGAGGAAGCTCCTGGCTTGGCTGGCCATGGGGGTGGCCTAGTTACTGGCAGATGCTGATCTCACTGTGACTAACACTGATCCAGCCCCTAATAACTGGGGAGGAGACTCATGGTCTCAGTCAGGAATAGGACTAGGCACTAGGCAGCTGTTGGTTGAGCATATGTTGGGACTTTCATCATCTGTGCAGTGTGACAGTATCGCAGGCTCTGTGTCACACCTATACTGGTGACTTATGACACACAGCACCAAGGTAAAAGGCCTGTGCACTGATGTACTCTGTGAATAGAATTGAGGCCTGTCTATGGCCAGGATGAGAGGACCTGGAAGGCTGAGCTCAATGGCAGTGGGACAGAATCAAGGTGGATGCTGGTCTCAGGGCAAGACATACCGACTGCACACAGTGCAGGCTTCCCTGCCAGGTGGAGACTTTCATATCCTGAGTAGACTGGGCTGCCCAGAACACCTGCTGCCAACACCACCTTCTTTCCTTCTCTGTGAGAAGCTGGAGAGGTGGAGAGTGATGGGGACCTCCACTGGGATGGAAGGCTCAAGACAGAGGCTGCCCAGAACACCTGCTGCCAATACCACCTTCTTTCCTTCTCTGTGAGAAGCTGGAGAGGTGAAGAGTGATGGGGACCTCCACTGGGGTGGAAGGCTCAAGACAGGCTTGCTACAAAGGAGGCTTCCTGTGGCTATGGATCCTGCACCTCACACCTCCCCTGAGCACCACCTCATCCCTGAGGCTGGAGAGGAACTCTGAATGGCCCTGGAGCAGCCCTGAACACACACATCTGGTCATCCCCTCTGGTAGGGCAGAGCAGAGGAAAACAGTGAGAGAGGGAGCAACAGTGTGCCATGAGGGGCTACCTGCTTCTGATGAGGAAGTGGCTGTGTTTTGGCCCCAATGTCTTCATCTCTGGAGGTGTCAGAGGACTCTCTTCTGCATCTGTGAGACATGAGCTGGCAGAAACTGGTACAGTTCTATTAAGATCAGAGAAACAGATTCTGAAATAGGGGACTTATTGTTGCTCCCAGCCAAGAGCGCCTGACTTCTATCAGAGTGAAATTGGGGCATCCTGGAATCTGGCCTTCCTGAAATCATCTGGGAGAGGATTCTGAGGTGACACCATGTCAAAACTAGGGGCCACGTGTGGCACCATCACTACCAGGATTGCTCAGAATGGGGCACATTGGTGTGGACTCCATTCCCAGCCCCTTCATAAAAGTTAGGTAGCCATCTCTGAGTGGCATTTCTACTTGTCTCTAATATCCTGCATGTTCCTGGCCAATGCCACATTACCCCCAAAACAGGACCTACTTGAGCCTTTTCAGGACCTAAAACAAGTTCCTTAACCTCTTTAAATATTGGAAACAGGCAGTTATTCATAGCACCTTGGGGGAAGGGGCAGCTGTGGAGGATGGAGGACATTAGTATCTGGACATACCTGCAGACTGGTCAGAACTCAATGTGAAAACTCAAGATTCCCTCAGTTGTTGGAAAAGCCTCAGAGGGCAACTGACCTTAGATGACCCTAAACGCAGGGGAGGTGATCAAGTCCAGTGTGTCACCTGGAATGTTGGGCTCAGCAGAAGTTAGATGAGCTGAGTAAAACTAGTCTGTGCCCTGGGGACAAGACATAGTACCTGGCCAAAGCTCTGCATCTCTGGTCCCACTGAATTGTGATGCTGGCTGCAGTTGCCCTGCCATGGCCTCAGCTTACAATGGACATGTGGTTGTCAGCTGCTCCTCCATTTCTGTGATCCTTTCCTTTGCCATTTATCTTCTTTTTTAACTGATCCATCCATTGGCACCTTGCTTGTCTCATCGAACAACTGGGATGAAAGGTCCACACTGACCTGTTCTGCTGGACCTTCCTTCCCAGCCCGAGGGCCAACTCATCCTGCTCTGGGAATGGAGGCTGAGGGAAGAGGACTGAGGCCAAGCAGGGACATGGGTATGAAGCCTGGACCAGAGTCCAGAACCATGTTGTAAATATACAGGGTGATGAGCACCCCAGGAAATGAAATAAACAGACTCTTCAGCTTTGTCAGTGACACAAACTTTACTTCTACATGCAGAAGAGCACACAGGAATCAACACTGAAAACAATCATCAGAGAAAGAACTTTACTTCCAGATGCAAAAGGGAACACAGTAATCAACACTGAAAATAAGCACTCTGAGCAGGCAGTCTGCTTGGCTCTTTATCCAATAAAAAAAAGTACTTGGCTGCTACTCACTGGTTGGGGTGAACACAGGATCCTTGGTATGAACAGTTACCAAGGAAGTGAAGGCTGAGGAGGTGCAGATTTAGAAAGTCAGCCATTGTAGGGAAATGACAGTCAGAAGTGAGGGGGCAAACATGGAGTTTATGTGGTTTGGCAGATAAGACTGACAGTCTTGTTCTTTCTCAGTATTCAGGTCTGGAGGATGAGGGCCGAGGTAGTGGTTTGGACAAAACCTTTCACTAGGGTAGTAGGAGTATGGCTTTGGTGATAGAAGTCTCAACTCTCTTGAATGGTCAAAGAAACCCTGGGACACAGGTATCCTGGGTGAGCCAGATAGCACCTGTGTCAGTCCTCACATCCCAGGCAAGGACTCAAATCCCTGAAGTTGAGGCTGAGAGGGCAGGAGGTGGGTGTAGGGCAAAGAAGCAATTTGGAGGAGTGGTGTGGGACTGTGTCATGGCTTGCTTCCCTTGGCAGGGGCAGGGTACGGACACTTGGTTGCTCACTCCTGCATGGAGCACTGCAGGGCCTGTGTCTCTTCATTATACAATTCAACATAGACAACCTCATCAGAGGAAACAGATGATGTGGATGGCTAATAAAAGAGAGGCAGAGTTACCAGTTAGGCAGGAAGGGGACAAGTAGGGTAGTTCCAGATGAAGGAGAAAGAAGGTGGCCCTGCCTGCCTCAGGAGCCCTCTTCCTCTGAGCATGTGCATCAGCCTGACTTCCAAGCAACACTGTCCCTATCTTAGAGGTGACAGGCTCTCTCCTGAGGTCCCAGTTCAAGGAACGCAGTCCACTCCCTTGCTGTTTGGGTGATTCTTTCGAGGGGAGGAGGTTCATGGTGCAGTATCTGTCTGTGCTCCCTGGCTGTGGAAATGAGCCCAGAGCCATGTCTAAACCACTCATCTCCAGGGAGGAGGACTGGCATGTGGGCCCCAGGGATTTATGTGTCCTCCCTGCAGAGTTCTCAATTCTACAAGACAGAACACCATACTGTCTAGACTGGCGGGCTCTTCTGTAGAATGTTAGGCCTGAAACCCTGCCCCACTGTGAACACCCCTCAGAGCATAACTCAGAGCAGTAGGCAGGACCCTTGGGATCCAAGTGTCCCTGACTCCATAACCCTAAGCTAGTTGGGCTTCTGAATTCATGTGTGAGGCTGTTTGAAGGGAGAGAACTGGTGGGTGCAGTTGGCAAGGCTGAAAGTTAAGGGAGCGGGGCCAAGTGATGCATTCCCTGAAGCCTGATGCAACACCCCTAACCCCAGGCACCTTTTGGCAGCTACTTGGGCAGCTTGACTGGAAGTCCAGAGCCACATATTCAGTACTGACAGTGGTCTTCTCATGGGCTTATCTACTGGTGCAACAGAGAGTAGGAGCTGCTGCCCCTAGGCTATCTGATATCAAAAGGAGGAAAAGCAGCCATTGAACACTGCAGACACTGCTGTTCCCCCTATTCCTCAGGACATAGATAGCCTGGTTCAGAGAGGTGCAGTGACCTGCCCATTGTGAAACAGCTGTTTATCCATGGTCCCAGGAAGTCAGCAGGTTGTCGGTGGGCACTGTGTGTAGGGTGTCTGTGGCTGCTCTAAATCAGCTCCCCAGACCCTCCCACCAGTGGCATGAACACATCTGCAGATAGCTGGTCTTCCTCCAAACATGGAATTCACATGGCCCTGGGCAACTAGAGCAGCCAGGATCCCTCCACCACCCCTGTACTATGTCTAGGATTCTCATGGGGTCCCCTGAAATGATGCAGGTGGACCCTGTGTTCTATGACCAGATGCTGGGAAGCTGTGCCCTGTTAGCAAGGTCATCATGGAGGACTCCTTGCACTGATTGAGCTCAGTACAGATGGAGGAAGGCACCCTTGGCCTCCCTGCCTCTAGCACCACCCTGTGAAGGCAATGATCTTGCCATCTGCACCCATAAGGAACTTGTTTTCAAAAATCTCCCTCAGTTCCAGGACAGGGGCAGGAGCACAGAGCTCCAAACCAGATGCCGGGACCCTGGGGCTGAATCATCTCTGCTTCTGAGGATGCTGAGTATGTCTCCTAACCTCATGCCTCACATGAAGGGGAGATTAAGCTCGGTCCTGCCTAACTCCCCGAAACAGCAGGATGGAAGAGAGAAGGCTGTGCAGGTTCTGGGGTGGAGTGCCAATGGGAGGACCCGAGAGTCTTCCTGGATCAAGAAGATGAGAAACCCACAGAGTTGGAATGCACTTGGGAAAATCCAGTGGCAGTGGAAGGAAGGACCTCAAGGAAAATTCAGACTTAACCACAGAGAGGCAAGTTTCTCAGAAATTAGATGACAGGATGTCCCCTGCTATGTGTGTGACCTGGCTTCCTCCTGCCTGTCCCTGTTGGACCCCAGGGACAGCAAAACACTCTCCAAAAAAATCCCAGAAACCAATCCCACATGTGATACAGCTGTTTTATGGTGATATGAACATATATACAGCATTCAGAATCTGTTTAACCGTCCCCACCACAATGTAGGTTTGCCTGAAGACAGTTGTTCTGTGCCACTGCACACACGTTTCTCCTTAGCTCCACTCACCAAATGATAGTGCATGTTTACAGCCATTCTCAACACCTGCATATCCCTGCCAACATACTTGAATTATCAGCTGAGGTTTGTAGCTTTATGCATTCATGATTAGGCCCCAGAGCTATAGATACACAGCAGCCAGGCAAAGCCATGCTTCTGGCTCCTTCCCTAAAGCCCTATGTGTCTATAATCAGATCTGATCTTACAGCTCTGTGCATTAACAAACTAGGTCCCACCGCATAGGCACTCTTTACCAGCTCTGGCTTCTGTCTTTGGTCCTAGCTATTCCTTACCACTTCCCTGCCCACAGTTACTCCTCTCTACAATGCATATGCCTGCAGCTGACACTACACAAAAGTGTGCACATTGCCTGGCCCACACATCTCTCACCTTTTCTGGTCCCCTCTACATGGACCTAGAGGCACTATTGATGATCTAGCTGGTCCTCATAACAACTCTAGATTTCCCATAGCTTTAGCCATTAATGACCATGAAGGTTCTCATGTCACCAACAGTTATGCCATCTAAAAGAGAAGCAATGCATCCTTCAAACTCAGATAACAAAGTTGGTGTTCCATGCCACTAGACCAGTGCTATACCAGGTCAGTATGTCCTTCCATACTGCTCTGCACACAAAAAAATGGAAGCACAACATAACAGCTAGGTTAAAATCAAATCAGTTCAATGAAGAAAGTTTACACCAGGAGCCAACCCATGACACCCACCCTGTTTCAGGCACAGATAACTTCCTATTCCTCTTAGAATAAAGCTAAAAATACTCACCATGGCCCACAGTCCCCATGACCAGGCACTGATCTCCCTAATCCCTTTGTACCATCCCTTGACTTTGATCCCCCCATTAGGGTCTATGGCTTTATTTCATATTCCTGCACCTGCTCCAATGCCTCTGGTACCACCTTGCTCCTTACAAGTTTGGACCCACTCTTCCTGCCATTGCAGGATAATGAAGCCTCACTCAAAACCAAGCCAGTTTTGGACCCCTGAACATTGAACACCTAGTTCATGTCCTTTATAGAGCCTTATTCAGTGTGTTTATTGCACTTAATTTGTTTTATGCCTAAATATTCACTGAAATGAAGGAGACCAAACATACTATCTTGGAAACTGTTCTAACCTTCAAAACTGACTTGCACTTTGGTCTCCAGGACTCAGTCAAATTTGAAAAATGAGTGAATAGATGCATGGAGACACTCAGGGCTTCTCTGCTTCTCTAGGCTTTCAGGTCAGGACCTCCACATATGGCCCACACCAGCCAGTATCCCCGGTCTCTCAATCTCCCTTGATAAGCTTATTCATTGGGCAGAATCATTTTTGGCAAGTCATTTTTTTTTCTTTTTAAGAGATGAGCACCATACCCAGGTTCTCATACATGCTAAAGCACTCTACCACTAAGCCATATACCCAACACCTGTGTCAAAGCTTTTAAACAAAATAAGATTACTATAAAATGGTCTGGTTTTGGTGGGAGTTTGAGGAGGTGACAATTGTAGGGAGCCAAAGATGGAAGACAGAGTTTGTGGTGGCAAGTAAAAGGCCTTGTGAGGACCACACTCCACACTCTTCACACTACTGTGGTTTTGGGCAACCTTTCTGTACCATGCCCACCCAAAAAGTAAAACCTGACAGCCTGGCCTCTTCAGAACTAAATAAATCACATTAATCAGATAGACCAAATAGACATCTGTGGACTGTTTAATCCTTCAATAATGAATTCATTTGCTTCTCCCTGAAACAATGACCATTCTTTAAAATATTTCATATTGCCATGTGTGGAGGAACACACCTGTAATCCCAGTGGCTCTGGAAGCTAAGACAGAAGGATTTCAAGTTCAAAGCCAGTTTCAGCAATGATAAGGTGCTAAGCAATTCAGTGAGCCCATGTATATAAATAGGGCTGGGGAGGTGGTTCAAATGTCAAATGCCTCTGAGTTCAATCCCTGGTACCAATAAAAAAATAATATTTGGGGGTACAAGGTAAATACAAGAAATAGAGATATTTTTTTGCACCCAATCAGATCATAAAAGAAAGAAATAAGAAGTTAGTAACAAGAAAAGAAACAGAAATCATTTAAAACCTGGAGGTTAAAATATACCTCTCTGGATTAGGATTGGATCACAGATAAGTTCAGGGGAGAAAAAATTTCATAAATAATTGGGAACAGGGATACAATACATCAAAATCCATTGGGTAATTAACACCCATAAATCAATTACATATATCAATGGAAAATGAACTGAAAGTGAAATTAGGAAAAATATCCCATTCACAATAACCTCATATAAATTAAAATACTTTGGAATATATAAAACAAAAAATATGAAATATTTCTACAATGAAAACTACAGAACATTGAAGAAATAAATTAAAGAAGACCATAGAACATGGAAATATCTCTCATGTCCTTGATAGGCAGAATTAATATTGTCAAATTAACCATACTACCCAAAATGCTATACAGATTCAATGCAATTCCTTTAAACTTGTTCTCAGCATAAGAAACATAATATGAAAAGAAAGCCTACTCAACAGGAGAAAATCTTTACCACATTCACCTCAGATATAGCATTAATCTTCAGTATATATGAATAATTCAAAAACTTTACAATAATAATAATAATAATAATAACAACAACAAAAACAACAAGAACAACAACCCAATCAGTAAATGGACCAAGGATCTGATCAGACACTGCACAGAAGAAAAAAAAAGACAATAAATATATGAAAAAAGTTCATCTCTAGTAATTACAAAAAAGCAGTCAAATCTACATTGAAATTTCATCTCATTCCACTTAGAATGGCAATTATCAAAAATACAAACAACAATAAATGTTAGGGGGATGTAGAAAAAAGTTACACTCATACCTTGCTAGTAGGGAGGCAAATTTCCAAATTATCACTATGGAAAGTAGTAAGGAGATTCCTCAGAAAACTTGGAATTTACCCAGTTCGCCCACTTCTCAGTTTATACCCAAAGGATTTAAAGTCAGTATACTACAGTGATGCAACCACATCAATGTTACAGCAAAACTATGAAACCTATCTAAGTACCTTTCAACAGATGAATGAATGAAAAAAATGTGGTATACATACACAACCAGATATTACTCAACCTTAAAGAAGAATGAAATTATGGCATTTGGTGGTAAATGAAGGAGCTGGAGAATACCATGCTTAACAAAATTAGCTAATCCCAAAGAACCAAAGGCCGAATGTTTTCACTGATTGTCAGATACTAATTGACAATAAGGGTTGGGGTTCCTAGGGAAGAACAGAGGTACTGTGGATCAGGTAGAGGGGAGTGAAAGGAGGGGAAGAGGAATGGAGGTAGGAAGAATAGCAGAATGGATCTGACATAATTACCCTATGTGCATATATGAGTACATTACCAGTATGAGTCTACATCATGTACAACCAGAAGAATGAGAATTTACACTCCATTTATGTATGATGTGTCAAAGTATATTCCACTGCCATGTACAACTAAATAGAATGAATAAAAACTGCTTTAGAACTCAGGAAAAAAACATATATCAAATAACTGGAAAAGATTAAAAGGTGTATCAAAGATGAAAGCAGCATTAGAAATCACCTGATCCAATCAACCTATTTCATTAATGAAGTAACTTATTACTTTACTAACATATTCCCAACCAGAAGAAATGGAGAAATTCAAATAATTTATCAAAATTATACTACATATAGAATTATAGTTCACATGTCAAAAATACTGTGATACAGACAATGAGAATAAAATTTTATAAGATGAAGGTAATCCTCAAACTGCAGACATTTTTCTGGCTTAAAATTGGCACTCATGCTTCTCAAGGAAAAACATACTATTCCACAACAAGGATGAAAGATCACCCATGAGGATCACAGCAGGCACATAGGAGGAAACTAAAGTTGGAGGGGAATGAGAAAGGAGGACTGTGCTATTACTATCATCAATATGATGGACTAATTCTAGATTCCCTGTGTGCCTAATTCTAGGAATCCAAAAAGAGGTGAGATAATATGGAAGATTATTCAGCCATAAAAAGAATTAAATTATGTCATTTGCAGGAAATGGGTGGAGACCATAATATTAAACAAAATAAGTCAAACTTAGAAGGTCAGGGATCATATGCTTTCTCTCCTATGTGCAAGCTAGACAGGAAAAAGAAAAAGAAAGGTGAGGGGATGACCTCAGGAAAATCAATGGGAAATAATTTTTTAAAAAACAAGGGATGGGAGGTAGGCAGGGAGAGGAGAAGTGCTGGGAAGCAATACTGGCCAAATTATATTGTTAAATTTTATGTATGTATAAATATGTAACAAAAAATCTTGTTATGTACAACTATAATGCACAAAATTGAAAATGTGGAAAGAAAAATAAAAGCCAGTCTGAACTGATTATTTCTCAGCTTAAAAATCTACAAATATCTATAATCATTTTATGTCCCTCTGTCTCTTGGAAGCCATATTCCATACATATACATGTATGTATAAATATTTCTGCATATATGTATATTACTATACTAAATATATGCATAGATAGATGGATAGATATGGATAGATAGATATATAGATATATAACAACACTCAAGACTCACAAAAGAATTCAACCTCTTCATAAACAGGATGAGCCCCTGGCTTCAAACGCAGACCCACTTAATTAAAGACAGGATGATCCATGCCCTTTATATAATGGCTTGTGGTTTTCTAAATTAAGTGCTTTTTGGTTGGGTCCTTCTATTTATTTTAACCCCATTTTGAAATCCTTACAGAAACATACATGTCCTAAAACAGAAAGGGATAGACAACCTTTCCAATCTTGAAAGTTAAAAATATAATACTATTATATATTTATATACTATAATGCTATTATATATTTTCTAGCATCCAAAATACTGGTAAATGCAAAGTATGTACTAAAGAAGAGCTTTCTGCATAACAAAGAAATAAGAATCAAAAATAGAAAACTAAAAAAGTAACTTTACCCATATGCCTTATAAAGGCAACATAAAAATATTACTTACATATCAAAATATAGAAGTTATGGTAGCTTATAGTTATAGGTATCTAATTATATTAGCCTTTACTCCCTGCTGAAGAGCATTTATGTTTCAAGAACAGATCCTCCGTTTCTACATTAATATCAATCATACTTCCAACCATAGGAAAGTTCATTACTGGATTCTCATTCTGTTGCATATGGTCACGTTTTAATGGTGGACAAGGGAATGACATTCAACTATAATTGAGATGCTCATATAATTTTAAGAGTTTCATTAAAATCATGTCACTCAACTACAATCATTTTTAAAAGAATGGTTTATAAGTATAAAGAAGGAGTGATCCAAAATCTTATTTTATTACATCTAAATAGAAATGTACCTTGATATTTGTGATTCAGATACATGATGAAATGTTTATATTTTCCATTGGGTACAGTTATTTAGTTTTCCATAAAAATCCATGCAACATTTACTTACTGCATCCTGTCAGAAAATAGATTTAGAGGTAAAAATATCTGTTATTTAAAAACTGTGTAATGACTATGGCTCTCAAAATATCAGTGGAAAACATACTTTTGATTTGTCTTGAGAAAAATATCACTTAATATTAAAACAATAGTTGCAAGATAATAATTGGAACAGCTCAGTGAAATTTCCCACGGGTAGTTAACAAGTCACAACATATAACCACCATTATAGCTGAGGAGGATATGAGTTGGTTCCAAAATGCCTTTATAACTTGAATCTTTTTATTTAAATTTTCCTTCTCTACAAATCAAGTAGCCAGGCCTGAAGAATTCTCCAAATACTTTGAGAAAAGCTTATACATATTAAATAACAATATTCCCTGGAGGATCTAATGGATAAAATTATAGACTCAATCAACTTTGTACAATTTGACTTTGAAGATAAACTCACATTGAAGCAAAACTGGTATAAATGAAAATGTAAATCTTAATATATAAAATTGAGATACATTAAGTTCCACTTCAAAATAGCCTTAAAAACTAGAAAAGAATAAACTGAAAGAAAACAAAAGCTCACATTTTTTATAAAAATTATCTCCTTCCCTGTTAATAATTATCAATTAATATGACTAATATACCAGAAAACAATTTTAAGAAGGAAAGTCTATTTTTGCTCACACTTTCAAAACTTTCAGTACTTGGTTGGCAAATACCACTGCTTTGGGCTTAAGGTCAAATAGAAAATCATGGCAAAATGTGGAGAAGAACATAGAGATTCAGGCTAATGGCATTAATCTTTCTGATAAAATATCACTAGAAAAAATTTCAAACATTAAAAATAAGATAGACATATACATACACGATCCATACAGAATCCCAAAGAAAAAAGATTAAGATAAAAAGCAGCTCTGCTAGACATATTATAATCAAAGGACCTAACACTGGAAATAAGAAAAAAAATAGTAAAAGATACACAAGAAAAACATTAGGCACATTTATATAAAATTTATATTTGTTTGCAGAAATTTAATTATATTTACATTTATAAGACTCACTTCAAACTTCTCACCTCAAACTCTAAAATCAAGGGGGATTTGAATCAAATATTCCAAGCTTTGAAAGGATACACTTGCCACCCAAGACTGCTATATCCAGCAAAGTTATGAACGAACAAGAAATGACATGATCAGTGAAACAATCCAGACACAGAATGCAAAGTGTTGAATGTTTTATCTCCTATGCAAAAGCTAGAGAGAAAAATGAAGAACAGACAGGGATCACATAAAATTAGAAAGAAGATCACACAGTGATGAGCCACCTGACTGGTTACAAAGATGTAGGAGGGAAAAGCAGTAGCTACAGGATGAAATGTACTTTGGAATAAATAAAAATGCCCTGAAGCTTCTAAGAATTCTTTCTCAATAAGGACTTAAATTAAAAACAAAAGTCTATGCCCTAAAAAACATTAGATGATTTAAGTGCCAGAGGAAAGGTATATTGCACATGTATCAACTGAGGCTATGGAGAGAGTTCATTCATAAGTCCCCAGAAGGCAGTACAGAGTGCAGTGACTGGAGGGCTACTGGGACTCACTCAGAAGAATCCCAGAACTCCTCACTTTCTTCACTTCAGTCATGGTTTTCACATCTGTTGGTAGATGGATGGGTTTTGACATGTCTATCACAAGTACAATATCAATATCCATTTTGCCATCTTTGATTTTGGTCCAATTATACAGTATGTCACAGCTTTCTTCCTCAAATAACCTCAAGTCCATGGTCAAAGGCTGGTTCTCCAATACAGATGCAAGTATACAGTCTGCTCTATCAGCCACTGATGTACCAGGACAAATAACATCATGTGTTGACCAGCAAACAGTGCTGCAAGAACTTCCACATCTCCAAATAGAGCTACCAAAACAGGCACAGATTGATAGTGGCTCATGAATAGAATGCTGATGTTACCAGCAGCACAGTTGATGCCACTATATGAAATACAGACAGAGTAATCACCTACCAGGGTCTTCATCATAAGGCCTGCTACTGGAAAATGAAGTGAATGGTGTTAGCCAAAGACCAATCACCAGACAATTCTACTTTGTTGAAAATACAAAGACCCCATCCATTCACAGCTTCTACTTTCTTGGTCAGAACAACTTCCTGTTCTTTCAACCCCAAACCTCAATATATGAGTAAGTCAGACTAGCACTATGCATCCGTTGCTTAAGAACAATGATCTTAGATATTGGTCTTTCCTTTTTCTTCTTCTCCTTATGACTTTGAGAAGGTCCAATTCACAGTGCTAATTAACCTCACTTGCTTCAGACATACAGCGAGCTCCCAGAGAAATTTGTGAAATTGGAGGGAGGCCTTCCCACTGACACAGGGCCTACACTGCAGGAACTCTTAGAAGGTCCAGACACTATTCCAGCTCCTGCAATATCTCACTTCTCAATTGCTGGGCCTCCCTGATCCAAGCTTGGAAGCCACCTGCCAGCATCGAGGGCTTCTTCTTCCCTTCAAGCACAAACAGTGAAGAAGCTTTGCTCCTGGAACTGGAGGTATCATCAAGGTAAGATCCTCCACCTTGGCATGCTGTGGTTGTTGGGAGTTGGGGGTACAAAGTGCAACATGCTGGCATTTACACCAGGACACCTGGATATTCAGCTTTTCAGTGGCAAGATAGCTTTTAAGAAGGGTGAGCCTTAAAACATTGAATCAGACAGACAGCAAAGTTATCGAGTACTCAGCTTGCACAACTTGATGACAAATGTCATTGGAAAGACACTGTTTACTGGCAAAGGCAAAATAAACTTCAAAGTACCAGAAGAGATACAAAAAGTGCTTTTGGCAATGTGAGCTTGCTTTAAATTATAGTAGTCATTGGTATACAAAACAATGAAATCCTATCAACCAGATAGAACCTATTGACTATGGTGAAAAAGGACACAAGTTTGCAGGAGACTCCTCATGGAGAAAAAAAAAAAACAGGGCCAAATGATTTTCAGAACCTGGATTTCATATTCTCTATTTCAATATGCTTAATAAGAAATGGAAGTTTCTCTCTAACTAATGCCCACAAGCAGTCACTATAAAACACTTCCCCATCCTGCAGAAAACCTATCTCACCCCCAGGTACAGGCCCTACATCCTTGAGGACACACATCTCTACTGGGTGTGTGTCCCCAAGCTTGGCATTCTCTAAAGTCTGCAAATATCACTCAGCCAATGCCCAGACTCAAACTGCTACTCCTCAGAGAGTAGCCCCTGCATCATTGCCTCCCACTGATTCCCCTCCCAGCACTGCCACCCCTCCCATCACTCCCAGCCCACACATCGTAACCCCTACAAGAACCCTGTCCTGACAGGGCCCTGCATTCTAACTCTTCCCCTTTCTGGAAGCTCCCACTGCCTCCCACTCTTCTGCTGTTCACTAATACCTAGACACACATCCCAGGGCTTCCAGGCAGCCAAAACCCTGTGGTGCGTGTAGAAGGCAGGTGGTCCTCCCAGCAGCAATGTTCAGGAGCACACTTCCCCATCATGTAGGCCACAACTAACCCACAGTTTGTGTCATTCCCCTGGAGTCAAGCCCAATCCAGATCTGGGGGAATCTCTTCTATCCTCAAGCATTGGTGGTGGTCTGCCAAGTGGATGTTGAATGAGAGCCCACACTGCCTTGCTTCTCAAATGCAAACCAGTGCCTCTTACCTTGCAGCAGGGTCTCCAAGTGTCTCCTATCCACTGACTCATGGCCAGCCTCAGAATCTCTCTCCAGCACCTGCAAGATTACACTTGGTTTGAGTGTGAGAACTGATGTTTCTAGAGGAAATTCCCTTGACAGTGGAGCACCATCCTTCTTATTCTACTTGGCGTCCCATCCCATCAACACAAACTGTCATATACAGAAGTGGAAATTAGAGTGCAA
The DNA here is from genome assembly GCF_045843805.1 of Urocitellus parryii. NCBI lineage: Eukaryota > Metazoa > Chordata > Mammalia > Rodentia > Sciuridae > Urocitellus > Urocitellus parryii. The sequence goes on from NW_027554068.1 coordinate 780,320, forward strand.
CATTATCAAGAAATACTCTTCACAAGAAACCAGGTCACTGACTTGAGGCTCAGAAACCTCCTACTCAGCAAGCAAGCCCTGAAAACTACCAGGTCATGGATCACAGGCAATGGTGCTGCTATTTCCATATATTTCTAATACCAACCACAATGTTTTACTAAGCATACAGATAACAGGGATACATCTATAAAAACTGAGCATGAACAGAATGAGCCAAAATAACCCATGTTAAAATTTAACTACCACAAATGAGTACAACTTTGGTACATCTAAGTTTCTTCTGGTCAAAATATAAACGTCATTTACAACAGAATTTGAGAGAAAATAAGAACTTCACTCACACTCGACTTTTTTTTTTTAATTTACATGCAGAAAGAAACTGGAAGCAAGAAATACAGACAAGGAAAAGAAAGGCAATATCCTCACCATTATTACAGTACTAACATATCAAGGCTAAACTAAAACAATTCCAGATTCTTCTACCTAAGAAAGATATACACAAATCTCAATATATAGCTAATATTTTCTCAACATATAATACTTTGCTGTTCAGAGATACCTTGAAGGATCATACAGCAGAATCCTTTTTCCTTCCTACTGGAGAATGTCATGGTCCCCCTCAGGCTCAAAATACTTTTGAATACTTAATTGCACACTTGTGAATTGTATTTGGACTCAAAATCATCTCATCATGCACTTCAAAAAGGCTCTACTGTGGTCTAAATGTCTGTATAGACACTGGGGACCATGGTAACAAACACCACTGGACAGCTACTCTGCTTATGGGCAAAGACCAAATAAAAGTTAAGAAAGAAGTACACAAAATGTTTCCAGCAACATTAAGTTGTGCATGGATGTGGAAATCTTTAGCATACAAAAGAGTGGATCACTACCATTCAGTTGAACTGGGATGAATGATCAGTGAAGAAGAAAATAACCACTCCTGAGATAACCACTCCTGAGACTGATCAGGTGAAGTACAGACCTGCACTAAAAACCTGCAAGTTCTTCTTCAGAGGAAACAATACCACTGGCATCCCACGTTCTGAACCTTGATTTCAAATGACACCACTTCAGGACACTTATTAATGAAAGAAATCTCTCCCTTATTCCAGTCCAAGTGTTCTTCCCACACCCTGAAGCCCTCCCAGTTCCCAAGCTTGGCATGCTATCACCTCTGGAAAGCTGCTGCCCCCAACAAACACCCAGACCCAACTTCCTCTGCTCTGCACAGAACCCCTGAACAGGCTCCAATGGTCTCCCCTCCTCCATCTCCTTCTCACCCCAACCTTCCTCAGCAACACTGTGCTGGTCCCCTGGAACTTCTTTTGACAGGGGATGAAATGCCCCCCCATCACACTAGAGCCTTCCCTACCTGCTGCTGGATGCCCTTCCAGGATGGGGTTTGGCTGGCAGGTGATGTCATCCAGGATGGTACAGAAGACTCCAGGTACCACAGTCCAGCCTCTTGGGAATGTAACCCTGCTTACATGAAGCAGAAAGTTTTTAATTCTTACTGAATTGAGAGTAAATGTCATTTGTATTTACCTTGGGCTCCCCATCCAGAATCTACTAAAATTTAACCTCGTGTTTTACCATGAGCTCTTCTTGTCATTTACATTGTTTCTCTTCTATCCATAATAAAGTATATATTTTTAAAAAGTTCATTTTCAGGAAAATTCAAAATCTTTGTGCATTTTTAAAATTAAAATTTCTTTTAATCTATACTGTATATTTCATCATATGCTGCCCTGCTCAAGAATTGCCCTTCCATATTTAGTACTTTAGAGCTAAGTTTTGAAACAGGGTGATAACAGAAAAGGGTGGGATGGTATATATTCCATATACTTATATTTTTGTGTTTAAACATTTTAATAACAATGCATTAAAAATAAAAATAAGGACTGCTTCTGTGTAACAGTGGAAACTCTTATCCAGATGCAGTGGTGTACACTTGTCACCTTATTTATTCAGTAGGCTGAGTCAGGATATCTCAACTTTGAGGCAAGTTTCAACAACCTACTGAGAGACTAGACTGGCTGAAAAAATGTTTTTAAAATTTGAAATACTTAAGTACAGTTGTATAGTAAAGTGCCTCTGGATTCATTAACAAAAATTAATGAAAAAGGTGGGGAGGACATCTCCACTGGGAGCTGACCTGGGCAGTTACTTCAGATTCCCTCCCTGTGCACCCACACAGAGTCACACCCTCTCTTCTGGCCAGGTTTCTAAATTTTGGAGAAAAGCTTTTGCTAACTGATTAAGATGTGAACTGCTCTATAATGTTTCTTTTAATTTACAAAACCCAGAACATCTGGTGATTCTCAGATAAAATCAGAATGTGTCATGCCTCTTCTTTGTCTTTGCTTATACCAACATGAAACAAGCAAATTTCTGTGACATTTAACATGCAGAAAGTAATATGTCTACTCAAAGAAAGTATAGGTACTAGCCCCAGAAAGTCATGCTCCATTGTGATGGTCCATTCAGAAAGGAAGAAAAGCAAACACACCCTGGATGACAAAAGTTCTGCTGAGAGAAACCTTCCTTCCCACTGCCTCACAATCCCATCTTTCTCTCCCTATAAAAATCCTTTGTGTCCGTGGGATCCCCAAGAGGACACTATGAGGATGACGGCCCCCCCTTTTCCAATGTGCTGGACCTTCAGTAAACCTAATTTCTTTCCCACTAATTCAAATTTCCTGAATACTGGTTTTCCAGTAATGAGGAGCCTGGACCTGGGTCTGGTAACCTCTGGATTTGGCCAGTCTTCTCTATCACTGATGATGAATCCAAATTCCTTTTTTAAAACCCCCTTTTACATCATGTCTAGATGCTCCTGTTTCAACAAATGATTCCTTTATAATTTCAGAGTGGCCCTTTTATACAGATAATGGTTTGTGAAGATACAATTGCTCACACCCTATAGCAATTATATAGGGTGCTAGTGATCAAAAGGTACAGCAAGGCATTGCCTTTACTTCCATAAGTGCTCAACAAGCTCACAAATGCTCACACACCATTTACAGAGTGTAAAGAATCATGAGCTCACATATCTCTTGATGCACCACCTATAGGGTGCAGAAGCAGACCATCTTTATCTTCTCCCTGAAGCAATGGATCATTTTATCAACTAATCTGGAATCTCACACTTCAAAATAAACTCCCAACATTTTTATTACTCCTAGGAGGGTAATATTTGCCAGCTGTTGGACAAAGGTCTGGTGCCTCCCAGGACACTAGCTTTGTTTTCATCACGTGCCCTGAATGAAGGATGCTGAACAATTCAGATATTGGTGTTTTAACCATCTCCTGCTAAAAGTCAGTGCATGTGCCTCAAACTTTTACTGAACTACCCCCTGATTGATCTCTATTAATTCAGTGATCATTTGGAAAGTTAATCAGTGGAGAAATTCACAGAGGTGCCTTGTGTAGTTATAAACCTGTTACTCTGAAGCACAATAAAAACATTCCCAGATATAAGGTACAGGAGAGAAGACACTTTTTACTTTCTCTTCCATACGCTTGTGGTCTTAGGATTTTGCTTCTCTTATTTGTTCCTGTTTCTTTTTATCCATTTTCTTCTTTAATTCTTTCTTCTGAAGTCAAAATAGAAAAGCAGGCAAAACAAATGGCAGTTTGTGTTGATACATTTTATATATATTTATTGAAATGAGAATACAGGCTTACTTCTCACTGAGTTCTTTGAGTTCTTTCACTGATTGTTCTAACACCCTTCAGCAACATCTGTAAACTTTTGAATGAACCAATTTGTTTTTTATATGATCACAAGTAGAGCCTCTCCCCCTACCTCATCCACCCCAAACATCTGTGTTTAGAAAATCAATGATGAATGCTAAACAATATTTTAAATTGTCAAAATCTAACACTGGCAAAGAGGACATAATATTAAACCATCAAATTATCTGGGCCGACGGGTTTTCATAAGAATGTCTTATTACCTCATTCAAACAAACTGAATTCATTAGAGTGTTGGGCCTGTTACTGCAGCTTGGCTCAGGGAAAACACAAATAACAGTGCAGAACTAGGTTTCTTTCTGTACTCTTTGACTTACTGAAACTGGGATTTGGTTAAAGAACCTACATTTTATGAACCTACATTCATGATTTTAAATAGGATTATCACTGCCTTTATCTCTTAAAGGTATTATGACTCTTGAAATGATCATGACACAACTGTAAGTTATATTTTTGTTTCCATGTGTCATTTATTATTGAATTGCTTCAAAAGTGACATGAGTTGCCCACTTACAAATCTTCTTCACAGCAAAGAAAACAATTAAGCATGTGAAGAGAACCTACAATGGGAGAAAAATTGTTACCACCTGCACATCAGGTTCACCATTCATCTCCAGGATATATAAAGAAATCATAAACCTTATCACTGTAAAAACAAGTATTTCAATCACCAAATGGGCAAAAAACCGAATAGGCACATCACACAAGAAATTCAAATGGCCAACAAATATATGAAATAAATGTTCAACATCACTCCAAATTAGAAAAATGCAAATTAAAACTATGCTGACATTCTGTCTCACTCCAGTTGGAATGGCAATTATCAAGAATACAAGTAATAATAAGTGTTGGTGAGGATGTGGGAAAAAGGTTCACTCATACATTGCTGGTGGGACTGCAATTTGGTGCAACCAATACTGGAAAGCAGTATGGAGATTCCTGAGAAAACTTGTAATGGAACCACCATTTGACCAAGTTATCCAACTTCTCAGTATAAACCCCAAAGTACATAAAATCAGCATAACAGACCCAATCCACCAAAGGCCAAATAATCTTTATGATATGTTGATACTAACAAATAATCAGGAGGGAGAGGGAAGAATATAAGTTAATTGGATTAGAAAAAGGGAAATAAAAGGAAGGTAGGGGAAATGGGAATAAAAAAGACAGAATGAATCAGATATAACTTTCCTATGAATACATACACAGTGAAACCTCAATTCATATACAACCATAAGATTGAAATCCTAGTTAAAATAAGTTATATGCTACACTTTATGTATATATAATATTTCAGAATTCACTCTACTGTCATATATATATATATATATATATATATATATATATATATATATAATTATAAAAAATTTCCATAGTATAAACCCTCATACAATGTTCAAGGGCATTCTAGTAATTTCAATTTAGAAGAGTAATATTGTAACTTTTGGGATAATTGATGAGCAATTATTTTATGCATCTATTCCTGCTCGAAGATTCTCAAAGACTGTTACTAAAAGATTTGAAGTCTTTTGTAGTATTCTAGGATCACTTCTGGGAAGCAGTTTCATATCTACAGAGATTCAGGATACAGAACTATTCTTTCAAGGAACAGGTGGATTCATGCTACAGTTATACTGTGACTAAAACCTTGTAGGTTACATGTACTTCTGGCTGGAACAGAACTTTACTGAGCTTCATATCCTAGTTTTATCTAGTGTGGGTGATGCCTGTATGTACTTCACATGGGAAATACAGGGACTAGGGGACATTAAGTGGTCAGGACATGTTCTGGGTTGAATATAATGTCCATTCTGGCATATCAGGTCATTACCTCATTTTAAATGAGGCTTTTGCATGTGTAAATGTTATATGAGGTCATAGTGGATTATTGTGGGCTATAATCTAATGACTCATGACCTTAGAAGATGAAAATTTGGACAAGTATACCTGTCCAGAGAGAACATCATGTGATTATGGTGACAGAAAAATTAGAGATGAATCTACATGTCAAGGTATGCTAAGGATTTCTGACAACCACTAAAAGCTAGAGTAGACAGGGAAAAATCCTCCCCTAGATCTTTCAGAGCAGATACCTTATAATAATTCAGATTGGATTCCTAGACTTCACAACTGTGGTACAATAAATGGATTTTTTTAAGACACCCAGAAAGTATTATTTTTCAAAGTAGTCCTAGGAACCCAAAAGGGCCAATATGTTGGGCTCCTCCTTGGCACTCAGTAGAGGGGTTAGTCCCAGACTGGTAGCTTCCTCTCATCAAAGGAAAAAAGGAATCCTAATGTAGTCAGCAACATCCTTTGTCCACAAAGTCCTAGATAAAATAGCATGAAAACTCAGTGTGAAATTCTAAGTGTAAATGATATTCTGAAATTCACATGGAAATCAACAATCCAAAAGATGAGATTCAAAAACTGATATGTAGACAGTGTTTGAAGTTCAGAGGTAGGGCTTCCAGTCTTCAGGGAAAAGATCTGCAAATGAGGAAGGCCCATGAGACTGGAGGATGCCAAGTGCTTCATTTTATTATGGACATATGCAGGTATGATCTAAGTAGGAGCTAGCGGTTTTTCTGTAGGGCACTGGGAAGAGAGGCAGGGAAAAAAGGTGAAGACTGGACCCAAGGAGGACTTTATGTCACTTTTATTGTCCCTGAAATTTCTAGACCAGGATCATCAGTTGGAAGTGTTTAGACCTGGGACATTAGCAAACCATGGGGACTTGTAAGAAATAGAAATGCTCAGGCCCACCTCTGGCCCCTGAGTCAGACACTCTGAGTTGAGGCCCAGAAGTCTGAGTTTGAGTGAGCTCTCCATGTGATCGTCATGCACTTTATTTGAGATGCACTGTTCTAATCTTGAACAGATGGCCTATGGTGAAAGCACAAATTTTATTCTCTATAAGGATACCTGGGAATTTCAGAACCATACTGATAGCTTTTCTCTTCCATGTTTCTGACACTTCATCCTAGTCTCTCTTAAAATCAAATATCCAAAAGAATATGTAGTGATATTAGTGATATATATATTATATATATATATATATATATATATATATATATATATACACACACACACACACACACACACACACACACACACACAATGGAATATTACTCAGCCTTAAAGATAAATCAAATTAGGGCATTTGCCAGTCAATTGATGGAACTATGGACTATCGAGCTAAGTGAAATATTTCAGTCCCAAAAAGCAATGGCCAAATATTTTCTTTTATATGTGGATGCTAACACACAATAAGGGATGGAGAGGGAAAAACAGAAGTTCACTGGAGTAGACAAAGGGGAATGAAAATAAGAGAACAGCAGTTCATTAGAATGAACTGGATATAACTTTTCTATGTTTATATATGGGTCATGACCAGTGAAATTCCACACCATGTACAACCCTTCTCCCACAGACTCAGCATAGTCACCCCTTCAGTCACTGCCTCTCAGGGACAGGAAAAGAACATCCCCTCCCCTGCACTACCCCACCCACTCCTACCCCAGGGAGCTCCTACCTTACCCACCTCCTACCCCACCCACCTCCTACCCAACCCTGCTCCTGGTTCCCTACGAAATCTCCAGCCAGGGTCCCATCCCCCACAGGCCTCAGCAGGTCGCCCCTTCCATGAACCACCCAGTCTGCCTCCCCTCCATGCACTACCCCACACAGCTCTGGACCCAGGATGCCACTCCAGCCGTGGCTGCACCCCAGAAACTGCTGGACACACTGGCACCCTCCCTACATGAGGCTCTCCTCCCAGATCCATGATGGCCAACAGGAGCATAATGGGTGAGCACGAGACTGTCCCAGTGGGAAGCCTCAAATCCTCACCAGGAACCTCGAAATGGTAAGGACAGCCGCTACATCTTACCAGACGGTGACAAAGCTGCGTGGCCAGAAGAGAGCAGCCCAGGCAGCCTTCTGCAGGAAGAATCTCACCTACTTGAAGACACGTGCTCCTCCACCATCTTCCGGACACCTCTAGGCCGCGGGAAACCCACTGCGCCGAAGCAGTTTGACGTGCGACCCTGGGTGTGTCAGTGCGTGCATCTGTGCGTGTGCCCTAAGGGCGCCTGTGAGTAGAGGGCGGGGCTGTGCCCTGCGATATTGGGGCTAGGCCACCTGGTGGACATGGGTGGAGCAGGAAACAGAGCGCCCTGGAGGATGGGAGGATGGCTTGTGTTGTGCAAGCTTCTTCCACTGCAGGGAGGCGCTGCCCAGGCGGCGGTGCTAGGGGCCAAGATCCCTGTCTGCCAGAGTGCGGGAGGCAGCGTGGAGTCCCCTGGTGGTAGCGGTTGGGATTGATGCACACCTTTTGCTGTTTGAAGCCAAGAGAGCACTCAGAACCCTCCTGGCTTCAACTTGTGGGAGGGCTGCAGTTCTGGCCAATGCAGCACTAGGCACTAAATAACTGGAGCCAAACTTGGCAGTGGGAAAGTTGCAGGCACCGATCCAGGGACCTGATAGTGGTGATCTGATCGCTTGGTTGGCCATGACTGCTGAGGTTCCCTGTCATTTACAATTATAAGAATGAATTTGGAAGACATTTTGCTAAGTGAAAGAAACCATGTCACCACTTAGTAATTAAGTTCTTTATTTATGTTATCCTTTCAACAAACTTTGAGTTCTCTTGTATGTCTGTCAAATAATGTGTCTTGTGGTGGAAATAACCAGTCCATCTGCTCTGGTGACAAGGTTTAATCACAAAATTCAAGAAACTGAATGTTGAATCAGTTCCAAGTTTGTGCCAAGTCATCCCATGCTTTAATTCTCACCTTGCAGAATACTGCAAGCCTGGGCAAGCTAGTCTATGGAAGGATGAAAACAGTGAAACTTAGGCAATCTAAATTGAAGTTATCCTCAAGAATAGTCTAAAATTCTTAAGCAAAAAATATGCTGGAGGAATCCCAATACTCATTTCAAATTACACTGAAGAGACAAAACAACAATAAAAAGCATGGTAATCACAAAAAAGTGTACACAGAAATCAGACTAGAATACAAGATACAGAGACAACCCACACTTACATATTCATTTGATTCTTGACAAAGGGCCCAAAAACATGGAATGGAGAAAAGACAGCTTGGCCCATGTTTTTATTGTGTGGCTATTGTTCTTAAAGATTTAAAATATTTAAAATACATTTTAGATATTAATCCTTAATTGGGTGTGTGGTTTGAAGTTGTTTTCTTTAATTTTGTAATTGCATTTTCATTATTTTTATTGTTTCTTCTGCTGTGTAGAAGCTTTTTAGTTCCACTTCTCCATTTTAGTTTATATTGTCTGTGGTTTTGGTTTTATAACCCAGAAATCATATCCAAGAAAAGTTACTGACAAAAAGCTCCTAATTTCTACAGTGGTTAATTTTTGGTGTCCTACACTGCAAGCATTATATTTTAGTCTTTAGTGTCTATTGATGTGATTTTTTATGATGTAAGAAAAAATTTAATTTTATTCTTTTACTAGTGTATATTCAATTTTCTTATTAGCATTTGTTACAAATATTGTCCTTTCCCCTTTGTGTCTTTTTGGAAACTTTGCTGAAGTTCACTTGGCATATATGTGTGTTTTATTTCCAAGTTCCATGTTTCAGTGTTACAGATGTCTGTCATTATGCAAGGAAAATAATATTTTAATAAACTATGTAGTATATTTTGAAATCAAGAACTGTTATTCCTCCTTCAACATTATTCATTGTCAAAATTCATTTGTAAAAGTGTGGCTTTTGTGGTTTTATATGAATTAGTATAAAAATAAATATTGCCTTTGGTATGTCTGTTGCAAAGGCCATTGGCATTCTGTGGAGGATATTATTGAATTTAAAAATTACTTTGGGTGTTAGAGGTATTTTAACCATATCAACTCTTAACACAAAATCACAGGATGTTTATTTATTTGTGCCTGCTTTAATTTCTTTTATCAATGTTTCATAGTTTTCAGTGTACAATTTTCACCTTTTAACTAAGTCAATCCTGAATTATCTTACTGTTTTTGAGGCTATTGTAAATGACATTTTTTTTTTTTTGCTTTTAGGGTTTATTGTTAGCATATGAAATGTAACTGAATTTTGCTTGTTGATTTCATATCTTGTAAACTTTCTGGATTCACTTATTTTGACAAAATTATTTTTAGATTATTTAGCAAGAATCTACATGTAAGATTAAGTCATATGAAAACAGAGGTATTTTCACTTCTTTACAATGCAGATGTTTTTATTCCTCTTCTTCCACTATTGCTCTGAATTATACTACCAGTATTATATGGGAGAAAACTGATAAAGATGGGCCCCCTTGTCTTGCTCATGATGTTGGAAGAAAAGCTTTATTTTTTTATTGTTGATTATAATATTAGCTGTGGACTTTTCATATATTGATTTGATTATATTGAATTAAATTCCTACTTACTAAGTTTATTATGGGATTTTTTTGCCATGAAAATATGCCAAATTTTGTAAATGTTTTCTCTACATCTATTTAGATTCTTTCTTAACCATATGTTTGTTTAAATGTGATATATCATATTAATTGGTTTCAGCATTTGTATAATCCTTTAATGTATAATTAGATAACTTTCCGTTGTTATTCTTTGAGAGATTAACATCTATTTTAATCAGGGATATTAACCTGTAATTTTATCTGATTTTAATACAATTATCTAACACTAGTATCAGGATAATGCTGTACTCATAAAATTAATTGTGTTATCTTATTTTCACTTTTCCAGAGGAGTTTAAAAAAGAATTGGCATATTTAAAAAATTAGGAGAATTTACCTGTGAATTGATCTGGTCTTGGGATTTGTCTGTTTAACTTGTTGTCATTTCTTATTTAGTTCCCTTCCCTATTATTGGCATGTTCTATTTCTTCATACTTCAATATTGGAAAGTTGTATGTTTTTAGAAATTTGTCATTTCATTCTAGGTCATCTGTTTTTTTTTTTTTTTTTTTTTTTGTATAATTTTCCATAACCTCATAGTAATCTCTGCTGCAAGATTTTTCCCCTGTGAAATCAATTAGAATGTTTTCTCTTTCATTTCTGATTTAATTTATTTGAGTATTCTCTTTTCTCTCTTTTATTTTAATATAAGTTAAGTTTTATTAGTTTTGTTTACCTTTCTAAGAAAGAAAAAAAACCTCTCACTGGTTGTTGAATTTTTCTCTATTATTTTATAATTCTCCATTTTGTTTATTTGTGCTCAATTGTATTTTGTATATGAATGACTTTGTGCTTATTTTCCTGGTATGTTGCTCAGTATAGAGTGTTTGTCCAAATATGTGAGGCTCTAGGGTCTATGCACAAAATGATGATAATAGTAATGTTAGGTTGGCTGTGTATGTTCTCTCTTCTTTTTGTAAATTTACTCAATTTAATGGTTCTGACAAAAAATTTCTATAAACTTCCTGGTTTTGCTACCTCTCTTAAGTTTCTGAGTTGGGTTTTGATTTTCATTTCTCTCAAGATACATTCTACTACACATTCTGATTTCTTATTTGCTACATTTGTTGTTCAGGAGTATGCTGTTTAATTTCTACTTATAAATTTTAAATTAATTTCTACTTATAAATTTTTCCATTTTCATTCCTTTATTAGTTTCTGGTTTCATTCAACTGTAGTCAAAAAACATACATTATATACAGTGTCAAAGTTCTTAAATATTTAAAATATTTTTGGGACATAACACATAATCTTTCCTAAAGAATGTTTTGTGTACACTTGAGGAAAAATGTGATTTCTTTCTTTATTGATGTGGTATATTGGTCTATATGTTTCTATAAATTTAATGTATTACTAACTGTTATTATGTCTCACACTTTATATAATTTATTGTATAATGATATGTTTTTTGGACATTATATATACTCATTTCCTGTTATCCTATAAACAATACAACTTATTAGTAGTGTTTTTTTTCTTTTCTTTTCTTTTTTAAAGGATTTAATTTGGCTCTTGGTTATAAAAGTCCAACTCAAAGGCCCACATTTGTTTATTGCCTTTTTGATTGTAGAGTTAAAGATGATGTGGTGTATTGCATAGTGAGAGACATGGAACACTCACTCTTGTTGATAAAACAAACTATCATTTTCATTAATTAACAGCAGCAAGTGTAAATTCAACCTATCAAATCATAGTAAAAAAAATCTTAAAATCCTATGTAGGTACATAATATTCTGCATTCATATAACTTGTCACTGCCATAATTAGGGAATTTTAAATATTCAGAAGTGTTTAGTCACATCTCATTGATAAGAAGCAATTGTTGCATTTATTAATCAACAGAAAAAAAGTTATGCAATTAATGTTGTTTACTCACTAGTGTTTTCTAGAGGAAATATCATTTTTATACCACAGTTGCTACTAATACAATCTTTATTAAAGGATTATATGGAAATACAGAAGCAGCACACCAAGTCAGTCTTGACTAACAGTTTATGCATGGAGGTGCAAGAATTGTTCTGCATCACATTTACATTGTAATGTAAATGTGATGCAGGATGTGTTTCTGTAGGTTAATGTACTTCAGATTGCATTGTAACAGGTACAACACTTACAATACTATTAAGAAGACTTGTATATTAATCAACTTTTTTCTAAAATGTAATTCACAAGAGTATGTGACTCATAATCACACACATTATTGTGCTATGAATAAATTTTATTTAGTGAAGTTTTCTAAGAAAATCATCATTTGCATACCTAGAATTTATTTCAAAATGAAAGACCTGAATAGCCGCTTCAGGTTGCCCTCAAGGCTTTTTAACCCACACTGCCAGGAAAACTACAATAGGGTAATTTTTGCAGCCCTCGAGGAAATGCATGGTATTATGCCTGGGTCAGGTTTTACAACAGATTTTCAGTGGCATGTGGGGTTTCATATTTTCTGTTTAAGGAAAAAAATCACTCTTCAAGAATTTTCTTTTGCATACTATTTTAAAAATTGGGAACAAATACTTCTTTACTCTGGGTCTCTATAACCTAATGTGCATCAAGAGGGAAAGGCACATATTGTTTGCTTATAGGTGCAACACTTTTCACCTATAGTAGTAAATCACTTTCTTACAGATATTAGAACTCTACTGCCACATGTCCAAGTCAATCAAGAGGGCTTAGATGATACCTGGGCAAATTTTAATGTGTTTATTTCTACAGTTAGTTTTTATTAAAATTTCTGTGAAAAAAGGAATCCTATAAATAGTAAAAGGAGGCAATAGTGCTCTATGGCCTTAAGTAAATGGTGTTAATGCAAGTGTACATAAGGTAAAGTTGCTCTTCCCACAAAAAGGACAAAAATAAAGCTAGAGATAGCACAACTGTTTATATCAGGAGATGGGTGTGGGAAATATTTCATCCCAAGTTTGGGTGACATAAATAGCTATTAATACAGTTATTTATTTTTTTCTCCAGGCTAGATCATCTATGCCTTACACCTCTTTCTTCTACTCTTTCCTACAGAAATCCACATAAGATGAAAAAAATTCACAACACTTTATTATTTGAGTATAAGGGCTGAGGCAACACTGCCAGCAACTCAGCTAGAACCACAGACCTCTGAAACAGTAGAGTTCCTGAGAGGATGTGAAACAGCCATCCAAACAATATTTGCCTACTTTTACAGAAAGATACTGGAAATAAACAGGCATATGGAATTCAACAGTTGGCTAAAGGTGTTTTACATTCAGTTGTTTGGGAGTATAACTGATTCAAGTTCTCTGAATCTTCTGGTTAGAAAACACAGGATTACACTATCAACTCTTAAAGTACATCAAGACAAGAAAAAAGTCACTTGAGGATAGCATGGCCTTTGCATTTAAGGTGAATCTGAAACAGGAGATCTTCTCAACTCACAATTCTGGGGATTCTGGAAGGAAGATGAGCCCTAAGTGACCAGCTGTCACTGAGATATACAGATAATTACTTAGTAGATATTGTCCGAGTAAACCACATGTGGCTACTGGGCAAGCTGAAGAAAGAGAATAAATCTTGTCCTTCACATGCATAGTTGTTTTGATAGTGATACCCAAATTCTGAAAAGACATTGACTTTTTACAGGACATTAATAAGGCAAGACAACTCACTTTCAAAGTAGCTCCACTCTTAGAATTTCCTGAGTACCAATGACTTGAACTATAAACAATTCAAACCACTGGGTCATGATCAGTCAATAAGTTAAAACTATAAGGATCAAAAAGTCCTAAGAGCATCAGTGAAAAACAAATCCTATTTACCAAAGGACTGGGATTTAGAAAATAATTTAGTGTATTCTGTACAGAATGGGTTATCAAGGAGTAATATTTTTATTATGGCTCTAAGGTGGAGGCAACTCAGTGTCCCTTGCCACTCCCACAAATCAAGCCCCAGAGGCAATGACAGTACCATGAAACTTAGCCTCCCTCCCACCCCACCCCCATAACCACCCCTGCTTCACAAGCTGCAGAGGAACTGGCTGCTGCTCACTCCAGTAAATACAATACCCAGGATAGGAGCAGAGAGAGAGAGCTTTTTTGGAGGGTCACATCCAGCCAGGCTGATAAAGATATGGCATGTTTTGTGCCCAACACTCAAAGGGTAACATTTGCTTCAAGGAAAGACCTGGGAGCCTGGATAGGGTGCTCTGTCACACCAGAAGTCATCAGCTTGAGAGGTTTCCAGGAGCCAAAACTCTCAGGGCAGGACACTGGCACACATTTATCCTATGTAGTGATATGTTTAGATATAAGAATACCCTATGAATCCCTTTCCACAATCTAAGGCAACTATGCTGCTTCTCCTGTTGTCCTTGTATATTTGTAAATGGGGCTGAGAATGGAACACAGTGCCTTGGACATGCCAGGCAAGTGTGCTACAGCTGAGCTACAGTCCCAGCTCATGTGGTAACTTTTTGAAGAATATGTCTGAGACATAATTATATAAGGTTATGTATACAGATATGTAAAAAGTACTTTCTAAGAAATAAAACACTAGAGGGGCTGGGGTTGTAGATCAGTGTCAAGAGTACTTGGCTAGAATGGTAGAGACCCTGGGTTTGATCCTCAGCACCACTGAAAAATTAAGGAGTAAAATGAAGGCATTGTGTCCAACTACACCCCCCAAAAAAAACAATAATAAAAATCGATTATATATATGCAAGTAAAATGATTACAATGGATAACTTCAGGGTAAAATTTAAAAATTTGATATGATAACAATGAATAACTTATTTAAATTGAAATTCTTGGGCTAAAGATAGGCATTTGCTTTCAATTTTGGCCTATTTTCTGAATCTTCTCTGCGGAAAGAGTTGTGACAATTTTGTATGGCAGCTCTCAGGACATGACAATTCCATTTTCTAACACTGTTGACGTTAGATTTTTCTCACTCTCTTTATTCTTTATATTTGTTAGGCAAAAACACACATGCAATTTATGTTTACTGTGGAAGACTGTATTGTGGATGACTTTATGTTTACTGTGGATTGACTGTATTGTGGAAAGTCATCTCAATGTTTGGTATGTCATCTTTTAAACAGCTGATAGTGAGTTTTCCCATTTTTATCTGTTAGTTGTTTCTCCTTATTGACATGGATGAGCTCGGTCTGTGATTAAGCTGTGGTAAACTGTGCAGACACCCACAGGAGCATCCCAAAAATACTGTTCTCTAGCAACTGGCAACAGTTTTTCCCCTTGCAGAGAGCCCTTTGCTGGCTTGAGAATTCTGTTTTACCCTCTCAATTTGCAATCAAAGTCCAAAGTTTTCCAAGGGTCCAGCGGGTGTCTGCCCATGGACAGAACGGTCCTGGGCAGAGCCTGGACTCAGCCTGGGTTCGGTTGTGGCAGGAGGAACACAGGACTCTACTGAGCCTGGATCGACTGCAGGTTGGCGATGCAGATCTTGGCCAAGCCTGAGCTCTGGCAGCGGTCAGCAGGTGGCAGTGGCGGGACCGGAGCAGGATGAAGTTGGGCCTAACCTGTGCCTGGGCTCCCTTGCAAGCTGAATCTGGGCTGAGTGTCAGCATCGGCTGGGGATCAGACAGTGGCTGGATGGACCAAGGCCTACCCTAGGTAAGGACTCCCACGCAGGTGGAATAGGCTGATCAGGGCAGAGCCCCAGCTCTGTCGGAGGTCAGCCAGTGCTGTAATGGAGGTGGGCTTACCATGAGAAGAGGTTCGTGTGCAGTTGAGTGGGGTGGATCAGGCATGAGCCTGACCTCCTCAGGGTTCCACTCATGGCAAGATGAAACTGTGCTTACCCTTTCCCAGGCTCGCACACAGCTGGCCTGGGTTGCTGATCAGGGAGGAGCCTGAGCTCTGGAAGTTGTACACCTGTGAGCAGAGGGGGGTCCCGGGTATGTCCTGAGCTCTGTTGGTGGTCTGCTGGTGGCGGGAAGGAGTAAGGCCTACCTTGGGCCAGGCTCCTGTTAGTGAGGCTGAACTGGGCTGGGGCTGAACTCTGACAGGTGTCTTCCACTAGGCAGAGTCAGTGGTGGGTGGGGCTAGAGCTCTGGAGGACATCTGACAGTGGGCGGAGTCATTCCTGGGCTTATTCCGAGCTCCTGCAGGGGTCAGCCTGAGGCAGGATGGACCTGTGACTACCCTCTGCCGGGGCTTGCCTTATAGTTCAGCAGGCAGGATCAGGCCTGGGCCTGACCTCCACATGGGTCTGCTAGTGACAGAATGGAACTGTGCTTACCCTTGCCCAGGCTCCCATGCAGCTGAATTGGTGGATCAGGCAGAAGCCTGAGTTCTGGAAGGTGTTCGCCTGCATCTAGCCTAAACTCTGGGGGTGGTCGGCTCATGGTGGGGCGGGAGGGGGCCAGGCCTACATTCAGCCAGGCTCCCAGGCCTGTGAGCAAGGCTTACTTGGGCTGAGGCTGAACTCTTGCAGGTGTCTTCTAGTAGGCGTAGTCAGTGTGGGGTACAGCCTGAGCTCTGGTGGTCATCTAATAGTGGGCAGAGTCATTCCTGGGCTGAGTCTGAGCTCTGGCTGGGGTCAGCCCGAGGCGGGTTGGACCTGGACTACCCTCTGCTTGGGCTGCTGCCTCATGTCGTCTTGGGAGATCTGGGTAGATACTGAGCTCCCAAGGATGTCTGCTGGTGAGCAGAGGCAGTCCTTGGGCAAGCTGAAGGATGCAAGGTCATCAGGAGGTGGCGGGTAGAAACTGGGCCTTCCCTGGGGCCCGGTTCCTGGGCAGAGCTTGAGCCCAAGGTAGGCCTAACTCTATCTCGCCTCCAGCATTGTGAGGGAACCTCCTTCTGTCCCTCTCCAGGCCTCTCTAGGCCTCCTCACTCTGCCCTTAAACAGCAACCCAAAGGGTCTTTTAAAAACAAACCCAATTTATATAGGATCTATCAAAGTGCATGGAAGCATTCTACTGTCATGTGTAACTAATTAAATCAAATGAAAAATTTTAAAAAGTAGATCAGCAATTAGGACTTTGGTCGACATGTGGCAGAATACACTTATCTTAAATACAATGGCAAAAAGATGACAGATCATGTCACCCTCTAATGAGAAATTTTCCAGTGATTTTCCATCTTGCGCCATATAAAACCCAAAGCCCAACGAGGTCCCACAGGGACCACTGGAAACTTCTCATTCCACAGCTTGCCTTGGGAGCCTGCAGGGCCATGCCAACTCCCTTGTGGCATTAGGGCTCTAGTGCCATCATTTCCTCTCCAAGGGTGTCATCTGGATTCAATGAGGATAGGGATAATGCTCAGTGTCCTCAGAGCCCAGAAATGTGGCAGTCACACAGTTCTAATAATGATGTTGAAGGTTCTCTACACTGTGGTGTCATTGGTAAATTTCTTGGCCACCACTGGTTTTCCTCTGTTGGATATCCCTGAGGACTTCTCAGCCCAGGAAGAATGACAAGGCTGCTGCAACCAGCATGACCCAACTCGAGATTTCAGCTAGGGGTCATGACAGAGAATCAACAGGTCATGTCCAAACTCAGAAAACCAGATTATGACTGTACTGGGATCTTGTAATGCTATGCAGAAGCCCACAGGTATGCTCAGGCTCAGTCTACCAGGAAAACAGCCTTATGAACAGGAGGACAGTAAGGGGACCCTAGGAGATTAAGGGAAGACAGGACATTCAGGAAAAGCTCACTCCACCAGATTGGTGTTGAGTCTGGAAAGAAGACAAAGATGACAGGAGAACGTGAATGTACAAATTAATGTGCCTTGTGGCTTAAGAGGAAAGGGCTTGAGCCTGGTGTCCTGTCACATGGTGGCTGAGGCAGAAGCATTACGAATTCAAAACTGGCATCAGCAACTTAGCAAGGCCATAAGCAATTCAGTGGGGCCCTGACTCTAAATAAAATACAAAAAAGGGCTGGAGATGGGGCTCAGTGGTTTAGCTCCCCAGGGTTCAGTCCACAATAAAATAAAAATAAATCATGTACCTAACAGTGCATCCATGTACCATTTTGTTCTGAATCAACTAGCAGATGGTTCGTGTAGTGCCCAAAGTGAACACTCCCCATTTAGAGGCCATTCATGAAGCACTTCTCCTGCGGTGGTCTCGGTGCTGTGGTTCTGTGATGGAGAATGCATTGTGTCTGGCATGTGGCATGGGTGCCAGCTGCTAACATGTACTGTCTCTTCATTGTTCTCCCTTCCTATCCACACACCCAGCAATACAGACAGACTGCCTCATCACTTTACCAAGCACCAGTCAGGTTGGGCATCTATACACAATCCCTTTGAACATTGGGAGTTTCATACTGTTCCCCAAACTCAAGAATTAGGCCAGGCTGTGTGGTAGAGAAAGATGCAGAAAGCAGGGAGAAACATCATGCTTCTTACCTCCTCTGAGCCTCAGTGTTCCTACCTGCACAATGGCATGGTAATGTCTCCCTGGTACCTGATATTCATGTAGTCAAGCATATTGGTATCTAAAGCACTTAGCACAATGCTTGGTACCTGAAAAACACTTAATAAATGGTTTTTGTTGTTTCCTTGGTCCAGACCTGCTAGGGATGCAGGAAGATTACATGAGATGTAACCTTGTCTCTAAGAACTCAAGGTCAAATGAAAACCACAATGAACCATCTAGTATATGGGGGGTGGGTAGAGAAGAGCACAGAGTGGGCACTTAAACCTGATGAGGATACTCACTTAGGGGATGTGACTCAGTGCTAGAAAACTGGCCTGTCATGGGTGAGGCCCTGGGTTAAATTCCCAGTACTAGAGGAAAAAAACATAACTTTGCTTTTGCTCACTTAAATTTTTTCATTTATTCACAGATCTTACCAATAACAATTATTATTATGGTCTCCTAAAAGTTATTTTGTTTTTATTTCCCTCATCCTTTCTTTATTTATGAACTGTAATTTTCTTTAAGGAAACAACTCGCTCTTTCTCTATTTTTTCATTTACTATTTTTTACTATTCATATGGGCTATGGTTATATATTAAATTCTATGAT
Organism: Urocitellus parryii; assembly: GCF_045843805.1. NCBI lineage: Eukaryota > Metazoa > Chordata > Mammalia > Rodentia > Sciuridae > Urocitellus > Urocitellus parryii. The sequence continues at coordinate 799,507 of NW_027554068.1, forward strand.
TTATAATCAAATACTATCATTATGTATTTGCTCAAACTGCTCTAACTTGGCTGTTGGGAACTCTTTCAGATTGTTTCCTGAATCCTTTCAATAAGTCCCTGTCAAATTGACCAAGTTATGCTGCATGCATTCCAAATATGTCACAATAAATCCTCCTGGTATATGTAATTATAATGTACCATTTTAAAAAATCAATCCCTATTCCTTATTAAGCATCTCTCTATTTTCTGCCACCACAAGGGTTTCCAGGATTATTTTACATTTTCCCTACTCCAGTTCTGGGATCAAGCATTTCTTAACGAGCCCTGGTCTCTATTATTGGAGAATGGTATTTAGAAGCCAGATCTGGGTAGAGATCTGTCCTGCTCATTGCTATGGAAGGAAAGTTCTAAGTCCTCTTACTGTTCAGAATTTGGAACTATGTTAAACCTATAAATGCATCCATACACATACATCTCTTTTTCTTTGTTTTCTTTTTCCTTTCTTCAAAAATCTTTAGTTCATATTTTTACTACTAATTTCAATTCATCACCACAGTGTTCATCCTAACACCATCTTTTTTCTTTTCCTTTTTCTTTTTTGTACTGGGGATTGAACTCAGGGGTACTCTACCACTGGGCTACAATCCCAACCCTTTTTATTTCATTTTGCAACAGGGTCTCAGTAAGTTGCTGAAACTGGCCTCAGACTTTTCATCCTGCTGCCTCAGCTTCCTGAGTAATTGGAATCACAGGCCTGCACTACTGCACCCACCAAATGTCCTCTTTCCTTTCTTGTGACTGTGGAATTTGTTTTTCCTTTTCTTTTTTTAAATTAAAAGGCTGTTGCTTACGTATTGCTAAATTGTGAAAAAATATTCCTCAATTGTGCATGACACAAGAACACAAGATTGGTTGGTAGATATTGCTGTAAGAAGCTACATAAAAGAGAAGCCAACTGATTTAATGCTCCTTCTTCATTCAAAAAGAACTAATCACACTCTTTATGCTTTATTGGCAGTGGAGTGCAGAAGGGTCAGCCCAGGCTATGGAATGTAAGCTTGTTGTTCCAGCCAAATGAGACAGATGAGATGGGAATGAAAATTTATTTAAGCAGTTGTTTGTGAACATAGTTCTGAAAAAAAAAGTTGGGGGAAAATTTCCACTCTGAGGTCCTCTCACTTTGGCCACTGGCCTGCCTGGAGGCAACTTGCCTCTTGGGCCACCTCTTTATCTCCTCATTGATTTCTGGTCTCTTCTTATTCCAACAATCCCAACATAACTGCTGCTTTCTTTTCTTCCTACAAATGGGGGTCTATTTCCTTTTCCACAGATTCCCTGAGTGTTCATCTCAGTGTGGGGTCTCAGCAAACACTGCTCGATCAACTTGGGTCTTCAGAATCTTTTTAATCAGAAAAGCCAAATTTACATTTTTCTTTATTTTGTGGCTCAGCTTTGGTTTCCCTCATAGGTTGCCTGTTCTGATGACATTTGGGGTATGGGGAAATTAACTCTTTTCCTGTCCTTTTATAACAGCCCAGACTTGTTCAACAGGCAACCTCAACTGGAATGCCTCACCAAAACCCCAATTTTGCGTACTGTGCTTCAGATATGTGAAAGATGAGGAGGGAAGGGAAACAAGATTAGATCACTCTGAGGGCCTATGGAGTATTATTATTCCCAACTGAAATCCCCATTCTTTGAGTTCTTCTAGTAAGAATGAAAATAAGCTTGGTGCAGGTATTATTCCTTTTAGAGTTATCAATGATTCCAGAAGTCCACAGGACTGTTTGACTGCCACCCTGACCCTCCTGCAGGGAGAGGTAGGGGTCACCTCCACCGTGGCCTGGGCTGACCATAAATGAATTGGAAACACCCATAGTGGGGAGAAGGTCAGTGAAAGTGGGAGCCTAAGGAGAACCTATGTTTTCTTAGCCATATCCAAAGAGCCTGAATGGAACTGGTTAGCAGCCACACACTTCCTGAGAATGCACTGGGCAGCTTCCTGGAGGGACCAGGGAGATAATTCATGATTGGGACACTGAACCATCACAAGAATGTGAAGAACTCATTTTGAGGATTCTGAGAATACTATACATTCTAGGAAGGAATGTTTAGCACAGCCACTTAGACTTGGTGGGATGTATGAGTGATAATATTAATGATGATGTCTTTGGGGGCATGCTGAGTAGGGATAATAGCAGTGGTTTAATAAGAAGATACTCATAACAACCAAGGTGGTTGGGATTTAGTTCATGTCTCCCTTATGAACAGGCAAGGCACTTAAGTTTTCATCTTAATAAATTCTTACAACCATGAGGCAGGTACTCTCATTAGTCCATTTTACATCTGACAACTGAGATTCTCAAAGGTGGAGAATTGTACAGTGGTCACAAAACTACAAGAAAACCAAGGCCTTTCATAAATATTTTACTGTGTGGTCTTGTTGGAAGGATCTGTCTTGTGGGTTGCAGGATTTGATTTAGCCAAGGTAAGCATTCATGGGGCCATCGCTGGTGCTTTAGCACAGTGTCACCAATGCTAGTTACATGACTCAGAGAAAGGAAACTGAGACCCAACTACAATCTAATGATAGAAGTGCTCAGTGAGCCAGTAAAGGAATGTGCTGATGGGGGCAGTCATAGCACCAGGGATTGGGCCACCCAACCACGTATTCAATGACCTGGCTGAGGTTCAGAAACAAGGTGGTGAGAATTGAAGTAGGGCACGCCAGACAGACATGACAGCAGGAGCCAAAGCACTGTAGTGTGCAGTAAGTAGCATGGTGTGGGCCTGCAGTGACAGGCAGTTTAATATGGCCAGAATACATGGTTCAAGATAAAGGGGGAAAAGAGAGAAAACTGGAAGAGAAGCAGGTGCCTTAAATGAATCAGCCAAGGCCTTGGGCCCTAGATAGATAAAAGCCTGGATCTGGAGTCCAATTGAGCCATGCACTAACTATTTTGACCCTGAGCCACATCTTTAGAGGTTTTCTAAGCTTTGTTTACTTAACTGGAAGCATAGTGACGGATAATAGTCTACATGTTAAACTGACAGCTTGGGTGGATTCACAGAGTTGATGAATGGATTTGTCAAGAAGAATATCTACTTTCTACGACATGTGATGAATGGATTTGCCAAGAAGCATTTCTACTTTCTATTACATGGGATGAATGGATTTTCCAAGAAGCATATCTACTTTCTATTACATGTAAAGCTTTATTGTTCATCAATTGCTTCTATATTCTTACTTACTTTTGCATATTTCAGGTAATTTACCCTGTTAGTAGTGTGATTTTTCTGGCTCTGGGCTTGTCCTCTCAGTCTAGGTAGCCCTCAAGTGTAGACACCATATTTTAATCTACCATCACAAGATGTAGCCATGCAAGAATCTCAGCCTTGCTAGACCATTAGAATCACTTGGGAGTACCAGAAAGCTGCACAGGTCTGTTCCCCATCCCAGATGTATTAAACTAGGACCTTCAGGACTTTGGCTTAAGCTTTTACTCTTGACCAGCTGGGCAGAAAAATGTTTGAATCAATGAGTAAACAATCATACTGTATGTACAGTTGTCCCTCAGTATCCTTGAGAGTCTGGTTCCAGAACCTCTCCTGGACTCCCAAATCCATGGATGTTCAACACTTTATACAAAGTGGCATAATATTTGTATAACCTATAAATATTTTGGTACATTTTGAATCACCTCTAAATTACTTATAAACATAGTACAATGTAAATTCTATGAAAATAGTTGTTATAATGTATTGTTTAGGAAATAATGACAAGAAGAAATGTCTATACATGTTCAGTAAAAATGCAGTTTTTAAAATATTTTTAGTTACATATGGACACAATACCTTTATTTTATTTGTTTGTTTTATCTAATTTTTTAAAAATGTGGGACTGAGGATCAAACCCAGTGCCTCACATATGCTAAGCATGTGCTCTACCACTGAGCCACCACCCTATCTCATAAATGCAGTTTTTTAAAAATATTTTTACTTTTATTTTTGTAGTTGTCGATAAAGAGCATGCCTTTATTTTATTTGTTTATTTTTATGCAGTGTAAGGATCGAATCCTGTGCCTCACACAAGCTAGGCAAGCACTCTGCCACTGAGCTATAGCCCCAGCCATCAAAGCATTTTTTTTAAAGAAAGTTTTTGATCCTCAACTGGTTGAACTATGGATATAGGAGGCTAGCTAAATCAGTCAGGATAGACTAGAGCAGGCTATGATAGTTATTAACCCCCAAATATCAATGGCTTAAAATCAAAAAGATCTGTGTTTTGCTCATATTATGCGACCATGATAGTTTGGTTGAGGGCTCTGCTCAATGGAGAAAACACCTTAAGGGGCATTATTGTTTGTCCTATCAGAGAGACATATCTCAGGCTTGTCTCTCACTAGCATTAAATGCTCCACCCAGAAATGGCACAAACTCCTTCCATGCACACTCTTTGGTCAGGACTAGTCATGTGACCTGGTAGTGCAATCCTGCACGTTCCGAGAAGGTGAAAAGCCAGAAGTCATTGGTGAGCAGTGTAAATCACTACCAGACTACAAAATTGGCACCATCAACTTTATTTCTCAGCAATACTTAAAAGGTGTGTTCAAGGCCAAGTATAAAATATGGAGTGGTATTTGAATTTTTTTTTTTTTTTTTGGTTTGGCTCAGGGCGCTATTTTTTGTTTTTGTTTTTGTTTTGCATTTTTTAATTTAATGAGGCTAGACGGTATATGGCATTAAACTTGGTGGTTAAAAGCCTGAATGTCCAAACCTTAAGCTCTGCCATTTACCAGATGTGTGAGCTGGGCAAGTAAAATACCATTTATACCCATCAAAGAGATAATCAAAGGATGTGAGAGGCCAAGGAAGGAGGTTCTTTGTCAAATTGAGTGCTTAGAAACAGACAGCATTTACCTGAGTAGGACTGATGGGGAGAGGGCTACTTTAGGAGGTTTCACAGGAATTGGGGTGGCTCCAGTTGGCAGGGAGGATGCATGATTATCCCCCATAAATTGCTGCCTTCCTTCCTGATTCAGTGTGAATGTTTGGGCTGAAGAATCAGAGAAGTCAACTGGAGTTGGTTTAACCACATGAATTAGCTGAGGAAAGGGGATGTACAGGCTTCCTGCAGATTCTCTCTCTCTCTCTCTCTCTCTCTCTCTCTCTCTCTATATATATATATATATATATATATATATATATATGTATATATATTCATTTTGCAGTATGGGGATTGAACAAGGATCTTGCATGTGCACTTTTGAAAAGCATTTGTATTGAGATATGGTCTCACTAAGTTGTATAGGCTAACTTTAAACTTGCCATCGTCCTAGCCTAGTCTTCCAAGTAGCTGGGCATGTGCCACCGTATCTTCCCAGGGCTCTTTCTTAAAGCAGATAAAGTTTCTTGCACCACTGTCTCTAGCAAGTTTCCCCAAAATATCCTGGGCTTTAATGGGCTTTGGCTTATGAGAGGCCAGTGTTTTTGGGTAGAAATACTAGCTGCTTTAAGTAGAAAGGGTATTGCACAAGAGGATGTCAGGTACCCCATAGAACCATTGGTAGGGCTGGAGAAAACATTGACCAAAAAAACTGTTTTAGATATGACAGTTTGGATTATAGGCCTGTGCCATTGCACCTGGCAACAGTTTTACTTTAAATTACAGTATTATTATGAAACTTTATATATACTTGATTTGCATCCACCTTTCTTAAGAGACACCTCATAGAAAGGGAGAAACTTTGTGGTGTATCTTTATGATCATTTTTATGAGCTTTACCAGAGTGTTTAACATAGATAAGGTTCCTAGAGGATAAATGGTCAAGACTAAAGTATATGATACTTAGACTTTTCTGACCCACAGGTTGGGGTTTTCTAAGATTAAAATGCTTTTTTTACAAAACAAAATTATGTCTATGAAGTTGCTACTCAGGGTGTATTTTACAATTTTTTCTCCAGGTCTTTATCAGTACCATATGCTTGTCAGTGCTGTGCATTTTGGGGTTATGAATCTTATGCAAACTTAAACATAAAAGATAACAGTCTTCAAGACCATAGTGTGACAAAGGAGAAAGGCAAGTACATGAATCTTTAGAAACAGAACACTCCCTAAGGCATTAATCAAAATGTATGTGTTGTAATCAGTTTGGGAAGGATCAATATGAAGTCTGTGAGAAAAATGGCCTTTCCTCTGTTACTGGCATTTTTAATGTATTATCAAGCCACATTTGTATACACTGAACTTTAACATCATGCAGGGGAGAGAAAATTGTGGGAACATTTGGTTCTTTTGAACTTCCCACTTTTAATTCAACGTACTTTGTTGTATATTCGGGTACCACTGATGCAGCAAATGTCACCAGCACTGCTGAAAATGAAGAGTGTAGTCAAATAATTATCCATTGTACACCCCCAACAGGTAATGCTCAGCACATTTGGCTGTAATATTTTACTTTAAGTAAACATTGGGCAAATATATCTAATTTTCCTGGTGATGGACTTTATTTCTATTTTATAAAGGTGGGACTAGATGATCCTATAAGGCCTTCTGATTCATAGTTTGGTCAGTGTACCAGCATTTCTTGCAGAATCTCAGGCTCATACCACTGAATCAGAATCTGCATATTAACAGCTCTTGCAGGGGAGGGTCATGTACATCAAGTTGGAGAGGGAATTTCTTGATGGAACTTTAGGTCTAGAACTAGTTCTGAAATAAGTCATTGGTCCATAAAGTTTTTATATTATTTTTTATTTATTGTAGTGCCAGGGATTGAACCCAGGGCCTCCAGAATGCAAAGCTTGTGCTTTATTAATGAGTTTTGTCCCCAGTCTTCTTCTTCTTCTTCTTCTTCTTCTTCTTCTTCTTCTTCTTCTTCTTCTTCTTCTTCTTCTTCTTCTTCTTCTTCTTCTTCTTTATTACTATTATTATTATTATTATTATTATTATTATTATTATTTTATTTCATTTTATTTTTTGGTATTGATTGAATCCAGGATTGCTTAACCACTGAGCCACATCACCAACCTGTTTTACTTTTTCATTTTGAGGCAGGGTCTTATTAAGTTGCTTTGGGCCTCACTAACTTTCTGAAGCTAGTTTTGAACTTGTGATCATCCTGCCTTAGCCTCCTGTGCCACTGGGATTATAAGCATGAACCTATAATTGTTTTTTAAATGCAATCTTGTCTACTCTTTCTGATTTACTTTATTGAAGTTGTAGTTTTAGGAAAGTTATTAAATGATGCCAATATTTACTTGATTGTAATGTCATATTCTGCCTGCCTACCAGAGAACTTGGATTTATACTTTTACTATAAAGGCAAGGTTTTAAATATTTTTTGTTAAATCAAGTGCTACCAAAGAGATTCCTATTAGTATGATGTTACAGGATGAACTGGCCATTAATTTTGGGGGTAGGGAGGGTGACGGGGTAACAGGGATTCAACTCAGGGGCACTCGGCCACTGAGCCACATCCCCAGCCCTATTTTATATTTTATTTAGAGACAGGGTCTCACTGAGTTGCTTATCTCCTCAGTGTTGCTGAGGCTGGCTTTGAATTCAGGATCCTCTGGTCTCAGCTTCCTGAGCCACTGGGATTGCAGGTGTGTGCCACCATGCCTGGGTTGGCCATTAATTTTATAACTTAGAATCATCAGTGCTGTGAATTTACTAATAACTGATGCTGAATTGTGAGCTTCTTAAGGGGCTATGTATGTATGCTTTGAATATTTAACCCATTTCCTTGTGTGGAGAATGAGAACAAACTTAATTTTAACATATGAGTAAGTGTAACTAGCAAGAATCATTTATGTAATTTATTTTATTGTGCAGATATTAATTTTTGACAGGAGTGCAGTTGACTCTCTTTCCCATGAAGGATTCAGGTGTTGGAGATTGTACACAGAACTGATGATCAGTGAGAAGTAAACATCATAGTTTTTGGAGGAGACGGTGGTACTGGGGATTGAACCCAGGGGTGCTTAACCATTGAGCCACAGTCTCAGCCCTTTTTATATATTATTTATAGAGGCAGGGTCCCACTGAGTTGCTTAAGGCCTTGCTAAGTTGCTGAGGCTCGCTTTAAACCCATGATCCTCCTGCCTCAGCCTCCAGAGCCTCTGGGATTATAGGTGTGTGCCACATTGCCTGGCAGGAAACAGCATTCTTTTGCAGTACTGGACACACCTATAATCGGATCCATTCTGGAGGCTGAGGCAGGAGTACTGCAAGTGCAGGGTCAGTGTCAGCAACTTAATGAGACCCTCACCAATTTAAAGAGATCCTGTCTCCAAATAAAAAATGAAAAAGGCTGGGTATATACTTTAGTGGTAGAACACCCCTGGGGTTTGTCCCTGTACTACCCTCCTCGCAAATAAAATGTGAGAAAGAACTTCCATTTTAGCACTTCCTGAGGGTTCAGAGTGAAAATAAATTTGATTAAAAAAAAATGTGTTCATCGAAAATCAGATAAATGGTGCAGAACTGGAGTTCCACTGTATATGTCAAATTTCATGACAGTTCAGAAAGTTAAAACATCTTTTAGGCAATCATAGTTTTCTTGTTCTTTATAGTCAGACATTTTCACTCCTTAATTATAAATGAAATATTTTTCATTTGTGACATTACTAGCATGTCAAAGTCAGTCATTAGAACCAGCAATTCAGCTACTAAGCACATTCTTGTGATCATATATATATATATATATATATATATATATATATATATGTTTTACTATTATAGAGGGGTTTTGTTTTTTGCCAAGCTTTGTATGAATAGTTAACATTGATTATCAACCATAACCAACTTCAGCAGGTTGCTGTGAAATGCCATAAGAAATTGGGTTTAAAATGTTACAAATCTGTGTATATACATACATATCAGTTATAAAATATATAGAGAGCTGGGGTTATGGCTTAGTGGTAAATGGTAAAGCTTTGGCCATGTTTGAGGCACTGGGTTAGATTCTCAGCACCACATATAAACAAACAAACAAACAAATAAATGTTCATAAACAACTAATACAAATATTTAAAAAAAATAAAATACATAGGGAAAAGGAAGGAAGAAAAAAAAAAGCTAATATTTACTAAAGTTCCACTATGTGCCCAGCAGCCTGCATAAGTACATATGTATGCAAATTTACTTACGCCATCAACTGAATTAAGTAGGCATTATTATCTACATATCAGAAAATGCAACTTATTAGGCTTAAGAGGCTTTTTTAAGGTAAGAGTAGCAAGTTATAAACCATCTGATTCCAGACCCTCAGTATTTTAAGTACCTTTTATATGCTAAATTCTGTGCTTTGTATATTTGGTATAAGAAAAAGTAGAGGACTGGGGTTATAGCTCAGTGGTTGAGTGCTTGCCTTGCATGTGTGAGGCACTGGGTTCAATCCTCAGCACCACATAAAAAATAAAGATATTGTGTCCATCTACAACTAGAAAAATATTTTAAAAAAGGATAAAGAAAATGAAAAAGTAGAAATTTTCTTGGAAATATCTCTATATGCCCTTACCAAATAATAAAAGAAACTAATCCTGGTTATGTTTTGTTTCAGTACTAGAGAGTGAACCCTGGGGAGCTTTACTACTGAGTACCCTCCCTTGAGGCCTTTTTATGTTTTTAGTTTGAGACAGGATCTTGCTTAGTTGATGAGGCTGGCCTTGAAATTGCCATCCCCTCCTGCTTCAACCTCTTGAGTCCCTGGGATTATAGGTGTGTGCTAGCTACACCCAGATATTAAGCTGCTTAATTTTTAAAGTAGCCTAGTCTGTGATTGAAATATCTTAAAAGCAATATTTTTTTCAGTTTGGTTCAATTCAATTAGGTAACTCATTTATTCTAGAATCAACCATCAACAGTCATTATATCAAGCATATTAAACGAAATATGGTATTTTCTAAAATGTCTTTCATGTTTCTGTTTCTTTTTCATGTTAGGTGCTATTAAGCCCTGTGAATATTTACTGGGAAGCTGGATGACATGTCTCACCATGTGGTTCATTTTCTTGGTTGCATTGTTTTTCAACCTGCTAGTCATTTTAACAACATTCACATCTTGTACATCACTGCCTTCCTCCAAGTTGTTCATAGGCTTGATTTCTGTGTCTAACTTATTCATGAGAATCTATACTGGCATATTAACTTTTCTTGATGCCATATCCTGGGGCAGATTTGTTGAATTTGGCATTTGGTGGGACACTGGCAGTGGCTGCAAAGCAGCTGAGTTCCTTGCAGTTTTTTTCCTCAGAAAGTGCCAAATTTTATTAATGTTTAGCAGCTGTTGAAAGAAGCTTATCTGCAAAAAATATCATAAAAAATGGGAAAAGCAATCATCTCAAGCAGTACAGGATTGTAGCCCTTTTTGCTTTTCTGGGTGCTGCAGTAGCAGGCTGTTTCCTCCTTTTTCATAGAGGGGAATATTCTGCATCACCCTTGTGCTTGCCATTTCCCACAGGAGAGACGCCATCATTAGGATTTACCATGACTTTAGTGCTGTTAAACTCACTAGCATTTTTATTAATGGCCGTCATCTACACTAAACTTTACTGCAACTTGGAAAAAGAAGACCTCTCAGAAAACTCACAATCTAGCATGATTAAGTATGTCACTTGGCTAATTTTCACCAACTGCATCTTTTTTTTGCCCTGTTGCATTTTTCTCATTTGCACCATTGATCACTGCAATCTCTATCAGTCCTGAAATAATGAAGTCTGTTACTCTGATATTTTTCCCATTGTCTGCTTGCCTAAATCCGGTCCTGTATGTTTTCTTCAATCCAAAATTTAAAGAAGACTGGAAGTTACTGAAGTGACACGTTACCAAGAAAAGTGGATCAGTTTCAGTTTCCATCAGTAGCCAAGGTGGTTGTGTGGAACAGGATTTCTACTATGACTGTGGCATGTACTCACACTTGTCTGGTAACCTGACTGTATGTGACTGCTGCGAATCTTTTCTTTTGACAAATCCAGTATCATGCAAACACTTAATAAAATCACACAGCTGTCCTGCATTGGCAGTGGCTTCTTGCCAAAGACCAGAGGGATATTGGTCTGATTGTGGCACACAGTCAGCCCACTCTGATTAGGCAGATGAAGGAGACTCCTTTGTCTCAGACAGTTCTGACCAAGTGCAGGCATGATAGAGCCTGCTTCTATCAGAGTCAAGGATTCCCTTTGGTGCGCGACACTTACAATCTACCAAGAGTTAAAGACTGAACTACTGTGTAACTGTTTCCCCCATCAACCAAATTCACAGTGTTTATAGAGTGAACCATATTCTATTCTTTCATCTGGGAAGCACTTCTGTAATCACTTCCTGGTGTCACATAGAAGGGGAAGGTGGAAGTTTATTTCTCAAACCTGATATTTTTCAAAGAACAGGTGCCTAAATTATTAATTGGTGAAAAATTCAATTTCCAAGGAATGTGTGGTCTATTTGAAACAGAACTTGAAAAGGATTTGGGGTGTGGTATAGCAATATAACTTTTAGGTTTTTCAGATCCATAAGGAGCAAATTTATACCTATTTCTGAATTAAGCACAAGATAAAGAACAGCTGTTAATATTTTTAAAAAGGTAGTTCAAATGTGACTTTATATAACTGACAAAAGAGTCTTGCTAATTTTACCTAATATTTGATCATTAATCTCAGGACAACTTACTACAGGGCTAAAAAAGGGATTGTCTTGATTGTCTCCCAACTAGAACTGTGAGAGTACACATAGGTATCATTGTTTTCTATTTCCACTTTTACATGAGAATCATAGATTTTGTTAAATTGCTTTATAAATCTATATAAACCTGAAGATGTTTTAAAAACCATATTAACAGCTGATAGAATAAAAAAATCAGTACATTTGTTTAGGGTCATTTTACATTGCTTTGTTATGCTCACCATGATTTTCAGTGTTTTGCAATTATATTACTAGTACAAAATAAATGGCTAATTGATGTGTGAGTTGAAGTAGTTTTGGCTACACTACTTACTAATGAGATTTTTAATAGTACCTAAGGGATTTGATGGTTCCATGTAATGTTCCCATTAATAAATGCTTCTTAATATCATTGGTTCTACTGATATTTTCCAGTTTTGTTGGTATGTCATCTATTTACAGTATGGATTACACAGAAAGTAAACTGGGGTCATTTTTTAATTGGAGGAAGCTGAAAATAAATATGACACAAAGCACATAATTTATTTCTTAGTGAACTGGATTCTCCTAAACTTATGTTATTACTTGGATGCTTCTATAAAAATTTCCCATACCATGACTTACAAAAAAACCTATTCAATAGTCCATATGCTGAGTTCTGGTTAGACTAGAAAGACATATCATTAAGGGGGTGGGGGAGAAAGGATAAGGAATTGTAATACATTCCACTGTCACATATAACAAATCAGAATTTTAAAAAAGATTTCATTAGCAGAGAAAAACCACTTTGAGTTAAGCTAATTGCTATAGAGGATTTTGAGTACTCAATCAGATCAAAGGTAAATGATGTCATCCACCAAAAACTGTAACTGTGGTTTTATGAGAGCAAAACATGTTATTTTCTGGCTATGCAAAAAGGACATAGGTTGTGAAAATAGGACTGACATAAATATAGCATAGTGGTCAGGAGTAAGGGCTCTGGAGAGGGAAGATCTGGGTTCTACTACTTGCTAGCTAGGTGACCTCAGGAAAATTAATTTCCCTTTCAGATTCTCACTGTAAGCTTGGGTCATATTTTCTACCTTGTTGCTCTGCAGACTGAATGCAAATTAAAATACACATTCATGTTTTTGGCACAGAGTTCTAAAAACTGGCAGATAGTATTGTGAATTATTTTTATCAAAGGGAATGTGTGTCTTTCTAGTCCCTGGAGTAGAGCACATACAGATGGCTTGTGCAAAAGTGTGACAGATCATTAAGGAAATACTACAAAATAAATAAAGAGGAATCAGAACCTGTAAAAAAAAAAACAAGAATCAAAATGCCATCAGACTTGTCTACATTAACACTGGGAGCTAAAACATTACCCAGAAATTTCTTCAGACTTCTTAGTAGAAATTACTTCCAAAGAATAATCTATATCCAGCCAAACTATCAATCAAATATGAGGATAAAATATATCTTCAGCTATTTAAAGTCTCAAAAATTATTTTCCATGTACCCTATTTCAGAGAGCTACTAGAAGATTTACTCTACCCAAACAAGAATATAAACCAAAAAATGAAAAGCAAGAAATCCAGGAATCAGGGAATTCGACTTAAGAAATAGATCCAGGAAACTCTTGAGACAAAGGTAGAGAGACAACCCAGGGTGGATAAGTGAGCAGCAGCCCGGGGAGAAAATCTATCCATTATACAAAATACATGTATGAAGACACAAATGGTGTGAATAGGTCAGGAGACTATGGGAGATATACTCCCAAGAAAATAAGATTGAAGAGTGGAGCTGTTAAAGGCATCTGGGATCCATGAAGAAAGAAACTTTAGCTCAAAACCAAAATGTTGACTAAGGAAATAAGAAAGAGAATTAAAGTGTGCCCCATATGTCATCATTGAACCACCCTAAAACCATCTAAATCTCCATCTGACACCTTGTGTTATGTGAGATAATAAGTGTTGATTGTTTAAATTGCTTTCAGTTTTCTTTTCTTTTCTTTTTTATATTCCTTGTAACCAAAACCATATAATTGATACAGAGACTCAATTCCTTCAGAGAAAATGGGGCAAGATGTCTGGTATGTGGTTTGGAAAGCCATCGTGATTGAAGGCAGCCTCATTAGTCACCTGAACACTTTCATTTGCTTTTTCTTTCCTGCATCTATTCAATCTCCTTTCTCTAGTCATCACCTATGGTAGGGGAAGAAAAGGAGCACTGGGATTATGTTGATATGAAATTGGTTATGTAGAATCACCTATCACTTCAACAGATTATTGGGAGTAAAAAGTTACCATTTCTTCATAGATTAGGCTGCAGAATAGACTGACTTGCTTTTTAAAAATATCAAAATAAAAAATAAAGAGAGAGAGAGAGAGAGAGAGAGAGAGAGAGAGAGAGAGAGAGAGAGGGAGAGGGAGAGGGAGAGGGAGAGGGAGAGGGAGAGGGAGAGGGAGAGGGAGAGGGAGAGGGAGAGGGAGAATGCCAAATTCCTTTAATGGCACATTTCTCCTGCACTACCTCATAGTAAGAACATTTTAAAGCTCAAACCACAACTTCCTGCTGTGATCATTTTCTCTCATGGTCTCATTGGAAAAGAGATATGGAAGTTTCCCATTACCTCTATAGAATCTATTCAGGAAGTAATTCTTGGGTAGCCTCATATTCAAGCAAAAAAAAATCCCATTTCTTTACTATCAGTCGAAGGACTAAGAAAAATATTTAATTCATCACATTTATGGAACTTAGCTCTGTCAAATAAATATGTAGATTAGTTTTTGTTAAAAAACAATAAAAAGCATCATTCGAATACCAAAGGTAATATTTTAAGTTATAGCATTTTTATTCACAGACCATGTACTGAATACAATTTACAGATGTAAAATCTTTTGTCCTAAATAGGTTATTTCCTGTAAGGAGCCAGAAATTCATAATGGATGATAAAATAATACATAGATACACTTATAGATATGCAGTACATTTTAGAGAAAATACCTGGCTAGAACTAATGTGCCTTTAATTGCATATAAACTTTACAATAACTTAATGCATGCATCTTTTACTAGATAATGCTAATATGCCTTAATTGAGGCTTGAGTGTTAATGTGCATGTACATGTGTTGAAAGAAAGAAAAAGAAAGTGATATGACTGACGTTAATGATATATATTAATGTGTTTTTAGATCTGTGTATCTTCAATACATATTTTGATGGGTCTTTAACACTAATTCCATAGCAACCCAGCAAAAATATAAAATTGGCCTAGGAATGAAATCATATCCAATTCATTAGGCTTATTCAAATAGAAGAACTTTCTCATTAGTAGCCTGATATACTGTCTATAATCAGTAAGTGCTCATGTTTCCTAAGTAATTACCAAATGCTATAAATGATGCTTAGGGCTTTTCATCTCATTTACAGGTGAACAAAAGAAAATATTTTACATAAAAATGTAATTAAATATTTCTTTATGTCATTTTCATATTTGGTCATTCCTTCCCTTCCAAACAACCATCATCCAGGCAGACCTGTTCACCATACATCCGAACTTGGCAATTGCCTTGGTCTTCAATCTGCTCCTCGCCACGTCCTCCTTGACAGTGAATGCTTTATGGGAATTCCTCTCATTGGCTTGTGAGTTTGGGGAAGCAAAAACTATCTTCCTCCATACAATATTCTTTAGTCTAATCATGGGAAAATAGCATTGTAGGGGGAGGGCCACAGGGAAATCAATGGGTTTAGTAAAGTTTGAAATCCGTCTTTCTCACTCTGTTTTCTTGGATAAACTGGTGTAAGCTTTATCATCTGGGAAATAGTACAAGTAAGGAGATGATCTCTATAATGGATAATTTTATGTGTCAACTTAACTGTGTTAAAGATACCCAGATAGCTGGCAAAACATTATTTTGGAGAGTGTCTATAAAGATGTTTCCAAAAGAGAATAACAACTGAATTGGTAGGTGAGGTTATTCTTACCTACCACCAGATGGGACTTCTGTGTGTGTGTGTGTGTGTGTGTGTGTGTGTGTGTGTGTGTTTGTGTGTGTGTGTCCCATTGAGGACAAAAATGGAACTTAAAGGCAGAAGAAGGGTAAATTTTCTCCCTTCTCTTTGGCTGGTATATCCATCTTCTCCTGCTCTTGACATCAGATCTCCTGGTTCTCTGGCCTTCAAACTCCAGAATTAATACAAACCACTAGCCACCACCCTCCATCTCAGTTCTGAAATCTTTGGGACTCATACTGAGAGTTATACTGTTAGTTCCTCTATTCTCTAGTCTCTTGATTCAGACTCAATTATACCACTAGCTTTTCCTGGTTCTCCAGTTTACAGATAACAGATGATTGGACTCCATTATTATGTGTGATAACTCCTCCATTATTGTGTGTGATAATTATATATAGATATATATCAGTTCTGTTTCTCTGGAGAACTCCAGAAAACACAGATTTTCACATCAAGAGTGGTTCTAGAGGAAAAGAATTTTAAGAGCATGCTTTTAAAATTGGTTCTGTGGTTTCTGAAATTAGCTTTCTAATATGATTAGATTTAAAGATGATAATGACTCTTATTTCCAGTAGTAAAGAGAGCTCTAATAGTCCATCTCTTGTACTATTTATAGAGATACACAAAATATCATTGAATATTCCTGACAAATCACTTATAAGAATAAAGGAGCTCAGTGGCTCTCTCTATATTTTTGAAAATTAAAGAATATAGTTATGTTGGATGGTTACTTCTAAAGTAACTGGGAAAAGTGGTGGGGAAAAAAAGATGAGCTCACAGATTCAACTTCCCAGTTCAAATTCTGCACAAATGACATAAGAGCTCCTAGGTCCTCCCTGAGGGAGAGTTTTATCTCCTGTACCTACAGGGATGAAATTATTGAAAATGAAATGTAAGATCTTATCCTATGATCGATGAATTCTGAGGCAAGTTAAACCCCTAGAATCACAGGATGTCTACTGGTAAAGTGAAGTCACTGAACTGAAAAGAATGGGATCTTATAAGTTAAAATGGGGAGACCCTGATGAATATGAACACACTGAGCCCCTCAGTTGTGATTAGCCTTCTTTGCTAGGGCATGTCTTCCCACCCCAGAGAAATTAGTCTCCAACCCCAGCAGAATTGACTTCCCTCAACAGTATCCCTTACCCCAGTGGTAGCCACCTCTCTACTCACAATGGTATAAACTTTTCAATGTCTATCTGAGAGTACTGGCCTTGTATTGTCTAAGAAAATGGCAATGACCACCTCTAAGGCCATGTAAGACAATGCTGATTCTTCTCAAGAGCCATCCTCTCTCTGCAGATAATTATTCTCCTTTAGAGGAATAGCTCTTGGGCTGCTCTTGGGCTTCAGTAGAAACTGCATGCTTGGTCATGGGCCATAAAGCTATCATGTAATCTGAGCTGTCCATTACATAAAGAAATTGCTGTTATCTGATCTGCCAAGCTATAAAGTTCAGCATGCACAACAGCATTTCATCATCAAATGGAATGATATACATATGATCAGGCCTGAGCAGTTACATAAAGAAATAGACCAAATGCCCATGGTCTTCAATCCTAATACACTACCTTCTTTCTCTGGTTGCACCTGTGTTACATGGGAATTCCCTTCAGTCAGTTGACAGAAGAGAGAATCTGGGTCTGGTTTCCAGAATTCTGTGTGATATGCAGACATCCTCAAAAATAGACAGCTATTTCATTACAGCCCATCTCTGAGACATATTTGAAGAATAACAGGGAAGGGAAATCTTCCTAGTAGGCAGAACTTTCAAGCAGTGCACCTGGTTGTGCACATTGCTTCAAAGGAGAAATGGCTAGACATAATATGATACACTGGTTTATGAATTATAGCCAGTGGTTTGCTAGGTAAACATGATTGGAAAATTAGGATGAAGACTTTTAAGATGGAGGTGTGTGAATAGACCTCCATGAATGACAAAAAATTGAAGATATTTGAATCCTGTGTGAATGCCCACCAATGGGTGACTTGAGTTGAGTAGATTTTAATAATTAAAGGGATAGGATCACCCATTTAGTGTATACCAATCAGCTTGTTTTTCCTAGCCACTCCTATCAATGCCCAGTAGGTTCATGAGCAAAGTGTCATGGTGACAGGAATGGAAGTGATGCACGAAGGCAGTAATATAGACTTCACTCACCAAAGCTAACCTGGTTTCAACCACTGCTGAATGCACAATCTGCTAGCAGCCAAAACCAACATAGAAGTCCAATATGGCATCATTCCCTAGGGTGATCAGCCAGCTACCTGGTGGTATATTGCTCACATCAGATCACCTCCATAGTGGGACAATATTTGGTCCCCACTTTCTCTGTATATAAATTTGCTTTCCTGTATGCAATGCTTCCGCCCAAACTACCATTCATGGACTTATAAAATGCTTTATCTACCATCATGTTATTCTACACAGGATTGCTTCTGATCAAGATCCTAAATTCATAGCAAAAGAAGAATAGCATCAGGTTATACTCATGATATTCTCTGGCCTTTCTATGTTCTCCACCATTCTGAAGCAACTGTTCTTATATAAGGGTGAAATGGCCCTTTGAACACTCAGTTACAGAGCCATATAGATAATAATACATTTAAACAAGGTTCTCCATAAGGTTGTATATACTCTGAACCAGTATCCAGTATTTGGTGATGTTTCTCCCATGATTCACAGGTCCAAAAAATAAGGAATAGAAATGGTGGTGAAAACACTCACTCTAAGTTACCCACTAGAAGAAATTTTTTCTTCTTGTTTATACAACTTTATGCCCTGTTGGCCTAGACTTCTGAGTCCCAGAAGGAAGAATGCTTCCACCAACAGACACAATAATCATCCAATCAAACAGGCTATTGAGAGTACCACCCAACTACACTAGGCTTTCATACTTGTGAGTCAACTGGTAAAGAAGGGAGTTGTGGTGTTGGTTAGAATAATTGACCCAGACTACCAAGAGGAAATTATACTACAACTCTACAATTAAGGCAAAGAGGAGTGTATCTGGAGTACAGGAAATTCCACAGGTAGTCTCTTCATATTACCATGCCTGTGATGAAGATCAATGGGAAACTAAAATTACCAAGTCCACACAGGAGCATGAATGACCCAGATTCTTGAAGAATGAAGATATGGGTCATTCCACTGAGTAAGGAACCAGAGTCTAGTGAGGTCTTTGTAGAAAGCAAAGGGATTATAGAATGGATAGTAGGAAAAGGTAGTTATTAACACCACCAATACCATGTCCATTTGTTTTAAAATGAGAACTACAATTATCATGCATATATCTCCTTAATCATACATAAATCTGTGGGTATGTGTGCACATATTAAGCAAATGTCTTCATTTTATTTCCTCTCCTAATCCTTTTTTATGCAACATAAGATATTGATTTTAAATATTATCAATTTTACATCATAGTATTTTAGTTATGGGACACCAGAAAAGGAATGAAAATTACTCAAAAATTTGATCTCTTCTAGGAAAAGGATTACTTTTGGTTGTAAGTGTGATAATATTATTGTGTTAAAAAGGATTTTTTCTTGTTTTTTTATGAGAAACTAAACATAACTTATGATGATGAGAATCATAAATCATGTTTAATTTCTCATTAATAAGAGCTAGAAACATTGGAAAGTATAATGTAAATACAATGGAGTGGAGTCCAGGCCAGAAATGAGAACCACTGGGGCTTATTAGCAAAAGGTGAAACTATTGCAATGGTTAATTTTGTGTCAACTTAAATGGGCTAAGGGATGCCCAGATAGCTAATAAAATTATAGCATGTGTGTGTCTGTGAAGGTGTTTCCAGAAGATGACCTCACCAATGTGGATAAACATCATCCAACAAGTTGAGGATTTGACCACAATCCAACTAGTTGAGGATTTGAACACAATTAAAAGGTGAAAGAAGGATGAATTTTCTTCTTTCTTTATTTGAGATAGCCATCTTCTTATGCCCTTAGACATCAGAGTTCCTGGCTTTGGGGGGTCTTCAAACCCCAGGACTTAGGCTAGCCTCACCAACTCCACCCCTGCCCACAGTTCTCATGCCTTTGGATTGAATTTTACCATTTTCTTCTGGCTTTTTCTGTTTCACCAGCTTTCAGAAGGAGGATAACATATCTCTACAGAATTCTGACTAACAAAATCTCCAAGATTCGTCTTCAAGAGTTGGAGTCTGCTCTTCCTGAAGTGTACCCAATCTACACTATTAGTGATGATAGAGACCTTGGGAGGTTAGGCTTCAGAGTAACTTCTCAAGTTATCCCCAAATGCCCAGCCCCTTCCAGGAGCCCCTCACCCACTGGATCACAGGGACTTTCTTGTTTAATTCAGTTTGGAAACAGACCTATACTAGATATACACAGAGCATCTAAGAAACATTATCAATGGAGTGAAACAAAGTAGTTATGAAGAACCACACTTCACCTACTCTCCATTGCAGGAAAATGACATGTCTTCAAACAGTATAGTCTTGAACTTATCTTTAGGTTCTTGGTTGATCTGAAATCCAATCAATTTAGAGAAGGGAAACAGGGGTCTGGTCACTTTTGTGGTTGTTTCCATCAGTTGCCCAATCAATTAATTTTATCTAGTCTCCAGATTTAAAGTCAAATGTTAAAGGAATTTTTTAGAAAAATGTAACATTATTTTACTGTGTCACAATAGTCCACTTCTTCCATGACACTTAAATTACAATTTAAAAGGAGAAGAAATCTACAAATTTGCCAGCCCCTTTCCTTATCTGTTCCACCAATTCTTTAATTACAGAGATTGATTAACTTCAGGGTATGGGGGCTTAGAGGAGAAAAAATATCCTGCAGAGTTCATAGCAGCTGTTCCTAATTATAAGACATTAAGGAAGAAAGCAGCCTATTAGCTCAGAACAACTGCAAAAACGAATCACAGAGCATAAAATCCCATCTTCCTCTATCTTTGCCAATTAAGCCAGTTGTTGCAGGCTTCACTTCCTAAATCAAAGTCATATATTAAACAAGAACTTGCTTTCAATTACTTCCATACAAAAATCCAGGGTGTTTCTTTAAGATTACGTTATCTGTGGAATCTATTCACATAAGTAGCATATGCAAAATGAAGGTATCAATTACTTTAAACATATAGATGGGCAACTATACACAGAGTAATATTTCAATATAAATCTCCCTCAGATTTCTAGAGCTGCATTAAATTTTTCTCCTTATAAAACAATTAATGATTAGTTTAGAAAATCTGAAAAAATAACTCTAGGCCTAAGAATGAATGTGAAAAATATCACATTTCTTATAAATATTAACTTATAATAAATACCATTATCTGGGAATATATTATTTTAGTTTTTTCTTCTCAAATGGATTTTTCCAAAGAAGTAAAATCTCATTGGACTAGTATAACATCCTTTTTTCTCTTTATGAATTGAATGTATGCATGTTATGTGCATTAAATATTTCTCTTACATCATTTTTAATGGCTGTAAGTTAGAGTTGGAAAAAATCTCCCTCATTGCACAATTAGAATGCTTCCTATTTTTGCTTTTAAAAACATTGTTGGGATGGCTCAGGGTTGATAAATTTTTGCATGCATCTAGCCATTTTCTCCTGCTCTATTCCCCATGATAGATATGCTGGGTCAGAATTTTTTAAAAAGTTAATACTTCAAAAATTATTCACAGATGATTAATTAAAACAAGTTATTTTTCTATTAATAAGAGCTAGAAACATTGGAGAGTCTAATGTAAATACAATGGAGTGGGGTCCAGGCCAGAAATTAGAACCACTGGGGCTTGTTAGGGAGCTTACTCATCTACCCAGCCATTTCACCTCCAAGAAAGAGGTAACTGAATTATAAATCCATACTTTTTTAATGACTAGAACAAAAATTTTTTAGAGGTGTAACTGTTTGTCTTCATAAGTGAGTTTTGTAGGGTATATTTGTGCATGTGTATCTGTGTATAAGCATGTGTGCACTTAGTGTATCTAAGTAAATTGCACTTCCTGCATCATTATGTCTTTACTCTGGAATCCAAGAGAAAATCACAACAAACAAATATGTTGGGCAGTTTTCACCAATTTTGTTATCATTATTTTAAAATTATTTTTTGAAATAATGAATGAATAAAAAGAGCTGGAAACATAGTCTCCAACACCTAAATTCCCCATGGCAGGAAGAGGTGATTCTACTACTTACTCTTTCTAAGTAAGCTTCAGTAATCTTTCAGAGCATCATAATCCCCTCATTATGAAATGAAAAGAAATCCAATCAGGAGCTTACTCATACTGCTCTTTTCCAAGCCCCTTTTGTAGCAGGAACTGTCATCCAGCCTCCCCTTCTTCTGCAGACACAGTCAGCTGTGCACATTGATGCCACTTGACAAATAATGCCTCCATCCCCACCCCTCCCTTAGTACAGTGTGCTTACCCATTTATATCTTTGGTATTGTCTCATTGTGTATCCCATTTGAGTTCAGACCTTTGCAGTCAACTCTAAATGTCTTTGCAATTCCCACTGAGGGGCCAAGCCATGCCAGCTTAAGCCACATAAAGATCAATTTACAAAAGACAGAAACTATTCATGTCTGAAAATGTTGGCTTGCATTATCTTTGGCCATTTCCTACAGAGTAGAAAGACATTGCTAATTAATAATATAAATGTGAAACCTAACATTTATTAAATATTTTATACAATGAGCTAAGTTCATCATACGTAGCATACTCAGTACTCACAAATAATTCCATTTTATAGGTTGAAACTGAGGCATAGAGAGTTGAACACACTTATTTGTGGTCACTGACAAGTAAATGAATGAACTCCAGCAGACATCTATGCATCTAGGTTGAGCACCTGCAGGCATAATCACTGTTCCTAAACTTGGGCTTAGGAACATTCTCCCCCCTCCAGCTTACCCTCTAGGCAAACTCCAACCAAATTGCCCTACTCCCTGTTCTCTTGGAACAATAACTGGAATAATAGTATAGCAACAGCCTTTCTCACTAGAGTAAATCACAGACTCCTTCAGAGTTTTAGCAGAGAATTCTAGAATACAACTTTCCAGGTACATAGAGAATCAATTATCTGTTAAATTACCTGTACATGCAAATACCAATTATAATATTTTCAACTACCAACTCCAGTATTTTCCTACCAGAGGTCTTGTTTGTTTTCAAAAGATAGCCTGTCTCCTTCTATCTATTCTTTCTCTTTTTACCAAGTCTCTTCATCCATCAAGACCAGGATCATACAATCCACCTGCTGAATTTGCTGCTTGTTTACTTCCCAGGAAGGTAATTTCTTTTATTCTCATAAATTTCAGTTTCATCCAATTACACTAATTTGTTTAGAAAGGGGCAAAACATAAGATTATGAGTATCTTTTTCTTATGTACTACACTTGTGGTGAATAACAGCTTATATAAAGGAAAAGATTTGAGAACTAGCACAACATGGCAGTGAAAGAGGAGGGAACAAATGTAGCATGATCTTGAACAATTTACTTCCCTTCTGGGTCTCAGTTTCTTCATCTTTTAAATAAGAAAGTTAGATTAAATAATTTTTTGAATAGATTCAATATTTGTTTTATTTATGTTGGTTCTACTTCATCATACATGACAGCAGAATGCATTTCAATTCATTGTACACAAATAGAGCACAGCATTTTAATTCTCTGGTTGTACCTGATGTAGAGTTGCACCATTCTTGCAATCATATATACCTAGGGTAATGATGTCCATCTCATGCCACCATCTTTCCTGCCTCATGTCCCTTCCCCTCCCTTCCCCACCTTCCCCTTTGCTAAATCCAAAGTTCCTCCGTTCTTCCCACACACTCCCCCTTAAAGGTCAGCATCCACTAATCAGAGAAAACATTCAGCCTTCAGTTTTTTGGGATTGGCTTACTTAGCATGATGTTCTCCAACTCCATCTATTTACCTGCAAATGCCATAATTTTTGTTATCTTTTAATATTGAGTAATATTCCATTGTGTATATATACCATAGTTTCTTAATCTATTAATCTATTGATGGGTATCTAGGTTGTTTCCACAGTTTATCTATTGTAAATTGAGTTATAATCATTTGATTAGTTTATAATAACATGGATTAGTTTAATGGCTGCATCACTATAGCATGCTGATTTTAAGTCCTTTGATAGACCAAGAAGTGGGATAGCTGGGTCAAATGTTGGTTTCATTCCAAGTTTTCTGAGGAATCTCCATACTGCTTTCTAAATTGGTTGCACCAATTTGCAGTGCCACCAGCAATGTATGAGTGTACATTTTTCCCCATGTCCTTGCCAACACTTTTTGTTGTTTATATTCTTAATAGCTGCTATTCTAACTGGAATGGGATAAAATCTTAGAGTGGTTTTGATTTGCATATCTCTAATTTATAGAGAAGTTGAATATTTTTTATAATTTGTTGATTGCTTGTATATCTTTTTCTGAGAGGTCTCAGTTTAGTTCCTAAGCCCATTTATTGACTGGATTTTTTTTTTTTTGTGTGTGTGTGTGTGTTAATTTTTTTGAGTTCTCTATATATCCTGGAGATTAGTGGTTTATCTAATGTACATGTGGTAAAGATTTTTTTCAACTCTGTAGTCTCTCTCTTCATGTCATTGATTGTTTCTTTTACTGAGAGGAAGCTCTTTAGTTTGAGTCCATAACATTTATTGATTCTTGATTTTAATTCTTGTGCTTTAGAAGTCTTGTTAAGGAAGTCAGGGCCTAATCCAGCATAAGGAATATTTGGACCTATTTTTCTTCTATTAGGCGCAGGATCTCTAGCCTAATTCCTAGGTCCTTGATCCACTTCAAGTTGAGTTTTGTGCATGGTTTAATTTCATTTTGCTTCATATGAATTTTCAGTTTTCCTAGTACCATTTGTTGAAGAGACTATATTTTCTCCAATGTATGTTTTCACCACCTTTGTCTAGTATAAGATAACTGTATTTATGTGGGTTTGTCTGTATCTTCTAGTTTGTACCAGTGACCCACATGTCTATTTTGGTGCCAATACCATGGCATTTTTGTTACTATTGCTCTGTAGTATAGTTTAAGGTCTGGTATTATGATGCCTCCTGCTTTACTTTTCATACTAAGGATTACTTTGGCTATTCTTGGTCTCTTAATTTTCCAAATGAATTTAATGATTGCTTTTTCTAGTTCTATGAAGAATTTAATTGGTGTTTTAATAGGAATTGGATTAAATCTATATGGCCATTTGGGTAGTATGGCCATTTTTTTGACAGAGGAGATTATTTTAAATTTTATGTATTCTAATTTGTTATATATGACAGCAGAATGCAATTCAATTTATATTACACAAATAAAGCACAATTTTTCGTGTCCCTGGTTGTACACAAAGTAGAATCACACCATTCATGTTTTCATACATGTACTGAGGTTAATGATGTCTGTCTCATTCCACCATCTTTCCTATTCCCATTCCCCCTCCATTCCCCTCCCTTCCCTTTGCCTATGTAAAGTTTGTCTATCCCTTCCATGTTGCCCCCTCATCCCCATTATGAATCAGCATCCTTACATCAGAGAAAACATTCAGCATTTGTGTTTTTTTTTGGGGGGGATTGGCTATCTTTACTTAGCATTATCTTCTCTAACTCCATCTATTTACCTGTAAATGCCATAATTTTATTCTCTTTTAATGTTGAGTAATATTCCATTGTGTATATATAGACCACATTTTCTTTATCCATTCATCTACTGAAGGGCATCTAGGTTGGTTCAACAATTTAGCTATTGTGAATTGTGATGCTATAAATATTGATGTGGATGTGTCCCTGTAGTATGCTGTTTTTAAGTCCTTTGGGTATAAACTGAGCAGTGGGTAGCTGGGTCAAATTGTGTTTCCATTGCTAGTTTTCTAAGGAATCTCCATGCTACTTTCCATACTGGCTGCACCAATTTGCAGTCCCACCAGAAATGTATGAGTGTGCCTTTTTCCCCATATCCTTGCCAACACTTATTTTTGCATATATTCTTAATAGCTGTCATTCTGACTGAGTGAGATTAAATCTTAGAATGGTTTTGATTTGCATTTCTTTAATTGCTACATATATTGAACATTTTTTATATATTTGTGGATTGATTGCATAACCTAGTCTGAGAAGTGTCTGTTCAGTTCCCTAGTCCACTTATTGATTGGGTTATTTGTTTTTTTAGTGTTAAGATATTTGAGTTCCTTATATATCCTAGAGATTAGTGCTCTATCTGATGTGTGTATGGTAAAAATTTGCTCCCATTGTGTGAGCTCTCTATTCACTTCATTGGATTGTTTCTTTTACTGAGAAGAAGCTTTTTAGTTTAAATTCATCCCATTTATTGATTCTTGATTTTTATTCTTGCACTATAGGAGTCTTATTAAGGAAGTCAGGGCCTAATCCAATATGATGAAGATTTGGGAATATGGCCATTTTGACAATGTTAATTCTGCCTATCCAAGAGCATGGGAGATATTTTCATCTTCTAAGGTCTTCTTCAATTTCTTACTTTAGTGTTCTGTAGTTTTCATTGTAGAGGTCTTTCACCTCTTTTGTTAGATTGAGTCCCAAGTATTTTATCTTTTTTTGAGGCTATTTTGAATGGGGTAGTTTTTCTACTTTCTGTTTCAGTGGATTCAGCAGTTACATATAGAAATGCACTTGATTTATGAGTGTTAATTTTATATCTTACTACTTTGATGAGTTCATTTGTTCTTGAAGTTTTCTAGTGGAATTTTTTGGATCTTCTAAATATAGATCATGTTATTGGCAAATAGGGATACTTTGAGTTTTTTTCCTATGTGTATTCCTTTAATGTCTTTCATCTAATTGCTCTGGCTAAAATTTCAAGGATTATATTGAATAGAAGAGATGAAAGAGGGCATCTCTGTCTTGTTCCAGTTTTTAAAGAAAAAGTACATTTATTTTTAATATATGTTTTCATCTCTTTCATTGTAATACTGTAGATTTCAAGCAGTGTTGAAAAATTTAACAATTTTGAGTCTTACCAAAAGAGGATTTTATCTAAATGTTAATCATATGTAACTATTACTTAGCTTCAAGTTTTGCCATAAATAAAAAATTTATTGAGATTTTTAATTTAACTTCGCTCAATGGCTTGAAGTAAGAGTAATCATAACATCAAAACCTTATTCAAGAATTCAAATATAAAGAAGCCAGAGCTTCATAAAAGAATTTCCTTGCCTCTCATTTATTTCTAAAGCTATATCCCCTCTGCATTTTCTCCCACATCAACTCTAAAAATGTTTTTGCAATGCCGATGACCTTGTGTTTGTGCAACACAATGACAATGTTTCAAACATCATCTTTGTTGACTTCTCCATTGAGTTGGAGATAGTTAACTATTCTTACTAAGCTTTCTTGGCTTTCAAAAAGTGTTATACTTCCTACTCCCATTTTAATCTCCTTTATGAGTTCCTCCTCAATTTTTTTCTCAAACATTGATAACCCTGAATTACATTCTTCAGTCCTTGTCTCACTCATTATTCACAATAATACACATTATTCCTGGATGAGCTTATCTATACCTATAATTTACAAATGGAATTACCCACCTCTCCTCTCTCCTGAGTTCCAGATATGTAAATGACAAATATCTTCACCATAAATATTCCACATACATATATTTTACTCAAAAGCTACTCAAATTTCCTTAATATATGTAAGTATACAAATGACCCTGTAAGACTTAGTATAAATAGAATGAAGGGATAGAAGGAGACAAGCTGACTTTTGAAGACAAATAACACCTCTGGCAGGAAAATATTGGGGTTAGTACATATAACATATAGTTGATTCTCCCTCTATCTGGAAAGTGTTCTTCTAGAATTCTCTGCTAAAACTCTGAAGGAAACTGTGACTTACTCTAAGGATTATATTTTACCCAAAAGTGACTCAAAGTTTGTTAATGTATATAAATATATAATTACCCCCGCTCCAGTGATCAAGTGACAATTGAACACAGACAATCTAGGGAATAAATGCAATGAAGTTTTGGAAAGCCTTATTTTAACATCCAATTCAATACCTTTAGTACCAATCATTCTTCAAGTAATTAATTTGTTATTAAATACTTTGCAATTAGTTGAATTTTTCACATAGAATGCAGTAACACATGTATAGAGTCAGGTAACTACCTCCCAAATAAATACACAAAATAGTTCCATACTACTGCCTCCAATTGTCTTGTCTTGGTCTGTATGGTCACAGCCTCTCCCTGCCCCAACCCCTGGAAATGGCTGATCATCTCCCTGGCACTACCATTTTTAGAGGATGACATATGATTGGATTGACACAGTGTGCAATCTCTTGAAATAGGCTCCTTTCAATTGCATTTCATAATGAATTTCAGATTCATTCATTTTTTTTTTTTTTTACAAATAGTTTGTTCCTTTTTTGCTGAGTAGTATTCCTTTTTGCAAATGTAACACAGTTTATATGTTCACTCATTAAAAGACATTTAGGTGTTTCCAATGTTTTGGTAATTCTGAATAAAATTGCCATAAATGTTTTTGCATAAGTTTTCATTTTTCTAGGTCAAGTACCTCGGAATGAGATTTCTGAGCCATATGATAAGTATATGTTTAACTTTTTAAGAAACTGCCCTAGTGTTATGTAGAGTTGCC
Source organism: Urocitellus parryii (assembly GCF_045843805.1). Taxonomy (NCBI): domain Eukaryota; kingdom Metazoa; phylum Chordata; class Mammalia; order Rodentia; family Sciuridae; genus Urocitellus; species Urocitellus parryii. Next base: position 827,794 of record NW_027554068.1, read on the forward strand.
TTTTCATTTTCTACTAGACATGTGTATGAAGTCCATTTCTCTGCATCTTTATCTGTACTCCTCAATGTTTTTTATTTCAGTCATTCAAATAGATATTCAGTGTTACCTCATTTTGGTTTTCATTTGCCTTTTCTGATTGGCTAATAAACATTTTTTAAATGCTTATTTGCCTCCATTTGCTCTGAGTGTTAGAGATATTTTAGTTCCTTGTCTTTCCAAATAATTTGTTTTTATTTTTAAAATTTTTAACATTTTTACTGAAATATCATTGACATAAAATTGTATATTTTAGGGGTACAGTTGATGTTTTAATACACATATGTGTTGTGAAATAATCACCACATTCTACCTATTTAATATACCACCCCTACAAAGGTACCATTCGTGTTTGTGTGCTGAGAAGATTAAAGATCTATGAACTTCAGCAAGTTTCCAGTGTACAACACAGTGTTTTAACAATCATCCTCATGCTTATATCATCTTATATAAATTTCAAAATAAACTTTAGTACACCAACAAAATCCTGTTTACATTTTGAGTTGAACTTAGTTAAATGTATAGATAAATTTGTGAAGAGGCTTTTTATTATATTGAGTTTTCTAACTCATGAATACAGTATTTTAAAAATTTGAATAGTTTCTTTTCTTATAATTATGATTTAGAGTCTAGATAAAAGTCCTTTGATGTGTGATTTATATTCTTTCAGTCTGTAGAATGACTTTTCATTCTTACACAGTCTTTGATAGAGCAAAAGTTTTTGATTTTGCAGAAATCCAATTCATAATCTTTTCTTTTCTGAATTGTGCTCTTAGTGTCACATCTATTTTTTTTTTCATATTACAATCCACAAGGTTTTTCTCCTAGGTTTTATTTTCCTTAAAAATTTGCAATTTTGCCAGGCATGTTGGTAATATAGTCCCAGGGACTCATGAGGCTGAAACAGGAAAATTACTAGTTTTAGACCAGCCCAGCAACTTACAGAGACATTGTCTCAAAATAAAAACAAAAACAAAAAAAAAAAGGAACTTGGAGATGTATCTCAGTGGCAAAGCACCTCTGGTTCAATTCCCAGAATCAAAAAAAAGTTTTCTATATATAGTTTAATGGTTTTAAGATAGATTTATGAGCCATGTTTAGTTAACTTTCTGAATTATGAAGGATCAACTTATGATTTTTTAACTTTATAATAGTGCAAAAGTATAACCATATAACTATTCTGCCTTTGACCTTCAGTACAGTGTTAAATAAATTATGTGAGATATTCAACACTTTGTTACAAAATAAGTTTTGGGTCAGAGGGTTTTGCCCAACTGTAGGCTAATGTAGGTGATCTGAGCATCTTTAAGTAGGTAAACTTTAAAACATCATGCCAAGATATGATGTTAGGGAAATTAGGTATATGAAATACATTTTTGACTTAGAATATTTTCAACATTTTTTAAATGTCTTTTTTAGTTGTAAATGAACACAATATTTTTATTTATTTATTTTTATGTGGTGCTGAAGATCAAACCCAGTGCCTCACACAAGCAAGGCAAATGCTCTACCACTGAGCCCCAGCCCCTGTCCCTGTTTTCAACTTTTGATGGCTTATCAGTATTTAACACCAGTATAAGTCAACCTGCACAAGGTTTGAACTTAAGACCAAACCTCTTTTTTGCATGATTGTCCAGTTATTCCAACACCATTTTTTGAACGGCTGTTTCTTCTCCTTTGGATAGTTTTTATAACTTTGTAAAAAATTATTGGGAAGTATTTGTGTGGGTCTATTTCTGTTTTTTTTTTCCTATTTTGGACTATTGATCCATGTGATATATATATATATATATATATATATATATATATATATATATATACTGAATTTATTGCCACAACTTTATTGTAAATCTTAAAAATTGGATAATGTGATTTCTCCAACTTTTTTACGATTTTTCAAAAATTGTCCTGGTTATTATAGTTCCACTGACTTTCCATATAAATTTTAGGATCAACTTATCTATATCTACAAAAATACTGGTGAGATTTTATTACAAATACACTAAATCTATCAGTCAATTCAGGGAGAAGTACATCTTTGCAATGTCGAATATCTCAACCCATAAAACAGTATCTCTCTCCATTGTTTAGATTTTGTTTGATTTGCTTCATAGGGATTTTGAAGTTTTCAGCATACAAAACCTGTTAATGTTTTGTTATGTTTAATCCATAAATATGTTATTTTGTGGAGTTAATGTGCATTTTAAAAATATTTCTTAGTTTCCAGGGGCTAGAGGAAAGCTGAGTGATAGAGCATGTGTTTAGCATGTTCAAGGCCCTGAGTCTAATCCCCAGTGTTTAATCTCCAGCACACACATCTGCACACACATTTAGTTTCCTATTCTTCAATGTTGGCATAAGGAAATTCATTAGATTCGTATATGTTGGCCTTGTAGTGTAAAATGTCATTAAACTTACTTATTAGTGGAGTTCTTTTCTGGATTTCTTGTGATATTCTGCATAGGTAATCATATGTCATTTGAGAATCTGAATATCTTTGTTTCTCCTTTTTTTTCTTACCTTATTAAAATTAGATAGGTCATCCAGTATGACACTGAGTGGTAACAATGGATATTTTCCCCTTATTTCTAAATTTTTGGGGAAAGCAGTCTTTCACAATTAAAAATTATTTTAGCTTATCTGTTTTGTAGATACCAGGTTGAGAATGTTTCCTTTCTATTCCAAGTTCACAGAACATCTTTATCATAGTGGATGTTGAATTTTGTCATATATTTTTTCTGCACCATTTGGTAAAATCAATCAAGTCTTGTTTATACTATTAACATTATGGATTACATTGATTAACTTCCCAACATTGAAGTAGTTTTATATGGCCACTCTAAACTCCACTTGGTCATAGTGTATTATTGTTTTATACATTGAAGAATTTAACTTGTGTTATATTTATTCAAGCTTGTTGCACTTAGGTTCATGAAGCATATTTGGTCTAATGTGTTATTGAGTTTTTCTTATGCTGTCTTTAGCATGTGAGTAATGCTGGCATCATAATTTAAGTTGAGATTGTTCTCATCTTCTAATTACTGGAAAAGATTATATGGAAACTGTGTTAATTTTTCTTAAAGTATTTGGTAAGAAGTTTTCAGTGCAGCAATCTGTGCCTGGAAACAGACTGCTGTTTGGAAACTTAACTGCAAATTCAATTTTTTAATAGAGACACAATTATTTGAACTATCTGTTACATCTTGTGTACATTTTTGTAGTTTACTAAAAGGGATCTGGTGGCCCTACATATACTATTGCTTGTCATGCCTGCTCCTACATGTGTATCTCTTTTACTAGGAAATTGATATGCATTATAGGAGTGTCCATGGTATATTGTTTACAATCTACTTAACTGCATCCAATGTGACTGGCTTAATAAATATTAGCATAGTTCTGATTGCTTGAAGCTACCAAATAATTTGAGTTTCATTGTTTAAGAAATTTATAGTTCCCTTAGGAGAAACACAATACACCCAATTGATTCTATACCAGTAGTAACTATCATTTATTTTAACGTACTATGTAGCAGATATTGTATGTGCTAGGTACATTGCATACATTTAATCTTTACCACCATCTTGCATGGTATAAATAATAGTAAAGAGAGTTTCACAGAAAGAATATGGGTTTTGGATTAAAATCAAGTTTCACTCTTTGCTCTCTTGCTTATTAGCTACATGACTTAAGCCAGTTATTTAAATTCTCTAAATATCGGGAGTTTTAATTGAAAAATGGAATAGAGTCTATGGATGTTACTTGGTTGTAGATCTACTAACCTAGCATGTGCAGAGTCCTGAGTTTGATTCCCAGCAATGCAAAAACAAATGGTGTAGGGGCATAAAAACAGTGGAGGAGCAGGGAATTATGAGAAGTTTAAAAATAGAACTGATGTGGTCAAGAGAAATCCAGCAATAACAATCAATTAGACAGCAGACTAATGGCACAGTGTGAGTTTGGTGCAGAAGTTTCCCCATTTGATCAACATAGGGGGTTGATCAAGATGATTCAAGTGTTCCTTTGACAACAAGTCATCCATAATTTCATGATTGCTTTTGCTGTGTTTGTGGTTATAAAATGATCCTCATGCTACCATTCCTAATATTAGAAGATTTCATTCTAACCAGTACAAATTGTGAGGCAAGGGAGTGGGTGTTTATAGTATGGGTTTCTTTGTTCTCCAGTGGGCCTGGGTTACAGTGAACTAAGCATTTACTGAGTAAAAAACACATACTAGAACTTTCCTTAATTTGCTGAATGGGACTAAACAAAAGGTGCTTGGGGACACATTCAGGGGAACTCAAAGAGCTAGAAGGAGGAATGGGGAAGGTGAATAGTAATAGCTAAAGTGTTCTTCTGAAAATAAATGGCCCTTTTGAGTAAACATTTAGCAAACTGGCAGATCCATAACTCCAGGGTTCAGAAGGCTGAATATGCCAATAGCAACATCAGAAAGAGGCTTCCAATTTTTCAAACCTCCTTTTCCCCTCTCTTCTTCTTCTGTTCTTCCAAAGAACCAGAGCCAGGATTTGAATCCTGGTCTCCTCAATTTCAACTGTACACTTTTCTTTACCTACTTGCTGTGCTGAAACTCTGTAAAAGGGACTTTGTAAAGCTATAATCTAGAGCACTGTTTCAGAGCTTTAGTGCCAAGATGAAATCTCACAAACAACTGGCCCCTGAAACTCCACACTAGAGATGTTGGAGTAAAACCTGAGCAATGGACTTTTTTAACACTTCCTGGGTGATTCAGAGTTTTAATTGGAATTGAAATCTATGAGAAAATTGTATTAAATTACAGATTCCCTGAGCTCTAACCCAGGCTGATTGAATTAGAGTCCCACATTTGTAGTAATTGTGTTATTTTACAATCTTCCCAGGCCACTCTAGGAAGTAGCCAGATAGGGAACTGCTGTAGGTAATTACTAAAGATCAGGTCTTGGACCCACTTCTGTCCTTGCCCAGGCTCTTGTGGGAAAATAATTTATTTTCTCAACATATGTGTTTTTTTTTTATCCTAAAATGAGCCTGTGAGTATTTGTTGCATCCATTTCTGGAATATTCACAGGATTTGTTGCATCAATTTCTGGAATAATCCAAGGAAAAGTGATGAATTTGAAAGTGTTTTAAAAGTTGTAAGGCATCAAACACATGTAAGATATTATCATTACTTTGCACTGGTATTCCGTTTTTTTTTTTTCTCTCTCTCTAAAATGCGCAAAGAGGCATGTCCACAGGATAAGGATCCTTGTTTCCCAACTCTTCGCTAGTAACTCCCTCTTTTAGCTTCTAACAATTTACAAGGAGGCAGACTATTGGCTGAGAAGAGAATAGCTGTAGAGTTTTTCCCATCAAAGGAGAGAATACGCAGAGGAAGATTGCCCCAGTGAAGGGAAATGGAAAAGGATGAGAATGGTGTAACTTCAACCACAGGCATTTGTTGTCAAAGATGAATTCAACCAAAGGACTGAAACATTAGCCAAGAAGCTTTCCCGGCACTCAAATTCAATTCAGCAATGAGACTGCTCATTACCAATAACCTCCCATCCCATTGGGAGCATGCAGCTTCTCCATCTGGGTTTTCTATTTCTAACGCCATAATGGGAATATTAGGAGTGACTTGGAAGTGGAGAGAAGAGACATAAAGAAAAATGAGTACATTACATAAATGCTTTTTCCTAAAAGATCCAACTCTTGGCTTTGAATAAGTTGCTTCTGTTCAAATTTTTAGGAGGATGATACAAAAGAAACTAAAGGCCTTCTAGAAGGTTTTGGCCCTTTCAACCCTGGAAAAGACTTTGCCAAAAAATGATGCCTGGGGTTCACCCCCAGTGATTCTGACTTCCATATTCTCAGGTGGCATCATCTAGTTTTTAAACTTTCTGTGGATATTTTAATGGATAGTAAGTCTTGAGATTTCAAGGAGATACAGGTAACAGAGTCTAGGGGGCCATGCCTTACCCCTGGCCTTTACCTTCTTTTGGAATCCTTCTTGGACTAACTACTAACTCACTACCATTCTAATCTCAATAGAGTATCCACCCTATAAAGCTCAGGTGGATACTTTATCCATCCTGCATCCCAGGGTCCCAGAATTCAGCCATGATTTTTAAAAACACTTGACTAGATTCTGAGGGGGAAAAAAATCAAAGAAAAGTGACCCGGGAAATATGAGAAATGAATAAGGTTATAAATACAGATTTAAAAAAAAAACATTTATTTTCTTAGGTGTAGATGGACACAACACAATGCCTTTATTTCTATGTGGTTCTGAGGATGGAACCTGGGTCCTGCCCGTGCTAGGTGAGCGCTCTACTGCTGAGCCACAATCCCAACCCATAAATACAGATTTTTGAATGTAGTCTTTTTACCTTTAACACTTGCTAATACCCTATTCCTATCAAAAACCTGATGGCAGCAGCTACTTTCTGTGATGCTGGCCAAGAGACTGTTTCTAGCATAGAAATAGTTATTTCAGCACATACACACACAACACTGTTTTATACAAATACATGTATGGTACAACATTTTCCCCGAAATAATTCCTTAAGAAAAAAAAAGAATGTGCTGTCATATGTGGCATTTCTAACAGCCTTCCATGTCTATGCCCTCTAGTAGCTGCTTTATTTTAAATGACAAGGTACTTGACAAAAAACATTAAATAGACAGCAAGTGAGTTTAACAAAAAATACTAATTATTTCTGGGATTGTGGTCTCAGAATTTTAATCATTTTAAAAACGCATTTGAAGATCATTTGATATAATAATCATGAATAGATAAGTTTTTTAAAAATTCTGGTGTTATACAAATGGGTACCTGAAACTGAAGATAAGATTTCCTGTAATAATGCAGACATGTCCAAAAAGTGCTATCTCCAACAAACGAGCAAAGAAGCATTCCAGAAAATTGTAAATGACTCAAAAAGTGATCCCAATAATGAGAAAAAAAAACACTGAAGTCTTTCTCATAGAATGTGAGTTGGAAAAAGACATATGAAATTTGAGTTTTCAAAAGCTATTATTTCTAAGTATTATGTTCTTTAAAATGTAATTATGAATAGCCATCTTTATCTGAATTTATATATTAAATATTATAAGTACACATTTGGCCATTCATGCATTTGCAAACTTTATATGTGCTTTCCAAATATTTTTTTTAATTGTTTTCATGGTGAAAATGGAAAAGTCACTTACAAAACTGGGCATAAATAGGAGAATGGTTATTCTTATAACATATTCAGAGTCTTAAAAATTCTCAAATGCATTATGATTCCTTAAAATAGGAAAGGGATGAGACAAGGTGGGTTTCCCATTCTTATTTGACTATGAAACTTGATACAGATGTTACATAAATTCTGCAGAACACATGCTGGGAAACACAGCTCTTACCACAAAGAAAGCTTGTGTTACTGACATAATAAATGAGCTTGCTGTTAAGGTTTGATTCTAATCCATAAGACAGTTAATGTTCTTGTCATTTTGATGTTCAACATTATGATAATATAATAGTCTCTTAGCAAACACCATCCAAAAATTCACCCAAGAAGCAAACACCAATAATGGAAGGTTAAGGAGCACTTTTCATATGTTAGATACAAGATGATGGGTAATAGCATGAAAACTGAGCATCCCTTGGACTGTTGTAATGATGATAAGGTAAATAAAGACAACCATGGATGGCATTAGTCATCATGTATGGAGTACATAACATGCATCTGTATAAGCTTTTAATATTTAATTATCACAATTTAATGGTGATCCCCACAAAATTGGTTTTGTTATATCCATTTTACAGCTAACTAAACTGGGAGTCAAGGACAAAGAATTATCCAGAATCATGTAATGAATAAGTAGTCAAGTGAAATTACTTAGTTCTCTATGACACTGCATTTTTCCATCTGTAATTCTCTGAAAGTTACTCTTAAGCTCTTTGGAAATTAAGGCTGTCCAGCTTCATTTCAATGGGACTGGCTTTTATACAGTAGCTCCATCTTGTGACAGACAGAAGAAAATAAAATGCAAAAGTCCAAGGTCTGCCTTCCATTAACCCAGAACTTCAAAAAGTCAAGTTGATTATAAATGTCTTTGTTTTCATATTTTAAAAGGGTATTTGTATAGTATATTTATTAACTCATTATTGAAGACAATCCCAGAAATCATTCCCTCAAAGAGGAATTATCAACATAGTGGAAAAAGTCAGACCAACATAGTTTCGAATCTGAACTAGATAGTCACATCTCATTTTTAAATAGGACATAGTTATACCTTGTAGATTTTGTCCAAGATATAAATCAGAAAATATCATTTCAGATAATTTGTTCAATGAGTGAGAGTTTCTTTCTATTCCCTCTCTCGAGAAAAAAAAAATGACTAAAACATTCATTTGCTTGACTACCTTTAGCTTATTGGCACCAATATTTGCAAGTTTCCACTAGGGGGTGATTACACTAGTAGTGTTTTGCTTTTAAGTGGCTCAGAATTTGCTAACACTAAATATAAGCAGTCTTCTTGGGGATTATGTTGGGGAAAGGGGATTCAATTTCCCATGAGCAAAGAGGCATTTATGGGCATGGATGGATTTCATTGAAGAAATTGGCACTTTCCTCAATGCATTCTGGTAGTTCTCCAGTCACCAAGACATCTTTGTATCCAGAAAATTCTTTAATATAAAGGAAAAATGGAGGTACCATTTATATTTTCTCTCTATTAAAACTACATAATACAATTTGAGGTAGTTAAGGAAAGTCGTAATTAAGAAAGTTGTTAAATCTGCCTACACTATGTGCACAGTAGCACTTATATGTTATATTACTTTACATTTGAATAAAAAGTACTAATAAATTGTATTCTTAGTATTTTAACTAGTTTATATTTAACCTTTCAAATATAGGAACTTTTCAACTTATGATGGGAGTGCATCCTAATAAACCTACTATAACTTGAAAAACACAACAAATCAAACTAATCAATTCACCTAATCTGATGAACACCAAAGCCTAGCAACACAAACCATTGTAGAGTACTGGTTGCCTATGCTCAAGATCCTAGGAATGACTAGGAGCTGTGACCTGCTGCCATTTAGCAAGCATTGGGAGTGTCATACTAAATATCATGAGCCCTGGGAAAGATCAAAATTCAAAGTATGGTTTCAGTGAAATGTATTTCACTTTCATACTATTGTAAGTAGTAACATCAGAAGTGGAACTATCATAAGTCAGGGACTCTCTATTTATCTGTATCTTTATCACTTTCCAGATTGAAAGTATATTTCCTTTTATATTTGTTATTTATTTATTTGTTTGTTTGTTTATGTGCCTAGAATTGAACCCAGGGCACATAATCACTGAGGTACATCCCCAGTCCTCTTTATTTGTTATTTTGAGATAGGGTCTCACCAAGTTGCTTAGGGCCTTGCTATGTTCCTAAGGCTGGCCTTGAACTTGTGATCCACCTGTCTCAGCCTCCTAAGTCAATAGGATTACAAGCATGCACCACCATTCCCAGCTATATTTTCTTTTTTAAATTAAATACTACAGTGGAATCTGTAAAAGTGAGGATAAATAACTATAATTTTGGAAAGATTAAATTCTTCAAAAATGGAAATACTAAACTTATAGTGAATTCGATGTTTCATAGAGATACAGCACAGGTATAGTTAAATCCCATATTAATGCAACTTATTAACCTCAGTTTAATGTTCAACAAAATTATGTAATTTGAGTCATTGCTCCAAGAATTAAATAAAATGATGTGTGAGAAGAGCCTTAGCATGAGATCATCATGGAGTAAAAATTCAGTGCATATTAATTACTTTTGCTCTTCCTGTGTATAGATAGGCCTCATCTTACAAATTCTGAGAAAGAAACATTAAGCATGCAGCTTAAAACTCTCAGAAACCTAGGGTGAAATTAAAATAAATTAAAAGCCATTGCAAAAACCATAAACATAAACTTACTAAGTTATCTATTAAAATATTTTGAATGTATAAATGGAAAAGAAGGAGGCAATGAGCTCTCATAAGTCTGACACCAATTCTGTGGCTTTAGAGAATTATGCACCCCTTTGTACCTTGGTTTATCCATCTTCTTCACAGGAATAAATGAGTGGAAACAAATATACTAAAAAGCTCAGAGCACTTCACCACAAAATTCATTCTGACACAAAAACATCCATATGTAAGGCAATGCTTGGAATTCCTGTTGCTAGTTAAATGGATAACATGCAGTTGTTCTCCTTTTATTGATAATCTAGAGGAATTTTGACTGGTAGCCATTTAGATGGAAGTGCTTGGTCACCATAGGACTTACAGTTTTTATATTCATCTGGCAGCTGAATTCAACCTATATAAAAATGGAAAAGTATATAAATGACATACATAATAATGAAATGAACTATACTTCGAGAAAGGATTCTTATATTGATTTATTTCTTATAATTTTCTTTGGGTTTTGAATGGTTCTTCACTAACAGGAGCAGCAAAGTGTCCACATTTGAAACACAGCAAGGCAGAGTACACCATGTAGATAGCTAGGGAAGAGCACTAAGATAATGATAATAACAATTGCCTACATTAGCAGAATTAGAGTACTTTCATGTCCATTGTCTCACTTGATCCTCAGTAACTCTGTGGCATTGGAAAGGCAGGTGTTCCTTATTATCTCCATTTACCCATGAGTCAACACAACCCAGGCTCAGGAAGGTGATATAACAAGGAGCAGAGCTAGAGAATGGAGGTAAGATGGGAAAGAGGAAATGTCGACTTCCTTTCAAAGGCAGAGAGATGATGAGCAAGAATATTAGAATGACAATAGACTTCCATGGGGGATGAGGCAGTATGTAATAAACAAAAAAATTATCAGAACAGGGATCAGATAATATATGGAAACATGACATCTTCCTTGGATTCTTGGGCCCAAATCTGGAATTTTTTGCAGTTAGTTACAAGAATTCAAGCAATGTGATTCATTCTGGCACCATTTAAACTTCAAGTTCATGTCAGATATAAGAACAAAGGAGAATATTCCACCGACTTGGCATCTTTTGGTGAATATAAAAGCAGATTATCCAAAGCATAGAATAAGACAACTTAAATGGGCTGTCTCTCTTACCCCACCCTTAGGGAGTGTTGGCTAGGAGGACTTATGGATTGTGCTAGGAACATGAAAGGAGGGGAAAAACAGAGTAGGGCAACCCAAAGTCAAAATCAATAACCTTTATGAATATGAGCCATGGACTTATTGCCTAGAGGGGTTGAGGGAGGAACCAGGTTTCCACCCTCCTTTGTATAAATGAGAGCAATTGTTGATAGAAAAAGGAAAGTCTTTTCCTTTTCTCCCCTCCCAGAAAAAAAGCACAATTAAAAAACATAATAGATACCACCCCGAACCCCATATCCTAATTCAAAACCAAAAATAGCATGCTCTTTTTAAAGAATACATATAATACAAATATAAAACGTCAAAACAGCAAAGTGTCGCCAACCTTGGGTTAATGTGATTACACACAGTAATTAATGACAAATTTGTAACCAGACCTGTCAGCTCTGTTTGGATGCCAAGTGTGACAGTCTAATGGATCATCAGTTACAGGTTTAGATCCCTAATATAAAGGTACTGAAACTGCAGGTGCTGGGTGATAGATTTCAAATGGCTGCAGAAACTTTAAGGAAAAGAACAAGACTTTGGGGACTGAAAACCCGCCAGACACCCGGGTTGTTTTCTTGGTGCCAAATGTCAACCCTCTACTCCACAGACTTCTTTTGGACAGAATCAAACTCAAGTCCAGTGTATGCAGAAAGCAGACACAAAGCCCAGGACTTAATTTTCTGCCAGTCTGAGATAATGCCTGAAGACATCTGTCCTAGCCAGAAGAGAAGGAGTGCCAGAAAGCTTGACTTCAATCTGCCATCCTGGGTGGGCTTGGACTTGCAGCATCAGTATCGCCAGAGAGAACTGTGATGCTGGATAGCAAATTCCTGAAGGCATGGCTTTGTACAAGGCTGAGCAGAAATATCTCCTTAATGAAGGCTTTGGATGATGGATTATGGTCCCTTGATGATCAAACCATTTCAGCTATTCCCATACATAGGTATCACATCACCATCAATATAACCAGGCCAGCCTGAGGCCAAAATAAAAAGTAGGCCAAACCTGTCCTTGACTTGCTCAAAGCTGGTGTCTCTAACCGCCTCCCTTCTTTCAACATGCTCCACCTTCCCTGCCTTCTACCTGTTCCCCACCCCAGCAAGGCTGAAAATCCTCCTTGCTGCCTCTGGCTGCCTTTCAGTAAACCGGTTATTTGAAGCAGGGCCTTGCCCCACTTTGAGACTTAATTATGGGACAGACAATATGCTGTGTATAAGAAAAATACACACACACACACACACAGAGACTTCTTGAAGAGAAGTGTCTTATAGTTCATTCAAAAACATGAACTGATTTTCCTACCATGAGAGGTAGGAAAATGCAGAGCATGATGGATGGAGGGATTGGGAATACACATTTTATATCTCCCAAAACACCTTGAAATCAAAAGACTTAGATCCAAGAGAGGGAGAGCTTCATAATGTAAAGAATTCTAGCATCTTTCCCAGTTACTATAAAAGATTCTAACCACCTCCCCTGCTTTGACTTTTGTCCTCTGCTGTGATGATAAAAATAATAATGAGGGCTGGGGCTATAGCTCAGTGTTAGAGCACCCATCTTGCACATGTGAGGCACTGGGTTTGATTCTAAGCATCACGTAAAAATAAATAAATATATTGTGTCCATCTACTATATATATATATATATATATATATATATATATATATATATATATATATACTAGCTTGCTATCTGCCAAAGGCTCCCCTTTGTGCATAAGATAAAATCCAAATTTCTTCACCACAGCTGATGAGGCAATGTATGACTTGCCCTGCCTGCCTTCCCATCCTACCCCTTTTCTGTTCCTTGAACATACCTGCCTCAACTCAAGGTTTTTATCTTTCATGTACTCTCTAATTTTTTTCCAGATTTTTGCCTTGTTTCTTCATTCAGGACCTGGTTCTAATGCTCCTTTAGAGACATTTTCACTGACAAGCCTATAAAAGAGTACCTCATCTGTTCCTTGAAAAACTAGTCATAGAACCACCATGAGACCTAGTTATAACACTCCTAAATATTTATACTAAAGAATTAAAGTCATCATACTACAGCGATACACGCATACCCATGTTGATAGTAGCACAATTCACAATAGCCAAAATATGGTACCTGTCTAGGTGTCTGTCAACAGAAGTATGAATAAAGAAAATGTGATATTGTGCTATACACATCACATTACACATACACTCACACAATGGAGTTTTATTCATCCATAAAGAAAAATGAAATTATGTCATTTGCAGGAAAATGGATGGAAACAGAGACCCTTAGGTTAAGTGAAATAAGCCAAAGTCAAAGGTCAAGGATTGTGTTTTCTCTCATATGTGGAAGATAGGAAAAATGAAATGAAAAGTAGGGGTAGATACCATGAAAATAAAAGGGAAATCAGTAAAGGAAATGGACCAGGGGTTGTTCAGAGATGGGAAGGGGAGGGAAGTGCTGGGGAGTGATATTATCCAAATTATACTGTTATATTGTATGCACGTATGAATATATAGCACAACTATAATGCAACAATAAAAAATTGAAAAAATAGGGAGAAAAAATAGAACACCTTCACAGTGTATTACAATAGATATTTTTGAGACACATTTCACTGTATGAAATGAACTTCATTTGTTGTTAATGTTGGTTTGTTTGTTGCTTGCTTGCTTGTTTGTTTCATAGAAAATTCAAACTTAACATCCAAACTTGATCTGCCTTCTACCTTCTACAAAGCTGCTCCATCTTTTGTCTTCCCTATCTGTCTTAAAGGCAACCCCATTCTTCCATGGCTCAGATTTAAAGAAAAGCAGTCATCTTGAACTCCTTTCTTTCTATACATTCATCTGGAAATTCTATTCATTATACCTTCAAAATATAATCATTTTTCCCTGCCTTCCTCAGTACCTCCTTCATCTATTACCTGCATCAGCCTCCTAAATGAATCTTCCTTGCTCTCTTGTAGCCTATGTTTAACAGCACAGCCAAAGTAACATTTTAAAAGTAAATTTATTCATGCCATTATCTTCCTCAAAACTTACCATGGGCTTCCATGTCACTCAGAAAAAGCCAACGACCAAGTTACAGATCTGTGCTGTCCTATGCTGTAGTAGCATGCAGCTACCAAGCACTTAGTGTGGCTAGTTCTAATTGAGATATGCTCTATGTGTAAAACAATAGATATCAAAAACTTACTATGGAAAAAAATATCTTATTAATCATTTTATGATGATTACATGTTGAAATGTTAAAACTTTCATTGTATTGGGTTAAGTAAAATATATTATTAAAATTAGTTTAAACTGTTCCTTTTCACTTTTTAAATAAGGCTATTAGAACACTCAAAATTATGTCTCTGACTCACATTTGTCTTTCATTATATCGCTACTGGACAGCGCTGATATAGACAGCTTGTAGTTATGAGACCGAATGACATCATCTAGTGAGATTGTATAGACAGAACACAGAAGAAGTCTGATAGAATCCTGGGGTGTCTGAAAAATTAAGAGTCCAGGAAGATAAAACAGAACCATTAGAAAAAATTGGAAAAGTGTGCAGTGAGGTTAGAAAAGATTCAAGCAGATGATATCCCAGGAAGCCAAATGAAGAAAAAGTTCCAAGGAGGAGTAATCAATTACTAAAGTGAGATGGGGACTGAGAACCAATAATAGCATTGATAGATGGAAGTCACTGGCTGTTTTGGTGGGAAGGTTTGGAAAGTTTTAATTAAAGTGATTCAAAAGAGAGCATTGGAAGCAGAAACAGATACTGAAGGTGAACAGCACTTTGAAGGGGTTTTGTTACAAGGGGGATAGAAAAAAATAGGAAGGTAGCTGGAGGAAAGCATGGGATCAGGGGAGAGCATTTTAACATGAGGAGTATAGCTTATGTGGGCTGATGAAAATAAATTGATAAGGAAGAAGAAAATGCCTCTTCAAAATTGATAAAATTTCTGGTCTTTGAGTAGAGGTGAAGTCCAAAAGGAGTGTGCCTTAGAAAGAAACACAGACAATCCCTCACTACAGAACAGAAGATGAAACACTGTCACAGGTACAAGCCTGGTGGTAGAAGCCATGGAAGCTGCCTTGTGGAAGGTCCCTTCTGATTGTTTTGATTTTCTCCATTAAAAAGGAATCAAGGCCATCATTTAAAAATGAAGGAGAAAGTGCTGAAAGTTTGTGGAGAATGTTTGAAATTATTTTTGTGAGGTAAGAATAAATTGGGTAGGGAAATGAGTTAGAATTGTCAGGACCATTTGAGTTCATGGGTCATGAGTCTAAAGTGGATCCATGCAGTAATACTGGGTATTTTCCCCTAGCAAGTTCAACAATCAGAAAACAGGTACAAAATAAATGGGATTAGAGTTTTGACAAAGGAAAAATGTGTGAGAGAAGAGTTAAGGTATGTAGTCCCTCATATGAGAGACTACAAGACCTAGGATGGATAAGGAAGTAATGAGAACATGTGGGGTATGAAAGACAGTGAAAAGATGGTGAGACAAATGCATTATGGAGTCATATAATTCTTTTTTGAGAGAGAGAGAGAGAGAGAGAGAGAGAGAGAGAGAGAGAGAGAAGAGAGAGAATTTTAATATTTATTTTTTTTAGTTTTTGGCAGACACATCTTTGTTTGTATGTAGTGCTGAGGATTGAACTGGGGCGCATGCATGCCAGGCGAGCACGCTACCACTTGAGCCCAAAAGTCATATAATTTTTAAGTTAGGGTCCTAGGTACAGTAAGCTGGAAAGATATGAGGTGATGGTCCTAGAGAGGAATGCTGATGATTGGGATTATGGAAGGGTAAGCTTCTCCTTGATAAAGACAAGGTTGAAAGTAGAGTATAAGTGGACCATTCCATGAGAATGTATGGTTGAGGCTGGGAGAGAATGAGATCATTAGAAAAGATATCAAGGGAGTCAGAGGTCAGAATATTAAAATGATCATCCACATGTACATTGAAATCACTATGGATAGTGGCGGTCATATAGGAATGAGGGCAGTTGGTAGCTTAAGTGTTCAAAGAACATGAAGGAGTGACCCAACCTTAGCAGGTGACTTTAACAATGAAGGGTAACTGGTAAGGATGTCATCAGTTTCACACTGACACTCTTCAAGGGAGATGAGAACTCGTCTAGCAGGAGTAATGAAAACCAGAGAGACATCTTCTTTCCCTCTAAATCCATAATTCTATTCCAAGTTCATATTCCATATATGTCCATATGGTGCTGATCCCACAAGAATCATACTATATCCCCCAAAAGGCTGAAATGGTTACAATTTTCTCACTTTCAATCAAAGGAGAGTGGACTTTTAAACAAGCACCACTTGACCAGGGTGCAAGAAAGCAAGATTCTGTGAGGTCCAAGTTTCAGTCAGAACAATAACATGTAGGGGACATGCAGAGAAGAGGTTTTTGCTGGTGATGGATTACAGAGCACAAAACAGGAATAGAAGTGACAAACAGGAATGGAGTAAGAAAAGGGAATAAACAAAGGAATATAGGGCAGGTTATTAAGAATGGCCTGGTAGCATGGGACAAAGGATAAGGGAAGTAATGAGATTATTCTTAATCATCTCTTATGCACATTGTGATGGGGAGGCTGTGAGAGTGTTGAGGAAAGAAGAAAAATGAGAGTCATATGAGAAATTTGCCAGGGCTCTGGGAGCTCTTGAAACTGTGGTATTACCTCTACTACTTCCCCAGACACAGGTGAGTGACTCCTCCATTAAATCTTAGCCTAAAATATTTGAACCCCCCCAACCTGAGCCATCATATACTTTCATAAAAGGGGTTGACTAAATTCTGAAGTAAGATGAAATGACAGAGGGCTGGGATATAGCTCAGTTGGTAGAGTGCTTGCCTCACATGAGTAAGGACCTGGGTTCAATACTTAGCACCACAAAAAAAAATGATGAATAGGACAAATGATCCACATTCCAAATACAGGTGTCTGAAGCCATAAGAGTTTTTCCCTAGCTTAAGAGAAGCTAAAATTGATATATGCATTCTGGGTTAACTTAAAGGAAATACTTTGGAAGTGCTAGACAAAGACAGTGCATAACATGGGGAATAGGTTTTGGAAAGGTGATTTTAAATCAGACCTGCACATCATCCCACATGTGCACCTGTTCCTGTATAGAACTCACATTAACAACAACAGTAAAAACACAAACATCAGCCCAAAGATAAGTGCTTACTAATGATTAGGAAAATACAATTTTACCTGATACTCCAAGTGAGGAAAGTTTAGGTCAAGTTAATTGAAAAACTAGCAAGATGAGTCAGAGGCTAAGATCTATAAAAATGTTCTCAATGATTTTTATAATTGTTTCCTTAATAATGGAATCTTAATAAGATGGTCAATGTTAATTTAATAACATAGAAGTACTCTAAAAAGCATATTAAAATATGATTTTGGCCCATTCATTCAGAGCTTAAAGCCATATTCTGGTTTTTCCCTTCCTGATAGCATATCATCTATCGGAAGGAAATATTTAAACAAGGGGATGAAATTTAAAACATGAAATTAATAAGGAGGAAAATGCAGTTTTAATAGTCAGACAATAGTCCTGGAGCTGCTCTTTCTGCCACTTGCTGATATTGCCCATGCTTTGCTCAGTGATCACTGAGCAGGGGTATTATGCTAGACACTATTCTGGGGAGTCAGGAATGAGTAAAATGCATTATTTTAGTTGTAGATGAACAGAATATCTTTATTTTTGTTTATTTATTTATTTTTATGTAATGCCAAGTATCAAACCCAGGGCCTCACACGTGCAAGGCAAGCACTCTACCACTGAGCTACATCCCCAACCCATAAAATGCATTCTTACCCCTGAGGGCTTTATTCTCTGGTTAAGGAAAATAAACACTAGTAAACACAATAGAATACTGAGAATTGACATAAAATATATCATAGAGAATGGAACATTTGAAGTGGGCCTTGAAGGGTGAATACAAGTTTGCAGGAAAGAGGAGAAAAGAATACCAAACTGAGAGAAAGGCACGAGAGAAGGCAGAAGGTGTGCATAAGCACAGCATATCAGAAGAGCATCAGCAGCTTTCTGGAGCAGGACAACAACATATAGATGGAAGTAGAGGGAGGTGAAACTGCCCATTACAGAAACCTCCCAATTCAGTGTCCTATCTCCAAATGCCATTGCCCAATTATCACTACCCTCCCTGCCAATCCTTAGTCAAGCCAAATGCAATCATTTCCCAAAAGAATTCCAAACAGGGCTGGGGATGTGGCTCAAGTGGTAGCATGCTCACCTGCCATGAATGAGGCCAGGGTTCAATCCTCAGCACCACATACAAACAAAGATGTTGTGTCTGCTGAAAACTAAAAAAAGACATATATTAAAATTCTCTAAAAAAATTTAAAAAAGAATTCCAAACAGTGAACATGTGATTTTTGTAAACTTTACTGAAGATCTGAAGGTGGTGGTGCAAATACCAGGGTTGTACCTCTTTTACCCACTGTCCTTTCTTATCTCCTCACTTCCCATCTCATCCCAGTCCAATGACACAGAATCCCTCCTTCCTTCTCCTTGGGACTTTGCAACAACCAGTGCTTAACAACAGACAACTCCTAAATGAAGGTGATTGTCTTCCTCAAGAATAATTTTCTTACTATATGCTAAGAAGCAAAGCTTCTTCTCCCTATGATTATATCTCTAAAACACAGTTTTAATTTAATTGCTTCAAATTTTTTAACCCTTAGTGGCTTACTCCAGTCCAGAAAATGAAACCCAAGAACGCAGGAGGCTCACAATCTGCCTCAATCTCAAAGGTGACCGTTCTTTCTCCCTACCGTACACCAGTTGGTACCCTACACCTCCATGGAACCCTTCAGCAATTCCCAAACAGTACATGATTTTTTTCCTTTTTCCCACATGGCTTTGCGTGCACAGCCTTCTTTCTAGAATTCCTGTTCTCTGCTTGAGAAAATTCTGATCATCCCTGTACAGTGTTTTTTTTTTTTCTTACTAAAGTGGATTTCTCGACCTTGCTACTACAAGCATCTTGTATTTTCTTTGTTGTGAGTAGTTGTCTTGTGCATTGTAAAATGTTTAACAACATCCCTGGCCTCTGCTCCCTAGAGCTCATAGCAATCCTCACCCCTGCCCACTGTCCACAGTCCTGACAATTAAAAATATGTCCAAATATTGCCAGATGTGCTCTGGGCTCCATAATTGCCTCTGGTTGGGAACCACTGCTCTGTGGTGTTTTCTGGTTGCTTCCAGTGAGGAATCATTTCTTCCCACACTTTATTTTACCACACATTACACCTCTCTTAAAATCCCTATGACTAAAGCAACAAGATGAACAGCAATAATTTGAAAAACCTTTAGCACCATCTCTCCTTGTATACCCGACTCCTCCCCTGGTTTGTGAGCTGCTTGACAGAAGTGTCTTTTGGTGTCTCTAGGGCCAAGTATAGTGCCTTGCTCTAGTGGGTATTAAGAACATATTTGCTAAATTGATTTGATAAGGTTATAGTCTAGGTCTGTTTTTCCTCCAACCAGTCATTTGATGATTACATCAGTGGAAAGATTAAGAAGCTAAAAAGTATTCTAATATCATTTTGCAAGGTTTCATCTATACCTGAAAAGTTACAAGAAGCATTAAGAACAACAGATCTGAAGAGCATTTTTTTTATATTTTTTTTATTGTTGGTCGTTCAAAACATTACATAGTTCCTCATACATCATATTTCACAGTTTGATTCAAATGAGTTATGAACTCCCAATTTTATCCCGTATACAGATTGCTGTATCACATCAGTTACCCTTCCCTTGATTGACATATTGCCTTTCTAGTGTCTGATGTATTCTGCTGTCTGTATTATTCTCTACTATCCCCCCTCCCCTCCCCTCCCCTCCCCTTTTCTCTCTCTACCCCTTCTACTGTAAATCATTTCTTCCATTTGAATTATCTTGTCTTACCCCTCCTTTCCTCTTATATGTCATTTTGTATAACCCTGAGGATCGCCTTCCATTTCCATGCGATTCCCCTTCTCGCTTCCTTTCCCTCCCACCTCTCAACCCTGTTAATGAAAATCTTCGTCTCAAGCTCTTCGTCCCTACCCTGTCCTTGTTTCCTCCCCTTATATCATAGGAGTCATTTGGTATTTGTTTTTTAAAGATTGACTAGCTTCACTTAGCATAATCTGCTCTAATGCCATCCATTTCCCTCCAAATTCTATGATTTTGTCATTTTTAAATGCAGAGTAATACTCCATTGTGTATAAATGCCACATTTTTTTAATCCATTCATCTATTGAAGGGCATCTAGGCTGATTCCACAATCTTGCTATCGTGAATTGTGCTGCTATGAACATCAATGTAGCAGTGTCCCTGTAGCATGCTCTTATTAGGTCTTTAGGGAATAGACCGAGAAGGGGAATAGCTGGGTCAAATGGTGGTTCCATTCCCAGCTTTCCAAGAAATCTCCATACTGCTTTCCAAATTGGCTGCACCAATTTGCAGTCCCACCAGCTATGAACAAGAGTGCCCTTTTCCCCACATCCTCTCCAGCACTTATTGTTGTTTGACTTCCTAATGGCTGCCAATCTTACTGGAGTGAGATGGTATCTTAGGGTAGTTTTGATTTGCATTTCTACCCTGCTCATAGATAGGCAGATCCAACATCATCAAAATGGCGATATTACCAAAAGTTCTCTATAAGTTCAATGCAATGCCAATCAAAATCCCAGCTGCATTTCTTGTAGAAATAGATAAAAGAATCATGAAATTCATATGGAATAATAAAAGACCCAGAATAGCAAAAACAATACTAAGCAGGAAGTGTGAATCAGGCGGTATAGCGATACCAGACTTCAAACTATACTACAGAGCAATAGTAACGAAAACAGCATGGTACTGGTACCAAAACAGGCGGGTGGACCAATGGTACAGAATAGAGGACACAGTAACCAATCCACAAAACTACAACTATCTTATATTTGATAAAGGGGCTAAAAGCATGCAATGGAGGAAGGATAGCATCTTCAACAAATGGTGCTGGGAAAACTGGAAATCCATTTGCATCAAAATGAATCTGAATCCCTATCTCTCGCCTTGCACAAAAGTTAACTCAAAATGGATCAAGGAGCTTGATATTAAATCAGAGACACGGCATCTGATAGAAGAAAAAGTTGGTTATGATCTACATACTGTGGGAGCAGGCTCCAAATTCCTCAATAGGACACCCATAGCGCAAGAGTTAACAACTAGAATCAACAAATGGGACTTACTCAAACTAAAAAGTTTTTTCTCAGCAAAAGAAACAATAAGAGAGATAAACAGGGAGCCTACATCCTGGGAACAAATCTTTACTCCACACACTTCAGATAGAGCCCTAATAACCAGAATATATAAAGAACTCAAAAAATTAGACAATAAGACAACAAGTAACCCAATCAATAAATGGGCAAAGGACCTGAACAGACACTTCTCAGAAGAGGACATACAATCAATCAATAAGTACATGAAAAAATGCTCACCATCGCTAGCAGTCAGAGAAATGAAGAGCATTTTTTATTGGTTTGTTTTAACCTTCACACTTTGAAATGCTTTATTGTTGACAAATATTAAGTTTCCTCCTCAGTATAGGTCAACATAGTAATGTGGTTTATTTAAAGTTAGTTTGAGATCGTTTTTAGATCAAATAAGTTTTTAAGCTTAAGGTAGTGGTTCAAACCACAAAACAGTTCTCCAGAACATACTGGTACATAGCATTCTGGATTGTTCCTTTTATATGGGTTTCTTTTGCCCAAACTGTTTAAAAGTTCCCTGGGGCAGGAACATGCTATTTCTCCTCTCTCAAACAGCACCTACTTAGTAAGTACTCTTGAGATGATTTTTTGAAAAACTCCAGTGAGGGAAAATCAATCCATCGACTTAGATTGCTCTAGAAACTAAGTTTATAGGTGAGTTGTAGAAGTTGGGATATGATATGGCAAAGCTGGGAAGAACTTATCCTAGTGTCCATTTCCACCTTGTTCCTTAGGGACAGAGTTGAGATTTCATAGCTGCATCTATTATCATTTGAAACAAAAGACTTCCAGGGACCTGAGGTATAACACTGTGGCAGAGTGGTTTCCTTGCATGTGTGAGGCCCTGGGTTTAATCCTTAGTGCCCAAAATCAAATAAACAAATGACTTCAGGGCTGGAAGTGGTAGAGTATAGCTTATTATGCATGCAAGCCCTGAATTCTATCCCCAGAACCAAAAATAAAATAAGGTAAGACAAAAATAAAGACTTTATTTTCTGGTTATTTTGCAGCAGATGGAGTCATGTAACTAAGTTCTGGCTATTGATATAAAGGTAAAAATATTACATGGAACCTCTGGAAAAGAGCTTCATAAAGGTTGACTCAACTGGGAAGGGCAATTTTTACCCTTCTGCAAATCCTTATTCTTTTTTTCTCATGTAAAATTTACATGTAATGACTGCAACTCGTGAAAACTTCCCAGCTCATTAGTAAATTTGACTATGGAAGCCATGTCCTGGAATAATGGTACAAAATAACAAAAACCAGGATCTCTGATGTCACTGTGGAGCTATCATACTTGTTCCAAATTACTTATCTCTGGATTTCCTTTTCCTACACAAACTACACTATTATTTTGGACTTTTGTGTTTATATGCAACTTTACCTGATCCTGAATGATACATAAGTATTTGTTAGTCAACATTTTTTTAATGCTTACTATGTGCTAGGCCAGTAGTTCTCAACAAAGAATGCATGTCACACACAAAAACATTTTTGAAATTTTTAGAAATACAAAGGTTTATACCCATGGAGAGTTTCAGAATCACAATTTACATAATGAATATGTGTGTATGTATATACACATATGTACATAAATACATGTACAAATACATATATATACACATACATACACACCATTACGTGTGTCAGCAAACTAGATAACTTAAATGGCATATACGTGTGTGTGTTTATATATATATATATATATATATATATATATATATATATATATATATAGTTTGCACATATTAATGTGTATATGTGTGCACGCATGTGGGGGAGGGTTTCATACTATTCACTATACTTCTTTTAATTCCCTTAAGTTTGGTATTACCTTCCTGATGTTAGTAATATCTTTTTTTTTTTTCCTTTCTCAGTCTAGCTAAATTGTTGTCCTTTTCCAAGAAACCAAATTTTGGTTTCACCGATTCCCTCAATTATTTTACTTTTTTCTATTCTATATTACTTATATTTTATTTCTGCTGTAGCCTTTGTGTTTCCTTCCTTCTATTTAGTTTTGTGTTTAGTCTTTTCCTCTTTGGAGGTTAGAGATCTTGTTTCTTTTTAAATATAGGCATATATAGCTATAAATTTCCCTCCAAGCACTGCTTTAGCTGCCTCATAAATACATTCGCAAAGTCCTGTGGAGAATTCTGATGTGCAGATTTGGTGAAAATTATGCCGTACTTCTTTGCCATTGTGTGTGTGTGTGTGTGTGTGTGTGTGTGTGTCTACTTCCCAATGGTTGCTGACCTTTTGAATAGACAAAGCTTTTCTTATAAAGTAAAATACCTTGGGTATTGCTACATATTGCAGAAAGATTCTTTTTGCAGCTCAAAGGTTTCTTTCATCACCTAATAGAAAAATCAAGGATATATTTGTTTTACTTCATATTCTCAGCCTAGGTTAACAAGAACCATTCTTAAAGGGCCCTGTCAATTGGAAGTTTTCTTTTCTGCCTGTATATCTATCTACTATGCCTGTTTTGACAGGTCTGAAATAATGTTTATGTCCTTTAAACAAAAGTCAGCTAATAGTGAAAGCTTTCTGTGCTATCTAAGCCCTTTTACTTGGCGTTTGTACTTTCCTATTTGTGGTACTTTTCCCATAACTTGGCAGCATTATCACCAACTCCACATGACAAGTGACACCATTGCTATAATGAGAATTCCAAGCAGCATCACTGGATCAAAGCCCATCTGCGTGCCTGCTCCCACACTTGACAAAACAAATACCAAATTCATTCAGCATGCCGGTGCCATTTAGTCACTGTGACATATCCCAAAGTTTGGACTGTATGCAAAAACCAATCTGTGCCCACAAAATTAATCATGGAACATATTTTATGACATTTGACAACAACTTAAAAGGTTCTCATCTGTGGCAGGTGGCTCTGCCAATCGGCAAGTATGTGCACGACAAATTTTGAACAATATATTGTGTGGCTGAAAATATATTGTGAAGGATGCACACCCTGGAGATAACCAGAGTGAGTCTAACCAATCCTGAAGTCTTTCTCAGGGACACCTAGGCCAGACTGCTGTATTGTGAAGGAAGTATGATGGCCCCAGGTACTTGTAGAAAGCCAAAGAAAAAGGCAATAGCTCATGTGCCAGTAGATGCTGAGAACATTGGCACGACTGCCTGTGTTGGCAGGACCAAGATTTTGAGATGGCTAATTTAAGCGACAAGATCCTGGCAAACAGATTTATTTAGCGCAAGGGTGTGTCAGGAAGATGCCAGAAAAATACATCAATCTGTGCCTTTCCATGTACTATGGAGTGATGATGAAACAATTGACATTAAAAAAGTCTACTCTTACACTTTAATATAATCTGAAACTCATCCTAACAGGAATTAGGATTTACTTTAAATCTTTGAAATTCTAACACAGGGCTTTATGATCTGAATTGAGCTCTATTATAAAATTTCCCTTCAAAGGATGTTCATGAAGAGATTTCCTCATACTGCTATGTTTAATTGATTAGACCAAGTACTTTTACATAATGTTTAATTTGCTTAAAATGCAGGCTATTTTACCATTTGAAGGTATCATTCACATCAAATAAAGAAAGCCATTTATCTAAAATTTAACTTTTCTGAGTATATATTATAGAAACTCTGCAAAAACACAAAAGATCTTACTGTCAAAAGCCTGAATATATACCTTTTCTTAAAAGCAGCTTTCTACTGTTGTAAATACCTATTTCATCTAGCAGTGCCTATTTGTGTATGATCAACAAGCAAGAAAAACACTGAAACATTCCATTTATAGCACCTCATCTTGGTTTCCATTTGCCTAATTCCTGAGAAACAGCCTCCTTCCCTGAACAGGCCACACCCACTCCCTTTTTCTCTTTATTAATACTATCCTAGTATACTGTATTTGCAGTGTCTTAGGTTAAGCTTTCAGTATGTTGGCAACCTACTTGTGACTCTCATTTGTTATAAAAAAAAACCCTAAATTTGCATAATTTAGCTTTCCCTGGGTTTTGTCTAGACTCAAACTTCCTTTTCTGATTTTAAAGGTTCTTTTCATTTCTGAGGTAGGAAGTAACAGGGCACAGCAATAGAGGAAAGGGGTTTTTACACAGAAAGGACAATGCTAGAATAGGAAGCCAGGTGCGTTAATAACCTGGCAGAGGTAGAAAAGTAAATGTGACTCTCCCTTATTCATGCTCAGAATATCCTCCTTTGAGATACAGGACTCTGATCTATCTTCTCTTCTGTAAAGTGAAGGAGCTGGACTCTCTAGTTCTCTTCCTAATAGGATTGATTGATTATACAGGAGCATTTTGAAACCCTTTCCTTACACAATTGTTCATTCTTGTTGAGGACAAATGGGTTGTTAGTTAATTTGAAAATTATTTATCCCCCTCCAAAGCAATTTCTAAAGCACTTTATTCTGTGCTTTGGGCCTGAAGTAAGGCAGGACATTATGATGGAAGGGCATGGCAGTAAAAAGCTGCTCAAGTTATGGCAGCAGTAGCATAGGAAGAGAAAGAGGTTGGAGCCAGGGAAAGATATAGTCCTCAAGGGCATGCCCCTGAGGACCCTTTCCTTTCAACAAGGTTTCACCTTCTAGTTTCTATCACCTCCAATAATGACCACAGCTAGGAAAGCATGAATGAATCAATTCATTGATGAAGTCACAGCCCTGTGATTCAGTCACTTCTGGATCACAAGAGTCCCATTTTTGAGCACATTCTTTACTTGCTATAGATATGTTATATGCAGCTGATCCATCTTGTATCCTACCATTATATTTCCATTTTTTTGATTTTGTAATTATTTCACTCCCCTACCCATGTTTGCTTCATTTTATATGTGCCTGTCACCAATTCATCCTCAAATTCTCCACATAAAGGTTTATTTTAATGCCCAGCGTCGTAGCACACTCCTATAATCCTAGCAGCTCAGGAGGCTGAGGCAGGAGGATTGCAAGTTCAAAGCTGACCTCAGCAACTTAGTGAGTTCTTGAACAACTCAGGGAGACACTGTCTCAAAAAATAGAATTAAAAATGCTGGGGATATGGCTCAGTTGTTAAGTGTCCCTGGGTTCAATCCATGGTACAAAAATAGTTTGTTTTATTGTCATTCCATTAGAATGACAAATTTTTTTTTTTCCTTGATGATAGCTCCACTAATCCTCTTCCCTGCTCTAGTGTGGATGAGTTGCTCTGCAGGCAAGCTGCATGGCTGTTATGTTGGGCTTTCCTTCATGATTATGAGGATTAATCTAATGTGGCTGGGCTAAGGGATGCTCAGAGAGCTGGTAAAACAATATTTCTCTGTGTGCTGGCTTCTAGTTTAGCATTTGAATTGGTAAACTGAGTAAAGATCAACTTCCTTAATGTGAGTAGGCTCATCAAATCCATGAAGAGCCTGAATGGAAGAAAAAGTGGAAATTTGTTCTATCTGCTTAAACTAGTATATCTATCTTATGCCTTGGACTTTGATGCTCCAGGTTCTTACTTGGACTATGACAGACAATTGGCTTCTCTGGGTCTCAAGGTCTTTGGGTTTGAATTGGAAATATACTACCATCTTTCCTGCATTTACAGCTGGCAAACAGCAGATCGTGAGAATTCTCAGCCTCCATAGTCACCTAAACCAATCCCTCATAATAAATCCCTGTGTGTGTGGCTGTACATGCTAATGACTCTGTTTCTCTGTACAGCTCTAATAAACCAATAACTGTGAAATTATATTAATCTTGTCTGTGCTGGATTCTGTTTCCTTGATAGAACCTCTTTCTCAGCTAACTTCCTAATTTTGATGGAACACATTTTCTAGTAGCTCTTGAGAAAGTATATATATATATATATATATATATATATATATATATATATATATGGAAAGCACAATTTTCTTTAGAACTTATGTAACAGATATATATGTAGATAGATTAGATAGATAGATGATGGATGGATAAATTTGGTGGTGCTGGGGATCAAACCCAGGTCATTGTGTATACTAGACAAGTGCTTTACCACTATGCTATACCTACAGCCCTAAAACATTTTTATTATACCTTCACTTTTCATGTACAATTTGGTTTTATGGGTTTATTTGTGTCTCTCCCCCTAAAAAAAGATACATTGAAATCAATCCCTGTACCTCAGAGGGTGAACATATCTGGAAATGGGGCCATTGATGTGACTAATGATGTAATTAATTAAGATTAAGTCATACTGGAGTAGGTCATATCCTTAAAATATGTCCAAGGGAATGTCAAGGGACAGTTAAAGCAAATATTGGAATAATGTAGCTTCAAGTCAGGAATCATCAAAGATTGCCAGGAATTTACTAGAAAGTTAGGAAAAGACAAAAAAAGGATTCTTTTACAGCTTTAGAGTATACTGCCTTGATTTCTGACTTCTTGCTACCAGAAATTTGAGACAATAAATAGCTCTTGTTTTAAGCCAAACAATTTTGTCATACTTTATTATGGCTGTCCTAGAAAAGCTAATACAGTTGAATATAGAATTAAAGGTTGGGAATTATTTTTCCTAAAAATGTAATAGCTGTGTCCTAGCTTCCAGTGCGGTTAATGAGAAATACATGCTATTTGGGTTCCCAATCTTTAAAATGTGACTTTTTATTATTTCTACTTATCCCTGGTATTATGAAATGTAATGATGATTATGTGTTAATTACAAGAGACATGGAAAAGACTACACAAAAAGTGCAAAGTAAACAATCCATAATCCCAATTCATGAAAAGAGATCTCGTTCCTGACAGAATAGAAAATCCACATAATTTACATGGATCATGGGGTAAAAACTTAGAAGGTTATTGCCTTAGTAGTGAGGTTCAATTAGCCCTCCACTAAAGGCCAAATTTGTTCCACCTAGCAAAGATTAAAATTAAGTGTCAAAAGGAGAAAACTATTTTCAAATAAGCAAAAAATTGTAAGCCATAATACATAGAAAACTCAATTAACATAAGACAATGTCAGAAACAGCATAGATGATAGAATTAGTAGAAAAAGACACCAAGGTTATCATTATAATTTTATAGAAGAAGCTATAGGAAAGATTTGGCATGTTAAATAAAGACATGGAAGACACATACACATACACCTCAAATGACTAGAGGGAAAACAACAATGTCTGAGATGAAAAGTGAAACACGAGGGATTAAAGGAATGTATGATATTGAAAAAGCAAATTAGTGAACACGAAGACATGGGAATTAACGACAAGGAAACAGGGAAAACTTGAAAAAAAAAACAAAATTAACAGTGAAAATTAACTTTTGAGGCAATGTCACATGGCTGAATATTCATGTACCTAACTCCACCAAAGGAGTGCAGAAAGACTAGGAAGGAAAAATACTTGAAGAAATAAAGGTAATGTTTGCATATTTCTTGTTCCACACAGTATTTCTAACAAAGCACCTGGTGGGCATTGGGCATTTAATAAATACTTCTTGAACACATTTGTGGCTGAAAAAAATGATAAAATGAATAAGAAATAAATATATGGGTGTTATTGTAGGGTGTTAGATGTTGGAATCCTCAGAGTACTAAGGTGTTGAAACAATAAAGAAAAAGAGAAGACTTAGCAGAAGTGACACATCTTGAGCAGGAACCTGGAAAATGAGTTCAGTTGAATGTGTATGATGTTTGGAGAGTAGGAGATAAAAATGGGCAATCCCTACAAGAACACAGAGAAAGATATGGAAACTAGGATAAACATGGTTTTGAATATACCAGCTTGACTGGAGTCATGGTTAGCCCTAGGGATAATTAGAAATGAGGGTAGCTGTATGAGTTAGGGTCAGAGTACATAAGACTTGAGAAATAGGGAATAGAGAAACCAAAGTTTCTGGTGGTGACATTAAATGGATTAGAACAAAGTGTTGAAGTTGAATGGCAAGAGCAGGCCAGAAGCAACCAGATTATTAAAACGACATGGTTATGAAGTTTTTAAAACTTAAATGTGAAAGAATCTAACAACATCAACACAAACTAAGGGTTTGGATAGGTCAGTAGAATCCAAATATGGGTTAAAAAAGCAATTTTTCTTGGCTCATGAAAATTTCAAAAGTTGCCCTAAATAGTATTATTATATGATATTTCTTTTATATTTACATAAGATTCTGAATCAGTTTCTTAAGACTATTACTGTACAGTACAGTAAAGCCTTTCTTCCTCCCTTACCCAGTTATGGCCCATTTTCTTTGTACTTGCAGATATGAGTAAAACTCAAGCTTTGGCTTTTTAAAATTAAAGTAAGGCTGCCAGAAACAAGAATTCATAATGTCATGTACACACTTAACTGTCACCTAATCTTAGCATTCAGGAATATTAAAAACCTTTGAGATAGGAACTCTTGTCTCACAGATGGAGAAACTGAGGCCCAAAGAGGGTAAGTGAGCAGTCCTCAATCCTGGAAGTAGAATCCAGGGAATGTGACTCATCTACAAACGGCTCCAAGCGGTGGGAAAGGCGCGAAGCCAGGGCAGGGAGCAGGAGGCAGGGGAAAAGTTCTTTTCAATCTGGGAGGCCTGGGAATCCGAGATTCTGGCGACCGCAAGAACGACAGTCTCAACCCACAGTACCAAACGGTACCCCGTAAAGTACTTTGCGGAGTGAGCATTTGTCCTTCCTGATCTCGCGATACCGGTCGACCCTCGCCCTTCTGGCTCTCGCTAGGCTCCGCCTACCGCAGCTTCTCTTTCGTCATTTCCTGTCGTTCTATATTGCTAAGGAAGAAGATGGCGGCGCTGGGAGAACCTGTACGCCTGGAGAGAGGTGAGTGCGGCCGATGTCCCGACCGAGGTGGGTGGAAGGGATGAGGAAGTGCGGTGTCACTGGAGAGAAGGAGCGGTTGCCCAGGCTCAGACTCCGAACCTGCCTGCTCCTTGCGTGGCGGCCGCTTGCGTCGCTGTCATTCACACGGTGGAAGGCGCTTACGATTTTTTGACTCTTCGCTAGACCCCTGTGTGTTCACACGCACTGTCCTGGGGCGTAGCACAGTTAATTACAATCTGCTCATGTTTGCCGACATACGCCCCACACGCACCCTCTGGGTGGGCACAGCAGATGCGGCGTTTAGAGATCTGTAAACCAGAACAACACATGTCACACGCCCTGTTCAGATCCTTTACACTGTTGTACATACACTTGCACAAACCTAGAGGTCTTGCCTTCACCCACATATCGCACAATATCCGGACACACGGCACTTTTCCACAAGAACTCGCCCTCCCTTCTTGGTTACTTTTACCACAGCCTCCCTTGCATTCGTAATTTGGTATTTCCAAGCATTGGTACCCCTCTCAGGCACAAGGATGATTTTCAAAACAATCCTACTGATTTGATCTTGGAAAGCTTGTTATGTAACTTATGTGAAGTAGTGGTAGATTGTAAAACACTTGGCAGTTGCGATCATATATATATGATTTTTACACACCCTACAATTGCAAACTGTGATTAGTTGATTGCTTCTTGAAGGAAGCTGTTAACAAAGATAAAACCTAGTTTGCTGTGTAGTTACAGACCAGAGAGTCAAAATACAGATATTAAGATTTTGAACGCTCCATTGTCTTCCCCAAATCCTTTATTTCAGACAATTCAAACACGCTTTTGACACACAAGCATTTAAAAGTTTTCTTTTTCCTTTCTTTTTTTTTTTTTCTTTTGTTCTGTTTTGTTACCATTCTGGGGATTGAACCCAGAGATACTTTACCACTGAGCTATATACCCAGCCCTCCTTATTTTTTTATTGAGATAAGGTCTCAGCTCAGGCTGACCTTAACGTTGAGATCCTCCTGCCTCAGCCTCCCAAGTAGTCAGGACTACAGGTGTGTATAACTTGCCTGACTTAAAAATTATCATTCAAGAAGTACCACAAAAATTTAGCACTGTTGGTAAACAGCATAAAATGTAGATTAAAGTTATTTTGCACATATTATCATTTGAAATTACAGTCTCAATATTCTTCTTTAAGAAGAAGATACATTTTTAGAATTGTATTTAGAAAAGCCTCTTTCCTTATCCCTTCCCACAAACAAATGTGCACATATGATTGTTAGTTATGGTGTTCCTCGTTTGGAAGTCTTTTTTTATAAATAAGATTGTTTCTCTACAGCCCACCAGTCCATTTATTGAAGCATAATTTTATAACAGAAGAGTAGCTTCTCTAAGTAGACTTTCTAAGATAGGCTTAAGACAAAGGTGACATCTTCCTCCTGAGCACAATGGCAATGTGCTTTGCAGAAAGGAACAGATCTGTTGGTGCTAACAGAAGTAGGTGTTTTTCTTTTAAAGGTAGTTAGTTGTAGAATTCTAACATGTGGCAGTCTTGTATTTTTAAATGCAGTACAAAATGTGGAACTTCATCCCCTAGCATTTAGTTTTGGTAGTTGTTTTTGCTTTTTGTTGTTGAATTTTTTTTTTAAGTTCTTCAGTAGACTCTTCAGCACCTTGGTAGGGATGAATTATAAGTGGTTCTATTCAGCAGCATAGGAAAGTTAAATTATCTCAGAACTCTGTTAACAAATAACTCCCAGTAATCCTATAGTACAATATCAGTGCATGTAATCAAGATCCTGAGTGCCAGTTGGGCACGGTAGTGTATGTCTGTAATCTCAGCTACTGCAGAGACTGAGGCAGGAGGATTGCCGCAGTCTGACTGGGCACAATTCAGGAGCCACTTGTCAAAAGAAACAAACTTTATTTTTAAAACTACAAACGCCAAACAAAACAGCTCCTCAGGAAAAACCCTCAGAGCCCAACTGCCACCACTGGCTTCCACAAGCCTCCCCCCACACACCAACCACCACCTCCCACAATCCTCCTGCTCTTGAGGCCGATTGGCTAGGTCGCGTGGGCGGAGCCAAAGAAGTCCCCCAATGAGCAGTTCCGTAGTCTGAAGGGCAGGGAAACAGCCCAATGAACATGACCGCAGAGGAGCCAATCAGCTAGATGTTGCTGGGGCCGCTGTGAGCCAATCATCAGCTGGCAGTCTGAAGGGCAGGGAAACAGCCCAATGAACATGACTGCAGAGGAGCCAATCAGCTAGATGTTGCTGGGGCCACTGTGAGCCAATCATCAGCCGGCAGCCGGGAGTTTGCTGGCAGCTGGAAGTTTTCTGGGGCCCCTTTGGCTGTGGCTCTCAACAGAGGATCCTAAGTCCAAAGCCGGCTTTGGAAACTTAGTGAGACCCTTTCTCAAAATACAACAAAAAGGGTTGGGGATGTAGTTTATTGGTGGAGTGCTTGCCTCAAATGTTTAAGGCTATGTGTTCAATCCCTGGTAATAGCAGTGGGAGGCGGGGGGCGGGGGAGATAGTGCCTTCTAAATCATCAAAACTTGATTCACAAAGGTACAAAAACAGGTAAGAAAAAATCAAACTGATATTGTCATTAATTGTTGAACATGACTTTGAATCTTGTAGAGTTTCTTAATAAAACACATCCCCACACTTCTCAATGACAATTGACTAACATGCTTAATGTATTTGTATACATGTATGCAACCCCTTAATATTTTTTAAGACTGATGCCAGTGTAACATTATGTTTGCTAAGCCTCTTTAAAAATATTATTTGGTTTGGTCATCAAATGCCTTTTATGAAGCAGGTATATTATTTGCATTTTACAGTGAAAGGCACTGAGAAACAAGGAGTTTAAGTAATTTGTTCAAGGTCTCACAACTAGTATGAAGAACAGAATTACATAGCTGGTTTTTATGTTTTATTTTTAAAACTACGTATTTGATTGAAATTGTCTGAATTAAAACATTGTGTTAACAATCCTAACTTGAAAACAAATCAGTTAATTTTATTCAGTTTATTTTTAATTTAAATGTGTCCTAGCCACTAACTGGATCTGTTATTAAATAGTTCATATCTATGCATATATCATGTTTATCTTTAGGAAATGACCAGTGATTTCACTAGCACGTGGTCTGCTATTCAGTGCTTTGGTTACTAATATGATAATTAAGTACATTTTTATTGCTTACATACTTCCCAATATTACTACTGGCTTTTTTTGAAGCAGTGCAGTTAACATATCTGTCACATCTGAGCCCCTGTCCTTTCCTGTGACATTTAGTAGTTTATATTCAGTTTGTCTGTCTCTCAATTATTTTTTAAACTATGCTTCTGTAACATGTGAAATTTTAAAATCTGTAAAATTTAATGTGCTCAGATTTTACATTCCTGTTCTCAATGTGTACATGAATGATCTCCTCTTTCTCATACAAAAACACAGATGCTTTGTTTTACCCCCTCTATTTTCAGCATACTGTTAGTCCTTTGGGGAATTAATCCTAATTCTTACAGTGTTACATAGGTATTTCAAGAATCCTTAGAGAAATTTATCTATGTGTTTGTTTAACTCTAGATATTTGTAGAGCAATTGAAATGTTGGAAAAACTACAAAGGAGTGGACAGGTACCACCACAGAAACTTCAGGATTTACAAAGAGTCCTTCAAAGTGAGTTCTGCAATGCTGTAAGAGAGGTGAGTAAATATGATTAAAAGTTAATACATTTAACTTCACAGAGAAATCAAACATGATATATTCCAAGATTTAAAATATAACAACTTTTATGTTTTGCAGGTATATGAACATGTCTATGAAACTGTAGATATCAGTAGCAGTCCTGAAGTGAGAGCTAATGCAACTGCAAAGGTAAATTTGTTTATTTGCCAAAAGTGAGAATTCTTCATAAATTAGAGGTTGAAAATGTACAATTATTAGATTTATAGTAAGCTTATTTTGTAAGCTAACATAATATCTTTCAAATTATACCAAGCTTCCCAAGTTCTAAGAAGTAGAACATTTTTATTACTGTATGTAGTTTAGATAAGGCATTGAAAATGCTCTCACATACATTAATTATATACATATGAAATACATAATTGTGTTATATACAACATATTTACATGTAAAATAGCATCAATTTTATAATTGAGGATGAATTTCTCATTGATGAGGAAGTATCAAGATTAGATTATTTGTCTCAAACTACCACACACAAATAGTAAATGGTAGAATAGGGTTATTTGATTTGTCCTTTACCCTAGCTCTGCAAATATGGTATAATGTCAGTAGTAGGCTACCTCTTCAGGGCTGAAGATGGAGTTTGTGTGCTTTTCCATACCAGATTTTCCCTCATAATACATTATTTCATTGTGTATTACTTGGGTAGATATGTTAATTCGAGTAGTAGATGACATACTAGACTTTTAATCATTGCAGATTATTTTGATTGAGTTCCTGGTTTCCAAAAGGACAGACTGGATTCTCTATTGAATACAAATACTTAAACTTGTGGATATGGTTTATCAGAGTAGAAAATAGAAATTTATTTTTTATACCTGAGTTGTATAACCTTCACAGCTTATTTAGTTTTTGAGCCTTAGTTCTGTTAGGTAGGAAATGAGTGCTTTTTTGGGTCTTAAAATAAGTCTTGATTTTCTTCTTACCCCTTGCACCTTTGTTCATGTACCCTGATCCAGCATGAAAAAATGGTACCAGATTCCTTGATTAACTTTAAAAACATAATGAAACAGGAAAATCTTAATTTTGTGTTAGAATTTAAAGAGCATATGGCTCTATTAAATCTTCTGTGGGTTTTTTTTACTTGTAATTATATAGTTTGCTAGAGCAACAAAAATTATTCATGTTGGCTATACATGTGCCTGCTTTTCTTAATATAGAGACAATTATTGATGTATTATTTATTTTGTGTATGGTACAAAGAGTATACAAAGAATATAGCAGGCAAAATGACTATATATAAGGACAACTCTGTGTGGGTTGTTATAGGTATGGTGTATTTTACACAAATGCCAGGCTATCTGGCCTTGAAGCTCCGGACTGTTAGTGCATTAGGGTAGAATATTCCTGTTTAAATGTTATGTGCCCAGCAAGCCTGCTTGTCAAGCTCTGCACATGGAACTACACAAAAGTTCTAGACAGTGGATGAGAGTGTGCTAAAAAATTCTGTTTTATACATAGTCCTGGAATATGTATTCTTTTCAGTTATTATTTCTTTTTGGGGGGTTTGGGGTACCAGAGATTGAACTCAGGGGCATTCAACCACTGAGCCACATCCCCAGCCCTTTTTTGTATTTTATTTAGAGCCTTGCTGTTGCTGAGGCTGGCTTTGAACTCGCAATCCTCGTGTTTTAGCCTCCGCTTACATTTATTAAAAACCTCTGCTTAGCCTCTCAGAATGACCAGTGAATTTGTGAATACCCACACATCAAAAATGTGCCTCACAATGCAGAATGCATTCTTTAAAAATCATGTTACATGCATTCATAAATATACCACAGGGAATTTCATCTTTATGTATAAATAAAAAGGATCAGTGAAATATAAATGAATGGATTAGCCAAAGAGAGTCAAGGAGATTGGGGAGAAGAGGGGAAAGGGGGGATTATGAAGTGAAATTGAATTTCATGCAGCATGAGTTTGTCAAGATGAATCCAGCTACTATTTATAACTGTAAAGCTCTGATTGTGTGTGTGTGTGTGTGTGTGTTTATACATCTCAAAAGTAGTGAGATAGGTCAGGGATATACGTCAGTGTTAGAGTACATGTTTATTAACATGTATGAGTCCCTGGGTTTAATTCCCAGCACTGCGAAAAAATAAAACAAAAAAGGTATTTTTTTAAAAGAGATGAAGTAAACAAAGGTCATATATTTTAAATATGTAAAATTTTCTTTCAGGCTACGGTCACTGCATTTGCTACCAGTGAAGGACATTCTCATCCTCAAGTTGTTGAGCTACCCAAAAGAGAAGAAAGTCTTGGGTTCAATATTATGGGAATCAAAGAACAAAACTCTCCAATCTATATATCTAGAATAATTCCAGGTGGAAGAGCTGATAGGCATGGGGGCCTTAAATGAGGAGATCAACTTCTTTCTGTTAATGGAGTGGTGAGGATGAATTTTATTTATATTTGCAGTAATGTTCTGTGACCACTTGG
Source organism: Urocitellus parryii (assembly GCF_045843805.1). Taxonomy (NCBI): domain Eukaryota; kingdom Metazoa; phylum Chordata; class Mammalia; order Rodentia; family Sciuridae; genus Urocitellus; species Urocitellus parryii. Next base: position 864,198 of record NW_027554068.1, read on the forward strand.
GGGTGCCTGTGGATTGTAGAAACAGAAGATGCCAGTGCAAGGGATTAATTAATGAACTTTGTAGTTTAGGAATGCTTTAAGTGAATGCTAGGCAGTACTGTTTAGGACAGTGGTTGTTTTTTGTTTGTTTCTTTTTTTTTAAAATGCAGCTCTGGGGATTGAATCGGGAGCTTTGCTCATACTGGTCAAGTGCTTTATCACTGAGCTCTGTCCCCAGCCCAGTGATCTTTTTAAGGCACTCTAAATGTGGTTTTCATCCCTTCAATGTAAATTACCAGTGCTTAGTGGGATTTTTATTACATAATTAAACTCTTCAGTAGTTAAAACAGTATACTAAATTAGAAATGTACCATCATATTTACTTTTATAGAATGGCAGTTGCTTGATTAAATTCTGACGTAGTGCAGTAATGAGACATGTATATTGAAATGCTAATTACTTGGAACTTAAAAAATGATTTCGAGACTATAAGCAGAATTGATGTATCACTGGATTTCACACTGATAAAACAAGATTTAGCATTGAAAGGATTCAGTATCTCTATAGATATACTGCCCTGAATGTGCCAAATCTTGTGTGAATTGATGCAATGAAGACTCTCTTTACTTAATTTTAAATATTTGTAGTTGTCGTTACTCTCAAAACCTAAGTATCAATTGTGTGTGTGCACTTTTTCCAGAGCATTGAAGGAGAACATCACGAAAAAGCTATAGAACTGCTGAAAGCAGCCCAAGGAAAGGTTAAATTGGTAGTACGGTATAAACCCAAAGTCTTAGAAGAAATGGAGTCACGCTTTGAAAAAATGAGATCTGCAAAACACAGGCAACAGACCTAATACATTTAAAACTTTATATTTAATTTTGCTTTTTAGCTAGAGAAGTTTTACTTGTGACCTACAATGGCCAAAATGCCAATAATTGTAAAAAACAAAAAAATACAAACTTCCCTTGAAATCCTCCTTGCCATTTTATGAATGCCTATTTTAACATCATTTATGGTTCTAGAGATGCATACACTTTTTTCTGACAAGAAAAAGTAAAAGGTGTTGAGGACAATTTTGTCCTGCTGTTTTTACAGACCTTTTTCAAATGTAGATTTTTGTCATAAAGTTGTTACAGATTTTTAAAAATGCTTTTTAAATATTAAAATGTACTTTTACATTCTTAATCTTTTTTAAGAAGAATGTTTTCTTCATCTGGCTACTTATTTAAAATTTAACAGTTCTCCAACTCTTTTTTTGCTTACTATATATTTTTTTAACCTCTGAAATTCTTTACAGATTTCCAAGAAATTAAATATGGCAATCTCACCTACAGCATTTCATTACCCTGTCGTTGTTAACATCATTGCTGCATTTTGTACTTTGAACATACACACTATATATATATATATATATATATATATATATATATTCTCAATTGTAAGATAATGACACAGCATATTGGAAGTTTTTTACTTTCATTTGAACATGTATAATGGGTATTCATTTATACTGGTTTATAAAAGTGAGTTTTAAACACTGAAACAATCATCGCCTAAATTATGTATTTCATAATATGTAAGCAGTGAGGAAAGATGATGTAATTTGACTATTAGCATTAATGATTATATCCCTTTCTAATTGTAGTCAACAATATATCAAAAAGTATAAATGCAAAACAGGTTCAGATCTCATCTTGCAAAATTTTTTAAGACTATTGATTTTTATTTAAGAAACAAAACACCCCCCTTCTGTAGCAGGAAACAAATTGCTTGTTCTTGAAAAATTTTCCATCAAGAATTTATTAGAAGCAGGTATACTTCTATAAGTTGTTTTTTTTTTAATGTTTCCAAACAATGTACTTGGAAATCAGAATCACTTCTTATCATTTTCATATAATTCTTATGCTCTTCATCACATTAGTGATTAGAAATGAGGTGTAATTCCCCAACACCTGCCCGCAAGAGCTAAGTAGTGTTACCACTATTTACCTGTGAGGAGTCTTTGCTTCCCCACTGCTGAAGTATAACACTAGAGAAGCACGCCAAGGCAAGTTTAGAGTGGAGAGTAGAAGCTTTATTAAGCAGAAAAGACTTCTCCTGGAGGAAGAAGGGAACCCAAGAGGTGGAATCTGTGGAAGGGAGGATATCTTACCTTTTTTACAGCTAAGGTCTTCTTTCAGCTTTCCCGCATTTCTGTCCTTTGTTCTGTTACCTTGAAATGATAGAATGTAGGTGGAGAGACCAAAAAGTTGAGGGTCAGATGGGCTGGAGGAGTAATCTGGGCAGGAAGGGCTTGGGGCTGCTTTTGATTAGCATCTCCTTGTTTGCTGAGAGCTGCTTCATTAACATTTCTTTAGAATGGGCTCTGGGCCTTGGGAACATAAACATTTCAATTTCCCCAATTGCTGTTCTGCTTTCCTAGGCTCCATTGTCAACACAGCCTTTATTTTTTATTTTGTATTTTACCTAACTATGCTAACTATCTATCTTTAAATCTGACTTCAGTAGCATCAGTGGCCCTGGGTAGGGCATGGTGTGGGGATCAGGAAGGTGAGGGGAAGGGGCATGGGTCAAGAAGAAAAAATAAACCTATATAAAAACTCACATGTCTACCTTAGAAAGAAACCTAAAACTCAATTTTTTGAAGCCTTTCCACAAGATGTCAGACTCAAAAGAATTCACCATCAGGAGTGCTTTTTTCATCCAAGTATTGTACAAGATGTGAAAAATAAAGCTTTACTTGTTATACTTTAAAAGGACCACTGGAAACCTTAATTGTGGACACAAAGTATATTCCATGTTCATCCTAAAGTATGTGTAATTTTTGATATTTCTGCATTGATATAATAGTATGGTTTTATCATTGTGAATAATTAACATTTTATTTTAAATTCATAATTCTCAAAATAATGGAAAGATTCTTACTCCTGGCCACATAGGGAGCCAGAAACAAGCCCCTCACTCAGAACTACTTCCTCAAGAGCCAGTGGCCTAGATCAGGTCAAAAAATGGCAGTCTTCTGGCCAGTAGACAGGTGTTGCTTGGCCTATCCTGGATTACTTTTTGTGTCCCCCTTCCCCCAAGTATTTAAAAGATTCTACTGGGCGTGGTGGCACTTGGCTGTAATCCCAGGGACTCAGGAGGCTGAGGCAGGAGGATGTGAGTTCAAAGCCAGCCTCAGCATTTTAGTGAGGCTGTAAGCAACTCAGTGAGATCCTGTCTCTAAATAAAATATAAAAAGGGCTGAGGATGGGGCTCAGTGGGTAAGCACCCCTAGGTTCAGTCCCCCCCCACCAAAAACAAACGATTTCCCATAAGAATACATATTTTGAGCCTTTCTGGAAAATTAAGAAGATTCATCTATGCTGGCTCTTGTTTCTGAAATGAAGAGCAAATGTCAACCATTAAGTGTGCTGGTGTCCTGGTCATTCTGCCGGCTGCATGAAGCACCTGCTCTTTGCATCTCTTGCTTCCATGGTTTCTGAGAGCCCTTCTCTCATGTCTCCTCCAGGTCATCTCTCATATTACCTGTGATGACATGAATTATAGCCTGAAGCTTGCAGTATCTTTACCTGTAGAAATGATAGCCACCATCCCCTTCACCCACCATGATAATCCGCTCAGAGTAGAAGAAAATCTCAGTCCTTTTTCTGACGTGAGAAATTCTCCCTTTGTGGGTTTTCTTTCTCAGGTCTAGCCTGTTGGTTTCTATGTACCCATTGATAAATACCGCCGAGTACCGGCAAGCCCGCACTTGACTTCAGTATCTGGCTTTAAAAGTTACACCTGGGCTGAGGCTGTAATGCAGCAGCAGAGCGCTTGCCTAACAAGTGTGAGACTCAGTATTCAGTCCTCAGCACCACATAACACGTTTGCTTATTTATTTATTTTTATGTCCATCTACAACTAAAAAAAAATTTAAAAGTTACCACCTTCAATCTTTACAGGCTCTTAATTTCTGGAAAAATGGCCTTTAATTCAGGCTGTGCCACAAACACAGAGGTATCATTAGTTTCCAGCACAGCTTGACTTTTATTTAGATAAATGTCTTCCATGTCACAGGGAAATGGCTCTCAGTTCTAGGTTAGTATTGATTGAAATGTCTCTGGAGTAACCTTAAAAGATAGCTGCCACTTAGGTGACGTTTTCAGAGGCAGACTTTAAACTCCTGATTACTGGGGCTGCTCATTGGCAGGAATGTCAGTGGAATGACTAACTGAGATGAGAAACGTCAACCTCTTTGGCCTGCTCAGACTGGGTGGACTTAACTTTGGCAGCAGGATTACGGAGTGAGAAGCTGGGGCTGATTTGGAGATCACATCTCATAATTTCTGTCCCCAAAAGATGAAGCTGGTCTGGGTTGAAGCTGTGATCAGAGAAGCTCAGCTGAGCATTGCCCAAACCCCTTCTTGGTCTTGGAGGGTACAGCTGGGGGTGAATGGAAAGAAAGGTGTGATTCTGAGCTAGTGAGACAGTTGGTATCACCTGAGAAGGCTGCTCTGCCGGCTTTCCCTGCCTAGGGTTCACACCAGTGTGAATGTCTTAACACCTGATTCCCTTCTTCTGTGTGATGATCGCAGCATGGGAAAACTGTGCTCATAAAGAGCCTTATAATTCCAAATCTTGTAGTTTCTTTTTGTAAACAACCATTCAAATTGTGTTTTGAGTCCTGAATTCTTATTTAGACCTGGGTTTCTCAATCTCAGGATAGTATTGACACGTAGGGCTGGATATTTCTGTTGTAGGACAGTGCCTGTGTACAGTAGGATGTTGAATAGCATCCTTTGTCCTTTACCCACCAGACACCAGAACCACCCGTTCGCCTGTGTCTTTATGTCTCTAGACATTGCCAGCTGTCTCCCCATGCTGGGGGGGGGCATGGGGGGTGCGGGGGTAAAATCATTCCTGATTGAGAACCACTGGCTTAGACAATCAAAGGCTTGAACCACTTTTTCTTCATTTCTTTACTGCTGTTTGATGTTGATGCATTAGTCAAACATTTATATAAAAAAATGTAATTAAGAATAGCCTTGATATGCTGGTAAATGGTTGGAGCTGGAGACTACCATGCTAAGTGAAATAAGCAAATCCCCAAAATCCAAAGGCCAAATGTTCTCTATGATATGCAGATGCTAACTCACAATAAGGGATGGAGGGAGAATAGAAGTTCATTGGATGAGACAAAGGGGAATGAAGGGAAGGGAGAGGGATGGGAATGGGAAAGACAGTGGAATGAATGGGACAGAACACATGACCAGGGAAACTCCACATCATGTCCAACCACAAGAATGGGAAGTTAGACTCCATGTATGTATAAAAGAATAGCCCTGGACTTTTCAAAGTATTTGGTGCACAGTATTTGGACTAGGACACCTTAATGTGGATAGGGGTCTGTCTCACTTTAGAATTTCTTTACAGGTTGTTAGGTGATAAAATCATATTGCTTGAATCCATTGCCTTAGGTGGTCGGCATGTTCATTGCCTGGCTTTCAGTGCCTTGTTTATGGATGCAAGTGGGCAGGAGAGGTATTATTTGTTAATTTCAGTAGCAATAATGTTACTTAAAATAATGCATGAGACAATGGGAATTAGGAGGGAGAGGGCTTGGATTTTTTGGGGGAAGGGTTAAGTGGGGAAGGATAAAATTTGTGAATTCAGGGCACAATGCCAAGTATAGATTATTTTTTTCCTTTTCTTTACCAGAAACCTGAGTTACAACAAACTCTCTGAGATTGACCCTGCTGGCTTTGAGGACTTGCCAAATCTACAGGAAGTGTGAGTGCTTTCCCTAAATTTCTGTATGGTTGGTAGAGGGGTTGAGAGATCTTGGAGAAAATCCTTTCATTTTGCAGCATTCCTTACTCTCCGAGATGGGCAGTGTAAGCCCATTCGAAGGGGTATTTGCATCATTATGCCTTTATTGACAAATGACAGTACAGTTGTCTGTGGTCAACCACAGTCTGAAAATATCAAATGGAAAATTTCAGAAATAAACAATTATACAGTCCTCTGTGAAAACGGCGCTCAACTCACGTTACTGCTGCCTGGCTGAAACTGCTTGCTGTGGATACCCCTATGTGCTCACCAGAGCCACTGACCTAAACTGTTCTTAGGGGCGAGGAAGCCTAGCCTGTGTCTGCTATTAGGTATTTATGGCTCGCTGTGCTGCCAGCATCTAAGGCTGCTGCCCGCTGCCTCCCCACGTGCATGCACATGCATGAGGAGAGTGCATGGTGGTTGTATGTTGGGCGCAGGTGGGGTAGGGGTTGCACTGAGGCACTGTTTTTGGCTATGAATCACTACCACCTGCTAGGCATTTCCCACATATCTGTATCCTAAACCTTTATGTTTCATTATTTCAGCTGTAACCTGCCCAGACCCTATAAGGTTGGCACTTGTATTATTTTCATTGATTGAAAAGTGAAACAAAAGTACTGCAAGTTTTGAGAACGAGGAGATCTGACTTTAAAACATAAGCTGGCTGGGCTCAGTGGCTCACGCCTGTCATCCCAGCAGCTCCAGAGACTGAGGCAAGAGGATCGCAAGTTCAAAGCCAGCCTCAGCAACTTAGCAAGACCCTAAGCAACTCAGCAAAACCCTGTCTCTAAATAAAATAGAAAAAGGATTGGTGATGTGGCTCAGTCGTTCATTGCCCCTAGGTTCAATCCCTAGTACTAGAAAGAAAAGAAAGAAATAAAAGAGAAAACTCCAAAACCAAACAAAAACAAACAAAAAAAATGCAAGCTGTGTAATCACTTTGAAAAAATTCCTTTTCTGCCACTCTGTCTCAGTTTCTTCTTTTGGGGTGGGATGATCATTCTTATTTTCCTGAAAGGGTTGGCTTGCCATTCAGGGTTGCAACAGACTCTGGCACTGGGTCCGTGTTCACCCTGATTATTGTATGCACTTGTTAAAGTGACCACAGCCAGTCCTCCCCATGTCCATGGGTTTAATGGCCATGGATTCAACAAACTTCTGATTGAAAATATTGGGGAAAAAAATTGCATATACAAACTTTTTTTCTCCTTGTAGTTATTCCCTAAAAATACAATGTAACAACTATTTCCATAGCCTTTTTGCAACGTTAGATAACATTCAGAGTCTCCTAGAAGTGATTTAAAATATATATGAGGAGATGCATAGGATTTATACAAATACTGCTACAGTTTTCTGTAAAGGTCTTGGGCATATTTTGGTGGAGGGGGGGTTCCTATGGGTAACCCCACAGATACCAAGGGAGGGCTATATATTTTTTGTATTTATACAAAAATAATTTTAGAAATTATGTATCATGAAGTCTTTCTAAAGCAATTATTTAGTATGCATTATTCTCCAGTAGCTAAAGCATAACCTCAGTTATTAAGTCTCTTGAAATCATGTTCCTGTGTGCTCCTGATGGCTTTCTCCCTCTTAAGAAACAAAACCAAGCTGATGTGGTGATTCAAACCTGTAATCCCAACTGCCCCAGAGGCTCAGGCAGGAGGATGGCAAGTTCAAGGCCATCCTAGGCAATTTAGGAAGACCCTGTCTCAAAATAAATTAAAAACAGAAGAACCAGGGGCTGTGGCTCAGTGGTAGAGCACTTGCCTAGCATGCATGAGGCTCTGGGTTCATAAGGCCCTGGGTTCATTTATTTAGTACCATAAATAAATAAATAGATTAATAAGTAAGGGGGAAAAAAAGAAGGGAAAACAAAGTTTCAGCCCTCCTCCTGACTCGATTGTTAGTAGTTGGATCTGTATCTCTAGTTGGAAGCAATTGGAACAACCATCCTGCCTACCAAGAACAAATTGGCAAAATAAATCAGTAAATTTAAAAAAAAAAATTTAAAACCACTCATACCAGCAGAGGACTACTCTGCAGCTGGCTGAAAGACTTGTGAAGACCTCCTCAAGATATATTACTGAGGGGAAAGTAGCAGTACAGAATAGCCCACAAGATACAAGCGTTTGTGTAAAATAAAAACACATGCACATCTCTCATAGCCTGCAGCAGGAGGTTCGCCTTGGAGGCAGGCCAGGAGACTGAAGGATACGGGAACTTTATTTTTCACTGTATACTCCGTGTATTCTTTTTGGAAATGTTTTGAAATCTTTACTGTGTGCCTCCATCAGCTCTTCAATCAATAAGTCTGGCAAGGAAAAAAAAAAATGCTATAACCCCATAATATTCTTCGGGTGGGTTTTATATTGTTGGATAAAAGGCCAAACTTCATTAAGATAATAAATGATGATGTACTGTGAAATGTCCTTTGTAACATTTAAATGTAACTTTTCCCTTGAACCGAGCTAAGTAAGTGTAAGTTTGGAGAGAAAACTGAGGGACCCACAAGTCCCCACTGACCTTAAGGATTGAGTGGGTCAGGTCTTGTCCGGGTTCTGCCCTGGGGTCAGGCGACCCTCACAGCCCCCACTGACCTAACTTACACCTCATTCCAGCTCCTGGGTTGGGCTATGATTCATTGTCTGATACATTTGAGGCACTTCTTGGTCCTGAATCATCAGGAAAAGGTTTATAGAAGCCAGATATCTCAGCAAGAATTTTAGGGCCTTTGATGTAAATCAGCTTAATTTGTAGGCTGGAGGGAAGAAGTTAAGGTTAGGGGATGGGGTGCGAGACTGCATAGCCCTAGATAGTAAAATGATTCCATCAGACACCCTCCTTATTCCCGAAAGTTTCTAACTACATGGAGACAGCTAAACATTCCCAGTTGTCTTTTCCCTCAAAGCTCCGGCTGTGTGCTATTTTTGATCGGTCTCTATTTCAGTCTGGCAAGAAGCTCTCAGAGTCTCAAAGCTGAGTTTGGCCTCTGTGGCCTCTGGAGGATCTCATTCTCCTTTCAGTAGGAGATGGATAGAGCAATCAGAGGGTGAGCCAGTGCTTGGTGGAGCAAGTAGACTTGCATTGCACCAGCAATTTCTTTCTTTCTTTTTTTAAAAGTAGAAACGATCCCAAAATAAACAATCTATGCAGTTCCCCTCCTCTGAGCTCTGTGTTGTTCCTACATCAGGTGGCCCTGTTGAGATTGGAGCCTGATATTTCTGACCCAGCCTGTGGACTTGGGGATACTCGTCTAGATGGATTCCCCATTAGTTGGTAGCCCTGCCCCACTGTCCCTGCGTACTCTACATATAGCAGTTCTTTCAAGATGGGAAATGTCATCATGCCCTTTTACCGTGTTCCTTTATTTCTGTGAAATTGGGGTGGAGCGATTTTTCATATGTACAGTAGGTGGCTTGAGACAAGGCTCATTAGCCCGAGTTTTTACATACTCAGTTTTAGGTTCAAATTCAAATCAAGGCAGAAAAACAACTTCAATGTTACCTAAGGGATTAGGAGCTTTCCAGCCAGCCTGATGCTTGTTGGCTTCTTTGCTCCTTGCTCTTCTCTGATTTGAGGTCACTATTCATCTCTTGGCCATGTTCTCCTTGCCGGTTATGTAAACTGACTTAGGAAATGAGTGTCATATAGGAAACAGCAATAGTACCTGGAACCTAACTCAAAGTTGTTGTGATTATTACTTTACATAATACATACAGGGGTTTCGCTACAATCATAAAGAAACAAGCTAGGCGTGGTGATGCAGCCTGTCATCCCAGCAGCTCAGGAGGCTGAGGCAGGAGGATTGCAAGTTCAAAGCCAGCCTCAGCAATTTAGCAAGGCCCTAAGCAACTCAGTGAGACCCTGTCTCTAAATAAAATACAAAAAAAGGGCTGGGGATGAGTCTCAGTGTTCGAGTGCCCCTGGGGAGATAACGATAGTATAACAGAGGATAGTAGATAAGAACCCAGACTTTGGGGCCAGATTTCTTGGGCCACTGCTATTTCCTGCTAGTGATGTTGGTCCAATTATTTATTGGAATAATTATTTCAATGGAAACATTCCTGGGACCCACTTCTAGGGCCCAAAAGATGAGTCCATAGGCTGAAAACCTCTTAGAGTTCATCTGGTAGACAGTAAGCCTTTGGTTAAGTTATCTGCTACTCTTTTTATCACCTCATCTTCTGTTTTAGAGTCAATCTCTAGAAGACACCTTGGTGGTAGCAGGCACCTGAGCTGAGCTTTTCTTGCTCTGGTGAAAATGGAGGGCATCCTCTTGTAATAAGTGTGTGGCTCATAGGTACTGTGAAATTTTCCTGGTCATGATTAAGACTGATGGAGAGTTTTTAGTACTGTGATGGGAAATGGATCTCGGAGCAGGGTTGGGAGAAATAAAATGTAGAAGCAGAAACCATCTGATTCAGGGGACTGTCAGATAACAGACTGTTAAAGTAATTAATTGCCTATTTCAACACACAAACAAGGATTTGCCACATGATGTGGATCTGCTTTCTCTCTGCCAGATGCTTCAGTCACGAAGCTATTAAAACAGGCATTCTGTGTCCTATGGCTTAGTAATTGTCAAGCCTCATCCCTAACTGGCTTTGGCACCAAAGAAAGCAAATGGGATAATTCAAGGCCTTTCTTTCTTTCTTTTTCACTTCTCCTATTCATATCTGTAAAAGATGGCAGACAACCAGATGATTCTGTTCAGGCAAATGTGGGTTCTCTACTTGTATGAATACAGCTGTCATGCCAGTGGCCTGTCTTCAGAGAGTGCCCTGTATGTAAGACGTACCTCCCTTAAAAAATCGATAGTAAGATAATCCAGTTCTATTCCCTTGACTTTGCATCTCAAGTACAATTTCTTTCCAGCCCGTCACCCGGCAGAATGCCTGGACACTGCTTTGGCTTTCCTGAGGTTTCTTGGGCTCACATTGCAAGTCTGATTTTTGGATTCTCTTCCCAGATTTGGAAATACATGTCCATGTAAGGAGGCCAGATTGTACAGCCTCTTGGGGAAGACTAGGCAAGTGTGTCCATGGGCTTTCCCTTCCATTAAGACATATAAATGATGGAAAGAGAGATTTTAGAACCTTCCAGCAGGAAGGGAACTTGGAGAGCACATCCTGTCTGCAGAGGATGTCTGTGTGAAGAAAGCATGTGTATATGTTTGTTTTCCTGGAAGACCATCCAGAGACTCAATCAGAGTCCAAGGAAGCTGGAACCTCAAATGGATGAGCATCTCTGAGTCCATTCCCTTTGTTATTTCATAGTGTAGGCATTGAAATAATTAGTCCCATATGTCACCAGCACCTAAGAACTCCACAGGAGTGAGCCACTGGGCTCCAGCTTTCTGTTCCTGCATGTTGCCCTGTGGTTCAGGCAGAGCACTGAGCAACCAGGAGGGGACAGTCTTTCCTCCCCAGATCCCTTCCTGACTGATTGAGCCAACCAGGATGGAGTTGGGGCCACACTTGACCTGAACCTGTATCTGGGCCTATTCTCACTACTCGATGTCTGTTAGTCTTGATTTCTTTTCTGAACTTGATGTTAGTGTTAATTTCTTACCAGGGTTGTGAGGAATAGTTAGGCTTTGTGACTTCATAGAGCTTCTTTCTCTTTTAAAACTCACTTGTGGATTCTTTTATTTCATGCCTCCTGTGGTGAATGCAGCAGGGGTTTCTGTTTATCTATCTATCATCTATCTATCTATCTATCTATCTATCTATCTATCTATTTTTTGGTAGCTGGATTGAACCCAGGGTGCTTAACCACTGAGCCACATCCCCAGGCCTTTTTATATTTTATTTAGAGCCAGGGTCTCACTAAGTTTCTTAGGGCCTCACTAAGTTGCTGAGGCTGGCTTTGAATTCACCATCCTCCTGCCTCAGCCTCCCAAGCTGCTGGGATGACAGGTCTGCGCCACCACGCCTGGCTCATGGTGGTTTTGATTGGCCTTGTATGTTTGTGTTTCTAAGTGCTTAACTTAAGTGCTCCATATGATCCATTCCCTCTTGCTTTTGTTACAGGTACCTCCATAATAATGAGTTGACAGCCATACTGTCCCTGGGTGCTGCCTCTCCACATGTGGTGTCTCTCTTTCTCTGAGTAGTACCATCTGGGGGCTCTGGGCCATGGTGGGGCCGTGGCGTTGGCTTGCTGACACTGGTGGCAGGAGAACTTGTGGTGGCGTGCTTGCTCACTGGTGAAGAATGACCTTCATCACAGAAAATAGCTTGTTTGCTGTTCTGGGGTTTTGCAGAATCAAAATCTGGGGGTTTTGCCCCCCATACCCCTTTTTTTCCCGCAGTGCTGGGGATGGAACCTCAGGCTTCACACATGCTAACTAGGCATGTGCCCTACCATTGAGCCGCTCTCCAGCCCTTGACTTGTCTCCCATTTGGGGGATGCTAGGACATTTCTACTTGCTCTCTGACCCATGAAGTTGCAGCTCAGGTGAATAAACTGGAATTAAAGGAAGCTGTGTGAATTATAAGATAACAAGCTCAGCTCTGTGCCAGTGAATTTGGGACTGAGGCTCAGTTTACTTCTAGGGCTCTAATATATATATATATATATATATATATATATATATATATATATATATATATATATATATATATATATATATAAAATGAAGTGCCCCTTGGCCTTAGAAATCAGCAGAAAAAAGAGGAATTCATTGTCATGGTCAATGATAGACTGAAGTGAAATCTGGGTGTTCTTACAAAGGAAACCAAAAAGGACATAAAGGGTTTTAACCAAAAAACGCACTGAGGAAGCCCCAGGGTGTGATCATTTGAGCCATTTGCCTTTGCTGGGGACAAGGCACCTGGCCTGGCCCTGCTCCTGCAGCTTGACAGGTCTTCCCAGCCAGGATTCCAGCCATGTGCTCCACCAGATTTTTTGGGCGGCTTCCTGAGGAGAGCACCCCCTTCCTACTGAATTTCCTATCCACTGAATTTCCTGTCTACTGAATTCCCTATCCACTTTATCTTGATTTTGCTGGTTTTATAATTCATTTGCTCACCTGTGTGTGTCCTTTTTTCTGGAACCCTGGAACTCAACAGACTGAGCAGGGGGATTTGGCAGGAATGCACTATAAATAAGATCTCGGGTTAGCCTGTCAATCTTGAATTTTGGCTGGCTGCGGGCCCTGTATTCAGGGAGCAGCCTTGTGAAACATGCTCTGGAGCTGAACCATTTTCAAGGATGCTGAGGGTTCTTCAGGAAAGCCTGGGAAGGGGCTGGGTGGTGGCGCACCCTATTCTGGACAGTTGACGTCATCTCTAAATCTCATAAAAGAAAAATGTGATTCTGACCTTTTTTTTGGAGGGAAGGGATACTGGGGATTGAACCAGGGCACTCTACCACTGAGCCACATCCCCAGACTCTTATATTTTGAGACATGGCCTAGCTAATTTGCTTAGGGCCTCACTAAATTGCCCAGGCTCGCCTCAAACTTGCTATCCTCTTGCATCAGCCCTCTGAGTCACTGGGATTACAAGTGGACAGGGCCAGGCCTAGAGGGAAGCAGAACATACATGAAGCACTTGCTATCATGAGGGTCACTTAGCAAATATGTGATACTTTTTGGCTCTTAATGGTGGCTGGTTCTCACATAACTCCTTGGGTCTTGATGAGACCTCACTGTAGGCCCACAGGCATTGTAGGACGGTCTTTGTTCCCTGTGAAGTAATGAATATTGAAAGCAGGAAAACCATTGCCCTTGAAGTATGAGCAGAGGGTTCACTTTCTTTTTTGTGCCCACTTGTTCTGTGCACAGCATCTGCAAGGTGCCTAATCGTGGGCTACATTAAATGAGTCAGCCTTTGGAGAGGTGAGCTGGGGATGTGGAAACCCCCAGAGTGTTCCTCAAGCCAAGTGCACGGAGATGCTCATGAATCCTGAAAGCCCAGGTTGTGCACCAGCAGTATCATATCCACACCAGGCCCATTAGAAATGCAGGGCCATAGCCAGGCGGGCGCAGTATCATTCCAGAGGCTCGGGAGGCTGCAACAGGAGGATGGTGAGTTCAAAGCCATCCTCAGCAAATCAAAGCACTAAGCAACTCAGGGAGACCCTGTATCTAAATAAAACACAAAATGGGGCTGGTGATGGGGCTCAGTGGTCAAGTGTCCCTGGGTTCAATCCCTGGCACACCCCACCCCCAACACCACCCCAAAAGAAAAATGCAGGGCCACATCCCCCAAAACCACATTTTAAACAAGCTCCTGGGCCATTCGGCCACTCATTCCTCCTTTTCTTGTTCAGTGAGGGAGCCAGGATAGCAGAGCATATCTTGGAGTTGCTAGAGAAGAAGGTGCGACTCCCCGAATGTATACTAAGTTGGAAAATGGAAAGGTGGAATTGAGATGGGACACGTGTGTTCTTCCAAGGATTCTTTGTCCACCCCCTGCCCTTGGAACAAGGAGCATGGTAGGTGACTGTGAGGTATCCCATGCCAGAGGCAGGAAGGCCCCCAGCTTGCACCCGGGCCTGTGGCACTTGAATCACTCCTTGCTCTGCTGATTAAAAATACATTTCTGTTCCCTGGCCCCAGTGCCAGTAGCAGTGGGGCTGTCTGGCCTTGTTCCTGCTATTCCATTAGACTGCGTTGAAATATGTATGTACAGGAGAGAGAGAGAGAGAGAGAGAGAGAGAGAGACTGACTGACTCCCTTCTCACTCCGATTCAGTGATTCAGTTTTGGAAAATGCAGGTTAGCATTGGCAACCTCTCTGTCCTGAAGTTAGTCTCCAGCTGACTTGGGCAGTGATTTCTCTGAGACAACAGAAATGGAAGGGTCTTTATTTTCATTTTCTCGGAGGTTTTCAGACTGGATGCCTGGACTGAGTGTCTGCAGACAGTTAGGTTAGCAGCGTGACCTCTGGGGAACAGGAGTCTAGATGATTTTGCGGTCACCCTGCATGCATTTCTGGGTTTTCTTTGTGGTCTATGTGAAGGATGGAGGAGAGAACAACAGAGGATGAGCAAAGAGTGGATGAGGGTCACTTTGTAGCCAAAGGACATTTTTCCCATTCTGACCCAACAAGGCTTTTAGCATCTCCATCCATGAAGTGGTGCCCATTGATCAGCTTAGAAGAACATGTGATCCTGATAGGTACTGTTGCCTTGCAGAAATTTAGAATTAAAATGTGTCCCGTGTTCTGTGAGTAATTATTAGGTGTCTCCTGTGCCCCGTGAAGTTGTGTCCCAGAGGCTATTCCAAGGTGACGTGGAAGCACTAACACATTTTCTGAAAATGTGCTAATAGTTACAAACTTCATTTTTGCTTGCTTGTGGCAGTGGGAATGGAACGCAGTGCCTTTCACATATTAGGCAAGTGCCGTGCAACTGAGCTGTACTCTGACATCTGAGAGTCCTTAGTCCCTCAGTATTTTATCCCACCCCCAGTTTTGGTACCAGGGATGGAACCCAGGAGAGCTCACCACTGAGCCACATCCCCAGCCCTATTTTGTATTTTATTTAGATACAGGGTCTCCCTGAGTTGTTTAAAGCCTCGCTAACTTGCCGAGGCTGGCTTTGAACTCACTATCCTCCTGCCTCAGCCTCCTGAGCTGCTGGAATTATAGGCATGTGCCACCCTGTTCAGTGGTTTATTTCCCTTTTTTTGAGCAGGTGGAGGATCAGAAAAGTAAGCAAAATATAATTACTGTGAAGCCAAGTGAGTTCGAGGAGACAATTTTGTTGCGACAAGTTTATAGACTAATGCAGAAAGGAAAAGTGGAGATCTGGTGTGTATCCTTCTCTGCCTCCGATGCAGGTGTGACCTGGGACAAGTTTCTTTTTTTCTTTTTTGTTGAATCAGGCATCAATTTCTTGGGTGACCCAGAAGTAGAGGGCAGGGGCAATGTCACTGAAGACATGGTTGGTCCATCTGTCCAGTAGCTGCTCTTTGTACTTTGTGTCTTTCAGCAGAAATAGCAGATTTGTGGTTTTCAGCTCAGACACCTGTCATCCTAGACTTGGCCTCTGGAGCTGAGTTCTTCTTCTCTGTCACACAGGCATGCCCTCAGTTTTCAGACTCCAGTTCTCTTTTTTTGCTGGGTGTCACCCTTGGACAGGTCTCCTGGGAAGAGGTTTTGTTTTGTGCCTGACTTTAATATCAGGGCTTTGAGAGAGAGAGAGTTCTAGAGTTTTGGGGACTTGGGTCCTAAAGCACAATTTCAATTGGTTAATACTTTCTGACTAAAGGGATCTAACTCAAGTAAAGTATTTTTCAGAGAGCAGATTTATTTGCATCTTGTCCTGAGGATAATACCAGAGCCATTTGTCCTTAATAACAGAAAGCATAAAACTCCAGGAAAGCTTTTAATAGGATTGGGTTGGAGCGAGGGAGCTAATTTCATAAAAATAGTTCTCAGAAAAAGAAACAGCCTTTTGTTAAATGGGAGCAAAGTCTGCCAGTCGAATTTCACATTTGAGATTTATTTTTTTAATTCGAAGTCCAGAAAACTCCAGTTACAGTTCCCACGGCAACAGTAATTTTGTCTGAGGCATAAGCAACATTTCTGCTAAAGGAACATTTCTGCTTTTCCTGAGGCAGTTCTGCACTTACGCCATGGAGGAGGTTGGTTGTGGTGTGGAGGACTGATTGGTTTTCATTCCTGGGAGGAAAGCAGACTGAAACTGATTTTCGCCCTGAATCCCATACAGAGGCCGCCCTGGCTGTGTCTGCCCAGCTTCCTCTCCAGGTGGTGGTGGTACCTGTCAGAACTTGCCTCTTTACCCTGCCACATCCTTTGCTCTCCCCGACCTGTGTCCACCAGGTGGGAGATAAAAACAAAAAACAGGTTGACACAGTTACTTGTGACTTTGTGAAATTGCTGTCAAAATTTCTTAGGGGTGTGTGTGTGTGTGTGTGTGTGTGTGTGTGTGTGTTTAAACACACTGAAATATTTCTAATCTTGAAAAAAAGTTTTGGGGGGTGGGGCAGTTACTGCTGTTTGAACCCAGGGGCCCTTAACCACTGAGCCACATCTCCAGCCCTTTTTTTGTATTTTATTTAGAGGCAGGGGGTCTCATTTAAGTTGCTGAGGCTGGCTTTGAAGTCATGATCCTTCTGCCTCAGCCTGGGATGACAGGCGTGCACCACTGCACTTGGGCTCTTTGGATTTTTTTGATTGAGATGAAATTAATGAACTCAACATTTTAACTATTTTGAAGTATATACAGTTCAGCTTTTAGTACCTTCTCAATGGTGTCCAACCATAACCAGTATCTAATGCTAAAACATTTTTACCACCACAAAAGGAGACCCCCTTCACACCCTCTACCCATCAGCATTCACTTCCTGTATTCCCTTCCTTTCAGCCTCTGGTGTCCACATATCTGAAAATGTCATTTGCTTTTTTGTTGTTGTTGTTTTGTACCAGGGATTGAACCCAGGTGTATTTAACAACTGAGCCACATCCCAGCCTTTTTTATAAAAAAAAAAATTATTTCTAAATATTTCTTGCTGAGTTGTTGGGGTCTCACTAAGTTGCTAACGCTGTCTTTGAACTTGCCATCCTCCTGCCTCAGCCTCCCCAGCCGCTGCAATTACATTCATGGGCCACTGCACATGGCTGTCATTTGCTTTTAAGGAAAATTTTTCTCTCCTGTTAACAAATGTACCTGGAAGACTTAGAGTATGAATAAATTAAATAAAAATACCTGAGATGGTTCTAAGTCCTCTAATTTGCTGTGAACTCTTAGCCAAAGAAAAACTGATTAAATAAAAGGTATGCGATATTTAACATCCTAGTAAATTGTAAGTCCCAGAGAACACAGCCTGGGAGGAAAGCAACCTGGTGTCCTGTGGGTGACCTCTCTCATAGTGAGGCAAGTAAGGAGCTGGAGAGATCACTGGCAGCAACCGCCTGAGCCCTCTTCCTGGCTCGATCTGCTAGTGACATAAAATCAATGGGAATACCTAACTCTCTAGCAAACCCTCTAGAAAAAGAAAGAGAGAGAGAGAGAGAGAGAGAGAGAGAGAGAGAGAGAGAGAGAGAGAGATGAGATCAATCTTCTTTACAGTCTCCTTAGTGCAGAGATCAATTCACATTAAAGTGTAATTAAAGAGCAGGTCTTGGAGGGGAGGCAGCCACAGGAGCCTCCACCCCCTAGGGCTGGGTGAATAATTAAAGTCCCCCTTAGGGCTCAGCCTGCAAGCAAGGGGGTAAAGAGACCTAGACTTTAATTTTGGAAAATTAGTCTTGGCCTCAGGACCTGAGCTGGGACTGTCGATAATTAGTCTTGAGGCACAGGTGAAATCATACTGAGTAATAAATAGTTGCTAGCATTCCTGAAACTGACTACACGTGCCTGTCTGCATGGGGGCTGGAGCATTTATTCTTGCCTAAGGAATGAGAATAAATGAGGCCTTTTTCCTTTCTCTTCACTCACCTGCTGTTAAAACTTCCTAATATGTAGCAGAAGGCCCAGCCTTTTCAGACATCATGAAGATTCATGTGAAAAATCATCTCTTGAGTGTGCTATTTATCCCTGGAAGTGTGAAATAAGAGTTGTCTTCAAAAATTGAGTGGTATTCTCAGATGGTGGAGCTCTGTGTCTGTATTCAGTGTAGAACCTATGGCCACAGTTGAGGTGGGTATGTTTTTTCCTCACGATAAAGAACCATATTCCTTCTGGTGGAGGAATTGCCTGCTGGACCATCCGCCAGCCAGACTAAAAGAAGACTAATCAATAACCAAATATGTTAGGAAATATGGAAATGAGCCAGGTGGAGTGGTGCACACCTATAACCCTCCCCCCAGCCTCTTGGAAGGCTGAGGAAGGAGGATCACAAGTTGTGTGTATGTGGTGTGCTGGGCATTGGACCAGGGCTTGTGCATGCCAGGCAAGCTCTGAGCTATATCCCCAGCCCAGGATCACAAGTTTGAGGCCAGCCTCAGCAACTTAGTGAAACCCTGTCTCAAAAAATAAGAAAGGCACCAAGGATGGTGGTGCATGCCTGTCATCCCAGTGGGATGACAGTCGTGTGCCACCACTCCTGGCTTTGTGTTTAATGTTTTGAGGAGTCAGAAAACCATTTTCTTCAGCTTTCCATCATTTCACATTCCCACAAAATTTTGACTGCTCCAAATCCTCACCCCTGCTTAACTTTTTTTTTTCTTTTTAAATTTGATAGAGGCCACACTGATGGGTGTGAACAGATATTTAATCAGGGTTTTGTTTTGCATTTCACTTGTGAAGGCTGACTTCAAATATGGTTGCATGGGTTTGTTGGCTACTTGGTCCTCTTTGGAGAAATGTCTATAGAGTCCTTTGCCAATTTTTTAAAATTTATTTATTTTTATATGGTGCTGAGGATTGAACCCAGTGCCTAACACATACTAGGCAAGAGCTGTACCACTGAGCCCCAGCCCCAGGCCCCCTTTGCCCATATTTTGATCAGGAAATTTGTTCTCTGTTGCTGTCAGTTTTAGGGATTCTATATATACAGTCATGCAGGTCCCCACCCCCCCAAAAAATACCCATCCATGGAGCCTCAAGTCCCTTGTACAAAGTAATGCAATAGTGTCATATAATCAATGCTTTAAATCATCTCTAAATTTTTACATTATCTCATGCAGTGTAAATCAATGCTGTGTAGATAACTATACCATGCCATTTAGAGACAGGGACAGGGAAAAAGTCCGTACATGTTCACTCCAGACAGTTTCTTTTGCATTTTCTACTACATTTAGTGGAACATGCAGATGTGGAAGCTGTGGGAATGTGTGGGGGGGGGGGTAGTGCTGACTATATTCCTGGTAGTAACCCTTTGCCAGGTACCTGATTTACAAATGTCCATGTGACCCCTGAACTGAACTCTGCGGCTGCTGGTGGGTGGGGATGGAAGGTATGTCCTGTAGCCTACCCAGGGGCCCCCTTACCATTTGATGATGTCATCTCCAGCTCCCAGGAGGGACGCCCCCTTACCATTCTCTTGTGCCTGCCTCTTAATTGCCACCCCTCCCACCTGTCCCATGGGGAGCCCGATTCTAAGCTCCTTAGCCTGGCCCAGAGGAGCCATTCCCCGGGGTGCCCTGCCAGCTCTGTCCCCTGTGCCAAGCTCCTGGCCTCCCAGCCCCAGCGTCCTGGCTTGGGCACTAGCCCTGGCAACTTCTCCCAGGCCACCATGGCCCAATCTCCATGGCTGCCTTTTCTGCTCAGTGGGGAACTTTTCCCAGGGTTCCAGAGACTTATCTTCCTCACAGTGTCCTTTTTTGGTGGGGGGACAGGGTTGGGGGGGAGAATGTGAAGAGACAGACTGACAAGAAAGAAGGAAGAGGCCCAAGACAAAGACCAAGTAAGACAGAGGAGGGGATGTGGGGGAGCAGAGAGAGGGGTCAGCTGTCCTCCGGGCTCCCCCCCCACCCCCGCAGTGGACCCCTTTGTCCAGCTTTGGGCCCCGGGACGTCCCTTTGGTTTCTAGACCCCCTGTTTCCTGGCTCCCTGGCATGGTATCCAGAGTTCCTGGATGGGGCATAGTACTATCTCCTTTATTTCCTGATCTTTTTTCTTCACATACTTTGCATAATAAAGGTTTTCTGTTCTTTTGCTTTGGGTTTCTGAAAACTGTAAGAGACTATGTTTATTTAAGAACTGAATACAGATCTCAAAGGTGGGGAGGGTGAGGAGGGGAGGTGGAGGGAAGGTTCCTTTCATTGGAAGGAGGCACCCCCTGTCAGCAGATTTGGGCCCTTGTAAATCGAGTTTTGAATTTAGGGCCTGGGAGACTTGTGAAAAGAAAAACCAACATCACCAACAAAAAAAGGAATTGAGGGAGGCCCCCAAACTTCTGGGAAAGAGGTCCTCGTTCCTGCCTTGTTGGAACCAATGTTCAAGGGTTGGTTTAAAGGAGATGCCACTTGGTAAGTGACAGCTGGCTTCCTGGCTCCGATCGACTGGACAGCTGCCCCTCTTTTCTCAACCTGGCGGAAGTGTGTGCCTAGAACCCTCAGGACAGCACTGCTACCCTACAGATTCTTTTTTTAAGGTGGGGAGAGGAGGGTGGGTACCAGAGATTGAACTCAGGGGCACTCGACCACTGAGCCCCATCCCCAGCCCTATGTTGTATTTTATTTAGAGACAGAGTCTCACTGAGTTGCTCAGGGCCTCACTAAGTTTCTGAGGCTGGCTTTGACCCTGTAATCCTCCTGCCTCAGCCTTCAGAGCCACTGGGATGACAGGCAGCACTGTGCCTGACAACCAAGCAGATTCTCATGCATCTCCTGTCCCAGTTTGAATCTGCGAGGCAGAGCCATGTTCACAACAGGCCCGTAGCCCCGCCTCACTTAGCATTAGTTACCTTTGTCCTGATTAATGACTGCTGGTCCCTTGGTTAGATTTGGGGTTTGCCAGAGGCCTCCAGGGTTAAAGATGCAAATAAGTCATAGTGGACAGTTCCTTCCTAGGTGGGCAGGACACCCTCGGAGCACTTTTCTTAATGTCTGCTATCCCTTTAGCATGGTTTTAAGTTGGGTTGCCCGTATTCCAGAAATGACAGGTTTTGGCTGCATCATTTATATAAGAAAACTGAGGAACAACGCCATTAGAGCTGCAGGGGATTTGATTCCAGTGAGACCCAGCAGTGAGCTCCTCTCTCCCTTTGCAGAGTGCCAGGATTTTATTTTTTAAAATTTGTTCTAATTAGTTCTACATGACAGTACAATGCATTTTGAAACATCCAACATAAGTGGAGTATAACTTCTTCTGGTTGTGCATGATGTGGAATCACACCAGTCATGTAATTATGTATGCACACAGGGTAATAATGTCCCATTCTTGTACTATCCTTCCTACCCCCCAGACACCCTCCCTTCCCTTTGCTCCCCTCTGCCTAATCCAAAGTACCTCTATTCTTCCCTACTCACCCGCCATTTTTAATTAGCACCTGCATATCAGAAAGACATTCAGCCTTTGTTTTTTTTTTTTTTTTTTTTTTGGAATTGGTGTGTTTCATTCACTTAGGATGATAGTCTCCATTTCCCCCCCATTTACTAGCAAATGCCATCATTCCATTCTTCTTTAAGGCTGAGTAATATTCCATTGTGTATATATAACACATTATCTTTGTTCATTCATCTCTTGAAGGGCATCTAGGTTAGTTCCATAGCTGGGCTTTTGTGAATTGAGCTGCTATAAACATAGATGTGACTGTGTCATTGTAGTATGCTGATTTTAAGTCCTTTGGGTATTATGCTGAGGAGTGGGGTAACTGGGTCAAATGCAGTCCCACCAGCAAAGTATGAGGATTACCATGATTTTATCTGTGTGTGTGTGTGTGTGTGTGTGTGTGTGTGTGTGTTGTGTGTGTGTGTTTAATCTCCTGTATGTCTCCATGCCTGGCACATGGGAGGTGTCAGTAGTGATTTGTGAAAGTGCGTAGTGATTTGTGAAGTTGGATTAAACTGACCCAGGGAGGGCTGAGGATGTGGCTCAGTGGTGGAGCACTTTCCTAGCATCCATGAGGCCCTGGGTTTAATCCCCAATACTGCACACAGCCATATGACTAACCTGGGCTCATGCCTACAAGCCTTTTATCTCATGGCAGTGGACTGAGTCCTGAAGATTGCAGAAGGTTATTGGTTTGGAGCTGACCAATTGCACTGGTACATCCTTTATGGTGGGTATGTAGGTAGATGCAGGTCATGCCATGATTGTGTACTTAGAGATCACCCCTGTGTTCTTGCCCCATACTTTTGCAAACAGCTTGTCCCATATGAGAAAATCCAGCATACTCTCTGAAGCCAGCAGCTGATCATGGATGGGAAGAACAACAGGAAAGCTCATTTCGAGTGTCACTAGAGGGTCATGTTATGAAAGAGCAAACAACTAGTAAAATAGGAAAGAGAATTCTTATACTTTTTTATATTTGATTTAGACACAGGGTCTCACTGAGTTGTTTAGGGCCTCACCAAGTTGCTGAGGCTGGCTTTGCAGTCAAGGTCCTCCTGGCTAAGCCTCCTGAGTCACTGGGATTACAGGTGTCCACCACTATGCCTGGCTCTTGTAGTTACTCTGCAAAAAGTAATTCCAGAGTCACCCCTCCACTTGTGTGTTTCAGGCAACACAACAGGATCTGCAGCGTGAATGGGAGCCAGCTGAATGCCTACCTTTCCTTGGAAGTGTTGGATCTGAGTTCAAATAATATCACGGAAATCCAGAGCAGATGCTTTCCCCCTGGACTATACATAAGAGAGCTGTAAGTACTTCTGTGGCTGGGGCTGTCCCTCTGCTTCTAGGTCAGCTGGAGACCTCTGTTGCCCAGGTCTGTACACAGTCTGCATATTTCACTTCTGCTTTGGTCAGCTTTTTCACTACTGTGTGACTAAAAAAACTTGACCAGAAAATTGTAGAGGAGTAAAAGTTTATTTGGGGGCTGTCAGTTTCAGACGTCTCTATCCATAGATAGCAGGCTCCATTCCTCAGGGCTCGAGGGGTGGCAGACATCATGGAGGAAGAATGTGGTGAAAGGAAGCAGCTCACATGGTGATCAGGAAGCAGAGAGAGACTCCACAAATAGAGACCCCAAAGCCACGCCCCCATGCCCCTCTTCCCGCTACACCCACCAGCCTCTAGCCACCACCCAGTTAATCCCATCAGGAATTCATTCACTGGTTGGATTAAGGCTCTCACAATCCAGTCATTTCTCCTGGACCTTCTTGCACCATCTCACACGTGAGCTTTTGGGGGATACCTCACATCCAAACCATAACAATTTTTCAGCCCTGGGGATGGTGCAAGGCAGGAGGGATTGGCCTCTGATGCCCACTGATGGAACATTTCCAATCCCATAATATTCATCTGTGTTACACTCAAGGTGGACACCTTTGGCAGAGGTGGACTCGCCTGTCCAGAAAGCTCACCCCTCAGACAGAAGAGTTCAAGACTCTGAGGTCTGCCCTGACCACAAAACTTGCTTTTACTCATATTTACTTGGCTGCTTCCCAGCAGATCTTGGAGAGAAGGCTCAGGGGAGCTTAGAGGCCCACACTGCAGAGAGAGCGCTTTGCAGACTCTCCAGGTTCTTTCTTCCTAGAGTCGCACAGTGATCAGACAGCTCATGGGATCTGTCTGGGAAGGCTCCTGGTTCTGTGGGTTCTCAGAACTGTGCTGATGTGTCTCTTACCCGTGTTCGGGTCCCATCTTACCTGTGGTGTGGATGGTAAACAGGAGTAAAAATGATAAAACCTGCAGCACCCATGCCTTCTGGGGAAGAATCTGAAGAGACATTTCCAAATCTAAGTGAGTTTCCATTTCCTTTCATCACTGTTTCGGTGTCATTTTGGAGCTCATTTGCGAGTCCTGTTTAGAGGTAGTCATGACCCATCTCTTCAGGGAAGATGAACCTTGGCCCCTAAATTTTCCAAGTCATTCTCAGGCTGCATCAAGGTGCCAAAATAGGGAACAGGAGGCCTTGGCCTTTGTTAAGCCTCAGGTGGAGCCTGTCCCGAGGTGTCCAGCTGCCACCCGACACTCCCTTGCTCAGAACCAAGAAACCACCAACTGCTAAATGGAATTGCACTGACCTTCTGTCCCTGCAGGAAAGCAGGAGGGACTTTCTCTTTTGGCAGCTTGTGGCTGCTCTATCTTCATCCCAGAGGCTGTTCTCTAATCTGGAATGTCAAGAACAAACAGTCCAGCCCCGTTTGTAGAGAATCCTCATGTGCCCTGTGCTGGGGCTCTGCCTGGTAAAGAATCCAGAGGAGCCTTGTTCCTTCCCTCCATGGTAGAAGATTCTCTGGGCTTTCTCCTTTTCACTTAAGTGCTGTTTTTTTGTTTATTTGTTTAAAAAAAAAAAAAAACAAAATTTTGTCTAGGAAAAGCAGTAAGAAGGGTGTTGAGGGGTAACTTCCCATAGGAATACTGATTTATTTTATTCCCTTTATTTTTTCCTTTTTTTTTTCCACTGCTTGCTATGCTTTGCACACAGTGTGACACACATATCTGTGTTGTACACTGCAGTCCATCCACTCGGTACGGTCAAAGGAGATGGCCCTGAAAAAGTATTGCTTGTCTTTTTTTGGCGGGGTCTGGGGTACCAGGGATTGAACCAGGGGCACTTAACCACTGAGCCCCATCCCCAGCCCTATTTTGTATTTTATTTAGAGACAGGGTCTCACTGAGTTGCTTAGGACCTCGCTTTTGCTGAGGCTGGCTTTGAACTCTCATTCCTCCTGCCTCAGCCTCCCGAGCTACTGTTATTACAGGCGTGGTATGGCTTGCTTTTTAAAGAATTTGGCTCAGGTCTCTTTAACTAGAGGGTTTCTTTCAGGTATTTGAAATAATTTAAAGGAATTGGCTTGTACACACCTATTATGTACGTCCAAAAATGAGACCCACTTCAGGATTAAAGACTGATTCCCCAAATCGTGGAATGGAATCTGACCTGGCCTCTGAGCTGACTCTGTGCTTTGTGTAGGGCTTTTCTCGGTTGGCCTAGGGTGGCGGGCCAGTTGTGGCCTGAGGATGGCAGGTTTGCAGCAGGGCTGGGGGTGAAGGTGTCTGATGGTCATTCCTGCCTTCTTGGGCCCACTAGCGACAGGTGCTGTGTGCTCTGGGCTGAGTGGAGGTTGACCTTGGACACTCTTGCCACCTGCAGTGGCAGGGCAGGCTCTGAAGCCTCGTGATGACAGATGTCTCCTTGGGAAACCTGTCCCTCTGGGTTTGTCTTAGCATGTTTTCCCAGCTCGGATCCAGCTGGGTCTGGTGTCTGTAACAGAATGAGGAAGGCCTCCTGTGGCTGTGACATTTTCTCTCCTGGCTCTCCTGGCCAGCAATCACATTGGCACCCTGGAGTTGGGAGCATTCGATGGCCTGTCACAGTCGCAGCTTTTTCTTTGCCTGAGCAAAAACAGGATCACCCAGCTTCCTATAAAAGCATTCAAGTTACCCAGGCTGACACAACTGTGAGTACGGAAACCAGCACTTTAATTAAGGTTATAGCCCAATTTTATGCGGGCCAAACTTCCCCAAGGACCTAGCACCAAATGCAACCCCTACTCTCCCACCCACCCCCAGTAAAGTTCTGCATGAACCGTATTTAATGTCCCTATGGCAACACCTAGTAAAAGCAGATTGGAGCTGGGTCTGGTGCCGGTGGGCCACCTCATCTTGCAGGGATGAGGTCCACTTAGTATGGGTCCCTGCTGGTGTCCTCCTCGATGACATGAGGAATCCTGCTTGTTAGCTAGCGTGGCTAGTGCTTAGGCTGCATGCATTCTGTTTATTTATCTCAGAGGTTTTAGTGTTGTTTTTAAAGGTACCCAGAAAATATGTACCTCAGGCTTGATGGTATCCTTGACATTTCTTGAATTTAGCAGGAAGTTAGCATGGCTAGAGGCAGTAAGCAGGAGATGGCAATCTTTATCTCCTAAATCTTACAAGATGGTTGATTTATGATTGTCTCTTGCTTTTTTTTTTTTTCTTTTTGGTACTGGGGATTGAACGCAGGGGCATTCGACCACTGAGCCACCTCCCCAGCCCTATTTTGTAATTTATTTAGAGACAGAGTCTCATTGAGTTGCTTAGGGCCTCTCTGAGTTGCTGAGGCTGGCTCTAAACTCACAATCCTCCCACGCCACTGGGATTATAGCCCTGTGCCACCATGCCTGGCTCTTGATTGATTGATTGATTGATTGATTTTTGACTTCTTTTTATTATTGGAAGAGTAAATATCAGGAAAACAAGCCAGTAGTGGAAATTTGGTTTAAATTGATGAGAACAGTTGTTGAGGCTCAGCAGGGTGTGGATCCTGGGCTGTCTGTGGAGAAGGTCTCCATGATGCTGAGGAGGTTGGGTCACGAGATGCTGCAGAAATACTTGGGGGAAACCAGGGCTTTCCCATTAGCTCCATGTGTCCTTCCCTGCCCCTCCAGGCCACCCGGAGTCCTTTCGGTCCCCCAAGGCTCTCTTACTAGAGCCAGCAGATGAATGTGTATGCTTCATGGGGTGTCCCCCACTGCTCTTGCTCACTCTGCCCCATATATGGAGATCCCTTCAGATGCCCTGACTGCAAATGTTCTTGCATTCGATACCCGCTGGCTCACTGGCTGGGAAACTCGGCATGTGTGTGTGTGTGTGTGGGGGGTGTGTGTGGGTGTGTGTGTGTGTGTATGGAATGTGCACAGGGAGTCTCTGAGTCTGTGGGCTTCTTGTCTTCAGGGACCTCAATCAGAATCAGATTCAGTTGATCCAGGGCCTCATGTTCCAGGGCCTGGACAGCTTGGAGATGCTGAAGCTCCAGAGAAACAACATCAGCAAGTTGACTGATGGCGCTTTCTGGGGGCTGTCCAATATGCATGTGCTGTAAGTGCGGGCGGGCCCTGGCAGGGCTCCAGCCCAAGGGTGAGGCCATGGCCTCTGCACCCTGCCTCTGTGGGGGGTGGGGAAGCCTGTGTGTGTCTATTCAGCTGAGCACTAGGTGGAGAACAGGCCACCTTTCCTTTTTCTTTCTTTTTTGTTTTTTTTTTTCTTTTGGTACCAGGGATTGTACTCGACCCCTGAGCCCCATTCCCAGCCCTGTTTTGTATTTTATTTAGAGACAGGGTCTCACTGAGTAGCTGAGTGCCTCACTTTTGCTGAGGCTGGCTTTGAACTCATGATCCTCCTGCCTCAGCCTCCTGAGCTGCCTCAATGACAGTCCTGCGCCACCGCGCCCAGAAGGCCACTTGTCCTTTGAGCCTTGCTGTGGTCCCAACTCAGTGTTTCTGCAGACTCAACCAAATCTGTGTTTCCATAGCGGAGTAGGAACATCTCTTGGAGGAGGTTTTTGAGAATCAGGTCAAGTGTTGCAGGAAGCAGCCCCATTCCTGGGCCTCCTCCCACCCCCACTTCCTCACTGAGGAATAGATCCTTCCCTACATCCTCTTCACTCCCAAACTCCACAGGAAGCTCCTTCCCTCCCCATTTTGGGTCTGACAGTCTTCCTTGATGTGCAGGTGGACCCAGAATGTATAGTTCATCACAGGAGATTTATTTCTGTCTTGTGAGCTCATCAAGGCACTTGGTGCAGATCTGCAGCTTTTATCAAGAGAATGTTTTCTTCAGCCAGATGTGTCCAATATCAGAGATGAGGCCTGCCAGAAATAAAGGCAACATCAAAAAAAAAAAAAAAAAGCAGAGGAATGCAATCTGCTGTGGTTCAACATTTACATTTGTTTATTTTTCATCAGAGGTAATGCCTCTGCGTGAATGAATCAGATAGTAAAGGAAAGCAGCTGCTGCCCACCCATCGTCCGTCCGTCCCTTCCCTCCCCCTCCCTCCCCATCCCCATTCTTCTCTCAGGACACAGTTGGGTCTCAGCAGTTCCTCTTGGTTTTCCTGTTTTCAGGTTTGCAGTTGGTTACTTCCAAGTTGACACACCTGCACCAGTATCTTTACCCACTTCTTTCCTTCACTACTTGTCTTTATAACTGAAACCAAGCCCAGAAGCTTTGGTCCAGGCCCCACAGTGTACGGTGCAGAAGCATCTCTGATTTGCATGACCAGGATGCCAGTGGCTTTTCCTCCTTTGCCACTTCAGCTGGGCTGGAGCTCTATGGTGCATATTCCAGAACACTCTTCCTTCCTCAAGCCTGTCATTTAGAATCTGAAGTTCTAAGTTGATGATGGTCTGAGGATGAAGAGAATTTTCAGAAGAAAACAGTGTGAGGCTCTACCATTTCGTTTTTATGTGGAAGGAATTTATACAAATTAGGGCCGGTCATGGTGGCGTGTGCCTGTAATCCCAGTGGCTCAGGAGGCTGAGGCAGGAGGATTGCAAGTTTGAGGCCAGCCTCAGCAACTTATCGAGGTCCTGTCCAGTGAGACCCTGTCTCTAAATCAAATATAAAAAAGGGTGGGGGTGTGGCTCAGTGGTTAAGCACCCCTGACTTTAATCCCTGGTACCAAAAAAAAGAGCAAAATGTGCATCAGTAACTTCCATGAGAGAAACCAGGTGTCTGGGCAGAGTTGTCATTGGTGAGGATTCTGAGAAGTGAGGGAATGGCACATGGATGCTCTTCATTCAATGGGTAATATCCCCGAGAAGCCCACTGTGAGCTGAGGATGTCATAAGTTGAAAATACACTTAATTCCAAGTCCCCAGGGCATCCTAGCTTGCAGCGCAACACATGGTAGAGTGTCAGCTGTTGTCTCTGGTGAGCACAGGGCTGACGGGGAGCTGTCTCTCTGCCACTCCCAGCATTGAGAAAGGATTGTACCAGGTAGGAAATATCTAGATTCGGAATTCCAAGCAGAGTTTCTGCAGAATGTGTGCTAGTCTCACACCTTCATAGAGTGCAGACATCACAAGTTGGAATATTGTAAGTCAGGGACCTACTGTGCATACTTAATGAGTTTGTTGGGAGCCAGATCCTCACACTGCCCACAACCCTGAGGTACATTCTCTATTTCCTCTCCATACAGCGCCGTGAGGTGGATTCTTCTGGTTATTTCCATTTCGAAGGTGTTCAGACTCATTAAGCCATCAAAATGGCAAAATCAAGATTTAAATCTTGTAGTCATAGAGCCAGGAGTAGTGGCACACACTGCCTCAGCTGCTCAGGAGGCTGAGGCAGGAGGATCATGAGTTCAAAGCCAGCCTCAGCAACTTAGCAAGGCCCTAAGCAACTCAGTGAGACCCTGTCTCTAAATAAAAAATATAAATAGGGCTGGGGCTGGGGCTCAGTGGTTAAGCACTCCTGGGTTCAATCCCCGGTACCAGAAAAACAAAAATCATACAGTCATTGGACCCCAGAGCTAATGCCATGTCTCCTGGCACAGTGAATTTTATCAGTTGGATGAGGATAAGGGCTGCCTCCCTTTTCCCCTTCTCTCTCTGTTACTCTCCTGGCTTTGCCCTTGCTGAGAGCTTCTCTGCCCTCTCATCTGTCTGGTTCACTTTGACTCAGCTAAAACTGACTTATAGCTAACGTCCCCTGCCCTTCTGAACTTTCTGAGTATGTCTTGGCCTTCAGACCCTCCACTGGGGTCTGCCCATCTTCTCTCCATCATGTGAGTTCACACCAGGGGGTCTCCATGCTTCCCATGTGCTCTTACATCCTCAGTGTGACCGCCCTGTCTGATTGGAGCGCTGACCAGGCACACTGGGTATTGGGTAAAGGTCGGACCCCCTTGACCCTGGGCACTGTCATTGCAGACACCTTGAGCACAACATTCTGGTGGAAGTGAATAGCGGCTCCCTCTTCACCCTCATGGCCCTGCACCAGCTGTACCTCAGCCACAATTCCATCTTGCACATCCACCGCAGCAGGTGGAACTTCTGTCAGAAGCTGTGTGAGTTGTAAGTGCCCTCGGCTTTGGTCTGTGGAGGCAGATCCTCCAGAGCCTAGAGAGCAGTGGACTAGAAAGGGGTGCAGGCCTTGGGGGCAAAAGCAGCTCAGAGGCAGGCCCACCAGTGGCCCTGTTCTGGCAGAAAGAAGGATAGATGTCCAGGCCAGCCAGGCCCAAAGCAGGACTGTCAGGGCTTTGAGCTCCAGGCCCTTCCTACCTCCTAATTTTGGATTAATAGAGGTGTAGCCTGTCGGTCCCCATGAGGAGCCTCTGTCCCCAGGGATTTCTTGGGTATGGAAAAGCTCCTGAAGTCAAGGGCTCTGTCTGGGAAGGGCAACCTAAAGAACCCTTCCCACTGTAGCTTCTTGGAGAGTGATGGTACCTTAGGCCTCTGAGCCATGGTGTGGCACACTTGTAATGCCAGTGACCTGGGTGGCCAAGGCAGGAGTATCACAAGTTTAAGGCCAGCCTCGGCAAATTAGTGGGACCTATCTCAAAAAAAAAAAAGAAGCTGGAAATGTGGCTCAGTGGTAGAGTACCCCTGGGTTCAAGCCCCAACACCAGAGACAGACAGAAACAGTGTGTTTGAACCAAACTGGGAGCATCAACAGAGCAATGGCGACCCATTGACTGTGGAAAAATTTTTGTGTCTTCAGTGCTTGTATCTTGGTCAGCTTCCCCAGGGACCTGGCTCTTCTCTTTACCTGTCTTGCCTGGTGGAGGAGGTGGATGTGAATGGAGGCTCACAGCGCCACACCCCCCACCCCCACCCCGCATCCCTTTGGAAGATCCCCAGGCGAGACACCCAGGCTGGGCCTGAGGGCACCTGAGCTCACTGTTGCCCAAGCTGAGAGCCACAGTGGTGACCCCTGGAGAGGGAACCTGGGTCCCCTCTCTGTCCTGCATGCACAGCCGGAGCTGTGTAGCCAAGGGTTGGAGAATGTGGCCATGTTCGAGTGTCTGCACCCGTTTCTAATCTCTGCTTGTGTTGGGGGAACAGGTCCTTGCTAGTGGAAATTTTCAGTT
Source organism: Urocitellus parryii (assembly GCF_045843805.1). Lineage (NCBI taxonomy): Eukaryota > Metazoa > Chordata > Mammalia > Rodentia > Sciuridae > Urocitellus > Urocitellus parryii. The sequence goes on from NW_027554068.1 coordinate 895,320, forward strand.
TTATAATGCTCGAATTTAGTCCATTGGTGAGGATTCTGAGAAGTGAGGGAATTAGATATAGGCACTGAACTGACACTAAACTCTAGAAACTCAAAATGTCATTGGGCTATCCCTTGAGAGCAGAGGCATATGAAGAACAGGTGATAAACTGACTATTGATTAAGGTTCATCTCACAATGGGCCTAATGTGTCATGAAATATTTCATCATTATTTCCCTGGTATGGAATGGACATATCAGCACCTTAAATGCTCTCAACATTGGTTCCATTGTCCATCTTGTGAAGGTTATTCCAGTTACAATACCAAGTGGAAGAGAGAAACTATCTCTTCAATAGCACATTCTGGAAGGGATCACAGAAAATACTGATAGCAGTAAGGGTGGGTAATTCCTATCATATCTCTTTTGATCTTTCCTACTTGATTGATACAGAAGACAGATTAGATTATGAAGAATTAAAGTGTGCTTTCAAAAACTTAATCAACTGTAACTACATTTGCTATTCCAGATGTGGGTTTGTAACTAGAACACATTAAGACATCTTTTGGCATCTGGTATGCTTTGTTGGTCAAGTGAAATTTTGCATTTTTTAAATAAAGTCAATAGAAGGAAGTTGATTCCAAGCTAGGTAATTGAGAACAAATCTTCATTGTTTAATTGCAAATCTTTATCAAATCTCTAACTCAAACTTTTCTAGACAGGCTCTCCACCAATGGGACATTTTACTGGCTCATTCAATTTGTCAACATTTCTGCTGATAATATCAAGCCAAATGGAAATAAAAATCATATTAATAATTGTGATAACTGACAATAATTCCAGAAGGAATGAAATAAAATCATAAAAAATATTTTTTGCTACCACAAAAAATATTTCCATATTTATTTTGAAGGTGTGCTGATATAATCAGAAGTAAATAGTTGTAGTACCACAATCCTTCACAGCAGTGTTTATGAAAGAAATTGGTTTACGAGAATCTTTCCAGTAGGTGGAATTTTGTGTTCTGCATTAATTCTTTTTTTTTTAAAAAAAGATGTTGAAAAATGTAGATCTACATTGATTGATGAATAATGATAAATTGGCTGGGACATTGGTGCCTTGGAACTTTGAAGCCCAATTTGGAAATTTGAAGCATAATTTTTTTCCATATAAAACTATATATAATAATACCTTTATTGATCCATCCATCTAGAGAGAGTGTGTGTTTCTATGGCTATCATGAATAATGCTATAATAAACATGGGAGTGTGATATGTCTTCAAGTTATGGATTTCAATTCCACTGAATATATAATAGGCAGAAGGATTGCTGGATCATAATGTAGATCTATTTTAAATTTTATGAGGGCTGTCCATATTATTTTCAACAATGGTTGGGCCAATTTATATTTCCACCAACAGTATACAAGGAATCCTTTGTCTCCACATGTTAATCCTTGTTATCTTTTTTTTCCTTATATTGGCCATATCAACTGGTGTGAGGTGGTGCCTTCTACCACATATTTAAAGTTGTCTGATAATTAGGGATATTGAGAACATTTCATGCACCTATTGGACATCTGCCTGTCTTCTTTATAAAAATGTTTAATCAGGACTTTGTCCCATTCCAAAATAAGACATCTTTTCTATTGAGTTCCATGAATTCCTTACATATTAACCACTTACCAGAGATCTTAAATGTTCACCATGCATTCACACAAATAGTGAATAACTGAGGTGACAGTTGTGTTAACTAACTGTATTGTGGTAATCACTTTATGTTTTCTGAACTGTCACTTATATTTCTATAATTTTATTTGTGAATCATAATTCAATAAGGCTAAAAACAAAAGAACACCAAACATCTTTTTAGAAACATATAGAATGGAATCTCTTAGAACTATCTTTCAGAGTTGGCATAATTATTCAAGTACATTCTTATACACTAAAATAACAAACAATATATGGTTCTCCTTATCTGAAGAGAACATGGAATAACTAGTGGAAAAAGCAAATATAAATATCAGCTATGAAATGTGACCAGCTTGAAGAAAGTAAGGGGCACAATGTTTATAATAACTGCTTTTTTATATAAAATCTGTGTATTTATTATGCCATGTCTCATTCCATTCTCCTGTCAGTTGAAATAAAATGTTAATAACGGTACCATTATGCATCAGGACTTAGGAAAAGCAACAAGTCCGTGACAGTAGAAGTAGACCAAAAGACAACCAAAGATCAATAAGTCTCATTGGGGAATGAGTTAGCATCAATTTTTTTTTGTACAAGTAATTGCATTGTATTCTGTGGAAACATTATTTAACTAGTATCTGGTTTAGGAAGTTAAGAGTTTAAAAAAAGTTAGGTTGTATACATACAGGAATGACTAAGATGTGAACTGTAGATGGTTTGTAATATGTTAGCCTAGAAAATTGAAACTACAATTCCAAGAATCTCCTTCTCAGTATGGTTCTGGAAATAATAATAAAGGTTAAGTTAGGCTTGAGAAAATCCAACATGGCATCTTGAATTACTACAAGACATAGTGAAAAAAGGAAGCCACTATCATCACTGGACCTGAACACTGTTGAATATAAAGTGTTTATTTCTCAAACATGTTTGAGCTCAAAATTGTGTAATGTCTCCACTTTTGATTAATACTGAATGTTTAAAAGTTCCCTGACAGTGATGTCTTTTTCACCTTTTCATTAATTTATTCAATCACCATTAATGTAAGAGTTTATTTCACAGAAGGAAATTTTGCATAGTATTAGAACATACAAAATTCTGTAGAAAAAAAAATGTGTGTAACAGATTACAGGAGTATCAAGGATGGTGTAGTGTTGTAAGGTAAATATCATGGGTAAAGTGAAACTTAAGTTTGAATTTGGAGTCAGCCAAGTAATTTTCTGGGGAAAGACAATTACAAAAGCAGGATACAGCAAAGGGCAAAGACATGGAGGATGCTTGGAATGATTTCAGGAATAACAGAGTGTTACTGGGGGAAAGTAAACAAAAAAGAGGGAAAAGAGATGATAAGAAATAGCTGAGATGCAGGAGATCATAACACGGGTATCAAGGCAATATTTTTTAATGGAAGAAACTATAAGCTACACTGATGAAAATATTCTATTAAAGAGGAAAAAACAATAATGATATAAGAGAGTGGTGCTAGTTTTTGTAGTTTTGTCTTTTACAGGTAAGAGATGATAACCAAAAGCACAAGTATAACTCCTGGCTTTACTTAAGCAGGCATGTGTACACTTTTCCCTAACAACATCAGAGTAAGGTGTGGTATCCTCAAGAAAAAATTCTATGCTGTATTTTCTGTTTTCTTAATAAAATAGGAAACAGGGTTATCCAATTAGAATGAGGGTGGAAGGGACTTGGGGGTGTGAAGAATGAAGAAAAAGCATGAAATAGTTTAGGAGAACAGAGGAAAGCATGCAACCCATGATAAAAGTAGAATTGTGAAACAGTTCTAAAGGAGCAATTGGAGTTAGTGACTGTGATCATGACTATAGGTTTTTTCTTCACTCACATTCAGTTTGCAGTAAATTGAATTTCATCATGATTGGTGATTTACCAGGAGGGTAAAATGAGGTTATAAAGAAACAAATTATTACATTTATGATTTTGATTTTAATGAGAATCATAGACAGCAATTTTTGTAAGTGATATCTTTAACACGCTTCAGAATTTTTTGAAGAAATTTTAAAAATACATATTACAGGGATGCTTACTAAGAGTCCTGGGTTCCATTAGTTTGTGGAGTATCCTGAAAATTTGCATCCAGAACCATTTTGCAGGTGATATTCCAACCATTATACTTGGAGAACTATTCTCTTAAGATAGTGTAAAGAGTCTGTCATTTCTTGTGTTGTCCCTCCCTTGTGCTATCATTCTCTGACAACATTTTTCTGCATTGTACATATTTGCTAATTGGTTCACTCACTCATTTTGTTAATGTTAATATGCTTGAAATTATCCATGATTTTTCCTAAAACATTTGAGATAAATATTATCCACATTCATATAATAATAACTGCCTTTCATCATTTTTTTTCAGTTTCTCCTGGCTATAGTGTTGTTAAGTAGACTACTTCTCATGATAATTAAAATTAGTTTTGCAAATAATAATATGATAATTATGAATAGCTTATAAATTCTTTGCAAGATACATATTATTTTTTAATCTAAAAATTAAAATGGATTTTAATATATTAAAAAAAGAAACTCAAATTCCACCAAAGCCAGCATACAAAAATATGCAAAAAATATTTCTCAACAGATACATTTCTCTGTAAAAGAAGAAAACATATCTGTATTGATAGCAGTTTAAGTAAAACATCATTGTTGTGGAAACTGGATAGGACACTTGTAAATTTCTATCAGTACAGAAAATATATTAGAGGTTTTCTCTCTCTACAAATCAGTGTGCCAAATCTGGCAATAGGATGATGTTGTCTTTGAAGAGAGTTAGCAGGAGCTCCAGCAGGAACATTTGGTGAGGAATCTGCCAACTGCTTATTGCCTTCTGAACTACCTCCAAGTTACAGGTACTTCCAGTTTTGTTCTGCAGATCATTTGAGCTCCATCTGTGGATGATGAATATTTTTTAGTATGCTATTACAAATTATGGCTTTAGGCACTGTTGTACCCTCTTCTTCCAAATTCAGCTACATAAAATATTGTATCTCTTGACTCTCTGGGTATATTTCCACAGTAGGAAATGCAGTGAGAAAAATGGGGACACTCTTTTCTGTTGTAATTTGTTGTTGTTGTTTCCAAAGAAAAGAGACAGTAGGAAAAGTGAAGGGAAGGAAAAGGAAGCAAAAGAAAGGTGGAAGTTATCATTAATTTTGTGCTTAAATAAGTGGTTATTAATTCTAAAGTATAAATTCCCAATTTAGTCAATACTAACCATTTTCTGAGAAAGTTAGAAGCATCTGTTCATAACTTTTAAATCAAATAAAAATTTATGAAGTAACCAGATAGTCTCAAATAATTTGGTTTTAAATAAGGAGGATTTGATTATGTTCAAATTGTGGATACTTTATATGTATGCTCAATTTTTAATTAATTGTAATACATTTTAATAGAATCATTTATATAAGTTAATACTTTAAAAATCTATTTTGTAGTTTTAATTATTACTTCTCAGACAAAATCCTGAAAAGGTCTTAGAATATGAACTATTTTATAAGGAACCTGCATATAGACTTAGGGTCCTGGGCAGTCAATTGTGATAGAAATTGGAGTAAGACAAGAGATTACATTCTAGAGACAGAAAAGAAGCTCCAGTTAGATGATTGAAAAAGCAAAGCACCAAGAGTTTGGCAATTCAAATTAGTTAATTTTATAGAGAACCAAATTAGTACATAGTATAATAAAAGCAGAAGGATTTGTATCTTTTTCTCTTATTTTTCCATGGTGTGTTGGAAACATTGTCAAGCACTTGTTGAAATAAATTTGCACAATAATCTGGATACTCCTCAGAATTTGTGACTTTAGAAAATGTTTTTTTTTTTTCTGTGTCTAAGATATTCATGCATATTTTTCTTCTTAGTCTATTATTGTAGTAAATTTCATTATTAGATGTCTTAAAAAGCCATTCTAAGATGGGATCCAAGATGATGGGCTAGAGGGAGGCTGCATTCTGTAATCCATAAACTGGGATCCAAGCAATGGGAATACTGTTCCTCTGGGAGTTATTAGAGAACCTCCAACAGCTGCTCCCACACAGGAATCCCAGCTGCCTTGCCTGTGCAGGTCATAGGCCACAGCATCAGCACAGGACCCCCTGCCATTTGCCCACACAGGACCCCTAGCTGCTGCCCACGTGCAGGATTTTTGGCTGCCACTCCCATGTGGACCCTTATCTATTAAAGTGGGGCTCCCTCAGTCACCTCCATCTTGAGACACTGCAACCATAGCCATAGTCCCCTACACGTGGTAGCCTGCATCTGGGGACACTGGGCAGGGTCTGGAGACAGCCACCAACCACAGCACTGCATGCCACAGAGCTGCATCTTTAAACATTCTGCCCAATGCCACCACCCTGCTCAATTGGACCCAACAACAAATCTCTGAAAGCAGCCGCCTTCATCTTGGGACATCTGTGTTGCCATCTTTATTTGGGGCAACTCCCAACATGGCACTCTGGCTGGGGGTTAGAAGCAATATCTAGGTACCTACAGTCCCCAATTCTCCCTCTCCCCCACAGCCACTAACCAGGCACAGTGCTTGGGGTTACATGGCCAATCTATAGCCTGCAAAACCTGGTCCTAAACTGCCCAATAAAAAACAGCTCTCCATGACAGGTGCACAGCTCCCAGAGTGCAACCTACAGTGACCTCCAGAGAGAAATGTTCCTGATTGGGAAGAAGAAAGGGAGGGGGTGAGTGAGACACAGTTTAAAGACTAAATTAGAGACCAGGAATTTTGAGGTCTACAGGCAGTATAAGGAGATAATATCAGGCATCTATATCACACAAACAAGGGCCCAAAGGAGATCCTTGGGGTGCTGTATCCCATTGAGGACAGGCAAGTGCTATACTCTACCTCCAGGAGCTCCATCCCAAGATCAACACTCCCACCCTAATAACATTCACCATCCTGAGGGTGGACATACCAGCAAACAACAGATAGCAACACCTATTGTTTGAGAAGGGAAGCAGGAAAGATTCTGAACTCCAACAAAAACAATCCTTGTATTTTCCTTAAAGATTTCTTGTATTTTCTCTATTTTTTTTTCCTTTTTTCTCTCTCTCTTTTCCAACCCTCACATCCCCAACATTTGGGAAACCAAGTACTTTTCATGAATTAGGCTATGGAGGACTGGAATGGATGAATAGCATACTACAGTTGTGTTGTATATTCTTTTATCTCCTATTTTTACATTTTTTATTTTTCTTAATTTTTATGTTTGTTTGTATTTTGTACTCTGTTGTCTTTCCACTTACTTGTTTCCCCAAAACACTTTTGCTCCTTCTTCTAACCAACTTCTTTAGATTTCTCTTTCAAGCTTTCTGTGATCTAACAATTCTATATCCTCACTCCTACTTCCTTAACATCTTATTCTACACCCCACTCCTCATTCTACACCCCCTTTTCCACCATCAGAAACTAAAGACCCTCTTGCAAACCTATTGTATATAGCTAACAATTGAACTCACCATTTCTGAATATTGTTACAAAATCATAAACTTCTAAAAAGGAATTATTTGGTTTAAGGCTGTATATTGTTTGTATTGCGATCTATTAATATTGATCTCCCCCTTAAAAGAGAGGTATTTGAACACTGAAGGGACAGTATATAAGCCTGTAGGGGAAAAAAAAACTGTATCATCTCAGGATGGTGTGGTGACACTATGACTGTGATCCCATCTGGACTTTTTCCTGTATTTGTGTATACTTCCAGTTGTTGTGGTGGTGGTTTTTTTTCTATCACCTCAGCTTTTTAAAAGGTATACAAAAAAGCTTTTATTTTTAGTTTGTTCAGCTTTTTCTTTTCTGTTGATGAAAACGATAACTAAGAAGCTTTTTAAATTTTAAAGAAAAAAACAGAACTTTGTTTATTTAATGTTAATAATTTTCTAATGCTTGTGTTTATGCCAGTTAAGGAAAACAAAATATCAACATAGTAGTGATAGATGGCAGAAAGAAAAGTGATGGGAATGGGTTGGGGGATGTTCTTGTGTGATAGAGGACAGATAGATGTGAATGGTGAAAACATAGGGGTTAAGGGAAAAAATCTATGAAATAGTTTCACTCTGCTGACCCCCAACATGCTTTCTTTTTCAAGAAGCAATTTCCTTCAGTCCTGCCAGGGTAAAATGAGCAGGATCTATCACATTCCTCAGGAAACTACCTGTGTCTGTAGGAGAAAGACAAGGCCCTAAAAAATGTTAGTAAGAGGAATCCAAGTTACCCTAAAGGGAGAGAATTTTGTGACCCTTTTCATAGACCAGAGCCCCAAATATAATAAAATATATAGGGAAATATAAATAATTCATTCTAACCATAATGTCTATAAGAATTTATGGTTAAGAATCTCATTAGAACAAGTCAGCATAGGCCAAAATGATTTATAGTTGTCATAGCAACAGGGATTTGAAATCCAGATGTTATTCTGCTGTCAGTAAAAAGTCAAGAGGTGGACATGGGTGGAAATCTGGAAACTTCTCTGGAATTCCCAATAAAGCTGGAGTGCAGGACTGGCACACTGTCCATCTCCTCTCTGAGAGGACTCACTTGCTCCCTTGAGAGTGTACCCTTTGCCTTTTCATATCCCTTCATTAAATTCAAGCCTATTACTCTGAGCAAATGTCTGAAATCTTTCTGACTTGTTTTCAAGGGGGTTTGATGGGTGTCCTTTGTGCTGCCTCATTTTATTAGAAGGCCCCATCTAGAAACCTATGGTCTGGACCTGCTTTCCTGACTCCCCACATGTTTTCTTTTGAATAAAAGTTTATCTGAGATTGCTATGAACCTTATCTGGCTTAAGCCAACAGGATATACTATATTCCTCAGAAAACAACCTGTAACTTGCATGAGATATGTAGGCCCCCAAAGCCTCCTACCTGCCAATAAGAAGAACACAAGTTACCCTGATGGGGGACTTTCATGACTTTTACACAAACCAGAGTCCAGCCTCATAGAGACAAGATAATTTCAAGCAAAGTCCTCCAACTATAACATTTTTAAGAACAATTTCTAATCAGAATCAGTCAACATGGACAAATGTGACCCAGAGTTGCCTTGGATCTTCAGCATGTCATTATAAGTGTAAAGTCTTCCTTCCATGTGGTAATCCCATGAACAGTGGGGATATGAAAGTCTGGTCCAATCACGCTACTATCAATCAAAAGTGAACCATCCCTCTCCTCTCTGAGAGGACCGAATTTCCTCAATTCTTCTTGAAAGCATTCCCCTTTTCCCGTTTGCTCTTTTCTAATAATCTCATGCCTCCCACAATGCACAATTCACCTTAAATCTTTCCAATGACCAGTGATAAAGGACTTCCAAGATTACTTCAATTTATGGATGGCCTTGGTCTGAAACAATGCCTGAATATCTCTCTCATGCATTAAATTACATTGTTATATGTTGCAGAGTTAATTTTTCTCTGGGAATACATGGACCTTTCAGAACTAACCTGACATATCTAAATAGGGGTTTATATTGTCCTATGACTTGGATGATTTGTTTGCTTGTTTCAAATAAGGTAACCATTTGTGAGCTTCTTGAACCAATCCTACATCTCATTTACCTTGTGTTCTTAGTTCCTGGAAAATTGCTAACATATAGAAAAACTCAGTGAGAATTATTAAAAGAGCCATTTGCTTTATATTAAAACTCCAAGTGTGAAGACTCTGTCTTGAACATCTTTACTTGTCTACTTTTCTATTGAACAACATGGTTTTATGAGTGATTAACAAACATTAGATGAATGATGAATATATAAACAAATAAATAAATGTACGCTTTAATCTTAGTCCTAAAAAAAATGTTCACCTGTGATACAGTGAATATAATAAATTCCTATGTGCTCCAACTGAAGAGTTTTGGAATTATATAAGTTTGCATTTAAACAAAAATTATGGCCTTTACTAGTGGGTTCATTCTCTGAACTACCTCCTCTATGTGAAATGGAGATAAGATCTGGTCTATAGTTTTGTTATAAATTAATGTGATATTTTAGTATTTATCTAATTATACTCTAGAAAAATATTAGTTCCTTTATAAATATTTCTTTATTCTATAACATAAGATTTAATATTATAAATGTTAGTTATGTATACTACTAGAATTCTATATATTGGTTGGGATGTGGCTCAATGACACACACAAATATAAATGTATATGTATATATTACTGGATGTATGTTATATATTATGAAGTCAGATAATTAAGTGATGAAAATCAATCATTTAATTTTATATATTTCATATTATATTAATATATATTATATATTTTGAAATGAAATAATTGAATGCTATAAATAATTAATTATATCTCTTCATTCATAATCATATTTAAGTAGAAATTCCCTGGTCCTTCATTAGCCCTTCTTGTATTAAATTTTTTTTGTAGATTTCATTATCTCCTAATGTATTATGAATTTTTTTTTATTATGTGTTATATATCTCACCTTCCCCAACTATATCCTAAGCTCCATGGGAGCAAGAATTTTGAGCATTTTGTTTGGCTGAGTACCCCAGCACTCAGAAGAGTCCCTGACAAATAATAGGAATCTTAGAAGTGTCTGTGCTTTTGAGCAAATGAATATATGGACATTGTCAATAAAGAAATCATAAGTTTATAAAATCTTTTAAGAAATGTGTAAAGATTATGAATTGTCTCAGTGTTCTCCATTTTATGGGCACAAGCTGTGACTAAACATAAGTGAAAAAGGACAGATTGACTTCACTCTTCTGTGGTTATGGTACTTCCTCACAGAGGCCAATTGTAAGACTTAATTTCCAAGGAGAGAGATGGAAACAGAGGATGCCTGTGAATGACATTTTTACAAATATATTCAGAATGCATATAACCATGAAAATGTGGTATTACTTTACTGGAAATTTTTATTAATAGTTCATTTTTAATATAATGCCCATTTAGCATTTTGTATTGTCCAGGCAAATAAGCATAACTGCTAAATTTTCAAATAATATAATGCAGTCTCCTCAACTGATAAATGCTTTATTATGTTATAGATTATAGTAGAAAAATGAAAACTTCTTTTCTAAATGTTCATTCAAATTGATATATTTTAGGGAAACAATACTTGACATTTTAAGAGCAAATTCATTAAAAGAACAAGTTTATACTATTTTGTTCCAGAATGCTTTAGATAAATCATACACCATCTTTGACAAAGTTTTAATGTTTTTTATTATACAACTTGAGTGATTACTAGATGCTCTATGCTGTTGGTAGCGCTGGAGATACAAAGCAGAATGAAACAAAATCTGGTTTCTCTCAGGTCAGTTTGTCTTCTTCTCTTATTAAAACAATATTTCTTAAAGTCTGCAGTTTATCTGGAATCAATATTATTCTCTTTCTGGAATCTGCAAAAGCTGTATATTCCTTGCTGTCATGGCTAATTCTATCAATTTGAATAGGTTATACTACCCAGTTGTATGATCAAACACCAATCTTTACATTGTTGTGAAGGTTTTTTGTCTTTTTTATTTTTTTAAGATGTGGTTAACATTCAAATCAATAGTCTAACTAAAGTAGATTACCATGCATAATGTGAGTAAGCCTCATCCAAATCAGTAAAGACATACAGAGCAAAGATTGAAGTTTTTGCACAAAGGATGCCTCCACAGAAAGCCTGTTTAGATTTAAAGCAATGCTACACTACGGAAAAGAGACTCAAGACTGAAACACCAATCCCTACTAAATGTCTAGCGAAGCAGCTGGTTGGCCATACAAATTTTATACTTATCAACCTAATAATTGTGTAAGTCATTTTCTTAAAATAAAACTTTATACATATAGATAGATATAGATAAACAGATGATAGAAAAGTGACATGGGGGAAAGATGTATCTATGTCATCTGTATCTTCTATCAGTTCTATTTCTCTAAAGTATCTGAAATAAAACATTTGTATTCACATTTTTTTGTAATTTTTAAGAGCAGGAACTATTTATGCTTTATTCTGTGTTTTGCAATAATACAGGCCAATGCAGTAATTTATTTATGAACTAACAAAAACCTGAACTTGGCTGGCAGCTGTAGGGATAAAAAGGAAGAGGGAGTTATGAAGATTTGTCCAAGGAAGAAATAGCAGGTGTTTGTAATTAGGACACAGAGATGAAAGACAATGAAAAATCACATGTGTCCTTAAGATTGGAAACACCAATGGCTGGAGAATTTGCCCAGGAGGAAGGGCGATGAGTTTTCGAGGTTTGCTTTCATTACTCACTGGGGTTCATCCATCGGCCTCCACTCCATGTAGTGATAGAGTCTCTGTACGTTTTTCAACCACTCCCTGAACATTTCGGTGGTATTGTCCACATTGTGATCAGTGGCTGCCCTGCATGAGAAAAGCACAATTTAGTTATGTCATCCAAAGAAAGGGGGAAATCAAAAAGACCCCAGACTAACCAAAAGGAGAAAAGCCAGTTCTGGGGGGAAATTAATTATGTATATGAAAATAAATCCTTCATGGTCCAAATTAGACAATGAATTTCTGAAGTGAAAGGTAATGATAAATAGCATCTTTGTGTCATTAGGTCTTTGAACAGGGCTCAGTCAATTACAGAATGACCCTAAGTGGTTTTATTAATAAATAATCGCTTATTTATAATAGAAGCATTTACAATAGAAGCATGTACTACCCTAGAGCTGTTTAATGAGTCTTCTTAGAAACTTTTCTATTTGTTTTACTTTTCAGTTATCCAAGATGTAAATTCTACCTTTTAACTTCACTAACAATTACCCTCAATTTAAGCAATAATTCAGTTTTGTTTTCATTCCAAGTCAATTTTCAAGTCACATCAAAATATCTCATCTGTAGGGTTTTCATGATATAAATATCAGGAGAAAATCAAAATAGTATTTCCCAATAAAAAACCTCAAAGTCTAAGGTATCTTCTTCTGTCTGTTTTGGATTAAATTTACCATCATGTATACAAAATAATCTTTCAAAAGCCTTTGAATAATGTATACTAGACTTGTTACTATTCTACCTTAAAATTTAACAAACACATCACTGGTAAAGGGGTTTAACTTATTTATTAAAACAAAAAAAAATATTTTCAAATTATATCACAAAATTCAAATCCATGCTAGAAGTTCAGCATTATATAAAACTGCGGGGGGCGGGGGAGGCAGGAAGGGAGGGAGGGAAACAGAAAAGAAAGAGTCCTGGGAAGAAAGAGGTCACTGAGACCTTTAGAAGGCAGAGAAAATGCTCAGATCTTATTGGTAATTCAGGTTCCTTGAGGTAGGGACAGATATCAGGATTAGCACCTGCCCTGATAAGGGCAAGAAGATATGGGAACAGCAAGGACTTAGTCCATTTATGGCAATGTCAGGAACAGGATTTTGCAAAACCCAGTCTGCAATAGCGTTTCTGCTTTTTCTCCCTTGAGTTTGTACTCCAAAAGTAATTAAAATCCTTAAGAAAATGAGTGTCCAGGAATGTTCAAAAGAAAAAAAAATATTAAGCAAAGCCCAGAACTCCAAGTATAGGGGTACATTTTTGTAAAACACCAAGTAATTTGAAACTGTAACTTGAATAGAAAGGACAGAAAAATGGTAGCTAGAGATGTGTGACTAATATTTGAAAATCTTACCTAGTAAAGTAGATTTTTTAATTAAAACTAGTCATGTTAGCAACACTCACTAAGAGGTGACTTAGTTGGCCAACTTTGATCTGCATTCAAGTCTCTCCTTGAAATGGGATTAGAACCAGCTGCTCTCATTATAAGGCCCAGGAGGGAGGGAATCTTACAGAGACCCAGAGCATGGTGCTGTGGATGCTGATGGTGTGGTGGGATACCAGGTGAGCACCTTTGGACAAAGACAGGGTAGGGAGGAGTACTGAGCAACTGAAAAGGTGGAAAAAGTCCAGAAAGCAATGTGGAGGGACTTGTGATTGGACCAGGAAGCACAGCTTGTCAGCAAGAATCTCATCCACAGCAACGAGCTGCCAATGTCCAGTGTCACAGGCAGCCACGCAGAGCGCCGTGAGCATCAAACCCCAGGTCTCATGACCTGAAGCAGGTAGAGCAAATTCAGTTTCGACACGAAGTTTGGGAGGACACGCTGAGACCACAGCAGCATGCTTGTGTTTTCACAGACAGTGGCTTTCCAGTTTGACTAGTGACTGTAAATCACTTGCAGTTCATCCCTCCAGATGGTCACTTCATTGATTTGCTTCAAGGAGTCATCGGTGACGTCTGTTCACTTTCTGGATCTCTTTCCTGGTCTGACAGAGAAGAATGGCAGACCCGAGACGGCTCATTCTTCCTGGGCCCTGGATGGAGCTTTCAGGCTGAGGGAGGAGCCAGAGTGCCTCAGCTTCTCCCAGGGCATCCACACACGTGGGTGCCCAGCTTGCTATCTCAGTAGAAGAATCCACCTCAGCCACAGAAGCTTTTGTGAGCAGCTGCTTGTAGAGTCTGTGGCAAGACAGGCACCTCATTGTTGTGCTTTCTGGAAGGCTCTGAATATCAAGCCCTTAATGTGATCCTGCTGTCTCCCCCAGGGAGCTCGCATCTGGGCCTTGGGTGATTCTCTCTCCAACCCTCTGAACAGCCCAGAGCCTGCATGTTTTCATCATGATGTATTCCAGCGGAAACACATTTTTTTTTTCCAGAGGGATTAAAAGGCAGCAGTCAGAAGCATCTGCCTGAATTTCTACAGAGTTGCCTTTTGCCAGGGGAGTCACGCAGTCTTAGTGAAGGCTGCAAGTCTTCCTCATGTCTGGGGTGGTCCAACACTGCCTTTCCCCCTCTGGGACCTCGAGTTGGATACTGCACATCAAAGACCAGTAGGGATCCCTTCTGCCCACCGCACCTGGAGGAACTGCTCAGACCCACGGAAGTTTGAGAACAAAGAGAATCTTAACAATTCAGGGAAGTAAACATAGAGGACATTTTCTAACTCAATCGAGGGTGTGTTTTCAATCTGTGCTCCTATTTTTAATGAGACACATGCATATTCCAAGCAGCTAATTTCCAAGGATGTTTGTTGACAGTGGATACTTTGCAGGTTTTGGAGTTGTTGAATCTGTGCTCAGGAAAATATATTTTTGTGTAGTTAAATGATTAAAAAAAATAAGATTATAATTGTATCTGAGTTTGTATGTATTTTCCAGTTAGCATTTTAAAGTTTGTGTCCTGTGCAATGGGACTATCTCATGAGAAGGATTGTTTTCTATTACTTAAACCTGATATCAAGATTAGTATCAATATTTCAACACTACACAAACCATATTTTTTAGAGTGAATGATGCTATTTTTTTCTTAACTGTCTTTCAAATAATTGTCTCATGTTATCAATTGTCAGCCAGTATGTGCTAGCAGATTAATTTTTAAAAAATTCAATAAAAGAAAAAACTGAAAAAAATGGCAAGTGCTAAATTGTTATCTTTTAATTTGTTTACTTTAGGTGCTGGGGATTAGATTCAGGATATTCTACCATTGAGCTACATCAAACTTGGGATCCTCCTGCCTTAAATCCATAGTAGCTGAGATTTCAGGTATGTACCAACACACATGGTGTTATATTCTTTAAGGACTATTCCCCATCCTATTTACTGTTGTTTTGTACCAGGTATTGAACTGAGGGGTGTTTATAAAAAATGGCTGAGGATGTACTTCATATTCTATTTTGAGACAGGGTCTCCCTGAGTTGCTTTTTGCTGAGGCTGGTTTTTAACTCATGATTTTCCAGACTCAGCCTCCCAAGCCACTGGGTTTATAGGTGTGTGCCACTGCACCTAGCTCCTCATTTTTCTTTTTCCTTTTTCTTTTTTTAAATATAGTTTTTAGTTGATGATGGACTTTTATTTTATTTATTTATATATGGTGCTGACAGTCAAACCCAGTGCCTCACTGGTACTAGCAGGTACTCTACCAATGAGCTATAACCCCAGCCTTCATTTTTCTTTAATTAATACATTTTTGGAGGGATTGAAGAATAAAATTAAAATGGCAATCAAATTATAATGAGCTCTAAATACATTATGATTTTCAGAAATTCTGTTATTCAAACAGAACAAATGGAATTGGAGCAAGAATAGTTAAAAGCACATGGGTTTGAAAAATGAATAATGAAATCAAGAAAATAAAAGCATGACAGTGCCTGTGACAGGCTGAGATCATGGGAATGTCTAGAGAATGGGAAAATATATATCCCCTAATTTTTTAGTTCCTGAAAAAATTATGCCAAATTCCATCAGGACAAGAGAGGAAGGAGAAAAAAATGAGCTTCTGAATTTAGGGTTCTCCTTTGCATCTAACTTACTCCACTATTACTATTAAGCCGCTCTCTTTTTCTTACTACTCAAATTAGATCTTAAGTGTCTTCTCACTCCACATGCCCACTAGTCACCAAGTCCAGTTCTTCCTGTCTCCATATTGCATACTTCTTTTACAATCTCAGGAAGTTTTCCCGCTTCAAATACTAATTTTTCTTGGCTGAACTCTGAGGCTGGCTTTTTGACCAAGCTTGTTGCCCCCTAGCCTGCCTTCATAGAACCTTGTTTTATTTTTTTCATTTCTTGTTGCCTTTTTTTAAATACCTTTACTTTATTTATTTATTTTTATACAATGCTGAGGATGGAATCCAGTGCCTCACATGTGCTAGCCAAGCGCTCTGCCATTGAGCTACAACCTCCACTTTTGTTCTTTTTTTTTTTTTACATGGTGCTGGGGACTGAACTCAGGGCCTTATGCATGTTAGGCAATTGTTTTACCACTGAGCTATCTCCCCATCCCCTTCATAGTATCTTAAAATCCACCCTCTCCAAACATGAAAGCTGTATAACAAAATTGAGCTGAGGACAGGTGTGCACATCTCTAATTCCATCCATATTTTTCCACTTCTGCATCTCAAAAAATCTTTATCATCTTCTGAGATTTAGATAATAATGTTTTCTTCTTTGTGAAGTTTGGAAAGAACCAAGCCAGAATTTATTCCACCCTTGATTACATTTTCTTTAACACATTTTGTTACTCTTATTTTCTTTTTTCCTAATTAAGAGTTAGATCCTTGATGGCATACCATGGTTCCTAATCAATACCAGGCAGATAGTAGGTGCTCAGTTTTTGATGTATTAATGAAAACAGCATATTTCTTCATCCCATAAGAGTTATAAACAAGCTAATATATTTGCAGCCCACTGAACTGACACATCAATTGTTACAGTAAAAAGAGAAAATAAAGAGGACTTTTCCAAGGCTATAGTTTTTTAAAATACAAAATTATAAATGATACTAGTACTGCATGTCTGTAGTTTTTATTGGACACTTTTAAAAACCCACCAAGTTGAGAAAATAAATGTAACATTTGATTCCACCATTATATGTATGTGAATATAAATGACTGAGGATAATATAAGTATTATTCCCAGAGGCATTCAAGCAATTTCATTTATCACTTTAAAAAATTTCCATATTAGCTTTCTCTTCAAGTGTTAATTAGTTCTGGATCATAGAGAGGTGAGAAAAAATGAATAGTCCCATTTAGTAAGACCTAATTAAACTCCCAAGGCAGCAAATTCAATAGAATCTGTTTTATTCAAGGTTAAGAGAATTTGAAAGAGCCATTTTTTCTGATATATTTTACATTTATGATTTTAAGTATAAATTAAATTTAAGCAGGTAATATGTATATAATTAATTCCATGAAATGCATATACAATAATAACCATATTTCTCTAAGTGCTATCCAAAAGCCAGTCAATATCAAGCCACATAGTAAAACATTGCAATCACATCATTAATTATCTTCTGTGTTATGATGAAAACAGAAACACATATAAAGCACAAATATATCCCTAAAACAATATATCATGCAACATTTTCCAACTTTTCCAAAAAGTGCCCTATGGTGCTAATTTGAGAATCAAATTTATAGAATCATCCTGATTAATACCAAAGTGACTATTTATCACCATATGTCCTATCTGCATAGCTTTTTGTGGCTTAATATATTTTAAACTATCCCATAACATTGAAGTACTAGCATTTAGACTGAAGAAAGTTAGAAAACATCAAGAAAACTGTTTATGTATAAAACTAGAGATTATGTTAGTAAACAAATATATAATGTTATATTTTGCACAACTTTCTAGAGATCGATCAGAAATTGGATTCCTACATTCTGAGTAGTAAAGGAAAGGAACAGAAATATTAAATAGTAAAGGGAATATTATTAGAAGCATTGTAGAATTTATAAGAATTTAAAAATGAAGCATAGGGAACCAAAAAAATTAGGAGAATAATTTTATGGTCTTAGGTAGAGGAGGATACATCAAACAAGTTTCCCCAAATAACAAATCAAAGCAAAACATTGAAAAATCACATTTTATTTTTAGAATGCTGATTTTTCTAAGACTCGATTAAAATATGAATAGGCAAATAATAGACTGGGCAAAGTGTTTCCAGAGGGTATGTCTGATGAAGAAATCATTTCTGGAAAACATGACGTTCTCTTACATATCTAAAATTAAAATAGGTAAATTCATTTAAAAAGGTTCAAAACTTGAATTGACTTTTCACAGAAAAAAAATACAGAATGGCTGTAAGCATGGAAAAGTACTCAGCAAGATCCGTGATGAGAACATGTAACTGAGGTGGGAAGGAGATCTTGGTCTAGCAAGCTTCTCCCTATTCAGTGGCAGGGTCAATCAGACACCTGATGTGGCTGCTGGCCAAGAGGTTCAGGCTTTAGACACAGCCTTAACAGAGGCAGGCCATGGGAGGAGGCAGTTACTTTTGGTGGGCCCTTTTTGTGGGTAGGGGGCAGGACCAGTTCATGGGAGGAGTTTTGGAATCATTTAGGGAGGGCTGAGAAGACAGGTAGGTAACCACATCCTTCACCAGAGAGTTCCCATTTCATACAAAGTTGAAAAGCTAAAAAACGTCTAGACCCAAACTCATAATTTAAGGGGCAATAGGTACCCAGGAATGTCTTACCTCTGTAGTGGAAAGTCATTAGCTAGAGAATACAAGTTGTGTTGATTCTTCCTAAAAAATTCTTAAAAGCTACAGCCAAGAATATCAGAGTGTTTTCAAGTGACTTCACATGTTCTCAGATAATTCAAAAAGAATTATAGAGATGAAAATGGAAGTCAGGACTGGGTCCTTGTTTCCACTGTGTTGAAGATTAAACACCTAAGTAATGCCAAGGCAAGCATAGAAAAAAGTTTTACTTAAAGGACAGAATTGAGATAGTACACTCCTCCAGCCAGGACCCTACAGCTGGTGCCCCAGTGTGGGGGTGGGGGGTGTTATTACTTTTTTATGGACACCCCTACCTTCTCTTTCTTTCTTGCCTTTGTAGCCAGAAGGCTCAAAAAGAGCTGCCCAGGAGGTACTCATTAGCAACTCCTTGTGTTGGGAGGTGTTGTTAACTGGTTGAGAGGGGGTAAGTGGTCTGGAGGTGTAAGCATTCCATTTCCATCTTCCTGACCAGGTAATTTATTATCTAACCTGAATACCTGCCAGAAATAGAAAATAAACAGGGGCTAGGGTTGTGGCTCAGAGGTAGAGTGCTCCCCTAGCATGAGTGAGGCACTGGGTTCAAACCTCAGCACCACATAAAAATAAAATAAAGATATTGTGTCCACCTAAAACTAAAAAACAAACAAAAGCAAAAAAAAAAACTTTTTTTTTAAACAAAAAGAAAGCAAATAAACAGTACTCAATGGCAAATTCACGATGACAGATAGAAAAGAAAGAACGAAGAAATATTTGAGAGGAGACAGGTAGCATTTGACAATTTGAACTTCCTTTGATCTTTATCAATTTAAAGTAGATATTCACAGTTTTCTCAGATTTTAGTAAATAGTATTTCTTCCCATTTTTAAACAAAGTTGACATGTAGAGTTGAGAAATGTGGTCTGATTATGTTAGCCATTTTTGTACTTTTTTGGTAATCATTTTTTTTAACACAAATGGAGCACAACTTTTCATTTCTCTGTTTGTTCATGATGTAGAGTTATACCATTTGTGCAATCATACCCATACATAGGGGTAATAATGTCCATCTCATTCTACCATATTCCTTCCACCCCTGCACACACACACCCTCTCTTCTCCCTCCCTTCTGCTCAATCTAAAGTTCCTCCATTCTTTCCTTGACACCCTTCACTCCTTATGGATCAGCCTCCACTTATCAGAAAACATTTGGCATTTGAGTTTTTGGGACTGGCTTACTTTGCTTAGCATAATATTCTCCATCTCTATCAATTTATCTGTAAATGCCATAATTTTATTCTTCTTTAAGGCTGAATAATATCCCATTGTGTATATATAAAGCACAGTTTTTTATCCATTCATCCACTGAAGGGCATCTAGGCTGTTTCCACAGTTTAGCTATTATGATTTGCGCTGCTATAAGCATTGAGGTGGTTGTATCACTATAGCATGCTGATTTTAATTCCTTTGGGTATAGATCAGGGAGTGGGATAGCTGGGTCAAATGGTGGTTCCATTTCAAGTTTTCTAAGGAATCTCCATACTGCTTTCCAAAGCGGTTGCACCATTTTACAATGAATGAACCAGTTTACCATTTTTGTACTTAAATTTTTTTTTCTGTGAATCAGAGAAAATGACACTCTTCCTTTTAGCTTATCTATGTCCAGGACTTGTCCAGGACCCTGGACAAGTGTTTTACTCAGGTAGAAGTGACTTGCTTCATACCTATAGCCCTCCACGTCCCATAACAGGGTTTTCCTGTTGCCCAGTCTTGAAACAGCAGGATCTACTCTGAGCTAATGAGTGAACATCCTCTCTTCCTCCCCAATAGGCTTCCCTGAAAGGAAGTAGTTAGAATGACTTCCCAGGAGTTCTCACAAGATGCAAAGCAATGCTGATACCAAGAGACTAGCACTCCTTAACATGGTCTCCTTTTTTTTTTCCTACTTCATTTTATGCTTTACTCTTTTCTGTCATGAGTTTTTGCTTTGTGCTGGGTTCATTCCCAGGTCTGGGTGACCTGCTTTCTTATTTACTTTCTTTGTGAGTCTGTTTATTTCTCCTCTTCATTAATTAGATGCACAGTTTTAATCTATTGTAGTTGCCTTTTATAAAGAATGAAAAAATATGTTAGATTATTATTTCTACTGTATTTATTTTATATTTTGATTTCTTCTTATTGATGTCCTTAGTTCATTCTGTTTTTCTGCTTATAATGCTTTGAACTGTGTATCATTTATCTTCTCATTTAGTTAGTATTGAAATGAGTGATGATACAGATTTTTCTTATGTATTTTGTTGCATTGATGGAAAACTATAGCACAGAGATTTTCATGTTATTTCTTTTTCTGTCCCCTGAATAAAACAGATTGAGATTTAATTGTCTTAAAGTTAATGTGTTTCAATTTCTAAGTTCTGCTTTATGACAATTTCTGCACTTTGTGCATTTATAATTATATAATTGTATTGTCATTGTGAAATATGACATTCAGCACTAAAAAGTTTATGAATAGCCTCATTTTATTGCTTTTAGACCTAAATCTTGCCTTGAAATTTCTGCCTCCATTTGCATTTGATGAAATAATTTTTCTAACTTTTCATCTCTAATTATTCAAAATGATAAGATTTTGGTATGTCTCTTGCAAAGAGAAGAGCATTGTTTTTGCCTTTGAAACAGAATCTGAACTTGTTTTTTCTTTTAAGGGGAAAATTGAAGTCAATTGTATTGTTCAATGATAAATTTATTTGGACTTTGTATTAACTTCCTGTTACTCATAGAAAAATTTGCTACAACCTTACTGGCTTAAAACAACAGAATTTTTAAAAATACAATTCTGGAAGTCATCAGTACAAAATTAATCTCAGTGAGCTAAAAATCAAGGTGTTAGCACATATTAAATTTCCTCGAATAGAGCATAATTTCCTTGACACATGTTTAAACATGGTTACATATTTGTTTAGTGCTAATGAAGCCAGATTTAAAATTAGGTAGTCAGTGTAGTTAGGTAAACCGGGTCTAATATCCAGTGAAATCTAAAATGGAGGCCATGCTGAGAATGACTCAGGGAAAACACAGGATGATTCATGGAATGTTAATGAAGTCCCTAAAAGGCCCTAGGCCAAAGTCCACCTCAAAGAAGTGTTAATGAACAGCCCCCAGCAAACTTAAAGGTGCTGACTCAGAAATCCTTCCTGCCCAGATTGCTTCTTTGGCCCACCTGTGTCCCACCCCTCGGTCCCTCCAACCTACATTCCATCACCAAACCTATAAAAAGGGAAACACATTTGCTTGCCAACTGGATTCCACCTCTTGGGTCCCCTTCTTCCTCTGGGAGAAGTCTTTTCTGTTGTCCTTTAATAAACTTCTAATCTCTACTCTGACCTTGCCTCGGCTGGTGTTATTCTTCAACATCAGGGAAGCAAGGACTCGTCACTGGCCAACAGCGGTAACATTTATCTTGTGAATTATCTTCTTATCCTTTAGTTAACATATATTCCTTTTCTAAACTCTCTACTTCTTCTTTAGGTCTACATTTTAGCCTGGAAGTTTATATTTCTAAGTGTTTACCTTATGTTCTTTAATTAGTTATATTTTGCTATATGTTTTTTTTTTATCCTTAAATGCTAATTAATTCTTCCATTGCAAAATCTTTATGTGTTGATTCTACCTCCTCCCTTAACTCCATTCACTTTCCATTTTATTTGGCTCATTCATTTATTCAGATCCGGCTTAGTCACATCTTTGTTTTTGACTGAGTGCAGTTATTAACAACAATCAAATCTCACTGCCAGTCCTTTCCTTAGGTTTTCTGAATAATGTTTTCATGTCTTTTAACTGTCCAAACCTATGTCTCATCTTTGGGACAGAAAGAGGTATGAATATATAAAATCCATGGCCAATTTTTGCCATGTATGTTATGAAGCCAGATTTAAAATTAGGTAGTCAGTGTAGTTAGGTAAATCGGGTCTAATACCGAGTGAAATCTAAAATGGAGGCCATGCTGGGAATGATTCTGGGAAATGCAGGACAACTCATGGAATGTTAATGAAGTCCCTAAAAGGCCCTAGGCCAAAGTCCATCCCAAAGAAATGTTAATGAAACCCCGGAAACTTGAAGATAGCCCATCGCAAAGAAATGTTAATGAAGTCCTTCCTGCCCAGATTACTTCTTTGGCCCACCTGTGTCCCACCCCTCAGGCCTTCCAACCTACCATCACCAAAACTATAAGAAGGGGAGACAACCGCACTTCCATGGGTTCCACATCTTGGGTCCCCTTCTTCCTCCGGGAAGAATAAATAAACTTTAAATTTATACTCTAATAAACTTCTAATTTCTACTCTGACCTTGCCTAAGTGTGCTTCTTTAGTGTTATTCTTCAACATTGGGGAAGCAACGACTCGTCACCGGCCAACAGCAGTAACTGTTACATGGAAATTTTTGCTTTCTTCACAATTGTTTGATATTTATTAAGTATTCAATTTTATCTTTCTTCTTTTATACAAGAAAATTTTCCTTGGATCATTGTTTGTAGGTGTCAGAAAACTAATATCTGTAGGCAAATCTAGCACATTGCTTTTTAATTGTCTTTGGTAATTAAAATTTTAGTAGAACACAACCATACCATTCAGAATTTGTATAGTCTATGGCCACTTCTGCACAAGAATGGCAGAATTTCATAGGTATAGGTCTAATACCAAAAACATGTGCTGATCTCACATTTTATTATATGGCAGATAGGTCTTTTAGCTTAGATGCTAAAAGATCTATCTGCCATATATTTACATTCATTATATTTACCATATATCTGCCAGATATTTACCTATTTTTATATATGTGCCTATGTAACATTATAGTCCCTCCCATTAAAGTAGATTTGTATTTAAATCTTATGTGAATTATATTGAAATTATCAATTATCAGTGTTTGCTGTGTTCTTTTTAAAAAAATCTTTATTTTGTTTATTTATTTTTTTGTGGTGCTGAGGATGTGCCAGGCAAGCAGCCTGCCACTGAGCAACAACCTCAGCCCTGCAATGTTCTTTTCTTAGCTTTATGTGGCCAGATTTATCTTGAAAAATTACAAAGTACATTTTACAAACTTACCAGGTATGTGCCATGTTTAAACAAGTAATATCAATTTTATACTCTTTATGAAATACTGACTTCTACCAGTGTCATACAGAAGTGACCAATGACTTTCAGAATTCAGTGCACATTAAAATCATGTAGGGAAAATTGTTTTAAAAGCATCAAGTAAACTGGGAACAGTGGAAAATGCCTGTAATCCCATTGGTTTGAAAGGCTAAGGCAGAAGGTTGAAGTTCAAAGCCAGCCTCAGCAATTTAGTGAGACTCTAAGTTAGACCCCAATATTACATTTTCCAATGTAGTGGGGCATTTCTGAAATCTGAAATCTACATTTTTAAAAACACCACTCTTAATTCTGTTTCAGATGATACTAGATATAATTTTTTGCAACACATGGTTAAAATAATAGAGTATTCCATTTAAATTAATATTCATTTAATTAAATTAAGAAAAAGGATGTGTTTCTGTGATACATAAAGAGATTAGCAATCATTTGAATAGTTCATGATAATTTTGATTAATCAGGCATGTTTCTCCTAGGGAACTTGGGGAGAACAGAACACCACAGTGGTGGTAGGGAGAAGGTCAACAATAGGTGTAGGCAGGACAAGAAAGAACTGAGAATGTGAATAGGGTGTGCAAGAGACAACAGCAGAACGGCAAGGGGGGAGGGGAAGAGAGAGAGGAAGAAGCAAAGGAGAGGGGAAAGGCAAGAGGGAAGAAAGAAAGGGGAAAGGATGAGGGATGTAAGAGGAGAAAGGGGAGAAAGAAGTAAGAAGCCAAGAAGAAGGTAAAATAGAGGGTGGGAGGGAGGAAAAGGAGAGATAGATTAATGGGGCATCAGAAAACATGTTTAGAATCCATTTATGCATTCTATTGAAGGGCATCTAGGCTGGCTGAACAGTTTAGTTATTGTGAAATGTGCTGCTATAAACATTGATGTGGCTGTGTCCCTGTAGTAGAGAAAAGGTGTGAAAAATTTTGTGAACATTTGAGATGATAGATAGGAATTTCTACCTTGGATGTGTTTATGCATGAATTTCAGTTTTCAGATTAGACTTTATTAGTCATGTTTTATGGGGAGGCAGCCAGTTCCTCCTTAAGGGGTTCTTCTTCCTGCCAAGGAGGATATAAGCCACCTAAGAAATTTAAGTCCAGAAAAATTAGTGAAGAACAAAAGACAAAGTTGGAATTAGGTTTAAAGGATGGAGCGCCTGATATTCCACATAGAGCAAGGGGTAGACCATTAGAAAAGGGCTCCCGTGGTTTATTTAAGGGAGTGCATCAAAGGCAGGGGTAAGGTTTCAAGGGTGGAGTCTTGCTTCACTTGCTTCTTGATGTCAAGCAGGCTGATTGGCATCTTGGCAGGTCACACTCATCACAGAGGGGCTGGGTGTTTAAGTGGTTGTAGCATATCACCCCATCTCTGGTGCTGTGTAGGACCAGGCAGAGCAGAATAGAGCTCACAATGTGTCTGGGCAGTCAACCAGAGGAAATGTCCACTGGAAATTCCCAGACACGAGATTATCCTATTCACTAGGCTTCGATACGCAATGTGGTCCCCACACAGCCCATGGACGGCTCTCAACAATGTTTCATATGACTTGTTAAGCAAAATTAATATTTTAAGTTACTAAAGTAATTTCTATTGGTATTTACTGTAGATAATAAAAAAAGAGCAAAATTGAGCAAATACTATTTTTTTTAACCAAAGAATGAACCCAGGGTAACTTAATCACTGAGCAATTTTTCAAACCCTTTTTAATTTTAATTTTTAATTTTATTTTGAGATAGGGTCTTGTTAAGTTGCTTAGGGTCTTTCTAAGTTGCTGAGGCTGGCTTTGAATGTTCAGTCCTTCTGCCTCAGCCTCCTGAACCTTTGGGATTTCAGGTGTGTGCCACTGCGCTTGGCTCAGTTCAAATACATTTTTAGCATATTTCTTCAAATAGCCTTTAACAAAGAAATAGTACATTCTGTTATTTAACTTTGTGTTTTATTTTCTCAAGTAACTGACAGACTGGACAGTCTATTCCTGGTGAAATCTGTTACCTGAATTATATGTATTATGCATGCATTAAAATAAACATTAATTCTAAATGCAAAGTTTTATGTTTAAGTATTGATTAAAGTAATAGATGCAGTTTTCTTCAGTAAATATTCATATAAATGTGTGTCTATTATCATGTTGGCAATGATTACACATGACCTAGTAAAACCAGTCTTAGAATACTTTTTCATAAAATTATGTTTCTAAAACCCATTATTTCTACCATTTTCAGAGTATTTAGGGAATATTCTTAGTAAAAAGTAAGGTTATTGTAGTTTGCATATGGAATGTACCCCAAATCCCAAGTATGAAGTAAAATCTCCAATGCAGATGTTTAGAAGTGGGGCTTTTAGGAGTGACTCTATCATGAGAGCATTGATCTCATGAGTGGGTTAATCCATTGATGGCTGCATGTACTGTAGGTCAGTGAGACCCATTTGGAGGAAATAGATCACTGAGGGGAATGCTGTGGATGAGTACAACTGTCTCTGAACCCTTCCATTTTTCTCCCTCTGCTTCCTGATAGCCATTACTGAAGCCATTTTCCTCTGTCTCACCCTTCCCACACAATGTTTTTGCCTTGGAGCATACTGTCTGTTATGGTTTGAATGTCCCCAACGATCATGTGTGAGACAATGCAAAAAGGTTCAGGGGAGAAATGATTGGGTTGTAAAAGTGTTAACCCAATCAGTGAAATAATGCCCTGATAGGGATTAACTGAGTGATAACTGAAGAGGTAGGGTGTGGCTGTAGGAGTTGGGAATTAGGGCTTGGGTATATATATTTGTATCTGGTACATGGAGACCTCTCTCTGCTTCTGGGATCACCATGTGAGATACTTCCCTCTGCCACATTCTTCTGCCATGATGTTCTCCCTCACTTCGAGTCCCAAGTAATAGAGTTGGCCTTCTAGGAACTAAAACCTCTGAAACTGTGAGTGCTCAGATAAACTTTTCTTGCTTTAAAATAGTTCTGATCAGGGCCTGGGGATGTGGCTCAAGCGGTAGCGCGCTCGCCTTGCATGCGTGCGGCCCGGGTTCGATCCTCAGCACCACATACCAACAAAGATGTTGTGTCCGCCGAGAACTAAAAAATAAATATTAAAAATTCTTTCTTTCTTTCTCTCTCTCTCTCTCTCCTCTCTCACTCTCTCACTCTCTCTTTAAAAAAATAGTTCTGATCAGATGTTTTAGTCATAGCATGAAAAAGTTGGCTCAAACACTGTCTATGGATTGAAACTCTGAAACAATGAGCCTAAAATCTTTTATTCTAGGTTATTTATTTATTTTTGTGGTGCTAGAGAGTGAACCCTGGACCTTGAGCATGCAAGGCAAGCACTCTACCAACCGAGCAGTATCCCCAGCCCTCCAAGTTGTTCTCATCAGGCATTTTGGTCACAACAATAAAAGACTGACAAATATATGTGTACTTTCTCTTTGAGAGAAAGTCAAATGTGACAACATATTAATAATATAGCTGAAAGCTATGTAAATTTTCATGGCATTAATCTCTAAATTTTCTTTAGGCTTCAGATTTTTCCAAAATGAATTTAGAATAAATTAAACATAAAATTATATATACACAATAAGGGATGTTATGTTTCTGTTAAAATAGATATGATTCATATTAATATTTCCATTTCAAATTAACAATAGGTAACTGTAACACTGAACATTTATATCTTTGCCTCTACTGTGTTTCCTCTATATTTTTTTAAAGAGAGGGGAGAGAGAGAGAGAGAGAGAGAGAGAGAATATTTTTTAATATTTATTTCTTTTAGTTATTGGCAGACACAACATCTTTGTTTGTATGTGGTGCTGAGGATCGAACCCGGGCTGCACGCATGCCAGGCAAGCACGCTACCGCTTGAGCCACATCCCCAGCCCTCCTCTATATTTTTAATGCAGTGGTTTTCAGAATTTTCTTGAATAAAAATGATAGTTCGTGTTGTTTTTCCTCATGGAGCTGTAGGTAGGCAAGATTTTATCTCCATCATGAAGTTCAGCTTTAGTATTGCTAACTTTAAACTTCAAAAGTCACTAGAGTAATCCATCTAATCGTAAATGAACTGAGAAAGACAAGCTTTGTAATGCCTATTTTAAATTACTATTATAAGTTCACTATATCTCAGAAAAGAAATAATTTTGCTACCATTAACAACAGTCAGAAATACATTTTCTGTGCAGGGAAATTTTATATTTCTTTCAAAGTTATACTTGGTAGAGTTCTTTGAGGCTATATTTTAGTAGTTACATGACTTACTCCCACCATTAGGAACAGACCATATATTATTTCTCATAGTAATAAAAAAGTTATTTGATATAAAAATACTTATATACTAATATAATTCTGAAATGATATTAAATTATTCTGAAAAATATTAAACATGTCAATCTATTTAAAAAACAGACATTAAAACAATGTACATGTTAACATATATTGGTATATATGTAGTGTTTTTAACTGGAATGTTAAAGAATAATATAGAATAATATAGTGATTTTATGAACATTTACACTTCTGGATTGAAATTAATAAACATTATAACCTGAATAACTTTTAGATTTTGGAATGTTTGTGAGTATACATGAAAAGAGAGAGGGGGATGATATGGGAGGAGAGAGAAACTCTTATCAGTAGTTGCTAAGAGTGGCAGTGATGTCAAGAACGACCATGTGTGGAAACACTCTGAAGAGATAGAAATGTTCCACATTTTGAGGGAGGAAGGGTTGATCAAGGTTATACATTGTCTAAAGGCCCTTAGAATGTATTTGCATTTTTATTAAGTCTCAATATTGGTAACTTTAAAACTATGACACCTTTCCCATCTACATTTAAAATTGAAGAAATCAATTGAGCCACAAAGTAGTAAATGGATGAAGACTTACTGTCAAGTGCCCAGTAGATCTCCAGCCATATGCTAACAGTAAAAGATATTCTAAAGAACCTGCAGAGGTAGACTATTATTTTTGTGTGTCCTTGACTTGGTTTGGAACATAGTTTCCAGTTAGAGGAACACTGTTAAAAATCAGAATGTGTGGCCATAACTATGTATTCAGCAGCTATTGAAAGGAATATTGTTCATGTACAGATAAATAATGAAGATTATTCTCAGGAATATTCTTTGAAATTTTATGCTGATTGTTTAGGAAGAGAGAAAAAAATGGTGGATAGACTAAGTAGAACTGAGGTTATTACAACCTGTGCCAGGATGGTAAAATAAAACACTTAATTTTTTTGGAAAGAAAAGTAGATAAAATGAAATAAACAATGCAACATTGTATGTATCTTAAAAGTACACAAGATTTCTTTTTGGGGACTTGTGGCAGATTCCAGATCTTGAAAGGTTTTGTTGTTTTCTCCTCAAAGCAGAAATATTCTTTTAATGTGTAGCTAAATGTAAAAAAATTAGCATGATCTTCAAGTTTCAAGAATAAAGAAAATAGCAAATCAAATTAATTAAGACACATTCACTTACAGGTCATCTGCCAACCTCCACCACCTACTGGCTTGGAATTTAATGGACAGAAGAAGTTTAAAAAATAAAAAATACTCTTGGCCTGAATAGGTGGCAGTTGGAAAAACCACTGAATACGACCCAGGACTCTCAAAGAGGTACATACTCAATGAAACAAAGCTGACAAAATATTCCCTAAAAATAAAGATAAAATAAAAACATGATCTGAAAGAAATTTATATTAAACTATGGAGCTGAGGGATGAGGAAAAAGAGGAAGAGGAGGAAAAAAAGGAGAAATGAATGTAGAGATGTGAGAGAGCAGGAAGAAAACTTATAAAAGTGATATTTACATTAGCTTGGAATTAAAATTGCAGCAACTAAGTTAAATTCACAATTTTCACAAATTAAAAGCAGGTTATTAGAGTAAATTAAAAAGAATGGTATGTTCTTTCCAAGAAATGGATTTAGAACATATAGCCTAAAAGAGTGAATGAAAAATTCTACAAAAAATTTAAAAATTGAGATCAAGCTATAATCAAAATATTTTGTTTTTAAAATAAGTTTATAAAGGCTGGGGATATGCCTCAGTTATCTAGTGCCCTGAGTTTGATCCCTGGTTAAAAAAAAAGACAAAAGTAAGTTGATAAGCAATATTTAAACTTTAATTTATAGCTTTGTTTTTTTTTTTCTCAACTATCTAGCTATAATGATGAGGAATTCATCTGTAGGAGCCTTTATTGACTTTCTGCAATGATAACAGAGAGTCTTGGGAGGTCTCAAAGAGGATAGGAGGAGGGACTTGTAATAGGATTTGGATGTGCTAGATCTCTGGGAGAGAGTTCACAGTAGCAGAGCTCTGCTGTAGCTGGGATGCTCTTAGGATGCAAAGAAAGTCCTTTGTCATATTGATAATTCTATCTAGAAGGTAAGAGGAAGGAAGAGAGGCTAAAGTTTGACTGGTAAAGCAGTGGTGGCTCTTACATCAGTGAGGACAGGGCATTTGTGCTTTCTGTGGCTGGGACATTGGTCATAAGGCATCTGTGTTCAGAAATGGTTACAAAGTGGTCTTACTCCATCATATTCATTCTGTGGACTTCTCTGATGTTGGTGTTCGGTGAAATGGATTTTTCAATAGGAGGGCGCCACAATCTAACTCTGAGTACCAGGCTAGCTTCCAGCTGTCATTGTCTGATTGTCTTTTACTCAAAATCTTAACAAAGGAAAGAAGAAAGGTTGATATCAGTGTGCAACACAACCATCTTAGGAAATTAGAACTGTTGATGCTGTACATTCACTCTGGTGTATAATCTGGGGATGTGACACCCATAAATGCCAATAAATCAGAGAGGAGGGTAGACTATACTAAAGGATTATAATGGATAATTGTTAAGTAATAAGAGTTGGAAGCTAGACTTCCTTAGTCTAAATCTAGATTGTGCACTCTTCTAGCTGAGTTAAGTTGGTATTCCCTTAACCTCAGTATGTTTAAGTACCCTTTCTCCAATGGAGATAAATTCATGATACCGTTATGAAGACTACATGAATATATAGACAGAAATTGTTTAAAAAGTGGTCAAGACAAAATCAGCAATATACAAATGCTTATTTGAAAAAAAAATATTTTAAGACTAGAAATGAAATAACATAAGACCAAGAGATATACAGAATAATATTATAAAAGACATATACTCTATGGAGCATAAATTCTGAACAGGTTTATGGCTAATAGCATACTGATAAGTCAGAAAAGTTATCATTTGTGGTGGCTGGGGTCCTGGGACAGTGACCAACATCTTTCCTCAGGTTCTCAGATTATCCTCATCCAGTATTTCAATGTAGTGTTTTGTATGTGCACACTAAGAATTGATATTTTATTAGTAATTCCTAATGTGCAAGTTCCATTTTTGTAGGAAAACATAAGCATAGCTAACTTATTTGGAAACTATGTGTTTTGGTCAGTTCTATGTCACTGTGACCAAAATACCTGACCAAACAACTTAGAAGAGAAAAAGTTTATTTTGGCTCATGGATTCAGAAGTTCAGTTTTTGGAGAGTCTACTCCACAGCTCTAAGTCCAAGATGAGACAGAACTTCATGGAAGGAGAACTCAGCTCAGGACATAACATCCAGGACCAGAGAGAGAGTTCTATTTACCAGAGACAAAATATAAACCACATAGGTACACTCCAGTGACCTATTGCTTTCAGCCACACCCTACTTGCCTACAGTTACCACCCACTTAAACCACAGCAGTGGATTGACACAGTAATTAAGGTTCTCATAATCTAATCCTTTCACCTCTGAGCATTTTTGCATTGCCTCACACAGGAGTTTTTCCTGTAGATCTCTTATCTAAACCCTAACACAATGTAAATACCCATCAAAAGGAGAGTGAATACTTATCAGATTAAGTTATTTAAAATGGATAATAGATAAGATTTGTTTTTTAACTTACACAAAGAGAAGTTTTGTATGGATCAAGTTGATCTACTTTGTTATATTTAAATGATAAAATATGATTAAACTACAAAACTGAATTAACTAATGCTACAATTATCAGATGAAATGTATTTTAAAAATATATAGAGGAGAACAAAGCAAGTTACAAATCATCTGTTGTGTAATACTGAGTTGTAAAATTTGAATACACAAAATATTATTTGGAATACACAAATATTGTTTGTAATACACAAAATATTGTATATAGCTAAGAATAATTACTCTTATTAAATGTTTTGCAAGCATCATGAGAAGATATTGAGTTGTGATTGCACCTCAGTGAGTGGAAGTGAACAGAGCTTTCTAGCTAAGTACCCACTTAAAAAAAATTGGTTCTTTTCAGTTGTACATGACAGCAGAATCCATTTTAATATAATTATATAAGCATTGAATATATTTTATTCTAGTTAGGATCCCCTTTTTTTAAGTTGTAGATGAGCATCATATCTTTATTTTTATTTATTTATTTTTATGTGGAGCTGAGGACCAAACTCAGTGTCTCACATGTGCTAGGCAAGTGCTCTACCACTGAACTACAACCCCAGTCCAGGAGTCCATTCTTATAGACGTACATAATGGTGGGATTTACTGTAAGGTTTCCATATGTATACATAGGAAAATTATGTTAGATTCATTTTACTGTCTTTCCTTTCTCTATACCTCCTCCCTTCCATTTCCCATTGTCTAGTCTACTTAATTTATATTCTTCCCCTTATTCACCTTGTTGTGGTTTAGATTTTAGATATCAGAGAATCCATTTGACCTTTACTTCCGTGGACGGGCTTATTTCACTTAGCATGATAGTCTCCAGTTCCATTCATTTACCAGCAAATGCCATAATTGCATTCTTCTTTATGGCTGAGAAATATTCCATTGGGTATATGAACTGTATTTTTTTTATCCATTCATCTGTTGAAGGGCATCTAAGTTGGTTCCATAGTTTAACTATTATGAATTGGGCTGCTATAAACATTGTTGCAGCTGCATCACTGTACTGTACTGATTTCAATTCCTTTGGATATATACTGAGGAGTGGGATAGTTGGATCAAATTTTGGTCCAATTCTAAGTTTTCTTAAGAATCTCTGTACTGCTTTCTGTAGTGGTTGCAGCAATTTGCATCAGTCCCACCAGCAATGTACCAGTGTACCTTTTTAACCCACATCCTAGCAAACTTTTATTGTTACTTACATTCTTGATAATTGCCTTTTGGACTAGAATGAGTTGGAATCTCAGTGTAGTTTTAATTTTCATTTCTCTAATTGCTAGAGATATTGAACATATTTTTCATATATTTGTTAATCATTCATATTTCTTCTTCTGTGAAATAATTCTTTGGTTCCTTTGCCCATTTATTAGTTAAACTATTTGTGGTTTTGTTTTGTTTTGTTTTTGGTGTTAAATTTTTTTTAGTTCTTTATATATCCTGGAGATTAATGCTTTATCTGAGGTACAGGTGGCAAAGATTTCCTCCCATTTGGTAAGCTTTCTTTTTCTGTTCTTGGTTATTTCCTTTGCTGTGAATAATTTTCTTAGGTTGATACCATCCCAGTTATTTATTATTGATTTTATTCCTTGCACCTTAGGAGTATTGTTAAGGAAGTCAGTCCCTGAGCTGATATGTTGAAATGTTGGGCCTCCATTTTTTTTTCTAGTATGTAAGTACCCACTTGTGGGTAACTCAGAGCAAATGGTGCTGACTTGACTGATGAATCATCCATTCACATGCCTCTTCCTTTTTTCTAAACTCCTCTATGGCTCTATGTGTTCTTTCCTAAACATGAATAAATTTAAGGGTAGCCATGTGACCCAGATCTGGTAAAGTGTTCTCTGTTGAGGATTTTCTGAGACAGTTGTATTTTCATGATAAAATGAATGACATTGCTACTAAGTCCTCTTTTACCCTTCAGTCTGAGAGTTGATAAGTGATCAGGACAGCTATCTTAAAACTGAGGAAAGGGCTGGGATTACAGCTTGAACTCTAACCACAATGAAATTGAACTGCTAAAATAATTCCATAAATACTTATTTCTAGACATGTTCTTATTAAGAAAAATATGTCTCAATCAAGGCTACTTAGGTTCTCTGTTGCTTTAAGCTAAACATATTTATCACTTATGCATTACTGAACTTCCTTAAGGCTTGGTTGTTTGTCAACTAATGGCTGTATAATGCATGAATTTTCATGGGTGTTTTTGAAAATTAAATAAAATAAGGTCCTTAACTGTCTTAGTTCAGTGTGTGCCATAGTATAAGATCTCAATAAATATTATTTAAAATAAATTAAATTTGAGTTTAGAGAGGGAAGAATACTTAATGGAAGCATTGATATATTTATGATATTAATGAATGTGAAGTTACTTTCTATAAGGCAATTGAGAGAAACCTGAGAGACAGAGAATATTCAAAGTCGACAATGTTGTTATTAAGATTTCTATGATAGACTGTACTTTCCTTCCATCCTTTTCTTGAATTCAAAGTGCATAGCCTATTCATCTTTAGTCAACAGTGCTTGGAACAAGAAAAGATGTCTGTGTGTGAAAATTAAGAGGACAAGTGAGGCTGTGGGCCTTGATAGCAGTAACATAACGTTAAATGCATATTCTTAAACATGCAAATTATAATCAGTCAATTAAACTTTGGAAGAATATGCCCAGCAAAATTTTATGATTATTGGTATTTATTTTGTTAATTATTTATTTTTTAAAGACACATGAGCTGGGCAACCTTTGACTCTTCTCATAAAATAACTAGAAATTATAGGAACATTTTATGTTTCCTTGTTCATTTTAAGAAAAGATAGATAAGAGATTGCATTTCTTATCAGAATACATAGAAATTATATAAAGTCTTGGGAAAAAACACTATTTATCACTATTTTCTAGTTTTGAAATGATTTTGTTTAATTATTAGAGAAATCACAAATTGGATTTCTCCTTGTCAGTATAATCTCACTCATCACATAGTCTCTCTCTCTTGTGAAATAAAGAATGTTACAACTCCAATAAAATCAAAGACAAATGAAATCAGGTCAGCACCTGTTCACACTCCAACTCTTTTTCAGAAAATAGAAACCAGACAACTCTGTGAGATGTCGTGCTTAATAGAAAGGCCTAGCCATTCAGAAAAAGAGTTCATACATCAGATGAGAGAAGTAAGAAAACTAAAACAAAGTATCTACCTTTTATTCCACAATATTTTTCTCAAAGAAATGCAGAATGACATAGATACAGACACAGTTCATCAAAATTACTGACTTTCTGGAAAACCACAATGAACCTGATATGATTTAAAAGGACAGAGTTTTCACCATGTGTGTCAAAGGTATACTATTTAGATCTGACACAAAATATGTTTAGCACAGTCCTCCATAAACATCAACAATTGGTCCAAAAGGGTAGTTGAAGTACATAATATTAATCAAACACATTAAACAAACACATTTTGTGAATGAAACTTATTGAGGTAGCACTACATGTCTATGTTTTGGAAAAACATATTAAGCCTATAGCCAATGAATTCTCAATTCATATCTCAAGGTAATGGGGTAACATAATGAAAATTTCAGGAGACCTCTGTAAATTTCATCCACCATAGTAACATCAAGAACATGGTAAAAATTGTCAGACCAAAAAACTTTTAACTCTGAAATTTAACTAGGGGTTTGCATCAACCCAGGAGCATTTAACCAAGAAAAACAACTAAATCTCAGCATGAACACTGAAATGGTGGCATTATAATTTACCCTACTCCTGCTTCTGGATCTCAAATCTACTGCAGCCTTGAAAATTAATAGCCCATATTCCTGGTACTAGAAGCAGGAAAACAAGACTTGAGTTTTTTCAAACATTCATTCCCAAAGAAAATTCATCATTTAAACTGGCTGCCATTCACCGACAGACCCCATTTGAAAAGTTTGCATTTATTTGACCTACTGCTAAAAGTTTCTGGGGACTGATTGCCCATTTGTCAAATGTCTTAATATCATAGCTTCCTGAGCCGATGGATAGTACTTAGGACAAACAATAAACTCACCATAAGTCATAAAAACAAAAGGTGATGAGAAAAAGCTGATGCCCATAGTAGATCCCAAAAGCACTGACATATTCCTCAGACTCTAGGGTTCACATTTATAAATAAAATCTAAGCTTTTTTTTGTTTGTTTTACTTAAGAAGAACAAATTAACATTAAAACAAGGAAAGAAATAAAGATAAGTGAAAATTAATAAAATTCATAATAATAATTTTTAAAACACTAGTGGCAATCATAAAATTAAAACTTTGTTTCTTGTGAGAAATCAACAAAATTTCAAAACTTTTGGCCAGATTTATCAATAAAAAAAATCCAAGTGACCAAAATCAGAAATGATAAAGAGGATATTACTTCTGTATTATAGAAACAAAAATGCATGATTAAGGAGTAATATGAAAAATGGTATTATTACTTACATAAAGTAGAAAAATTCCTAGAAAGTCAATAGCTAATGAAATTAACTTAATAAGAGATAAAATCTAAGTATGTTTGAACATAAGTAAAAGATTTAGTACTAAAAAATCTTACCACACAGAAAATCTCAGAATATCATGATTTTAAGAAGAAACTAAGAAAATTCCTTCATAAACCATCTCTAAAATAGAAGTTTGAGGAAATGTTTCTTAAGTCAATGAGGTCAGTATTTCCCAAAACTTAGGTATCAGAAAAAAGAAATTTCAGTCAATTTTCCTTTGTGAATAGGGAACAAAAATATTCAATAATGTCTAGAAAATGTACACTAATGACAAGTAGGATTTAGGTCTGGAATTCAAGTTTTATTCAGCATAAGAAAATCTTTCAATGTTACAAAGTACATTAATGAATAAAAAAGATATGCATACAAACATCCAAAACACATTCTAATATTAACAGTTAAAACAACAACAACAACAAAAAAAATGTCTGACAAAATCTAATTACCTTTCTTGATTAAAACACTCCACAACCTAGTACCAAATGGGAACTACTACCATCTGCTTAAGGAATTTACAAAAATAAGCAAATAAACAAAAAAGTAGCATCATAATAGTGAAAGACTAAAAGTTTTCCCTTAAAGATATGGAGCAAGACAGGGATGTTTGGTCTTGCTATTTCTCAATTTTGTACTGTGTTCTATAGACAGAGCATTTGAGCAAGAAGGCAACCATATTAGAACAATGTAAAACTATTTGCATTTGTTCTAATTTTACATACAGAAAATTCTAAAAAGAATAGCCGGTGGTGCATGCATGTAAATTCAGCTCGTAAGAAGTCTGAGGCAGAGGGGTGACAAGTTTGGGGTAACCTAGTGAGATCTTGTTTCAAAATAAAAAGAAATAGAACTGAGGTTGTAGCTCAGTGTTATACTGCCTCTGATTTCAATCTCTACTATTGAAAGAAAAAATAAAGTGTAAGAGTGTAAGGAAAATTAAAAGGAGGCACAGAGACAAGATGCAGAGGCAGAAGAAATGACTTCCTGTCTAAATGACCACATTTATTTATACCAAGAGGTCATCAGTACCATAATTACGTTATTATTTATTGTATCAGTAAGGTTGATGATTCCGCACTTACATTCTACAGTTACAGTATGCAAACTTAGAAAGAGTTCTCAAGAAAATCCATAGTCTGAAGTTACCATTAGGTTGGCAAGTCCAGGAGCACAGGGGCTTTGTGAAACATTGTAGTTATCTGGCAAGCAAGTTCTTTTATTCCCAGAAGCTTTGTGCCTGAGATCAAGGTTGAGGCTGAAAAGATTCTAGCACAGAGCCTCCTCATTGCCACTGCAGCAAGACAGTGCACATGTATTAGTTATCTTACTAGTTCCTAGGAGAAACTGCAGAACATTCTAAGCATGGGAAACAGGATACCTCTTACCCACCAGGAGTTTGCTCACCAGCGGAATGTTTTCCTGTATATTTCCATGGTCAGAATCCTTACATAAGAGACAGAGAGAGGTCAGAATCCTTATATAAGAGAGAGAGAGAGAGAGAGAGAGAGAGAGAGAGAGAGAGAGAGAGAGAGGGCGGGCGGGGGGGTGAGGAGGACCAGAGCGTGCATGTGTGTGTGTGTGTGTGCACACACAGACACACACTCTCACACACACAAAAGAATAAAAGAGATAGTAGACAGGTCCAGCAAGGTCTTTCTATGGTCTAGAAATAAACAACTCAAAAATAAAATTAAGAAAATAATTTCACTTAAAAATTATGAAAATAACAAAATGTTTAGAAATGAATTTCACCATCATTGCTGTTTGTACTCTCAAACTAGAAAACACTGCTGAAAGAAATTTTAAAGGATCTGAATAAAAGACATCTGATATTCATATATTGGAAAGGTTCCAATAGTTAAATTGACAATACTCTACAAATTTATATGTAGATTAAATGAAATCCTGATCAAAATTTCAACTTCCTTTTAAATACTTTTATACAGATAGACAAGCTCACCCTAAAATTTACTGGCATTTCAAGGAACACAAAATAGGCAAAACCGTTTTGAAAAATAAAGAACAATTTGGACAACTTACATTTCCTGAATTCCAAACCTCATACTTAGCTACAAAAAACAAGATAGTATGGTACTATCAAAAAAGATAGACATGTAGATCAAGGGAACACAATTTGCAACACAGAAGCACTTCCATAGATTCATGGACAATGAATTTGCAACAAGGATACCATAATTATTCAACAGGAAAAGTGTTTCTTCAACAAATATGTTGAGAATACTAAATAGTCACTCAAAAAAGAATGAGGTTTGGTTATTATGTCACATCATGTTAAAAAAGTAAGTTCTAAATAAATCAGATATCTAACCATAAAATATGACTCTAAAACTTAAAAAAAATGTATTGTCTGTTTCTTTACATTAGTTTTTTGGTAATTTCATCCAAATCACAAGCAACCAGAGTAAACCAGATAAATTTGTATATTCAAAATCTTAAAGTTTTGTGCTTCAAAGGACATTATCAAGAAAATAAAAAGAATACACAAAAGAGGATAAAACATTTGCTAATATATCTAGTAGGGTTCTGATAGATAAGAATGTATAAATATCTCTTATAATTCAATAATAAAACACTATTCAATTTAAAATACGGCAAGGACTTAAACAGAAATTTCTTAAAAATAAGGAATGCCTAATAACTATATGAAAATATGGTCAATATTAGATTTCAGGGAAATGCAATTCAAAATTGCACTGAGACTTCAGTTCATGCCTACTAGGATGCCATAATAGTACAGTGAGTTTGTGCTATTGGGTATGATATGGAATTTTGTGAGAAGAAAAATGTTCTGAAATTAGATCATATTGACAAGTGATTATACCAAAAAAGCATTGAAATAAACACTTAAAAATGTTGAGTTGTATATGTGACTCATCCTTACATTCTTGTGTAGTTCCAGCATTTTACTTGGTGATGTGATAAAATGCACAAAACATAGAATGATACTTTAATGAAATAGTGCTAAAACTGAAGAAAGAAGAATGAAAGGATGAAAATAAAGACATATTTCAATGAATTATTAAAAATGAACCCTAACAAATAGAGAAGAAAAGTACACATATAAATAATATATGCAAATAGAAAATTCTGGGTTACATCAAAGAGAGGACCATCATTCTACACTGGTACTCTTGATGACTGGAGGAATGACAAAGCAAGGAACTACTAGCAAAGCCTGAGTAGTCCTGAGCTTGCTAAGGATGAGGTTTGTACAATGCCATGTGGAGTCTTGGTCTACCAACTATTCTGACACAGGTCACCATTTCCCCTTGTCTCATCAACATATCCATCCATTCTCTGATCCTCATCCTTGAGACCTAATATTTTAAAGCTGACCTTTATTTCATTTGTACATGAGGCATTACACAATAGCTCTCATTTATTGTCATCTTGTTTCAACTACATCCTGCTGACTTCAGGAGAAATGAACGCCTTAGAACTGTTCTAGCTCCTTGCTGATCCTCTAGAATTTTGTCCGACTCTCTTCAAAT
This sequence comes from Urocitellus parryii, assembly GCF_045843805.1. NCBI lineage: Eukaryota > Metazoa > Chordata > Mammalia > Rodentia > Sciuridae > Urocitellus > Urocitellus parryii. The sequence continues at coordinate 935,079 of NW_027554068.1, forward strand.
TTTGGTTCTCTTCCTTTGAGGGAAAGCCTAAGTAAATAGAAATGAAAACTATCATCTCATCAGTATCACATTTAATAATTTCACATTAGCAGGGTCTTATTTTTTCTTGGATAATTAAGTCCTCACACTTGGACAAATCATTATAGAGTAAATGAGACTCTGTCTCTTGCCAGTGAATTCACAGATGCAAGGAAGAAGGAATCCAGTTATCCTAGATCATTCAGTATTCTGTATGTTGACATTACAAGCTGTCATTGGTTTTGGTACAAATAGATTAAGTAAATTTTGTCCAAAGAAGATCCAGACCTAAATTATCCAGTGGGGGATATTTGATTACAATATTTAGAATAATTTCCAGTACTGCATGAATGAGAAGGAGTGTCTGGGGATGTTAAATGGGGTTGGTAAAATGTTTTAATATCTCCCTTATCTCTCTGGAATGAAAAAAAAAATATAGGGACTTATAAATATTTCAGGAGACAAAGCAGAATAAAACTGAACCCCTAAAGTAAGAACCTAAATAAATAAGCTTAGTATATAAAAACAACATTGAAACTTTACCCAATGATTACTGAGGTCATTAAGTGTTGATATAGACATTTAAGCAAACACATAGCAAAAATTACATCTATCATAATAATCCTAAATTAATAATTAAATGGACATTCTAGATTTCTAACTCTGGTAGAATTAGAAGAACAATAATTCATTAAAGAGAATGAAACCCAAATCAATACAAAAATTAATGCCTTTCCCTCTGATTAAAAGTGTGCACAAATTACAGGGTGAAACTAGAGAATGGGATCAGGACACAGTGTTCAAGTTTTAGAGCTATTGTGTATCATAAAGTATGTTTAAGTAGTGTGTATTAGGCTATTTTTCTTTTTTTTTTTTAAGAGAGAGTGAGAGGAGAGAGAGAGAGAGAGAGAGAGAGAGAGAGAATTTTTTAATATTTATTTTTTAGTTCTCGGCAGACACAACATCTTTTGTTGGTATGTAGTGCTAAGGATCGAACCCGGGTCGCACGCATGCCAGGCGAGCGCGCTACCGCTTGAGCCAAATCCCCAGCCCTAGGCTATTTTTCTTAAACTTTCTTGTTCCTTACAACCTGAGTAAAAATATGTGTAGGTGTGTATACACACACACACACACACAGCTTTTCATCTGAGTTGGATTTAATTGTGTTTTGTTCTCATGTAGAAATTATTTCAGGAAAACCAGTGGTTTTAAGCTTGTCTTACTAATATAACAATCTCGAAAAGAATTAAGCTTTTCCTGTAGTTTCATGCAAATTCTTAAGGCCATATTTTCTGTCTAATCTAGGTACAGTTTTTCATCATTGAGAAGAAGAAGATAAGGAGGAGACAGAAGGTAAAGGAGGAGACAGGGAGATGAAGACACAATGAGAAAACTATGCATTGAAAAAGAGATAATCATGTTTACCTAAACAAACAAAAATAGGATTATGATGAATAATGAATAGGAAGGATCATAATGAATAATAAAAGAGAAAAAGAGTCTTAATTCATTGCTTTTTCAACATAAAGAAGTAAAACAAAGGGCTGGGGTTGTGGTTCAGCAGTAGAGGGCTCACCTGCACGTGAGACCCTAGGTTTGATACTCAGCACCACATAAAATAAATAAATAAATAAGCAAAATAAAGGTATCGTGTCCAACTACAACTAAAAAAAAATTATTAAAAAGAAAGAGATGAAACCAGTACTAAGAAAGGATATATAAGAAGGAGTATATAAAAAGTATTGATTACTATTTATATTAGACTTCTCTAAACTTAAACCCTGGAAAATTTACCTTAGTACTTTCCTGCTAGGAGCCACAAGCAAATAATATGATGCATGGCACTTTCGGTTGTATTGTGACGCCAGCTAGCCATTGAGATGATATGATTATGTTAAGATTTACATTCATATGGAAATTGGACTCCTGCTGTTCACCTTGGCCTGCTATGGGACTCATGTTACGGGACTCCTGGAGAGTTCCCATTGGTTGGGGAAGGAGAGTAGGGGGGAATTCCGGGGGAGGTGGGGGGGGCGGTTCCGGTGCGTGGGTGGATCGCTGGCTTGTGGGGGGGGGCGTATGCGGATTGGCGGCATTTTCAAAAATAAAGTTTTGTTCCTGCTTGAGTGGCTCGTGATTCTGTGCCCAGCCAGACTGCGGCACTTTCCTACTTATGAAATTTGATAAAATGGGAAAAAATTACATACAACAACAAACAGTTAAAAGACGACTAAAAGAGGGCACAACATGGAAAGTAAGAACTTGAAATGGAAAACAAGCTGACTACCAAGAATGAATGACTTTCAAATATTTTCAAAAATTGGCAAAGGTAGTTGGGCATATTGCCTGTGATCCCAGGGGCTCTGGAGGCTGAGACAGGAGTATTGTGAGTTCAAAGCCAGCTTCAGAAATTTAGCAAGGCATTTAGCAACTCAGAGAGATCCTGTCTTTAAATAAAACAAAAAGGGGATGTGGCTCAGTGGTTCAGCACCCCTGGGGTCAATCCTTGGTACAAAAGAAAAAAAAAAAAGGCAAAGGTTTAGGAGGTTAAAAACTTTTAGGTGACTGAACATTATTTTGTATATATAGAAAATATTAAATAAGAACAAATCTTAATTTCTCTCAAAATTATTGACAAACGTGGCCTAAAGAAAGATGTGGCTAGTATGTTTTGTGATGAATTACTTACAAAGAACAGAAGACAATCCCACATAAAAAAGTACACTTTTTTCAAAGTAATATGACAAGATGAAAGACTGAATAACATAATTGACTAATGTGAGGAACTACAGCGTAGTCAAACTAATGTAGAATAGTGTTAAAATTCTTTTGTGGCTGTATATTGGAAATGTGATTTACAATATATTTTAATTATATATTAGAAATATATTTTAATTGAATCCTGATCACAGATTTCACAGCACAAAACTTTGATTAAACATTAAATATACCCTGTGAAACTTTAAGCAAAACATAGAGATATATAGAAATGGTGAAAAAATAAAAGTATTTTCACAATTATGTGACAAATATTCATGATCTAATTGAATTGCTGCTACCAATACAGATGTCAATTTTTCCATTGTTTGTACTTTATTGCTTAATGATGATAAAAGGATAATAGTAGGAGAACTTTCAAATGCTTTTGAATAATTATTTTTTTCTTTTATGATATCTTCTTGAAACTATAATCAGTGTAAATTAGTTTCTGTAGTATTAGCATTTTTTTCTCCAACATTCCACAGAATATTAATTACGATGCTGAAATATAAACAATCTGCTCACATACTATTGATTAAAATAAAATGAAAAAAATGGAGACTGAAAAATGCCATGTTTTATTCATATTTATCCAAAATTTGCAGGCTTATTACTGAATATCAGTCCTTTTTTTATCATGTATCTTGCCTCTTACAGATAAATGAATTTGCATTTTCTTAAGGTGGTAATGTGATCTTTCTATTCTTACATTCTTTTATCAAACATACTTCCTTGAGCAATATCAGACTAATACAACCAAGAAAATACAAAATAAATTTTAAAAAATTAATGTGAAGAAATATCTTTCAAAACTTTATTGAAGATTCAATTATTCCCTCTTTTTTGATTACATGATACATTCACATGGCTTCAAAGACATGACAATGGAAATTTGGTACAGTAAATATTTTAAAATAAACATTATTGTCAGTATTTTCCCCCCATTTGTGTTATCACCCAACTCATCTATCCTTCCAAAGGTAACCACTTTTAATTGTTTTTTTATAATCCTCCAGATTGCTTTATTAAATATAAGTAAATATGTATAAATAAATTATTTCAACACTTATTACATAAAATAGTGTATATAAAATAACATTTTCTTCCATTTTTCATTATACTTTCTTCATAGAAATTCAGATAAATTCTGTACATTTATTATGCTTTAGGGTGGGTATATAATTTATTCATAATTAAATGGTAAATGTGAAGAGTATTGATCATTGTAAAATGCCATGAAACATTGCATAGAATGTATAAAACAATCTTTCTGTTCAATTCCTTGCTAACCTGGTAACCACTTTCTAATACAATATGCAAGTTGTTTCTGTTCTTTAACTCTGTATAAATGGCATCCCATGGCATACAGTCTTCTGGCTTGCACTTCTGTCAATTAACATGATTCAAGCCAGGCATCTGTTGTTTTGAGGCACCGGTTCCGTTTTCATTAGTAAGTTGAGTAGTATTCCATTTTATAGACAAAAAAGATATTATTTGTTCTCTCTCCCCCTAATGGACACTTTGTGTTTTTTCCAGATTTGTATTTTAAATTTTCCATGAAACATTTTATAAACATCTGTTGAGGACATAAGTTTGTGTTTATCTTCAGGAAATACCCAGTAATAAAACGGTTTATTCATAAAATAAGCAAATGTTTAACTTTAAAATATATTGTCAAATATTTTTTTCCAAAAATAAGTTTGTAACTTCATACTATCATAAATTTATCAGAATTTCAGTACTTCTTTATCCTCCTCAATAACTGATTTTGCCCGTCTTTTTGATTTTTATCAACACTAGTGGGTATGATATTTGTTTCTCATTTACATTTGTTACATGATATTATGAAAGTAACTTTTGATGTGTTTAATGTCCATCCATATATTTCATTTATGAAGTATTTCTTCAGAAATTTTCTCCTTTTCTTCAACTGTGGCCTTTTAAATAATCTGTAATTTTAAAAAAATAAATTGTCTACATGGATATATTGAGAGTTTACCTATTAATTTTGTGGTGATTTGATATTATTAATTTTGATGACTCAATTTATATCATTTTCTTTATTGATAACAGCAATTATGAGTCTGATAAATGAAATCTTTGACAATTCAAAGATTATAAATGTTTTGTATTTTCTTCTGGAATCATTATAATTTTACCTTATATATTTAGATCTATGATCCAATTAACATTGTGGTGTAAGGACTTAAGGTTTTTTTTCCCTCTCTTTATAAATATCAAAATTTTCTATCATTATTATTTTATTTGTTCTTTGTAGATATACATGAAAGAGTATATTTTGGCATATTATACACCCATGGAGTACAATTTATACTAACTAGGATCCCATTCTTGCAGTTCTACATGATGAAGAGTTTCACTGGTCGCGTACTCATATATGAACATAGGAAAGTAAAATCTTATTTATTCTACCTTCTTTCCTATTCTCATCCCCTCTTGGTTGTTGTGGTTTAAAATAATTACAAAGTATAGTGTGTTTCACTGCAACATTCATATATGCATATGATATTTCATCAATTTAATTGGTTTAATTTCTACACTAAGTTGACTGGGCAACATGACATAATTTAATATCCATCTATGCACTCATCTTTCTAGACTTGACCACTCCCTTGTTCCATTTACCTTTTCTTTTGTCAAGACCACTTTTTGATTTCTGGAGCCTTGTAGTAAGCTATTGGAAGCTGTTTTTAAATTATGGGTTTGTTTGAGCCATCATAAGGCAGGGAGGCTAGTTCTCTAGGAACTCTTTGGTGAAACTCCCCATTGGAAAAAGCCAGATTATGCTGGCACCCTACCTTAGCTCACAACCCTAGGTTCAAATGCAGCCATCAGGAGATGGGCTTAACCTGTCAAAGTCCAAACAACTTGTTTCCTCCATTCTTATCCTGTTTTCCTAAGAAGCCTCCACACTGAAACCTTTTGATATATTTCCCCTTAAATAAAGGATTTGGTTCTTTTTCTCTTGTTCAATTCCAGTTCCTATCAGGGCTCGAAGATCCACCAGGTGCCACATTTTTTGAACTATTTTCTGTCTATTGTCTCTGTTCCTTTTTGATTATTTTCAGACTTTTTATTTTTCAGCTGGTTCACACTTCCAAATAGGAATTTGCTCTACGGGGTGCTGGTAACCTTGGCAGGAAGCCTTAAGTGAATTAAATTATTTCCTTCATGTTTATTCTTCTTGTTAAAGTTTGTTCTCTCCCCACCACCCACCCCTTCACATTGTCATAATAATCATGAAATTATCTTGTCATAAAATAAGTACTTATATTTTCATTGGGATTGTGTTAAGTATATAGTCATTAGGAATAATAGACAATTTAGCAATGTTGTTTTTTCCCAGTGGCATATTTCTCTATTGATTCAGATATATTTAAATTGTAAATCTGTTTTATTATGATCTTAAAAGTCTTATTATAGCAGTCTTATGTAGAGTCTTTTTAGAGTACTTATGTAGAGAATTAAGTACCTTGCCTACAATTTTAGGTGAAAATAATTGGATGTTTCTGCATTGTGTGCTTTAGTTAGTTTTTTGAGTGGATAAATGTACCTTATAAAATTGAGAAATTGTTTTTCTTCCTGTTTCCACTTTCCTGGAAAGTTACATTATTATTACTAGTAGCTTCAGTGGCTATAGGGGCACTAGCACTAGCAACAATGTTAATGTTCTTTGAAGTTTGTCAAATGCTTTTTCTGAATCTTTCAAAATGGTCATATGACCATTTTTTCTTCCCTACTGAATAATAATAATGAAAAGTCAAGTCAATTTTGGCTGTCCAGGGAACACTATTCAATGTGAAACACTTACTTACAAGAGATCTTTGCCATGAGATTTGTTTCATGATGTTCTGCTGGAGGATTTTTTAGAGTCTTACTTTATGGTAAACAGTTTCAACTTTCAAAGTTTGTCCTGAGTGTACAAACAAAACAGGACTGTACTTTCTTAAGTAGCTGGTCAATAGGAAATGTGCTTCATAGCTATCCATTCCTGTCCTGCTCTAAGGATTTAAGGCAGGTCATGAATATTTTTGTCTAAGTTTATTTCTATTTATATGTTGAGTTGGCAAAAAATAGTTTAATATCTGGAACATTCTTAGAAGATAATTCTACTTTCTATCCTCACTGGTAGTCTGTTAAAAATCTTTATCTATTAAAATCTTGAAAACAATCATATATGGTATGACTAGTTCAGTAGCTGCTATGCAATATACAACATCTAACAATGGTCTTAAATTTTTCTAAGTTTTTTAAAAAATAACTTCTAATCATAGAAAATTATTTAGAAGTAGATACAGTACATTTATTTCAAAATAAAATTTAACCAGCTTTCTAGGATCGTGTAGTTAGTATAATTTATTTTAATTTTCTTATTTTATATGTAGGAACAGTATATTATTTCTGTAGGTTTCTTCCAACACAGTTAATTGCTTCTCCGATGTTTGATTTCAGAGCAACTGTTATAATTTTTAAATGCAGATTTCAAAGCTTCTTTTTTTCTGTTATTTCCTTTACAACAGTAATTTCTCATTTGAAAATCAAATGTCATTTAACAAATATCTCAATCTTTAACAGCAATATTGTGGAAAGTCACATTGCAATTCAGCTTCTAAATGTTGTGTTGAGTGTCTTCAGAAAATCATTCTCCCTTCTCTACTTCATTTGGATACATAGTACTTAGTAAGTGGATAAGGGAATCTGAAAAATAGAAGGCAAAAATTAACATGTATGCAACTGTTTGACAACGTACCTGCAATATGAGACCACACAGATTTAAAGATGCTTCACATTCACTCCAGCACCATCACCATTAGCATGGTAGTATGGAATTTTGGACAGTCAATTCAAGGGAATGTGACCAGCACAAGCGACTTACTTCCCTTAAATTGTTGCCCTGTACTTGTCTGAGAAAAAGAAGAAATCTGTTTTAATAGAATATTTAATAGATGTCCCCCCCCACCTGGTCAATAAACAGACAAATAACTGCATCTATCAAAGTATCATGTTACTTCTTTCCTTTTCCCACACCCACTGTCTCAGTACTTTTCATTCACTGATTCAAAGTAACTATATTGATTCACAATAACAACCCAGTATCAAGCACTGTGCTGAGCCTGACATTTAGTGTTTCCAACACTCATTTGTTTTAAACATATATTTCTTAGTTCTCCACATTCATTATAAGGTTTTCATTTAACTAAGATAGGTATATGTTCTTTGATTATGTTGAAGTAACAGCTAACCTTTTGAAATTTAGATTATTCGATGCTACCTAGAGCAATAAAGACACTTCCAGAAAATAGTTACAATAAAACAACTGAAAGTAAGCTTTTACAGAATACATAAATTCAACATATGAAAATGATTCCATTTAAAAACTTACAATAAATATACAATCCAATAGCGCGCGCGCATGCACACACACACACACACACACACACAAAATCTTTAACTACCATATAAACTGCTATTGGAAAAAAGAAGTGTACATAAAGCACTACCACAGTAAAGGAAATGTGAAAATTTGGTATTTCTCTGACCTTACAGTTCACAGTAAAATGTCTACAAGGGACTGAACCAGGAACATTAGGTAAGATCCTTCACACACTGTGAAGTGTGCAATATACTTTATTTTTCTCCAAAGTCCCATTTCATAGACTATTATTGGAAGCAAAATACTCTACTTGATGGAGCAATGGACTGATTCAATATGTCAGACTTCATGTTCCTACTCAATAGACTGAAAAAAAAGTCATAGGAATTTAATTTAAAATAAGGCAAATCAAGCATTGGTTATAAAGACCATTTGCATGTCATGTAGGAGATCTTAAGCTACACATCATTTTTCCTCTATCAAATTTGTACTGTGAAAAGTAATCAAATTGCTTTTTCCCCCCCTCTGGTAAAACAGATCTCAACTATTGTGCTAAGAAAATAAAATAGCACTTCTATGTATGGTGATAGCCTTGCAATGCAAAGTGAATTCAAGTAGTTCAGAAAGAAAGATTTAATGAATGACTTTTTTACTTTCAATCTATTATACAGAGTTTAATCCGGTTAGACAGTATGGAATTCGCTGGGAGTACAATAATATTATTTTTGGCCTTTGAATGTTTTTAATGATATAAAACAATATTATATTCTCAGATTAGATTTGAGAGTTTCCTTGATTTATTTCTTTTGTCAATCCATATGCTTGTAATATATGTATGGTGTACTTTTTAAATATATTTGAAAGAATAATATATAAAGTAAGGAAATTCAATATCAATCAGTAAATGGAGTTTAGGAAATGAATGAAGATTATAGATGCTGTATTTAAACTACTTTTAAGGGAAATGGACACATAATCCTTAAATTGTCTTTGTTTATAGTATGTTCTTGTTATTATTTCTTAATCTAATTGCACAAAAGGAAAGCATACATGCCTTGTCTTCATATTGTCAGTCAGCATGCAAATTTGAAGAAAATATTTTTTAAGCATCAGTTCAGTGACAAACATCCACCTGTTAAGTATATATTCTGTGTGAGCATTCCAACTCACATATTCCCATCCCAAATTCACCATAGTTAAGAAACTCTTTTGCTAGTCTCATCTAATCTCTTGATTTAAAAAAATAGATTTTTCCAAATTATTTGCCAGATTAAAGAAATGATAACCATGCATATGACCATCCAACATACTTTCACTGTGGCCTCTGTCCCCTGGCTTCCTATTTGTGGGGTTCTGGCATTGCTCTTGTGCCCTTTAACCATCGTATGGGCTGATCACAGGGGTGCATTTTGGTGCAGGCTTCACTTTGAATTTTGTCTTCAGAGTCCCTCTAAGACATGTGTAATAGAGCACTGATACAGCTTCATCTTGAATCTTGTCTAACAGCACTGCCTGAGTAGTGACTTCAGTAAACAGAGATGGAAAAAGACAATTAAATGCCCAGGAGTAAGGGAAAACTAAAATAAATGACTCAAAGAGAAGATGCCTCATATTAGTCAAGGGAACTGAAAGACAGGGATCCAGCTGGGAGACTTGAAAGTGCCTTCAGAAAGCAGGTCACATTTAATGTTTGTCAGTCTCAGAGAGCTCAAACTACAGAACCAAGTAAGAACTGTTTAATTTCATTTCTTCTCCCTTTCTATAATATTTGATGAATGACTCTGGCTAAATGTGCAGCTGGCCATTGGGGAAGGTAATGAGCTAGGACATCTTCAATTTATATTAAGGAATTAAAAACATCCCTGCTCTCTTTCCCCTGTAACTTCACCTTGGATCAATATCAAATGGTTTAGTTAAAATGACTTAAAGGCTAAACATTGCAACATTTTATTAGCCTATAGGTTTGGGTATGTTAAATTTGAGGGTTTTTTTAATGATTAAAATTGAACAAAGTAAATTTCACTAACTGTGACTATATCCTCTCATTTGGCTTTTTTAGATCTTCAAGAGTTGCAGGAGATTTACTGCACAAAATTAAGTTTAAGGAAATAATGAGCTAAAAAGTAAATCTTTGTTTTCTTTATAATCTACACACAACATTTGCTTAACACATCATCTACATATTTTAACAAGAACAAAAAAATACGTCATATAATGATACAGAGGAAACAATGTCATTTATATTTAAAATATATCTACATATGATAGGTATATCTACATATAATGTCAACACATATATTACATTAGCACATATATTTTATGAGTGAATATAGAAAAGACTTAATAAATGAATACCTATGCTTAAGAGGGACCACTTTTGGCCATAGGGAAAAAGACTTGTACTAGGAAGACAAATCTGTAGTAATGTACAGTAATTTGTCTACACATGGAAATTTCTAATTTTTATTATTTTAAATCTTTATTCTTACAATAATGTTAGGGACTTAGGGATTTAACAAGAGATTTTGAAATTCTACTACTTTAAAAAATATTTAATTTTTAGTTATAGGTGAACACAGTATCTTTATTTTATTTTTATGTGGTGCTGAGGATTGAACCCAGTGCCTCACACATACTAAGTGAGTGCTCTACCTCTGAGCCACAACGCCAGCCCAAAATTCTACTACTTTTTGATATTATCTGATACTTTGTACTCAACTACTGACTGCCATCCAAAGGACTCCCAGAAACAAAGTTCTCCTGGAATTTTTCCTCTGACTTTAGAACACTTTCCATTCTTGCTTTTTTGTTGTTGTTGTTGTTGTTTGTTTGTTTCATTTGTAGTACTAGGGATTGAACCTCAGGCTTCATGCATACTAGGTGCAAGTGCTCTACCCCTGAACTAAAACCCCAGCTGGTTCTTGTCTTTACCTGGAAATGTAGAATCATATTAATTTGATGATCAAGGAAAATACTTACACTTCTCTATTTTTATTGATCAATATAATTGATTTTATATTGCTAATAGGCAAGTGGTGGCCTGTAGCAGTGGAGCTTGCCTATAATCTAAGTGACTTGGGAAGTCTAGGAGAATTGCAAGTTTAAGGCCAGCCTTAGCAAATTAGACCCTGCCTCAAAAAAAAAAAAAGTTAAATAACATACAAAGAAAAAAAATATCATGCCAGCTCAGGATAATATCAAATAAAAACCTAAAAATGATCTATAAGGAAAATTTTGTACTAGTAAGACAGTTTGTGAAATGCATTTGCTCAAATGTACTTCCCAGGCTAACAACTCTCTGAGGGTAACAGAGGATCATAAGCAGCTAATGAGTTCAGTTATCTTTGCAATATTTTAATCATTTTCTATTGTCCCGTTGCTATGCTGTGAAGTTATCCAACATATCACATTTTTATGCATTATCTTATGTACAATGTTTCCATATGAAAATTCAGAAAATCAAATACCATTGCAATTCAAACCCATTTCTTATAAAAATGCAATTCCCTGTTTAGGTGTCAAAAATACTTTTAGCTACACATTGATACACAATATAGATGGATTATAATGCAAATGGCAATGATAGGTCCTATACACACTTGCATGTTATTGAGCCTACATTTATATTTATTTACACTTTGTGTAGTTTCTATAATTTCACATGTCAGATTTCATATAAACTTAGTTTATCTGTTTTTTTTTTTTAAAACACAACAATAGCCTAGATTGGTTTTAAGACTATTTATTACTCAAATGTATGTATCATTTATAAAATGTGTCCTTAATTATACTTGTTTTGACAACTAATTAGTCTGTCTGTACAACTTATAAAATGCAAAAATCTGGTAAGTATTCAAGCTCTGGTGGAATTGGTTAAAACTTTTAGAAGAAAAATGATAATTCTATATCTAAGTGGACTTGTTGCTGTGCTTATTTTATTCCCCAAGCCTCATTTGGACTGTCAAGTTCCTTGGCTTTCTCTTGGGGCATGGTCTTAGATATTTTCCAAATGTCCATTCTAAACAGTGTGAATTCCCTTGAGTAAAAATTTTGGCCTCTGAAGGAAAAGAAGAATAATCAATCACAAGCACAAACAAAGTACTGTTGTTAAAAATAAGGATTTTTTTTAAAATTTCTAAATCCTAAGATTTTCCTTCAGTTTTTAAAGCATGCTTTTTGAAGTCTTATGCCCTAAAATAGGCAATAGATATAAATAATATTCTAGAATAAAAAATGACTGATTAAATGTCTGGACTTAAATTAAATTTATATATATATAATTATTGGCACATTTTTCATCTGTGTTACCATAAATGTATGCAGTATATAGAGGGGTCAAGAGCATTGGCCATCTCCAAGCGATGTCTGAACATTTCTAAGGGAGGAGAGATGGCAGTGATACCAGATCAAATGCTCCCCTTAATATGAAAAGCTAAAAAAAAAAAAAAAAAAAAAAAAAAAAAAAAAAACAAACAAACAAACAAAAACTAGCTACTCAAAGCAGGGAAATTGTTGGAAGCCACCCATGAACTTTATATGAACTAAAATAAGCATGGAAGCCATTAGGTGGGGAAGTCTGACATTTGGGAACTCACAGTGGCGTTCCTGCTGGTGAGATCCTCCACTATATGTAAAATTCCTACCTAGCTTGGCCAGGTTCCTCACTGCACTGGAGTTGAGGTGACCTCCTGAGCCAAACAGACACATAGCCTCTCAAAGATGGGTGTGACCTGCCAAGCTGCCAATCAAACTGTTTATGACAAGTCCCCTGCCACACCAAGAAGCAAGACTTCTGAAATCTTACCCCTGCCTTTGTTGTACTCCCTGAAATAAAGGACCAGAGACATTTTTTAGTTTGTTCTGTTCCAGCTCCTATGTGGACCAGAAGAAACTATTGGGTGCTCCATTTCCCTTTTAAAATTATTTTCTAGGTCTGACTCTTTATTCTTCACTATTTCAGAATTTTATTTTCTCAGATGGCTTATCCCCTCATGAGCAGGAAAAATTACCCTAGGGTTAGCTGACCACCCCTGACAGGAAATTTCTAGTTTGTTGATAGAGATTTTTGGGAAGAGAGGAGGAAAATCTAAGGATTTGTTCTTTCATAGAATCGTTTTAGATACAGTCTCAGAAAATCCCTAGCCTGATTTTAAAGATGAAGATTGAGGCCACAGGAGGTTGAGTGGTTCAGTTACTTGTATCAACTATGTAACCAACTAAGACATTATTTTAGGCGAGGAGGGGTGGCACAGGCCTGTAACACCAGCAGCTTCAGAAGCTGAGAACAGGAGGATGGCGAGTTCAAAGACAGTGTCAGCAATGGCGAGGTGCTTGGCAACTCAGTGAGACCCTGTCTCTAAATAAAATACAAAATAGGGCTAGGGATATGGCTCAGTGGCTAAGTGCCCCTGAGTTCCATCCTGGGTACAAACAAAACAAAACAAATAAAAACACATTATTTTAAATATCTACTCTGAAAATTCACATGTAAAAACTCTCCTTTTAACTTTTACAATGCCATAAATATTTTGTATTCATTCCATTTTTACTTGTTAAATTTTATTTATAGGTATATTTTCATTTACTATATAGTTCTATTTTTTCTGTAGCAATTTGTCTGTGGGATAAAATATAGATATCTCAATTTTTAGTGGTTCTCTTTTTTTTACATTTTGGGAACATAATCTCTATTTTATAAGGGGGATAAAAGCAATTATTTTACTACTGAAATGATAATTGATCATCAGCATCACACCTATTTATCCTGAAGTCTCTGCTGAATTTTACTAAAATATCTGGCCTAGCTATTTGTGTACAAATGCTATCCATAATATTACTCCATTCTTAGGACATATTTTGTGTAATAATTGGTTACAGAGTCTTCAAATATACCTATTTCTGGCCCCAGAATCTGTTCATTCATCTTAGTAACATAATTACATGAATTATTGTTGAAACAAACTTTAAGAAACATTAATACAGATAAATAAAGACATATTTCTGCTTATTTTTCTCTACTAGAGAATATTTATTCATATGGATTCATGTCACTTGTGAAGCTATTGAATAGAAAAATTGTTTGACAATTTCTATGTTTAGCCACACAGAGAGAATGAGACAGAAAAAAATTCCTACAAATATGAGTTTTGTTTAACTTGTATATAAATCCAGGGTTTTTAAGTTATTATATACAGGAACGCTGAAAGTAATACAGTGTGTCCAATTTGTGGATAATACTCTAAATTTATATTTTAGAGTATTTAAACTAAAAAAGCTTTCGTAAACATTAATATATAATTTTACTGCTTTAATGTCTTAGTATATTAATCATTATCATCAGCATGATACTATTTGAGGTTCCAGTTTGATTAGTTATTTTTTTTCTTCTTTGGTTCTTAAATAGACTTGCACTGAATTATTGAATTATCACATCACTTTTTTTTCTTTGCTATTTTCTTCAAATACTTGACATTATGGAAGAGTAAAGAGTAAAGAATCTATATGATTGCCAAGTTAACTAACACTTGCTGGAATTATTGCATTGGAAAAACAAATACCCACTTAATATGTAGTACATAACACAATTTTATTTATGATTTAGTTTTATATTTTTTAATTTTTTTCATTCCTTCCTTCCTTCCTTCCTTCTTTTCTTCCTTCCTTTCTTTCTTTCTTGTGCTGAGGATCCAACCCAGCACCTTGCATGTGCCAGGCAAGCGCTCTACCACTGAACCACAGTCCCGGCCCCTAGTTTTGTATTTATTATGTACTTATATTTTATTCACTACTAGTATCAAGAATCTGTTACCATTTTCATTCTTAAAACTCTGAGTACAATATAATTTCAAGGCTTTCGAAAAAAATAATAAATATAACTTTTATCTGCACTAAATATATTCTGTGACTGATTTTTAAATTTGAATACTTTGTGAACAGATAAGCAGTGGTAAATTATGATTGTTTTCTGAATATTTTCAATATACATTTTCATTATTTCTTTGAATATAAATATTATGATATGAACGTATACAATTCCCATTCTATTGAAAAGTCAAATTTATTTCTGCTGTGCCTTAAGATGTGTCTCATCATCTCACATAACTGAATTTTAGTACCAGGCTGGAGACAGTAGTGATACAATTAGTCACCACATTGTCACAGCAGGATCCAAGTTTTCAAAGACTGAAAATTAGAGTAAAATTGAAAGCTGATGTATCTTTTCAAATAGCAGACTGAAGAGTTCCATTTACTGAAGAAAAATACTTACTATAGTTATGAATACTGTCCCACTTCTGCTAATTTGTGATTCTCAAGATGAGACATTGCCCTTCAAGTATTCTATAATTAGAATAAATTATTTCTGATGTGTGGAGGGGTTTCAAAATATCAGGAAACTTTTTACAGAAGGTAATATTGAAGGGAAATGGAAGAAGGAATGGTCTTTGGGAAGAATCTGCAGATGACAGGGCACCTTAGAAGGGAGAAGATTGACCTGAAGCATGATGAAGGCAAATAGAATCAGGATTTGATCATAGCACAGCCAGCACTGAGATAGTGCAAAAAACATGTACAGGTAAAGTTAATATAACAAATGTAAAATCACGTGATCCATTTATTCCACGTAATCATTGCAGGATTATTCTTCCATATAAAAATTGTTATTAATGTTAGAGTAGGTCATTCTTTCACACAAAATTTTGCACTGTGTATTGTATTATTAATTTGTGTTAATTGCTTCATAGTTTTTTCAGGCATGCATTACTAATTTCTAACTGCTAATTTAATCATATCTTCCTTATCACATGCCCAAGTAAAAATTTCTGATGCTTATTCTAGTAAAATAATGGCTATATACTCAAAATTTACTTTTTATGTTTGCATATATGTATGAATTTAATTATTTTTGTAGTACTAGATACACATAAACCAGGCATGGTCTGCCATTGAGAAATATCCCCAACCCTTTCTACTTTTAATTTTGAAATGACTTCTTACTAAGCTGTCTAGCTGGCCTCAAATTTATGATCCTCCTGTCTCAGTCTCCCAAATCACCAGGATTACAGATATGTGTCACAGTGCCCAACCTCAAACCTTTAAATGAGAAAATATTCTTTATTTTATTTTATTTTTGGGGTCCTAAAAACCAAAACATTGTATTGTTTGGATCTTCATTTTCCAAATCTTTCCAAATTCTATTTTAGTAAATTAAAGATAAAGAATATTATCTATGACTGTGAAAGTTAAGGGGGATGAAATCTGCCCTTCTCTCCACTCCCTGATATGGAACTGATTCTGTGGAAGAAATTAATGAAACAGGTTTTTACTGCTAAAGGGTTTCCTTTGGGACACTTGATTCAGAAGCTTTGCAGTTTGTATCTGGTACACTGGTGATGGTATAATGCAATAGTCTAGGCACAATTAGATATTTCTTGACTGCAGAAAGGAAATTTTTGAGACTTTCTATTGAATAAGTCTGAAGAAATCAGGAAAGTAACTTCTAACAATCAAGCCATGGAACAAAATATCCAGCTGCCAATATGTCAGGTTGGGATAATGCCTTGGACACGCCTTAGCAAATCTACAGTATGTATGAAGCCCCTGATGAACACATATCCTTTTTGCAATTTTTTAAGATCTAATTATTTTCTAAATTTATAATTAGGATAAGTTCATAGAACCAATTTTTTTTTTGTTTTTAGTCTGTACATATTCAAGAATTATAGCCATCTGTTGGATGCAACTGAAGAAATTTAATTGCTAAAAAGGGAAAACAGATCCACCCTCATTACAGATGAATCAAATCCTTGATATATGTTATTATTTTATAGAAATAATTCATAGCTATTCAGATAAATAAAGTAATACAGCAAATATAGAGAAATGAAAGTTCACTACATTCTTACCCATTGATGATACGTGTTGTGAAATCTTACTGCATGGCCTTTTTTCCCCACAGATAAAACAATATGAAGGAAGAAGGTACATACGTTTTAAAACTCTCTCTCTCTCTTTCTGTGTGTGTGTGTGTGTGTGTGTGTGTGTGTGTGTGTGTGTGTGTATATATATATATATATATTTATTTATATTTATATTTATTTATGTATATGTATATATATATATATGCCAAGTGCTTAGGTAAGTAGTACTGATGCAGATATAATCTGACAACCTTATTCAGAGTCCAAGTTTTACTTATATTCTGTATAATCTCATATTCATCATTGCAAGTAAGATAGTGAACAACTGCAATACCACACAGATCCCTCATATCCCCTTTCAGAAACACAAAAAATTCCCATGGACCTTCAATTTCATCTGCCACCTGGGACTCACTGGGACCCACCTGTGATTCCTGGAAATTGATATTTTGTTCACTTCTAAAATTTTGTTTTTACAAATATGTAATTGAAATGAAATAGAATGGTATTGAGCCTATAGGTATTGGCTTTTAGGGTGATAAAACTCGCAAGGCACCTGCCTAAGATTAAGGAATTTATTTATTTCTTAAAATTCTCATAATTGTTGCATTCAGCCATGATTTCAAGTATCTTTAAAAGAAAGAATCCTATTTGATAAGTTTGAAAAAACTTAAGTACAAATTTTCTCTTTATATGTAGAAGACAACTTAGGGTTTTGGAATGAAGACAATATGAAGGACTAAAATGGAGGGGTAGGAGTACAAAAAGTGAATTTTAGAATGATATGTAGTTAGTCTATTATTACTAGCAGTATATTATGTATGCCAACCTTTGACCACCAGTTGATCACTTAATATTTAATGTTAATATATGATAGGACACAAGTCTTTTTAACAAATGATAATTAATTTATTTTGCAATAAAATTGAACCTACCTGCTATTAATTAATCCATTCAACACTATTGATGAATCATCTACTCTGAGTAGATATTCTCCCCAAAAATCTGGTGTAACAAATCTCTGTCAAATTATCTCCTTCAGAGACCCCTTATGTTTAATGAAACATATTATCACATTTTAGGACTCTTAATAACAAATTTTATGCATAAATAAAAATGTCATGTTTTAGGATGACCATCATTATTACAATATTACATTAAATTGTGCTTTCTAGCTGTCTTGCAGTATGTTGCTTTTAATTAAAAAAAATAGTGCAACGTGAATACACACAATAGACATCTACAGACCTCTTCCATACTTTCTTGAAAATGTTAAACAACACTTTCACATGGTATCAACTTGACTGTATTTAATTTTCTAAATATTTTTTAAAAACATTCCATAATTTCAACCACAGTGAGATTTGATTTTTACATTATTTTATATTAATTATAATTTAACTATGATTCATTGGTTCATATACCTTAACCTATCATTTGTATATAAAACTTTCACTACTATTTTATTTGAAAGTACCACTGGCTAACAATTCTAAACTTTTCATTTCAGTAATCTAAATTTTAAACACTTTGAGAAGCCATGGATGTGCTTTTTATTATCAATTTATCAACAGCACTCTATAATATAAATAAAATATGTAGTAACCAATAAAAAAGTTAAGGAATGAATAGTCTATTTAGAAAAAAATAAACTACATTGCTGTATTCAGAGTATTTCTTGGAGTTTTGAAACAGTGACAAATACCTAACCACCCAATCAATATGAAAAATATAGTTATATATAAAACATATCACTACTGAAGTAAGTTGCATCTATTTTTGAAACATTTTTCCTCCCTTAGGACTATAAAGTCAGAGAATACTTATTAAAAAATAGCAATGTGTGTATGACATCAAGTCAGTTTTAATGACTCACCAATACCTTTCTTGCATCTTTGAAATAGATATTCTGCTCCTAAAAATAATTTGAATACATCAAGAACTAGTTGGAGGAAAAAAATGAATGCAAATTATTCATTAAAAACCTCTGCAATATTTAAAAATAAGTAGTGATCATTGAATCCCACTTTATCATGTCTTCATGGGTTGAAATGGAAATTAAGATCTGTATATTTCATCTTACTTGTGAAATGTAACACATTCACAAAACAGCAAGAAATATTTGCATATTGTTTAAGTAACAGTTGTAAGCAAACATGCGGATCAAAAACTAGAAAGTTAATACCCATATGTACCATTTTTCCTTTATAAAGGAAAGCCTCAGGCCCTTGCCAGAAGTAGTGGTGCCCTGAATTTTGCATCAAACAGTTGTTTTGATTTAAAATTTTGTCACTTAAATATACTGTCATAAACGTTATTTTTTATGTGGTCTATTTATGAATAAATGGAATGACATACTATATGTTCTAATATAGTGTACATTTTATGTGTTTGAGATTAGAGCAATATGAGGATAGTGTTGGATTTCTGTGAAAAAATTGTATTTTATGAAGATAATATGATTTACTACTCCTTATTATTTATGAATATTTGAATTGCCTTTTATGCTAGCATTTAGGAAGAGTATTTCTATAAACATTTTGAACATGTCTTCTGGTAGGAAAAACAATCATAGTTTCCTGTAAAATTCTAGAAATAGATTCATGATGTCCTATGAACTGCATATCTTCAACTCTTCTGGGAAAATACAAACAATTTTCAATATAATTATTTATTCCTACCAACTGGCAGCACTATTTGAGAGGTCAATTTACTCTACATCTTTGATGAAATATTATAGTACCAAGTATATCATGTGTTTGGATTATGACAAGATAAATGTGTACTTGTCAACTGTATTTTCTCTCTGTGAAACATCTCTTTTAGGATATTGCTATATTCCAGAATATTTTCTAACTCTAAATTAGCTGAAATTTTCATGAAGTATTTTGGACTGAACCTTTATTTTTTGACAAATGTACTAAAATTACCATCTTCTCCTTTATTACCTCTTATATGTTTTTCATGGAGGCCTTTCATGAAGCAATGTTTTATATTAGTGAGTTTTAACACATTCTCTGTTCCTAGAGTCTAATTTTTTGTTTTAAAAGTTTTTCTTCCACTGAGCCTATAAAGATATTGTCCTATATTTTCTAATATTTTGCCTATTGCTGATAATCCAGTTGTAGTTGTGTTTTATGTAGGAGTAAATATGCATTTAAAGTACCTCTCCCACCTTCCCTGGGAATAACCAATTTCCTACTACAATTAAAATGATGGCCCTCTCCTCTCTTATTAGCCACGTTAATTAAACCTGTTGGAATTGTCTACATAAGCTTATGTCTCTCTGAGACCTCCAGTAAGTACATCTGTATATTTGTCTAGCTTCGTTTCCAAATCATTGTTTTAATCACTGAGATATTGTGATTATTGTAATGAGTATTGTCAGTGCATAGAAGAGGGAACAAATTTCATGTATACCATAAGAACACTGACTAGAATACATATAATCTAAAGTATGACTTGAAAAGAATTAGAAACTTAATATTATTCAATATTTTAATTAATGAAAATATATATTCCCATCTATTTAGCTCCTCTTTTTACATCTCAGAAAACTTTTATTGTTTCCTATTCATTTTCAGTACTGTATATTTTAATACCATTTTTGTTTTCTTAAAAAAAATGCTTTCCTGATTGCTCTTTTTATGTGAAATGGAAGTGATTTTATACATTGATTTTTGTATTTCTAAATTTATCTCTTAATTTCTTTCAGTTTTTATTTTTTTCCCTTTTACTAAAGAATACAATGGCTATAGTTTTCTTCCTTTAAAAATCTTAAGTTTTATCTCACTTTCCCCTATTGGACAATTAAATCATTACAAGGTTGCATAACAGTGGGGATAATTATCATTTACTTTTGTATCTATCCTCATTGAAAAGAAAAGCTGTCCTCTTCCATCTTTAAATATATTTAATACAAATTTTTAATTTTAAGTAATATCAACATGATATTTTGCTAAAATAGTTTATCATGAATAAATACTAATTATTATCAAATGGTTTTTTTCTTATAAATACAATCATATGAGTGTTTCCTTTTAGTTTGGCAATATGAGTAATTATACTATTTTCTAGAGTCAAACACATTTTTCATTTCTGGATATATTCTTGTAAGTCATGGTGAAATATATTTATATCTAGATACATGAATATAAAGATAGGCAGACTGTCTGATGTTCAGTAGCATCTATATGTAGCCTATATGTTTGATTTTCTTATATTAATTATGCTTTGATTTTTGTTTTTTGTTTTTTTTTTTTTTGGTATTGGTAATGGAGATTGAACCCAGTGGCACTTGAACTATATCCCCAGCTCATTTTATTTTTATTTTGAGCAGATTTTCACTAAATTCCTTAATATCTCACTAAATTTCTGCATCTGTTCTTGAATTTGCCATTCTCCTGTCCTAGCCTCTAGAGTCAGACAGGGACTACAGACAGACGTGTCACTGAGCCCGGCTTGCTTAAGAAATTTTACATCTGTTTGCTGTGGTTTTTCACTGATTCTTTTCTTTCCCATGCTAACCTTGTCTGTAGTTTTTTCTAAAGGTTATCTTATTAAAGTCATAAAATAAAATTAGATTGTAATTTTTTTCTTCCTAAAATATTTTCTTTCTCTTCAATGTTAAAGACATCTTTTTATCTTTATGTCTATCTTCTCTTTCTGGGAATCTGATGATATATATATATATATATATATATATATATATATATATATATATATTAGACAGTTAGATATTTTTCTGCAGCTTAGATATATTCTTGTATTCTTTTCCTCCCGCTATTTGAGTATTTTCTTGAATCTAATATAGAAATTATTCTCCTTGATACCATGGGTTTTGTTTCTGGCACTTTCAATTGATATTTTTTAGACATTTCATTGATGGGCAGAAAAATTACAAATTGGGCCCAGAATATCTTGATGTGTCAGAAACTAGGGAAGTTCTCAAAGAATGATGGATACATGTTAAAATAAAGCAGTTACCTGTTTTAATGCTGAGGCATTTGAGCATTAAAATTAAATCATGATTATAATAGATTCTATAGCATTAAATAAGATAAAAATTCATGAGCTTATACTATATGAATAATCAGAAAAATGTGTAATGAGCATTGTGAATTTATAGTTTCATGGTATCTCTTCCACAAGTATTTGCTAATTACAAAGGAAAAAAGTTAACTATACCTGGAAGTGGTGGCAGATATATACTTAGCCAAGAGGTCAAAAGCAAGCATCAGCAGTAACCAGATGTACCAAAATCAAAAACCATGGACAGGATGCAGTCAGAATACAGTTGCACCTTTGTTATATACTGCCAAAGGGGCATCATCAGAATCTAACCATGAGAAAATCTGAGGGAAGCAAACCCAAAGCTAAACTGACAAACATTCTGTTAAAACAAATGGCTCCTAAATTCTAGAAAGTATCCAGGTCACGAGAGTAAAAACATTCTCAGAAACCATGTTAAACTGAAGGAAAGAGACACAGGACACTTAGAGGCAGCATGTAATTCTTTATGAACTGTATTCTTTTGCTATAAAGCAAATTTGGGACCACACTTGAAAGCTGAATATGGAAAATGCATTAAATTCCAATACTGTATTAACGGCAATATTCTGATTCTAAGAATTACACTGCTTGTAGAAAAATATGTTCTACAAACTATTCAGAGTTTAGGGAGCACTGTGCTGTGAGTTTATTATGTTATTGTGTATAATCAATTCAAGGAGAATGATTTTACTTTATTAGCAATTTTCTCTAGGTTTGAGATAATTTCAAAATATTTGAGTTTGTGCTGAAATGAACATATGGAAGTTGATCAGTCAGAGATGTGGACTGAATGCTTATTAATCTTTTTTCAACTTTAAACCTATCATCCCACATCCTACTTTTCTTCACAGATGGAAGCATTTCTGCTTTGCTTAGCTCCTTGCTAGACTATACAAAGAAGGGACACAAGAGGAACTTTAAAAGCTTAGATGAGGAAAAGGGATTATTTAATTTGCACTTCCTTTGGTTATCCTGTATCCTTTCTACCATGTCAAGCAAGTGTTTGATTTTAGAAAACCTGGTTTTAGTTCATGCTCAATATTTTTGAGACACATATACCTAGTTTTTTGTTTTCATTTAATTTGTAACATTCCTGATGACAGCAAATGTCACAGAGTATAAAGTAAAAAACCAAAAGGTGAAAGAACCTTCCAGCAAACTTAAATTAGGTGAAATATAGTGCATTTTTGTGTTTTGTAGATACCATGAATGCACAATACACAATACACAATTGAAAAGTCATTATTTGACAAGAAATGTCCTTGATTTATTCTCCCCAGGCACAATGGAACAGAAGAAAGTCTTATTACTTTTATCTTGATTTTAGTCTTAGTGACACAATAGGAGATAATTTGAAAATACAAATGCTAAGACAATAATTATAAGTAACTAATGTATAAAAAGTTATGCCTTATAAAAATAATTAGAACTAATATTAAAATGTAATAGATATTTGGAACTCATTATTTCTATGAGAAAACACTAGACATAAATTACACAACTATTACCAAATATACATCCTATCCAAAGCAATGTGGCCAAATCCAACTACTCTGCAAAAAATAAGGCAGGTTCAAGAATACTAAGTTACATCCATTATATAAAATGATCTAGAAAATGAGATATCAACACTTATGAAGACTTTAAATAATCTGGAATATTAAGATATAAGATGTATTTTCTACTCATTAAATTGAACTAAGCTAAAATATTCTATTCAAGAATGAAAACAGCAGTGTTAATATTTAATTCTTGATTATATTCAGAAAGTATGATTTATTTTCTTTTAAGGAGGGACATGTTTTCCTTGCTTAATAAATAATTATTGTTGATCAACAAAAACAATGTTTGTTGAGAAGGGTTTTATCCTACAGATTTTCATTCCTTTTTTTTCATTTTTGCATGATTCCTAAATAAATAATGAATTTGAAAAAATAAGCTTCATATTTCTTGAAACAGTACTTTTTTTAGTATAAAACACTCATATATTTCTAAAAATATACACTCTTAAATTCATTAATAAATCTTACCATGCTCTGTCAGTGTTCTTTTTAAATAACTTTTGACATATACAACTTAAGAGAAGTATAGCTAATTAGATGTCAAGGATTAATTATATGTTAAGTAATAACTTGAGTATACTTGTTCTTGGGTCATTAAATAAATGCCAGTTCAGGATGTATTAAGACACAACTCAATTTCTGCTTGAGAAATATGCAATTTGCCAAATTTGTATCAGTATATATAATGAAACATTTTTCTACTTACATTAAATATGTAAGCTACATATAAGCTACTAATTATTTCTAAATTTCCTACTGTTTTTCTTTTTTTAAAATGGAATATCCCTGGGTTTTATTAGATAAATGTGGTAAGGTTAAAATTGTTTGAGAAATATCTATCTTTGTTGTTTAATACGCATTTTATAAATTTGTATGTTCTTGCAATTCAGCTACGGTTTCAGCAAATAGATGGGGAGAGACATGGATATGAAAGAAGTCTACTAAGTCATTTGAACCAAGGAAAAGATGTTCTTTTATATGGGAAGAAATCTTCTTTCCTACTATAGTAAATGCACAGTAAATCATCCTTTCTTTGTATTTAGTTTCTATCATGGGTCTTTAATTGCTAATATATTGCCTATCTCAATTTTCTTTGCACTCTTGCAAATTGCAAACTTTGACGTTGATAGATTCTAATTTCTTTCCTAGACTGTTTTATAAATCTAGGAGTCCAAACATTATTGCTGAACTAATTTTCTCCACCCAAACCTGAAATACAAAGAATAAGTTTAAAAATTTTTAAAAAGAAAGCTATCATTAAGTAGTCTTAACTTTTTTGCTTAATTTACTATTTTGACATAAAAATAAAAATTCATAAGGTCTTGGTTTGAGTCAAATTAAAATCTTTTTTTCGGGAACCAAGTGTATTTGTCAATTACTATGTCTGCTTTTACTTGAAAGAATTCAGCAGGAGCAGTATGTATAATCTTTGTCCTTATGAGTAAATGTCATTAGCTAATTTGTTGATGCAGGATATATGCCTGTCTGAACTAACTTTATATATTCACAGAAATTGTATAATACAACAATATATGTGGATTAGACACCTACTTAGCCACTAATATTGTACAGCAAATAAAAGGAAAGGAATTAAATCATAATGATTTCATGGAAGAGTGAAACTCAAAATTCTGTTTGGAAAAATTAAAGAGTATATTAGAGCAGGGATTGGCAAATATTTTCAATTAAAGACCAAATGACAAATATTTTAGTCTGTGGTCAAATGGGTTCTGTCAGAAATACTCAACTTTGTTGTTGTAGCATGAAAACAACCACAAATATTATGCAAAAAAGAACACAGCTTAATTTCAACAAAACTTTAGCCACAATCCTGACCTAAGTTTGACAATTCCTGATTTAGGGCATAGAACTTTTTGATTATAATAATTAGACATAATAAACCTAAATTTGAGAACAGTCAAGTCATAGAAAGCAGTCTTTTGTCTATTGGTTATTTAATTTTATGAAGGGAAATATAAAGATGTGTGCTTTCACATAACTGAATTTTGTATGCATTTGTGTTAATTTTGATGTTGCAGTTTGTAGAGGATATAGGAAACAGAAGACACTGAATGCTTTGTTGAATAAGCCATACTTTATGCAGATAATAAAATGTATTATTTTAATATGCAAATTATTGACCACTTGGATATTATATAGTATTTCTTTGAATTAGTGAGGTAACTGAAGAAAATAAGTCTTGTCCTCTGTGTAAAATATATTATTTAGATATAAATAATTTTTTTGAATATTAATACTTAAATGAAAAAAGATGACTTTCTTTTTGAGAATTTCCTTAGGGAGAGCCTGGCTTAGTTTCAGAGCTGATAATCTCAAAATTGGTTTGGTCTACTATATAGATATAAATCTCTTTTTATCATGTTTACTATGAGGATTAAAGAAGTAAGATATTTGGAGACTATAATACAATGCCTCCTTATAGTGGGCAACCCCTCAGGAAGTTATAATTCTCTTCCTTCTTACCTCACATCAGGGAGGGAGAGCCTACGGACCAGAGAAAAGGAAAAGGTTGGTCCCTGCCAAAGAACAGGCTGTAATTTGAAAATTGTATTGTTATATTAAATGAAAATATTACAAATTATAAGTATATCCAAATCAGCATTAAATATTCATCTTCCTTTATTTTTATTTTATTGTGCTTCATTTCTATCAAATACCCAATCAAATACTTTCAGATTGTTTTGGAATAAAAGAAACAGTGCTTCAATTCATCCATAGACAATGTTGATAAGATTTCCACTTGGTTTTATAACTATAACTAAGTCCTAAATGTTTTGTTATGAGGATTATTCTAAAGCCAAAACCAAATTAACAACATGTATGCTATTATGAGAATGTAAACAATTCTAACAAAAGTATTAACAATCTGCCAAAGGATTCTTTTACTTTGGATATTAAGGTTCAACTAAAAATTACTGTTCTCTAAAATTTCCTCAGATGTTTAAGTTATATTACACATTGTGTTTTCACCATTGAAACATGTTTCCAGCACATTTTTTTTTGCCCATGTATAAATGACTACGCTTTGAAAAAACGTTATTTTCCCTTTTTGTTAAAGGGAGACACATATACCCTTCATTGTCACACCATTTTTGTTCCATTTATACACTTATTCCAATTTCATTCTTTTTATTGCATTAGGGAAAGGCAAATTAAAACCACAATGAACAAACTACACATCCTCTAGAATGGCTATACTAAAAATTTGCAATATAACACTTTGGTGAGGAAGCAGAGAAATTGAAATCCTCAAACACTGCTGGTGGGAATGTGGAATCATATGGCTGTTTTTTAACACAGTTTGGTAGTTTCTAAAAAGTAAAACATAAAATTAACCAAGGATCTAAGAATTTCACTCCTGGATATTTCCCTAGTGAATTGAAAACTTACGTGCACAACAAAAAGAACCTCCCTTAGAATTTTTCATAGCTTTATGGCTTACCAACAAAAGGTGGAAACAACCAAAAGATCTTCCCACAGGTAAGCAGATTAACAAAATGTATTAAATATATAAAATGGAATACTATTACATATTAAAAAGTAACAGATTGCTCTTCTAGCTACTATGTACAAATAGCAAAAATGAACCTCAAAAGCATTAGGGGAAGTGAAAGAAGCCTGAATTGCATTAGGAGGTGTAAAATTTCAAGTGTTGTTTTGACAACTTGGAACTTCATAAGGTCTCAATGGCTTAACTGTAAATTCTCCTGTTGTTGGTACATATGTTCTCCTATCCAAATGGAAAGATTCCCATTCCAGCTGTTTTCCCTGTCAGACACCTGGTCCTCAACATGACAAGTTTCAGTTCTCTCACATCCCACAAAATTATTCACACAAATGAGGCATGTTTTCCATGGGTATCAGAGGGCATCTTTCCCCCTCTTTCTACACAGTCTGTCTCCCAGAACCTCTACTGGTTCACTGTGCTCTGTAGTGCTACCTTCTCTGCAGGTGAGTATATGCAACTGATAAACTACTGCCAATCTCATTTGTTCACTGTCAAGTATTGTATGTGCTCTCTCCCTTCTTCACCAGTTAGGTTAGTAAGGAGTGACCAGAACACATATGATTTGAAGTATTGGCTGCGATGGGGAAAACGGAATAAGTACCAACTAGAGTAAGTACTAAAAGGAGTTTCTTTTGTTTTGTTTTGAATTATGTTATTCTAGATCCTGTGGGTGGTATCACAGAGAGAGATGAAAAGAGGAGGGAGCAGGAAGACAGCCTTACAGACTATGATGGAAGTCTTTCCTGAGTGAAGGAAAGAGGAAAGGTAGAAAGGAGGACAAAGGAAGGAATGTTAGTTAGATGTGTTTAAGCTACAGTGTGTTTCTATGGAGAGTTCAGTAACATCATCAGGTAATCCTCAGAGCTATGTGTCCTACAGGAATCCCACATTTCCCAGGAAGAAGTCTTTCCTGCTATCCCAAGGACACACAACCCTTGAAAGGCAGCAGCCTATGGGAAGTGAAACAACAATGGATTTAGGAATGCAGGAATTGGGATCCTTAGTAAATATGCTCCCCTGAACTGGAGATCTGAGAGGCACAACCTTACCTGAGGGGTGATTGTAACTGAAGGGAGATTTCATTAAGTTAGGCAACCAGATTGGCTTTTCTTATGCAATTTTTAAATATGTCTATTGACATGATGAAAACTTAAATGCAAATGTTGACTAGGAATTACTTGCACATGACCACATGACCAGGATATTTTCCCCCTCCCCACTCTATGGGAGATTTTGACTTCACAAGAACAAATGGAAACATCACCAGAACAAGTAGAGAGATGTTTGTTTATTTATTTATTTTTAAGTCTATCCTCTTTGCTTGGTACTACTAACTCTGCTGTGAAATCCCCTAGAAAAGAATCGGTGCAGATGAACAGAAATTCCTTAAAATCAATATGAAAAAAGAAAGATGAAAACACGTGGAAACTTTGTACTCTAAATTTTTATGTATCAGACTTAATTTTCCTAATGTATTCTATGGGGGTGATGTTTAATTTTTGAGTTCTTTTTTAACCACATATCTTTTGCAAAAAAACGAGACAACTATTATAATACAAACATTAGAATATTTTAAATGAAAGATTAAAGTAAAAAGATAACTATCATTCAATTAAATGTTAACTGATCTCATTTTGAAAAGAAAAATTGCACGAACACTATTGACATGTTTCCAATTAAATATTCTGCAGAAAATGTATTTAGATGCTTGCCTAAGAAAAATTACTATTGTTATCATTCTTCTTTATCTTATTATTATTATTTGCAATGGGGTCTGATCCCCTGGGTAATTCACTAATGAGCCACACCTAAGCACTTTCTTTTGGGTGGGGGGTACTAGGAATCAAACTAAGGGCGCTAGACCACTGAGCCACATCTCCAGCCCTGTTTTGTATTTTATTTAGAGACAAGGTCTCACTGAGTTGTTTAGCACCTCGATTTTTTGCTGAGGCTGGCTTTGAACTAGAGATCCTCCTGTCTCAGCCTCAGGAGCTGCTGAGATAACAGGTGTGCCCCACTGTGCCTGGTCACCCGAGTATGTGTGTGTGTATATATATATATATATATATATATATATATATATATATATATATACAAATTTTGAGATCCGGTCTCACAAAATTTCTTAAGACATTTCTAAACTGCTGAGGTTGGCCTTGATTTTGTAATCCTCCTGCAAAAGCCTCCCAAGCTGCTGGGATTATAGGTATGCACCATCATACTATGTGAAAAATTACCATTATTAAATACTATTATATAATTTTACTTCAAATATGTATTTGTAATCCAGACACATTTTAAGAAGCATCACATTTGGATATATGTGCATATCTTTTAAAGTATTAGTAATAATTAAAATATATTTTCCAAAAAATCAAAAATAATTATTTATTTTAGAACAAATTATTTGATAACTATTTTTAAAGAAACACACTATACTAGTTTTGCCAATGCATACTTAAATGTGAAGAAAGACAGCAAATTATGCAGCAGATTGACTAGAAAGAATTTTTCTGGCCCATTTAATTCATACAATGCAAATTGAACTTGAAAACAAATTCCTTGATATCTCTTCTCTCTCTCTCATTTTTATGATGGAAAATTCCTAATACCTTCCTATGAGAAAGTAAATGGTTATTTTTCAATGAAGAAACCCAAGTGGATTTATACTGATGCCTGCATTAAATTATTGAGTTCTTTATATATCTTAGAGATTAGTGCTCTATCTGACATGAATGTGGTAAAAATTTGCTCCCAAAATGTAGGCTCTCTGTTCACCTCACTGATTTTCTTTTGCTGAGAAGACATTTTTGAGTTTGAATCCATCCTGTTTATTGATTCTTGATGTCAATTCTTGTTCTCTAGGAGTCTTATTAAGGAAGTTGATTGAAATTGAAAAAAAATTTAAAATCTTTTCAGATTGCCATGAAAATAGTGTTTATAAGGAAATTGATGACAGTAAATGCACATATGAAGAAAGAGGACAGATGGTGTATCAATAGTTTTTTCCATCAAAGGAATCTAATGAATGAAAAGCAACGTAGGCAGAGATGAATGCATATGCAAACTGTTGCAATGTTGCCTTTGGTTATAGTTTAAAATTATATCAGAATACTGACTGTGCTCTATTGACAGCCTGTCCTGTATCATGGGCAGAGCTTATGTATTTGCATATATATTCTCACACACCATGAGGTAAGAAGTTTTAATCAAATTACTCCTTTAACAGAAATGTCTAGACGGATTTCACTATAAAATA
The DNA here is from genome assembly GCF_045843805.1 of Urocitellus parryii. Lineage (NCBI taxonomy): Eukaryota > Metazoa > Chordata > Mammalia > Rodentia > Sciuridae > Urocitellus > Urocitellus parryii. The sequence goes on from NW_027554068.1 coordinate 965,572, forward strand.
GTAAAGGACTTGCATAAAGTCCTACAGCCAGGAAGTTACTCTGTGGGCAATCAAATTTGGGTTCTTACTAAAAACTTTCCTTTGTACTGATATGACTCTCTAGATTTATTTGTAGAAAATCTGACTAATTACTCTAATAAATATTTTGATTATTCTGTAATGAACTTGGAGATCTATATCACCTTACTTTTAGGAAGAATTTTTGCCTTATTTATTTATTTAATGATACTGGGGATTGAGCCCAGAGGGTGTCTATATATCCCCACATATTATTTTTTATTTTGAGACAATATCTCACTAAGTTGCCCACAATGGCCTCCATCTCCACCTGCTTCAGCCTCCCAAGTAGAACATTTTACTAGCATGCCTGAGGCCCTGGGTTCAATTCAAGGTAACATGGAGGGATACAGAAGAAAAGGAAAGAGACAGATTCAGACCTTCTAAGTTTATTATTTTTGCACAATTGTTCTTTGTATATTTGGATAATGTGTGTTCATCCTCTGATACCTTAAGTGAAATCCAGTGTGAAAAATTTACACTTTGAGCACATCTGAATTCAAGATAGACATGTTTAATTCACTAATAGCAAAATATGACTTATGGGTACATTATTAGGCCATGCAAATTAAAAAAATAATAATAATATAAAATAAAGTAAAAACATGTAATGAAAAATATTTTATTTCAGAAAATAAATTGAAATATTTGGGGGGATGTTGTGAGTTTTATACCATGTTCTGATGGCATAGAACACACATTGTTCCACTAATCTCCTCTCCTACAACCTTTAAAAATAAAGACAAACAAATCTTGTCAGAATATATTTGAAATGGTTATTAAGATTAAAGAATCATAAAATAAGATTTCTTCTTTACATCTATCTTCCCAAATTTTATTAAAAACAAAGAACATTTTTATAATATATTTTTACTGACACATAATATTGTACACATTCATGGGTTAGAGTGTGACAATATGAAACATATGTGCAAGCTGCAATTATTATATCAAGGTAATTAGCATTTCTATCTTATCAAAAACTAATAATTTCTAACACTTTTATACTTACTTTAAAATACATCACAGATTTTTTTAAAATTATTTTTTTGTAGACAACAGTTACTAGGTTATCCAACACCTGATCCAATTTATCCTAACTGTATTTTGAAGCCTCTTTATCTTTTTTTCCATTTCCTTTCTCCCCTTCATGTCTCTCTAGTACCTATTATTCCATTCTTATTCCATAAGCTCAAATTTTTAAATGAGCAAAATATCAGCATTTTTCTCCTATCTGGTTTGTTTCATGAAAAATATTCATGTAATATATGTAAAGGATTTCATATATGTAAAGGATTTCTTTATAGCCAAATAATATCCCATTGTGAATATGTATCATAGTTTCTTTATCCCTTATCCATTGATGGACTCATTGATTGATATCAGATCATCATTTATAGTGAGTAGGCAATTTCTAAAGTGATTGCTGCAAAAAATGGAAGTGTTGATATAATGATTTCATTTCCTTTGGATAAATATACAGTAGTGAGCTTACTGAATCATATGATTCCTCTTAGAGTTTTGAAAAAGCTACATACTTTTTAAAATCATAGCTGTAGTAAGTTATTTCCACTTATGTAAGTTATTTCCAGATCATGAAAATGATCTGTAGAAGCATTTGACCAATGATTTCTTCCATTTAACAAACATGGAATACTATTTCATATTTTGACGTGTTCTTTAATTACTTTCTTCAATGTTTTCTAATTTTAGTTTTAAAGAGGCCTATCACTTCGTGTGTGTGTGTGGGGGGGGAATTAATTTTTTGATTTCCTTTTCTGTAACCTTTTATAGTGCTATATAAAAAATCTACTGTTTTTTTTTCATGTTGATTTCTATACCTTGCAACTTTACTGAATTTTTTATCAATTCTAACAGATATAACAGTCTTTAGGTTCTTCTACATATAAGGTCATATCATCTGTATATAATGATAATATTTTCTCCTTTCAATATGAATGCTCTTTATTTTTATCTTGCTTTCACTCCAACACCATGTTAATAATTGTGGTAATAGTGGACATACTTTTCTTGTTCCAGATCTTAGAGGAAACAATTTCATTAACCCCTTTGAGTAAAATGTTAACTGTGTGCTTTACATATAAATCTGATATGGTTTTGGTGTAGTTGGTTGTCACCCAATGATTTATTTTGATTGGATCTTTAGTCCCCATCATTGTGCTATTGGAGATTGTTTTGCAACACGTAATAAGTGGGGCTTAGTGGGGCATACTTAGATATATTGAGAGCATGTTCCCCAAAGTTACTGTAGGACCCACATCTCTCTCTACTCCTGGTTTAAGGAGTAATCACTGACTTGCTTCCACATACACTCCTACTATTGCTACCCACCATGATATGACAAAACCTAGAACCAACTACATGACTATTGCCATGCCCTTGGAACTCTGCAAATGTATGTTAAATCATTTTTTTTTCATAAGAAGCCTATGTCATGTGTATTATTGTAGTGAAAAACATTGATATATGTCATAGTATTTATTGTGGGTTAGATATATTCCTTCTATATATAATTTGCTGAGAGTTTTAATTATGTTGTGATGTCAAAACTTATCAAATGCTTTTTCTTCATTTATTGAGAAGATCAGGAGTTTTATTCTTCATTATGCTGTAATAAAATAAGTTAATTGGTCAGTGAACAATGAAGCATAACTGAATCCTTAGGATGAATCTCATTTGAATATGATATATAATCTTTTTGATGTGCTCATGAAATCCACTTGCTACTATTTAATTGAACTTTTAAAATCTATGTTTATTAGGATACTGGTCAGTATATTTCTTTGTTGCACATTTGTCTAGTTTTACTATCAGGATAATGCTGCTCTTATAAAAAAATAGTTTGGCAGAGTTCCTTCACTTTCAATTTTTAGAGAACTAACTGGAATTAGTTCTTCCTTAATGTTTTGTAGAATTGAGCTATAAGGAAGGCTTCCTGTTTGGGCCTTTTTTTGTTGTTGGAGGTGGTGGTTTCTTTTTCATATATAGAATTTTATTTACTGCTTTAATCTCATTAGTCATTTTTGGCTTGTTTAGAATTTCTATTTTTCCTAATTCAATCTTGACAGTTTATGTATATCCATGAATTTATCCATTTCTCCTAAGTTTTTCAATTTGACTATGCAATTGTACATAATAGTTTTTTTTCACCCTTTTACATATCTCTGTGCTATAAGGTTTGCTATAATATTTCATTTTATTTAAAGTATAGTTTTTAAAGTTTTTACTACTTTTTATATTTTTTCTAATATATGATGTTCTCACTATTTTATTCAGGCTGACTTTGAGCAACTGGGCTCAGGGAATCCTCTCTCAATAACCTCGAAATTATGTGGAACTCCTGGTAAGTGTCACCATGTCTGGCTGTTTTATCTATCTTGTTTATTTTAAAAACTAAAATTGTATTTAGTTGATCCATTGTTGTTTTTTTTTCCATTTAGTCTTACATTTCTCTGAGATTTTTTTTTAAATTTGTGTGTGTTAATAATACATAATGTTGGGTTTTATAGAGACATATTTGCATATTCATAAAAACATAATGTGATCAAATTCACTCCCTAATACTTCCTCCAGTGTCACTTCCTCCTCCTCCTGATCTTCTTCCTCTACCCTAATGGTCTACCATCTACTTTAATAACATGACTTCCCCCTCTTTGTTTTTCTCCTTCAAGCTTCACATATGACAGAAAACAATACTGTTCTGAACTTTAATATTTCTAATCTATGTATTTTGTGTTTGATTTTTTTCTTGCTTCTTTAAATCATTGAGCTGCATTATTATGTTGTTTATTCAAAGTCTTTTTCTTTTTTTTCTTTTCATTTTTCCCTATAAATTTTTCTTTTAGTACTGCTATTGCTGCTGTCACACAAGTTTTGACATACTGTTTTAATTTTCATTTGTGTTTTAATTTCTCTTTTCATTTCTTCAATGTCCTGTTTGCTGTTTAGAAGAATGTTGCATAAATTTTACTTGTTTTTTAATTTTCCACTGTTGTTCTTGTCAACTCCTAGTTTTTGGTATTGTAATTGGAGAAGATATTAAATATGATTTCAATTATTAAAATATATTATTGCATTACTTATGGCCTACCATATGGTCTATCTTGGAGATTATTCCATGGGCTGATGAGAATGATGTGGATTGATCAATTTTTTAATGAAACATTATGTTTGTGTTAGCGCCATTTTATCTATTGTATATGTTTTAACTCTGATTTTGATTTGTCAGTATTCTGTATGGATGATGTGTCCATCAATGAAAATATATCGCTGACGTCCCAAACTGTTATTACACTGGAGTTCATTACATGAGATATACTAATATTTATATAATATATACAAGTGATGAAAAATTGGGTATGCCTTTCCTTAGATGAATGTTATAAAATTATTTTTATGATTATGCATGATTCTTAAATTGAAGACATTCTATTAAAAATATGCTTGTGTACCATGCAATTTCATTCAACACACTTTTGTCACTGTGTGACTCTAGTTCATTATTTTTGATTGATTTATTATAGCTCATGTCTGTTACTCATTTATGTGTGTGTTGCTATAATGATGCACAATTATGTTTTTACTTCTATTCTCTATACTACAATCATAATGAGAGAAGTCTTCATATGTATCTACTTACGGGTCCAGAGGAAGACCAAATCATAGTAGTATATATAGCAAGATTTAGGGCTGGGGATGTGGCTCAAGCAGTAGCGCACTCGCCTGGCATGCGTGCTGCCCGGGTTCGATCCTCAGCACCACATACCAACAAAGATATTGTGTCTGCCGAGAACTAAAAAATAAATATTGAAAATTCTCTCTCTCTCTCTCTCTCTCTCTCCTCTCTCTTTAAAAAAAAAAAAGATTTATATTATCACCTGTGGCTTTTGTCAGCTTTTTTTTGTTGTTATTATCAAATTTTCATAAATTGTTTACATATGTCAGGTTTTTAAATATAATTTTACTCAATAGTTAATATACTACTTTAATGTCAGACATGATTAAATCCTTTTACATTGAGAATAGCCCACTATTTCACTAGAAATCTTAAGACTCAAGTAGATCTGTAGCATGAAGTATGGAAATTTTGTTCTCTGACATTTCCTAGGGGCTAGTTTTGACATACTTCATGCACTTGAGAGAGAACAGAGAAGGAAAGAGACACATAATAGTTCCAAAATATTATCTGGTGGACACAGATATTTATGCAATCTGTAGGAGGGATGTTTTTTTTCCAAAGAATGAGGGTTTTTTATTAGCCAAGGCGATGGGATGCATGAAACCTTTGCAACATAAAGGAGAAGTCTAACTGTTTTCTTGTATATGAAATGCAGATATGAAACAATGTAGAGTTGTTTTTTACAAATAGCATGAATGAATAACAAAGATTTTAGAAGACTGCCTATTTTTAGAAAAGAGACATTCAATAAATATTTACTCATGTTCCATTATACAACTTATTACATATGTTAGTTATTAAAACAGTAGGGCAGTTGGCATGTTTACTGTATAAAATATAGAAGAATACCTACATCTTTCTGTGTGTTCAGATATATTTCAAAAACTGACAATTGATATAAAAAGGAAATAATAGTACTAGATGAAAACATCAAAAAACATATATAATACACATAAAAATAAAAAAAAAACTAAGCAGAGATTTAGAAAGTGCCCTCTGCACATGCATGCACAGAAGCATGCAAGCAAGTGCGCGCACACACACACACACACACACACTCACTTATGATAATGCAAATATACAAAGAGTGTGCTAGATAGATCGTATGGAACACCAAAAGCTACAAAAATCTAAAAGAGGTGTAGAAAACAAATTCTCCTCATCACCAGTGAAAGGAACCAACCCTGTAAACACCTTAGTTCCAATCTTCTGGTGACCTTAAATCTAAGAAAAAAATTAACTATACAGTTTGTGTTATACTTAATTGTAGAAACACTAGCATATTTGTATATTTTGTAGTGAAAAATGAATAAAAAACAATAAACTCTTACATATAAATATTAAATGTTTTGCATTAGATATATGATTGATGAGAAGCCTCTGTGATAATTTATAAAATTGAAACTAATTTCTAATAATTTCACTGTAATTAGTTTGTAAATATCAGAAAGTCTAGCATTAGAAAGAATTCTAAAAGATAAAAGATTGCAGGCATTTCTATTCATTTAATAAAATAATACCAATGCTTACCTTCATTGAAAGCCAATGTGGGAATATAAGCCAATGTTTCAAATATACACATTCCTGGGTTTATCAGTATACATGTCCTATTTTTAATTTATTCAGGAAATTCCTTCCTTCTATGGCAGAATTTCTAAAAATAAAACAATCATGTTCATTAACTTTTCATTGCAGTGACCAAAATAACTGACAGCGCTAACAGAGAACTAAAATTTTAATTTTGATTTATGGATTTGGTATTCTTAGTCCACAGTCACTTGCACCAAGGAGAAACGTCATTACCAAGTGGCATCATGAAGGAAATCTTTTTACCTCATCGCATCCTGGAAGCAGAGAGACAGTTTGGAAGAGGCTGAGGATAGATATAATCCAAGGTCACATTCGCAGTAACTTGCTTTCTTCAGCAATGCCTCAGAGGCCAAGAGTCACCACCCAGATGTCCATTAGAATTATTAATATCATCATTATTTATAAGATTACAGCTTTCAAAATCTGATTTTTATTTACCACTCAATATTGTTATATTTCCTAACACATGAACTTTTTGGAAGATATTTCTAGGCCCTCACCATAACATTCTGTCCATACCCCAGGAAATTCATGTTCATCTCACAATACAAAATACATTTGGTCCATCTCTATGAATCCCATAGTTTTAACAGTTCTGGCATTGCTCAAAAGTCCACATCCAAAGTCTCCCATGGGACTTAAGGAAAACTCTTAACTATGAGCTCCTAAAAGGAACAAAAGTTAGTTATATGAATAGAATATACAGTGGCACAGGGTAAGTGTTCACATTCGAAAAGAGAATGATAGGTGTAGGGAAAGAAAGAATGGGACTAAAACAAGAGTAAAACCCAGAAGCGCAAACATGAAATCCTTATTGCTCCATGTCCAGTGTCTGGGACACACAGGATCAAGATATTATCTCCAGAGGGCTTTCGCAGCTCTACCTCTGTGGCCTTGTTGTTGTGGCTCACATAACTTCTCTTTCTTCTGGAATTTGTTTAAGTGCAGCTATCCTTGACAGACATTCCGTATTAATGGCATCTGTTGGTAGTCTCCATTGGGACTTTTGCTTCATACACAGATTTACACCTGGCCCTCTTAGTAATCCCCTGCAGAAGTTTCAATCCTGCTTTGCTCTGCCTGACCTCCCAGGTCTTCATTTGAAGTCTTGTTCAAAGACTTTGTGACCCAGTAACTTCAGCATCCTGCATTTCTACAGAATGAGCAGCATATGGATGATTTGCATTCGGGTAAAGCAGTAGCACACTTGGACCTTGTCTCCAATAGCTTCTGAAATCTTGCATTGCTGAGTCCATTGAAATGAATCCTGATAGAAACTTTATTTGACACCCATGTGCAAGCAGATGAGTCCCATGATTTTTAAATATTTTTATATTTATACCCTTGAGTTTTCCCAGTGTGAGTGTGTGTAATATAGTTAATTCCTGAGCTGCCCTCAAGGCATTCTTCCTGTTATCTCTATGAAAAGTACATAGCATCTCTTTAGTGTCTGTATTCTTTTCATATTCCTTGGTTCCAATTTTGCATGCACTTTTCTTGTCAGAGAGAAAATTTTTCATATCTTTTAATTATCCCCCTACAGACTACACCTGTTAAAAGTTCCACCACTTCCCAAAATTTCCACACTGAGAATGAAGCCCCCAGCTCATGAACACTTGAGGAATATACTCAAGCCAAATCCAAACCATAGATCCTTGTTTGTATGAGTTGCTCTCTGCTGATGAACAAACAAACTCCTTTCTCCTTCTAGAGTTCACAGTCTCCAACCCTATCTTAGGCTCACTTGTTCAATTTGAATCTTTCATAATCTTGTATTAATCAATTTTCTGTACTTATATAAAACATCTGAGTCTTGGTGTTTCATAAAGACAATCATAAATTTATTTTGGAATCCTGGAGATTCAGGAGGGTGCAATTAGCCTCTGCTTAGCTCTTGAAGGGGCCTTTTGTCTTTATCACAACACGGAGTATATAGCATCATGGTGGAAGTACATTCAAGAGAAAGATCACATGGTGAGACAAGATCCAGAGAGCCTAAGGCTTCTGGCTTGCTAAAACAACTCACTTTCATGGGTAATAACTAGGGTCCTGAGAAAACTACATTAAATTATTTTTGAGAGTGGCACCCCAAATGGCCCAATGACTCCAAAAATTGCACATACAACTTAAAAATAAGGGTTGAGATATGATGCACTCATTTTCTCCACCCATCTCTTAAAGGTCGTACCATGTAGTGATATCAACAACATAAATGTACCTTATCTATTTTTGTGGCCATGAAGCTAAGAAAAACTCATTGAATATGTTTAAAACAAAATCCTTTGTGTTCTCCCTTTCATTCTTGTATTATCATCAGTCTGCAGCCCTACATGCCAGCAAACAGTAACTCTATTATTATCATTAGTACAATATGTCAACATTTTGTAACTAATAACTTTCTCCCTGGACATGGTTCTACCTTCCTGGAATATTCTGTTCATAGAATTTAGAGAACTATTTGCTGTGTGCAGCATATATTGTTTTCCTCTAATCTTAACTTCCTTTAACCTAATGTATACTTCTCTCCATTTTTTAATCCCCACAACAATGTCTCTAAGATGGAGTCACTCATGGCAAGCAATTTACCTCATTATTACTCCAGCACTACCACCACAACCACACACACATTGAGGATCAAAAATCCAAAGCATAGCGTATTCACAAACTGCTCAATCTATAGTAATCATTATTCTTTATGGCTAATAATTTATTGATCAGATATTCCACAGATTGTTTATATGTTCCCGTGGAGATAAAGGAAATCTAATTTCCAGAAAACCATATTAAAATATTCAGGTGTTGGGGCTGGGGATGTGGCTCAAGCGGTAGTGCGCTCGCCTGGCATGCGTGCGGCCCGGTTTCGATTCTCAGCACAACATACAAACAAAGATGTTGTGTCCGCCGATAACTAAAAAATAAATATTAAAAAATTTCTCTCTCTCTCTTTCTCTCTCTCTCCCGCTCTCTTTAAAAAATATTTATTTATATTTATAAAATATTCAGGTGTTTAGTTTTCAACAAAATGTCACAAAACATACAGAATGTATGTTTTGCTCATTCAAAAGAAAAATTAAATTCAAAGAAACTATCCCTCAGATAGTGCAAGCTTTTGAATTACTAAATAAAGACTGAAATATTTGTCTTAAATATGTTCAAAAAACTAAAGAAATATATTTAAAAATAACTAAAATAAATCTGTAAAACGCATGGGAGAGATATTAAAGATATGTAAACTATAAAAATGAACTAAAAATTCTGGAGCTTAAAAATATAAAATTGAAGTAAAAAAATCTTCTATTTGTGACTGACATATTCTGCAGGCAAATGGAAAAATCAGTAAACTTGAAGATAAAACAATTGAAATGATGGAATTTAAGAAAGAGAAAAAAAGGGAACTGAACAAATGTATATAAAGTCAAAGAACTTGTGGAGGAGGTGCATGAAAAAATCATGGACATTAAGGGAGTACTATAGGAGAGGAAAGTGATTATATATATATATATATATATATATATATATATATATATATATATATAGAGAGAGAGAGAGAGAGAGAGAGAGAGAGAGAGAGAGAGAGAGAGAATGGTTAACAATGACCAAAAATTTGATGAACAACTGAAAACTGTGAATCCAAAAAGATGAACAAATTCCCAAAAGGACAGACTTAGAGGCTTACATGTAGACAAATGTAATAAAATTTTCAAGAGATAGTGATAAACAGAGAAACTTGAAAGAAAAAAATGCAGATTCAATTGTTTACAAACAGGAGATCCTAAACTCAGTAACAACCAACCTTTTCAACTGAAAACATGCAGCCTAGAAGACAGTTGTCTAAAACTGTGAACCAAGAATTTCTATCCTGAAACACTTTTCCTCAAATAAATGAGACATTAAGATATTTTCAGACTTTCAGAAAAGCTATTGGAATGTGATCACCAGAAGTGCCCTGTAAGAAATGCTAAAGAAATTGCTTCAGACTGCAATAAAAGATACTACAGAATAACTCAAATGTGTGTGAATAAATAAAGACCCTTGATATAAATCTAAATGCATAGGAATATAGAAATGGAAGTGTTAGTGTAATTTTTTCTTTATAACTTCATATTTTATTTCCTGTATGAAGCCATACAAATTGACCCCAAATCAATATTATTGGGCACATATTCTATAAATCTGTAATTTGTGACAAAAACATAAAATGAGTAGACATTGCTACAAGAATTTTACATGCCTTTGGAGTTAACTTGTTATCAATTCTAAATATTGTGTTTCAGTTGTAGGAGGTAATATATATGGTTTTGAAATATTGTACTCCAAAAAATATCAACTAAACACAAAAAGGTGAAATGGGAGGAAATGAGGGGCAAAAACTATAATATATATACAAATAGTTAAGTAGCAGAATTAAGTCCTTTCTTTGAAGTAATTACTTTAAATTTGATGGGATTAAGCTTTCAATTAAGAGGTAGAATTTTCTACTAATTCTTCAAAAATCCAACAAACCATTATTCAGAGTCTGATTTCTAATCTGAAGACACAGGTAGGTTGAAAGTAAATAGATGAAAACTATATCCAACATGATAATCCTCAAGAGAAATTTGAGATGATAATCCTCAAGAGAATTTTGAGACTTTCAATCCAGAACCATTCAAGGCCACAGAGTATCATCCATATTGGTAAGAAGTTTAATTCATCAATAAGATGTGATAATTTTAAATATACACACCCTACAACATAGAGGCAAGTAGATGACATTAATAGTGACAGAAGTGATGGGAAAAAATAGTTCTATAATATTAGTGGGAGACTTCAATACATCACCCCAAAGATTAGATAGATCATTGACACAAAAGGTCAGTAAGGGAGTAGAGTCTGGGCTTGAGCACCACCACAAACCAACAAACCTAAGAAATATAAAAATAGACTGCCCACAATTAAAGAATACATGTTTCCTAAGTGAACTTGGAGCAGTCTCCAAGACAGAACACATGTTGGGTCATAAAACAAGATTTAATAAAATTTAAATGCTTGAAATCACATGAAGTACTTTAGAAATCATTTATTTTATCACTGGGTAAAAGAAGTTTTACAGGAAATTAGAAAATACTTATATGTGAATGAATACATACACAAAGCCTACCATAATTTATGAGATGTAGTGAAAATATTACTCAGGGAGGAATTTGTTACTGTAAATACTTCAATGAAAAAAAGAAACAGCCAGGTGCAGGAACTCATGCCTGCAATCCCTGCAACTGGGGAGGCTGAGACAGGAAGGCAGCAAGTTTAAGCCGGCCTTAGCAACTTAGCATGACCCTGTCTCAAAATAATAAATAACAATGGCTGTGGATGTAGCTCAGTGGTAGAGCACTTGCCTGGCACTTGTGAAGCCCTGTGCTACATGGAAGATATACAATTTTTTTTAAAATGTAAAACAAAACAGAGAATTAGTGAAATAAAAAAATAGTTCTTTGAGAAGAGCAACAAAATTGGAAAAAATTTAGGTAGACTAACGAAAGAAAAGAAGAATGCTATCTAAGGATTGAAATCCAAAGTGAAAGTGAAGATACTTTTTGTGACCTTATAGAAACATAAATGATCATAAAAACATACTGTGAACAATTGCCTGCCAAGAAATTAGGTAATAAACAATTAGAAATTTTTCTGAAAACATACAAGCTGGTAACCTTGATTCAAGAAGAATCAGAAAACCTGAATAGACTAATAAAATAAGAACCACAGTCTTTTAAATACAGAAAAGCACATGCAAAGATAATTTAACTGGTAAATTCAAGCATTTAAAAGAATTTGTGTGAATAATTTTGAAACCCTTCTAAAAATTGTTAATAGGTGGGAACACTTCCTAACTCAATGTATGAATCAAAATTATCCTGACACCTAAGATAAAGACATCTCAAGAACAGAAGGCAATTCTGCAGTTCCAATATAGGATTACTCAGAGACACACTACAACTCCAAAAACTGCATATGTAACTTAAAAAAAAAAAACTATTGAGATATGATGCACCCATTTCAAGGGCACAATTTGACATGGTTAAGCATATGCAGAGTTGTTCAACAGTTAATACAGTCTCAGAATGTTTGTTCAACTGTGAGAATAAAAAAAAAAAACACATTATTTAACTCATTCCCCATTCCTTCCAACCCGTTGGCACAAGTAACCACTAACTTTTATTCTTTGTGAATTTTCCTATCTAAGATGCAATTATATACTAAATGGCCTCTTGTGACTGACATACTTAGCATGCTTCTTTAAATATTCCTCCATCTTGTAACAAACTGTAGAGTCTTCATTTTTGTCACAAGATTGTGTTTCCAATTGGATGGATATATGGATATACCACATTTTGTTTATCATGTTTTAGTTGATGAGTCTAGATTTTTTTGTACATTTGAAATCTTATGAATAATATTGCTGAGAACAACCATGTACAGTTTTGTGTGTGTGTGTGTGTGTGTGTGTGTGTGTGTGTATGTGTTTCTTAAATGTCAAGTGTTAGCTCATGAGTTGAGGGCCAGTGACATAAACATCTGTCATGCTTTCTCCTGGCATGAGAGAATCCTCTGTAAAGGCACTCATTGGTTTGCATTGTGTGCAAATCTGGCTTTGGCCTTACTTGATAGAAATGCCTCCTGGGGAAGGGACAGAGACTCCAAATCTGCTCACTCACACTTGTACTTAAGAACATCAGATAAGCCCTGCTCTGTGCTTTTTGGAATATAGTAAAGGATTAATAAGTTTAGGTGGGCTGGCCTGTAACTTACTCAGAATCATTGCAGTTTATCTCATTGCATCCATTGTCAAAGGCTGCCTAATCATCTCTTAGGACTCCATTCCCATTTCACACTTCATGGTTGAGCTCTATTATTCCTTGCACACCTTAATTGTCTCTTTCATTTTACCTCCTTTAGTTGCTGTATGGGAGTTTCACTGTCTGAATTGCATCTATCCTTCTTTTCATTAAGTCCCCTGGTTTCCATTCCAGTAGATACAGACAAGAAATAAATATATATTTGATGATGAAAATGTTATGTTGACAAACAAAGCAGGCAAAAAAGTGGAAATAGAGACACTCAAGCAGAGTACTAAAGAAAGTGAGCAAAGGATCTCTATGAATATCTGAGAAAGGACAGAAAGGGATAAGAGTCACATGCTACTGGCTAGAGGCATTTGGAGGCCTTGGTAAAAGATTCTGGTTTTTCATCTGAGGGCAATGGAAATCACTGCAGGTTAGAGTACACTAGCATGATACATGCTTTCAATGTTTATTCTGGGTAATGAAGAAAACAGAAGAAACTAAATGGTGCCAAGGAACCAAGCCAGGGCTAGGAGAACAAGCTACTTGGAGGCTGTCCTAGACTTCATGAGCAAATGTCCCTCTAATAGAGCTGGTCAAAAGTTAATCAAGCTTTCTAAGGAGATGGCAAGCAGCTCCCTGAGTTACAACTACTCTCAGGGATTGGGTGGTGAATAGGGAGGTCCTAACCTCATTAATCCAGTATCTGATGGCAGGTGGGTTGGACACATCTCCGAGTCTCTTCATAAGGCAGATGATGGGGTTCTGGAAAATCCATGGAACACACTATTTGCTTTTGAGTTGAGGTGTTGACCACGTGGGAGGACGAGGATGTGTTCAGTGGTAGAAATGAGGTAAGAGGCACTCCTTAGTGAAAGTGCAGTCTGAGCCAAAGTACAGAGTTCTTTGTGGACTCTGACATTTCCAGAGGGGAATGGTGTATGAAGCAGAGAGGGAGCTGAAGCTGGAAGGAGATATAAGATCACATAGAAGAGAGCTCCCACAGGGAAAGATGCTGCCCAAAAATCAACGGTAGAAGAAACAACAGAGATTTAGAAGGAGCCAAAAAAAGAGTTTTGGGCCACATGGTACTGTGCAGCTATTTGTCTCCCTGACAACTAAGTCAGAAAATTCTTGAGGGCAGGGATGTCCAATTTTCACTGTGTTCCCTACCCCACTCTCCTCTGAGAAATCCATACAGAGGGTTGCATTTGTAGCTTAGTGTTAGAGTACTTGGCTAGCATGTGTGAGGCACTGTGCTTGATTCTAACCACAATATATCAATAAATTAAAAAATAAGGGTGCATCAATAATTAACAAAAGAAAAAGAAGCCGCCATTCAGAACTGGCTCCCTAACAAACAACTACATAAATAAAAATTCCCGAGGGTGTAAGGGCCCTCTCCTTGGGGATGTTCTGTGAGTTCCCATATGAAATGGAGAACAGACAATTCTGTATTGGGACCATTCTTTGATGGAAGACAACTATGTTCATAACATATCACAAGATGGAGTCCCTTTCTTCCATCAATTGTCACCCACTCCAAAAACACTAATCTTAGAATTCTCAGTGCTCAGAACCAGGTGATTTCATCTTGAGGGCATAATGGGGCTGGGGCCTTCTGAAGACTCCCATTGGTGGAACAAGCAGTGGGTGAGTTCATTCTTTCCAGAGCCATAGTACTGGTAAGATGCATCCAAAGGATGGATTCCCCAAAAGAAGACCTGGGCCTTTCTGGACATTAGTAGCCCACCTGTCCTTTGAGTGTAAGGGAATACCCCTTAGAGAGATGGGATGGTGGCTGCCTGCAAAAAGTGCTAAGAAGTTAATAGGGACTATAAGAGGGACTCCTTGAAGTCACAGACCATGTTATGCCCAAGCTACATGGGAGTCCTTGTCAAGTGGTGAACTTTGACTTCTTCAAGAATCTTGCCCTCATGAGGCTTCTCAGTGTGAAGGATGGGATGGTTCCAAGATTGGGAGCCAAAAGATGTGGCTGAGTCCGTATAGATCATGACCCCTGTACATCTAGCATTCCATATCTGTAAAAGGTGAAAATGACCTCTCAGGCCTCCTGCCAAACTAGCTTGGATTGAATTAGAAGAGGATGTGGCATGTCTTGGAGCAGAGTGGGAAGGAATGAACTGATGAATGAACCAAATCAAAGAGAGGAAGGAGAAAGAGTTCAGGTCTCAAGCTACATCTGTCACTTGCCTTGATAAACCCAGCCTAATTTCCTCTTAATATTGGGTGACATCTCACCACAAAGGCATGCAAAGTTAGTTTTGGCTTTACTATAAATTACTGAGATTTCTAGACTTGCTTGGATTTCCTGCCCATGCCTTGAACTCACCCATGGCTGGATTTCCCTTACCAAATAACAACTCTCTCTGAAACTTTTGTGGTGCCTCATAAATTCTAGCTTTCCTTGGCCAGATAAGAATCCTCTCTGAAACTCTAATGTTGTCTCATAAATTCCATGCCTCTGTGTTATACTTGTCAAAATTTTGTTATCTGTAAGTTCTCAAGACAACCTCTGTTTTTTTGTAACTTTCTGGGGTATAAAGCTGTGCTTCTAGAAAGCTGCAGGGCTGCCTTCTGTGCTTGCTGTTTTCAGGAGAGAGAACTTGGTCAGTCAGAATTACAAGCTTGCTTTAATTTCATTTTAACTGGAGTCAGTCCTCTTTTCTTTGCATCATGGTTTAACATTTTGAAGGTCCCAGCATGATCAGACTGCCAAAAGTTCTGAAACTGGAACTTTGCTTGGGGACTCTGGGCTGAAGAGCCACTCTAGGGGGTACATATCTTATAGATGTTCCAAGTCCCCAGAATGTGCCTTCAGTTCCTCGGGTTGTTGGAGTGAACTGCCACCCTAAAACAATTAGTGCAGGAGACCATCTTCACACGTGATTTGAGTTACCTCCCTGCTCCCTGGCTGGGCAAGAGGCACTTAGGCACATCTTGTGTCCAGAGCTTTCCTGACCCTTCTCAGGTCCGAGGCCTTATCCGTGCTGAGGCATGTCTGGCCACTACCCTGAAGACACAATCCTTGCCCCTGACCTTGGAACACTGTTCCCCTTAATCTTCATTGGATGGAATTTTCCCTAGAATTTTTTGTTCCCCAATAAGTGTCCACTCCCTGGTGTGTTCTCTCTCGCTAGCCTCTTCAGTAAGCCTAGTTACCATAATAGGTGGCTGGAGCCTGGAGCTAGGAGGAGCCATCCTGGAGCTAGTTTAAAGATAATTAGAATCTTGTCTCTTTAATTCAAAGCTGCCTAAAGATTTCTCACGTTTTGAACCTTAATTCAAGAAGCTGGTGCTGATTGAGGGCTAAAAATTAACACGCAGGTATGTGGCACCATTATAACATCTGGTATTGGTATTAGGCTAAGGGAGATCTCTTCTGAAGACAGAGAGGTGGCCTAGCAAGGGTCACATATACTCCTATCCATAACAGTAACAAAATAACATTCTGTCATTTACTGGTTGGAATTCCTCTGGAAAGGCAGAGAGGTGGCTGCCGAGTTAATATGCACTCCTGTCTTGGAGCTCTATCAGGATGTACTGCTCCTTGGTTTTGATGCCTGGTTCTTGTTTCCTTGTGTTGTGTTTTGTGTTATATATTTTTTTCTACCTTTTGTTGTGTTACTTCTGAAGTAAAAACTTAAGGTAACTGAACATCAAAATGGATAATAAAGCAAGTAAGACTTACACCCCTTTGAGCTATGTTTTAAAGAACTTTGATAAGCTTCACTCCTCTTTCTTAAGTAGGATTAGGGAAGCAATGTTTTCTTTTCTTTCCCTAGTTGGCTGCCTTGAGTACACCCACTGCAAAGGGAAATGTATCCAGGGGATGTAAGAGCTATATATCTCCCAAATTAACAAGGGAGTCCTAACCTGTCATCAGGCACCCTGGGAAACCCCACCAAAATTAACTCTTGAAAAACTCCTTTAAAATCCCTATCACTCCAGATCAAGAGAGTTACAACCTTTGGAATGGAGTCTCCTGTGTTTCTCCTATGTTAGTGAAGCAATAATCCTCCCTTTTCTTTTTCTCAAAACCCTGTCCTCATTATTAAATCAGCATTAATTGGCTTTGAGGACAGTAACTGAACTTTCAGTTACAAATTTTCACACCCCAGTGGGGAATCTAAAGGAGCACCCACTCTACTTTCTTGGGGAAGCCTAGAACTCTAACTGCATGCTGAGGATGTAAGACTAATTTTTTTAGAGCTATCTACTGGAAAGATAGGAGATATGGGAGCATGCCTAAGATTGAACCGAACCAGAGGAGCTGAATCCTGTAAGTAAAATGAAGAAATGAAAGACTCCCAGCACTGCCAAAGTCCCTTTTACTTTGGGGATCTCCCGCCTTCCTTTCCTGCATTTTAAGGATTGCTCGACCTCTGTCTACTTTAAAAAGGGGTGGGAACTAAATGCAGTAAAGTTGCCACACTGAGACCCTTGATTTTACACTTCTGGTTGCCCCTCTGTGACAACATCTGGTCCACTTATGGGAACATCTATGGGGCCACTGGTGTAGGAGTCATAAGTGGGGAGATTTTTCTCTTATCTGGTCCATCGGTTTTAAAGGTTCCTGTCTGTCAGCAGTAGCCTGGATCTCCTTTATGTCTTTCATTGTGTTGTATCTGTTTCTGGACCTTTAAAATATGGGCAATAATGTGTTGATAGTATAGATTGTTTCTTGGGAATGATCTTGGTTGTATGGGCTATCTATAGATGTAAATGTGTCTAAAAGATGATGTTTTACTGTAACAATCTGGTATCTGTATGGGATTTTGAAGCATTGCACAGTCTTTCAGTTAAAAGTTGGGTTGTCAGAGATAAAATAATTAATAAGGAGTCTTAACAGTCAAAAACTAAGTTGGATGCAAAGGTGCTGCCTCTAATGCATGAACACAGCAGGACTCTCAGGAAAATCCCCCACCTTCCTTCAGCTCGTCTTTATCCTCTCACTGTGATGCAGCCATGCTTCTTTCTTTCTTTCTTTCTTTTTTTTAGAGGATGATATGAGCACCCGAGTGCTACTTAAATGCAGCCAATGCAACCACAACTATTAAAAATTCTGTGAAACATGTCCTAGCCTAGGTAGCTCTCAATCAATGTTCAATACAGAGCAGGCATACTGGGCTCTGTCTTCCAAGGCCATTTCCTATTATTCTGTCTAGGCCTACAGAGCCATTTACCTGAGTACACAGTGTCCCAAGTTCTGATCTGCCTTCGATGTGTAGAGGTAACTTTAGCCAAACTTTAGCCTAAAAATGTACTTATTATGCTTATCCTGCATCCCTGTAAAGAACCAAAAGTAAATTTCCCTTTGACTAGAAATGCCAGCTTTTCTGTTCTCACCTCTTACCTTAGACCTCTAAAAATTATCTAAACAGCCTATTACCAGGAGGTTTACACCCCCTGAGTTTTGAGTAGGCTTTACAGCAAGATTTGTCCTGTTTGTCCCTGAAAGAAGACAAAATCTAGGAATGGCCACACAAAGAAGTGGACCTGCTTGACAGCAAATGGCTTATCTTAGTAAGAAACTTAACATCATAGCTTTATTCCCAAAGTTAACAAAAAGTATCATAATTTTAGACATCCAAACCTTTCCAACTATGGAATAAAAATGGTTAAAATGCCTTAGGCATGAGGTTTCTGCTCAGAACAGCAGTTTTCCCTAGCTCCTTCCTGACCTAAGCCAGGACTCATATTGAAATGCAAATGAAAGCTCAGTAAGAGACAAGGTCTCAAACTCTAAAAAGGAAAGTAAAAGTTCCCTTTATTTGAACTTATATTAGACTAAACCAAAAAGGTAAATTGTATGATACTTTACTCCATTCTCTATTCTCTTGAAAGGGCAAAATGTAAGACAGATACGGGAAGTGCATTCCCTTCATACAGGAAAACCGTACCCATAAAGCCACCTAAGATCCACCCCCGCCTGCTGGGACAGGCAGTCAGTCACAAGACCCCCAATTCACAGAGGCTGAGTTTGCTGATCAGGGAAGGTGACTTTCCTGAGGTTATATGGTTTACTGTGGGGGTTAAATAAAACTCAGGGCACTCATCTCTGGGTGTATTTGGCGGGGTGCTGGGGATTGAACTCAGGGCCTTGAGCAGGCTAAGCACAGGCTTTACCACTGGGCTCCACCCCAAGGCCATTGTTCCTGGGTTTATTTTTTAATTTTTAAATTTTTTTTGGTTGTAGATGGACATAATACCTTCCTCTATTTATATGTGGTGCTGAGACTTGAACCCAGTGCCTCACATGTTCAAGGCAAGTGCTCTACCACTGAGCCACAACCCCAGCCCCTGCTCCTGGGTTTAAGTGGATATCTAATCCATTGGGGAACAAACATCTCAAAGGACAGATGAGGCTGAGGATGGGGCGGGGGCAGCTCCCAAAGGCGGTAGGTATTGTGCTGGTACAAGTCATCGACCAGTTCTCAGTAGGGGGCTGACTGGCGTCATCCCTGGGTGAATGTTCCCACCAACACTGATGGCAAACCCCCATGAGGCTGGGAAGAGAAGTGCACAGTGGGCCCCTAGCCGGCAGGCACCAGCACAGCCCTGCGACATGAGCTGGGTGACATGAGCTGGTGACATTGAGCTGGGCATGAGGAGGCCTAGATCAGAGTCCCCAGCAGGAACCAGCAGCTCTGGGCACTGTCTATCCTTTCCCTAAGATGGGGTCAGTGACCCTGCCCCCAGAGCTGACTGCCGCAGGCCTCTCAGCCTGGCCTCCCCCGTGGCCTGGAGCATCCCCTCTCCCTGGCAGGAGACCCTCAGGCCAATCTCTACATTTCTGTGGCCACAGAATTCAGAGGTGTGTGATGAGACCTTCAAACTGGGTCCCACAATCAGGGTCACCTGAATGCATGGCCTGGCGGCAAAGACCCTGGGAAAGTGGGTCAGTTTACCAAATGTCACCAGTTACAGAGCTTTATGAACTTAGGTGGCGGATCCCTGGTGCAGGGTGAGGCATCAGGTGGGGAAAACCCTACTACTCATCACAAACCTGCTTGTTCCTGGAGAGCAGAGTCCTGACAGGGCAATTCTCACAACTCGGAGATAAAAAGGCTTGCGCTGACAGCAGGACGTCCACATTTCAGTGTCTTGCTTTAGTGAACTCCTGAGACGCAGGTGCCGAGATCCATCTCCATGAATGTGGAAGTTTTGTTTGTTTGTTTGGTTGATTGGTGCTGGGGAATTAAACTCAGGGTGCTCAACCACTGAGCCACACCCCCAGCCCTATTTTGTATTTTCTTTAGAGACAGGGTCTCACTGAGTTGCTTAGTACCTTGCTTTTTGCTGAGGCTGGCTTTGAACTCACTATCCTCCTGCCTCAGCCTCCCGAGCCACTGGGATTACAGGTGCGCCTGGCTAATGCAGCAGTTTTAATGGACTAGGACACTCTGCCCTGACTCAAATCCCCTCGAGGCAGGCCCAAGAGCTGCTTCCCACGCCCACAGCCTAGGAGGACTGCTGGGCACCAACCAACTCAGGCCTAAGGAGTGGGAAAGATGAGGGTGCTTTCTGGCTTCATTTTTACAGGAGAAATGGCAGAGGATGGGGCCGAGGCTCAAACAGCCTGCGGGATGGGAGGTCCTAGAAAAGAATGAGAAGGCCCCCCTCCACCCCTAGAGCAGCAGAAGGTGGTCTGACTCATGGCTCTGAATCCGAACTCCACTTGGGGCTAGCCTGGAACACCATTCTGTTCCAGCAGGTCTAGCCTTGAACCACACGTCAGCCTGGAGTCCCTCTCCTTGATTCATCTTGAGTAGGAGAAGAAAACAACTCTCCAGCTACCAGAGAAGAAGACACTCTGTCCCAGGGTGGAATGATTCAAGTTAATTTAGTGATAGGGACCTGAGAAATATCACCGATCACAAAAGCACAGCACTACTGATATTGACTTCTGGGATGCTACTTTTCCACGGTGCATGCCAGTTTACAAAACAAAATCTCATCTTCTGCGTCATGTTATGTCCTCATAACCTGCGAGCAGGCCAGGCAGGTTTTGGGGGCGTCCAGGACTTCTCTAAATGTTAGCGTCCAGGACTTCTCTAAATGTTAGCCTGTGTGTTTTTTTCATGCACACATGCCCATTTTTCCTGGGTGACAGTCTGTAGTTTTTGAGCTATTCTCAAAAGACTCCATGACTTAAGAGTTAAGAGCCACTGTCCCTGGTGAAGGTAGGGGCGGTGTCTCATTTGTCTCTGTTCCCGCACAGAACAGGTGTGAGCAGATAAGCAAGGGCTTTTTACCTGGAAGGAAACCAAGGCTCAGGGTGGGCTCCTCACCTGCCAAGGCCACACGGCTCAAGGTGTGACCCTCTGACTCCAGGCCCCCGGCAGGCACTGTGTGGTCTTAAGCCCCTGCTGAAGTTATGACCTTTCCTTTCTTCCATGAAACAGAGCGAAAGCAATGGGGAGAGGCTGCCAGGGCAGAACCTGCTGGCCACGCCAGATTGATGTCCATTCTCTGAGCACCACGTCAGAGCCGTGAGGCGAGCGCTCAGGCCGGGCCCCCTGCAGCTGGGGGGCGAACTGCATCTCCCTCCACCTCCCGGCCTCAGAGCGGAAAAACAGTGCCAGATGGTGTCCGACACAGGCTGCCGATCTCCATAACAGCCCGCTTGAACCACTCACCCTGCCACCAACCTCCCTGGGGACCCGAGGGGCAGCTGTGCCACCAGAAGCTGGGCTTTCTTGCCTCAGCCCAGGTCTTTGCATGGGCTGCACCTGTGCCTGGGAGACCCCACCCCCCGCAGCCCTCAGGATAAAGTGCGTCTCAAAGTCCAGGATCTGCTGCATCGGGGGCCAGGTGGTGCCCTAACCCCCAGGCCCAGCAGCCTCCCAGCTGGACCATGTAGTGCAGGTATCCAGTCAGCCAAGGACTCAACACTCCCAAACTGCTGCCCATTAGGCCAGGGTGGAGCAGGGCTGGCTGTAGCCCTGTGCCTGGGGCCAGAGGGACACACACTTCACCCAGGAAACCCAATGGAAGCATGACTTCCAGAATGAAGCCCACAAGGCCCTGCACACACCAAGGTCCCTGCGGGGCAGGTGTACACTCAGCTTCCCCAGCCCTTCCCCACCGGGCCTCAGCGCCCTGCTTCTCTCGCCCACAGCACTAGGCAGGGAGACTGGGATTGTTTCTTAGTGTCCCCACCAGACCAGAAGCGCAGGAAAGTGGGGCCCAAGTGGCCCCTGATACATCTGTCAGATGGAGGAGGAAAAACGGGCAGGAACTTCCTCCTCGAAGGAAGAGGGAAAGGATGGGAGAGAAGCCGGGAGAAGACCGACCGGCAGTGGAACCCACCACAGGTGCAGGGTCCGCCCCAGCAGAACAGCAAGGGCCACCAGGCGCTTCTGCCTGAGGGCAAGGAACAGGGAGATCAGTGGGACCACTCTGCTCATTCCTCGGAGACCACCAGGGCCAAGGACAAGCGGGTCAGCAATAGCACACGGGCCATAAAGAAGGAAGCAGTAGGAAGTCCACCCCAGGCCCTGGAGGCATGAGCAGCCACCAGGGGGCAGCCTCGTCAAGGCTGACCTACAGAGGGGACAGCAGGGTTCCGGGTGAGTCACAGTGAGTCACACCAGTTTCACAGAAAGTACAGGTCTGACTCCCAGTTACGCCTCTGGATATTGCCTAGGGACATGGTCAAAAGCTGAGCCCAGCCTGAGTCCCAGGGCCAGCATCCCTGCCCTCAGGAGCCTCCGGGCCCTGACCATGTCTCTTCATCTCCTGTTCAGCAAAGGGAGAAGCAACGTCGGAATCCACACCCCACCTTTACTCAGTGCTCGGTGCTGGATGACTGGGAGCTGCTAGGGAAACACTGTCACACGAAGCAGCCCGGCGAGGGAAGAAGCCTGGCTCTGGAGTCCCTTTGCACTCTGTGGCCACCAGCAGGTAATCTTACTTGTCTGAGCCCCAGTCTATCTGTAACCTGGGCATAAACACCTCCTTCCAAGGGTGGCTTTAAGGTCATGATGAAGTGGGTATGATCCCTCCCCCCAAGAGCCCTGTCCGACTCTGTGTACTCCAGTGGCCCTGCCCCTGCAGTAGCTGGCGCACAGGGTACCTGCAGCTCGGCAGCTGTCACTTTGTGGTAAATGAGCTCCTCATCCTGACGCTTCTCCTGGGGGATGGTGATATTGGCCAGCGCTGTCTCAAAGTCCAGGATCTGCTGCATCTGGGGCCGGATGGCATCCTCATCCCCCCGCCCAGCAGCTTCCCCAGCTGGACCATGTAGTTCAGGTATCCGATCAGCACCTGTGGGACCCAGCACCCCAAAACTGTCTGTCAGTGGCTACCACCTGCCGCCCAGTGGGCCAGGTGAGGCCGGCCCAGCTGCGGCCCTGTGCATGGGGCCCAGGAAACATGCTGGAAAACAGCTTTGGGGAGGATTCTGGCGCTGTGTGTATTCACTAGTGTCCGTGGCGCTCCTGGTAAAGCCCACCGCCTCTGGGCACACACAGGTCCCTGAGGCTGGCCCCTGCTGCTCTGGCCCTGCCTTCAGGGCTCGTCCTCGGCCATCTTCCTGTTCTGGAAATGCACCTTTTTCTGAACCACCCTTTGCCACCACGTCCCTAGAGCTGAATCAAGTCCTTTCTCGGCTCCCTCTGCCCTGATCACAATGTATACAGTTGGCATCTAATTGGGTGGTCAGTTAAGTAATGTCTCCCTCTCCTACTGGACCTCGAGCCCCGTGGACAGGTGAGTGAACCTCAGGTGGGCCGGGCAGGGGAAGGGAGAGCTGTGAGGGGTTGGAGGTGATCTGGTTGTGGCTCTGGATCTCCCCACTTACTGGCTGTGTGACCTTGAACAGGTCACTTCTGTCTCTGAGACTTATTTCTTCCTCTGTATAGGGGATATTGACAGATAAAGCAAATGATGTTCAGAGAAGCTGAGTGACTTTGGGGTGACTAGGAGGGTTAGAGGTGAGGCATATAAAAGGTCTGAGACCCTCAAATGGAGGGGGCTGCTACTGCACCTCTCTACAATGGGGACAAATGACACCTAACCCCTGCCCTTCGTGCCCACAGTGCCTGCATATGAACTAGCGAGCCTGGGGGCATCCCTCCCCTGACTGGGCTGCCTGTTGCCCATCAGGAAAGTGATACCCCTGTGATTCCCCAGCTTCTAAGACCTGCCCAGGTATGCTGTGGGGGACACGCTGGGAGAACCACTGCAAAGTCCCACTCACCTTTTCATTTTCAGTCTTGTTCAGGTAGTAATCTCTGGAGGGCAAGCCCAGGCCAGACTGGTCCACCTAAAGGGGGAGGCAGAGTGAGAGGAAGGCCCTGCTGCAGGCTTGTGTGTCTCCCGCGGCCTCTGCCTTCCCCAGGACTTCTCACACCAGGCACTGAGGACCAGCTCATGTCCCAGCAGGAGCACAAGCAAGGTAGCCGAAGTCACAGATGGGATCACTCAGTGATAATACAGACACATTCCTGCCCACCTGTGGGGTCAGCTGCAGGGACCTGGGCCCTTCTGAGGGCTGGACAGAGCCTCCTTCCTCTTCAAACACCCCTTGGCCTCAGCAATGCACTCTACTTCTCTAAACCCTTCCCAAGTGGCGAGGAGCCAACACAGGTGACTTAACCTTAACCCAAGTTACTTAACCTTTCTGATCCCCAGGCTCCTCGCCCAGAAAGTTAGGGAGATAACACCTAACCTTCGGAGCTGGAATGAGGATTCAAGAGGACAGTGTCAGTACAGGGTTTCCTGAGAGTGGGGCAGGCAGAGGAGGGTCAATTCCTGATGGCTACCATTGGAACCTTCTGGCCACACCTTGACTCAACTTGGGTAGCTGCTATTATAGTTCATTAGGATGAAAAGGAAAGTGTAGCTCAGTGAGGTTGACGCTTGTTAAGGTCACACAGTGAGTGGCGCAGTTGAGCTGAGAACTAAGCCTTTATGACCCCTAATCTGGGGGCTCTCCTGGGTGTGCTGATCCTCAGCCTTGGGCAGGCTCTGGTGGGAGAGATGGACCAAAAACATTCCAAGCAGCACCACAGAGCCAGAGGCTAAGGGAGGGGACAAAGAGGTGGCTACAGCTGTGCCCAGGAGTTGATATCACTTGTCATTTCTGTGGCCCATGATGAGCTGCCCACCGAGATGGCTAGTCTGCCCTCTCATAGTCTCTTGCCTGTAAAAATCTCACTGCTTGGGGCTGCCAGAAATAACACCAGCTTAGAAACCAGAGCCTGCTGCCGCGGCCCAGGGCAGGTCTCCCTCCACCCCAGGAGGCCACACCCTTTGCTTCCCTGGCCCAGGCCTGCTCACCTGGATCACATTGCTATTGGAGTTCTTAGAGTCTGCACTGACATAGACGGAGAAGAAGGGTGAGGTTCGGTAGTGGGCAGTGACCACCTGCAGGGTGTCCTGGAAGTTGTCCTTGGCCCAGGGACTTGTGATATTCCAGCCTCCGAGCTGGGAGAAGGCATAGCAGACAGGGAGGGGAAGGTGGTAAGGAGCCTGAATGCAAATTCTGGTTCTGCAGCTGACTTGCTCTGTGACCCTGGAGCAGTCATCTGACCTCTGGGAGCTTCCAGAGCAAATGAAAGGGCTTCTGACCTGTGACCTGTGACCTGAGACCCACGGAGGGAGCAAAGACTCATCCTTAACAACTGAGCTGTGAATCCCGGAGACTTTGCCCCCTGTGCTGTTCATTTGTTGGACAATCAATCACACGAACGTGATTACTATTAAGACATAAATCCAATAGTGACTAAGGGAAATAAGGCTCTGTATTTTGAAAAAGGCTGATAAGCTACAGTCTACCTTGGTCTCTCTCCAAGTTGGGACTTAAAAAAAATTCTCTTTGGTCCTCCAGGATTGGCACACACTGGCACATGGGGCCTGTGCCAGAGAGGAGGGACTGGGAGAGTCCCCATGCCTGCAGCAATACCTTCCCCGAACTGAGATAGGATGGCGAGCCCTTGAGCAAGCAAAGGGTTGCCAGAAAAGCCGCAGCCATCTCTGTCTGTGCCAGGCAGCCTGGCCCGGAGGGAAGATTTCTCCTGGGCTCAGGAGCAAGGCGAGGCCTCCAGCAAGCAGGTCTGGCTCTGTTGCTGGCCTAAGACTCCCTGTTGGTTTCTCTGGAACAACACACACCTCTCGCACACTCACACCCACCTCCTGAGGAAAGGGAAGTGGCAATACAGAGGAAGAGATTCCCAGTGAATATCGTCCCCAAGGCCCACGCAGATGCAATGAGACACTTAGATGTCCTCAACAGATGCTAACACACAACCCCACACATTACAACAGACAGTCCCCCCACGCACAGACGTGCATGCACACGCAGTGGCAGACAGACAGGCTGTGTGTTCCAGCTGGGTGCGGAGGCTGGAGGTGTGGGGTGGCTAAGCACCAGTGGGCCTGAGAGCTGCAGCCAGAGGGGCTGGCAGGAGGTGAAGCAGGAGGGAGGCTAGAGTGTGTCCCAGGGACTCACCTTTTCAATCAGCTCCATCAGGGGCTTGGCCCTGAGCTGCTCGATCCTGGTTTCATTCATACATGCACGGTAGTATACTTGGGCCTTCCTTTCTGCCTCACTCGAGCTGGCTGTGGAATTTTCTAGAAGGATAAGAGATAGCAGATATTGAATAAGCCCCCATTTACCTGCTGGGGATCCCCAGGCAAGTTTCTTTTGGAGCCTCGGTGCTCCCCACTGTGAAGCCGTCAGGGCAGCTGCTGTCAGGGAGCAGCCAGCCCCAGCGGGTATGAGTGCCCCCATCCTAGCTGGGTGCAGATCAGGAGGGCATGCCCTGTCTCTGCCCATCTGCTGATCAGGCCTGAGGACCTGTCCCTGGCATGGCAGCCCGGGCCCACCCAGCAGGACAGTCGGCATCCCTGCCAGCCAACATGTGGCAGGAACTCCCCTGCCTGGTGCTGGGACAGAGCCATGTCTTGGCTTCAGATCCCAGCTCACTTTCCTTGTGAGAAACACTGGGGTTGAGTGAAGCCTGAAAGGCCTCATTCACTGTGAATTGACTTTCCGCTTCCTCCTCGGGGGGCCAGGCGCAGTCAACAGACCTGCAGACGACTCGAAGGGCTGTTGTCCCCGTCCCTCCCCAGCTCAGGCCAGCAGCACCTCATCCTCTTTGGTTCTCAGACCCCCACCCACCCACCCACCCGGAGAGTCCCTTCCCATCCCCCGTGTCCTTAGCCCCTGGTCCAGAGCCGCCTGCTGAAGGCCACCCTCCTGTGTGAGCACAGCACGGAAGGTCCCCATCTATACCTGGCGAGTTTGAGTACTCAGGTCCCCAGGACCTACTATGTGCTGGGGCTTCTGGGCCTGCATGTTTGTCTCAGAGCTCCACTCCAGACCCCGTCAGATTCCTGGCCCCTGCGTCCATCTGTCCAGCTTGCTCCCACCCTGGGCTGGCCACTTGTCCTTCTCTCAGATTAGTTGCTCTCTGAATTTAAACCTCTTCCTTTGCTTTCTCCCAAGATCTCTCCAAGCCCACCTCCTCCATAGGCACCTTTCTCATGGGCCTCTATTGACCCATCCATCCATCCATCCATCCATCCATCCATCCATCCATGGGACGCAGAGCAAAGGGTTGCTCTGTGCCAGGTACTGCGGGTACTCTGGGGCCTCCTCAACCCCAGGAGGCTTCGGCATGGGACCCTGCTAAAACCCCACTTGCTTCCATCCTTTCTCAGTCTATTTTTTTTTACCCAGAACCTCTCCTATGTT
Source organism: Urocitellus parryii (assembly GCF_045843805.1). Taxonomy (NCBI): domain Eukaryota; kingdom Metazoa; phylum Chordata; class Mammalia; order Rodentia; family Sciuridae; genus Urocitellus; species Urocitellus parryii. The sequence goes on from NW_027554068.1 coordinate 993,464, forward strand.
GCTCCTTCCAGAACATTCTCAGCACTCTGGGCACAAAATTAAGACCTGCTCTCTATCCCCAAAGAGCTTACGGTCTAGCGGGGACATAGATGTGCCAAGGGAGGAACACAGCACACAAAAGTGCTTTAACACTGCAGAGGCTCTGGAACACAGAGAAGCACCCCCCTCTGCCTGGGGGTGGGGGGCCTCCAGAGGAGGTTCTATTGGAGCTGGGTCTCAAAGAGAAACAAAGGCGGTCTCCAGGTAGAAACAGGGCAAAGGGCACTGGGTGGAGGGAGTGGACAGCGTGGGGCCAAGGAAGGAAGCAGGAAGGGCCTGCTGCTAGAAGAAAAGTAAAGTGTGTGGCATTCGCTGGGTGCCAAGGGCACGAGTCACTTCCTGGCCAGTCTTTAATCAGCTTCTCCAGTCCTCACCCCAGAAGGCTCCCTGTCCCTCCATTCTGGCATAAATAGCACCATGGTTATCACTGGTCAGTGGGCATCAAGCCCAGTCTAGCTGAGATCTGGGAGATAGCCCCAGAAAGGGCACGCGGCGGGCTGGACTGAAGGCAGGTCAGAGCCAAGAGAAGGCCCTGAGTGAGAGATGGAAGTTGGGGGCTTGAACAGGGAGGGGCAAGCCCTGCCCTGGAGACACCTGTGTGAGGCTTCCTGGGGTCAAAGGAGGGAAAGGGGGCCGAGCTAGGGTTGCTGCCACACCTCCGACTCAGGAAGCAGAACATGGGGCGGCAAAGGGGAGTCCCTCACCCCAGGGGCCTCAGCTCTGTGTCAATGCTTTTCCCTTCCCAGCAGCTAGGCTCTTGGAAGGACAAGCAGGAGAACTGTCATCATTTGCCAGGCCCAGAAGCTGCGCCTCACCATCCACATCTGGCTCCAGTCATGACCCTGAATGCCAGGGCCACTGTTAGGGGAAGTGCTCTGTGCACAGCTAGAGGGCCTGGCATCTCCCTCCTCCAGAGCCCAAGGCCACCCAGATAAGAGGCCCACGGAAGGATCACCAGGAACAGCCTGGCTGTGCTAATCACAGCACATTCTGAGTTCCAGCTTGAGGCTGCCTGGCCCTTCCTTCCCTAGCACCTGGAGGTCAAGGACACCACCTTCAAGCATGGCCTCCCTCTCTCCTTTGTTGAGAGGCTCCCCAACCAAGCTCAAAGTTCCTCCAGCAACCTGTGGTCCTGCTCACTGGCTTTCCCACAGCTGTGGGGTTTTGGTGTTTGGTGGCCACCAGGCTGGGTGTGGAGATGCACGGATCTGTCCGAGGAAGCTGGCAGCCCAGTGGTGAACAGATGGCAACTAAAGTCACAAGAGTGTTTGATTCCACACAGGGGAGTATGAAGAGAAGGTGCCGGAAGCCATGAGAGGTTGGTGGGAGAGGCCTGGGAAGGCGGCCAGAGGAAGCCCTGCTTGGGCAGGAGGAGGCTGACGTGGAGCGGGAGTGGGGCTTCGTGGGCTGCCTCGCCCCACATTGTGTCTTAGTCATCCCTGTGTCCCCAGAACCTGAACAGGCACAAAGTAGGTCTTCAGAAACATGTGCTCAAAGAAGGGAGCTCAGCGTCCGTGTTTAACAAGGCAGGATGTCACCTCAGGGGAGGAGGGTGATGGGGCTGGTGCCACCCAGGATTTGCATGGAGAGGAAATGCAGGTGTGTGCTGTGCTACCCCCCCTCCAGGGGCACCGCGCCTGGACCCCGCTTCAGCTCTGGCTGGGGCAGGAGCCCTGGTGGAAGTTCAAGTTCCTCTTCCCACCTCTGCTTCCTGGAGCCCCCGGATTCTCCCACCCCTCTCCTTCCTCACTCAAGGGCTCCAGGGACAAGTGCTGAAGCAAGATGGCCAGGTGGAGGCCACTGGAGTAGATCAGGTGGGCCAAGATGGGGGCGTGGGCCAGCAGAGGAGGGGTGAGAGTGTCAGGAACGGTGCCAGGCTTCCTCAGCCTGGGAAAGCAGCTGCCTTTACCAGGATGTGGAGCCCGGGAACCAGTGGCAAGTGAAGAGCGTCGGTCTGAAGTTCAGGTTCAGACACCTGGGGATCTCTACCAGACCCCCGAGTGGACCTCTGCCCTGGGCCTCAGCCACTGACTCATGCGACCTCCAGTAAGTTACCCAACCTCTCACCTATAAATTGGGTGTGGTACTAGTAAGAGCTGCAGTGGGAACTGTTAGGATGAGATGTACACACACGGCCACACCCACACAGGGGTGGCTGGTCCCCAGAGAGGCTTAAGTGGCCTGGGTTCAAATTCCAGGAAGCCGAAGCCGCTGTGGGCTCTGCTCTCCCAGGCAGGAGCCTCCTGTCCCCTCCCTGGGCCTAACCTTCTCCTTGTCTATGAAATGTGAGGATGATGCTGAATCCCCATGGGCTGTCCACGAGATCTCGGTGCAGGGCCTGGCCTGCAGTAGGCACCAGGAATGGCAACAACACATGGTATCCTTATGTTTTTTTCTCCTGCAGAACAAGGCGCCTTCTTTATCAGCTCCCACTTTCCCCAGCAGGATGGGGCTCCGGAGGCCTGTGACTGTTGGAACTGAGTCTGTGGTTTTTATCTAAAACAAACACAGGTCCTGCCCTGAAGGCCAAGTGGGGGCCCCACACGTCCCTGGCCAGGCAGTCCTGCTGCAGCCAGGGAGACCATGAAATTCCCAGCCCCCATCCCGCAGCCTGCCTGGGTCACCGCTCTGCCTGCCTGGGCTCGTTCAGGCTCCTGAGGAGTGATGTGGGAAAGGGCGTTCCAATAAAAACTCCCAGAGGAAGAAGTGGCCCGATTAAATGGGATGCTGTCCTTCCTCTCCAGGACTCTGGGGAAGTGACTGGGGAAGTTTCTGGAACTCAGGGCCCCAAGAAGGAAGTATCCAGGCAGTTGGAAACTCTGTGGTCTGGTCTCAGGCTAACAAACAATTTCTATGCCCTTGGGACCCCAGAGTGGCCCTGTCCCCAGAATGTGCCCTGCACGGAGACAGTATTTCAGAGACACAGCCTGTCACAGAGGGCAGGAAGATGAAACAGCAAATGCGGGAAACATAAAAACAAAACCATGAGCGATGACACAGGGTGACCTGATTCGTTGCCAGATCAGTGATGTGGACACATCTCATGCTGCTGGAATAGCGTGCATGTGTAGATTGGTGTTTGGGATAGAAGGAAGGAGGCTGCGAACTTTTCCTTATGATCACGGTATTGCTTGAATTGTTACAAGCTTGCATTACGTTTTTTTGTTATGCAAAAAAAAAATATATATATGATATTGTAGATATTGTAGAGTAAACCTGGCAGTACCACGATGTAGCTCAGGCCCTAAGAAGCCCTTGGAAAACTCAACAGAGGCAGTGGGTCGAAGGGGTCTTGAAGGGCCGGGTGGGGGCACTCTAGAGACTGGATCCAAGCACAGTGGGAAAGCCTCAGGCAAGGGCCAGGCTAAGGAGTGAGGGGCCTGTCTGTTGGCTTCCCCGATGATGTGAGGCCACACATTTTTTTTTTTGGTACCTGGGACTGAACCCAGGGTCGCTTAACCACTGAGCCTCATCCCCAGCCCTTTTTATTTTTCATTTTGAGACAGGGTCTCACTAAGTCACTTAGGGCCTCGCTAAAGTGCTGAGGCTGGCCTCGAACTTGTGATCCTCCTGCTTTGGCTTCCCAAGTAGCTGGGATTACAGGCCTGCGCCCCTGTATCTGGTGAGGCCACACTCTTGTCTCCACTAAGTCCACAAGGTAGTGCTTGTATGTCTCTTGGGGGAGAGGCAGAGTGCAGTGAGGCGCTTGTGTTCTGAACAGCTGAGGTCGCACCCTCCAGCCAGCAGGCTGCAAGGAGGACACACCACAGTGGCCCCGGGCCTAGTTCAGCCCACCTGCTCCAGGTCTCTGGATTTCCTGAGGGGCCTGGGGTGAATTCACCCATGAAAGAAACACACGGCTTGCCCAAGCTCACTTGGCACATGGATGGTAGTTGCTGTCCTCTGGACCAGTGGACGCCATCCTTGCTGGCACTGCAAATATCTTTTCCTCTGTCCATCTAGAAAGAAGTCTGCTCCGGGTGACCTCAGAGGAACCTGAGCACTCTCTCTTGTTCCAGTGCCCACCCAGGTATCAAGGACCCAGGTATCGAGGCCCACAGGCTGTTCTAGACTAATCCCCAGGAGTAACCCTGATGGGGATGGGACCCCAGGATGTGCCTTCCAAGCCTCTGGTCAGTGTGATGCGAAGGTGACCCCAGTACTGAGTCAGGCCTAGGCCAGGGCTTGGCTGGCCTGCAAAGCTCGGCCAAGCAGCCACTGCAGATGGGAGCCGTGAGGCTGGAGGCTCTTCTCAGCCAATCTCTTGAGCAGCATCACTCGGGGCCTGTCGGTGGGGAATCTGACTTCAGGAGAGCCAGGAGACAAAGGACAGAAGTTTTGAGGCCCCATAGCTGATCCCAGCTCTAGCTTTTCCTGGGAAATACACTTCTTTTGTCTTTGTGAGTCTCATCTGTAAAATGGGAATATACTGGTGCCTACTTGAATGTACCAAGGGAATAAAATGAAGTAACCCAAGGCCTCAGTGGCAGGGATGTGCCTGTACTGCCTGCTCTGGAGCCTGCTTCCCTAAGAAATAAAATAAGCAGAGATTCTTTCCCTTAGAGCATCATGATTAACCACGTGAACTAGACACCACTTCATAGGTGGAGAGCTGAGGCCTGAGAGGCTGGTGTCCCTCTGCAGTCACACAGCTTATCAGGATGAAGTCCGGTTGGAACCCACCCCACCAAGAAGGGCGCCCTCGGTGGGTGCCAGGCCCTGTGCGTGGCCCTCTGAACCACACGTGCCAGTCAGTGTCACAGCAGCCTCACTCCCGGTGGCACTGGCTCCTCCATTTCACAGAGACTGGAGCTACGGTGGAGAGAAGCAGGTCACTTGGCAGTGGCCAAGCTTGCAGGCCAAGGCCACCAGACTTCGCAGCTCTCTGGTCTGCCTCCTGATACCATCAGCCCCTGGCCCTGGGGTCAAGGGTTTGATGGCCTGGGGCCGGCTGTTCTGTGTCCGGCTCAGAGCAGCTTTCCATGTACAACGGGACTCTCAGGGACACGGTGATGTAAGGCTAAGGCCCAGGCCTGGAGGCCACTCCTCATGAGCCCTGCCAACGTACAGGGAACAGGACAGGATGGATCCAATCTTGGCACAGGTCTAAGGTCCTCCCAGTAAGAATCAGCTCCAGGCCAGTGGGAGGCCAGCGCCCTTGACCACAAAGCAAAAGGAGTGGTTCTGGGCCTAATTGCCCATCTTTCTTCCTGCCCACCTCGATGCTATCTGCCCCCCAGAGCACCAGCCCCACTCCATTCTGGAATGAAGGTATGTTCTTGGCAAAATTATTTCACATTTCTGAGCCTCAGTTTCCTCATCTGTAAAATGGGAACGATAATCCCTAAGTTCCAGGATGTTAATGAGAATTAAAGAGGCAGTAGATATAAACAGCCTAAAACATAACAGACACTCAAAAACTGCCAGTGTCCTTCCCACTCTCCTTCAGCCCTCAGTGTTCTGTGTTCCCTTCAACACAGTGACAAGGGAGCTATGTCTGTCCCTTATACCTGAGGAGAGGGCATGGGACAGGGGAAAGGACACAGGACCAGGAATCAGGCCAACTATGAGCCTATCTTGAGGACCTCTCTGAACCTCAGTTTTTTCATCTATCAAATGAGGTGAACGATACCTCCCCAGCTTCCACCCTACAGGATAAAATGGGATGACAGTTCAAAAGCGTTCTGTGAACTGTACAGTCGTGTACGTGGATTAATGTGAGGAATGAGAGTACTACCATCGCAAAAAGCAACCACCACGTGTAGACTGAAGAGAGCTCTTTACTCATATTTTCCCATTAAATTTTATAACCTGGAGGAGCACGGTTGCCAGTGTGTCAATGAAAAATCAGGCTCCGGGACTGGCCCAGACCCCGCAGTGAGAGTCGGCACTGAACGCAGCCCACCTCGCTACATGTCTGGACCACCCGCTGCTTCGTTATGGTCCTGCCAAGGCCCCGGCTGTGTCACTGGGCTCTGGGGAAGGGACTGTCCTGAGTTGTAGCCTTGAAACCACAGACATATTTGCCACTTGAGCTCCCAGGCAGGTTCTACCTGGTGGCAGCTGTGCCCTAGCACGAGGCACGAGTGAGTCAAGGACTCCTTCACCTGTGTACATGTTCCTACCTTCACCAAGAGCCCCAGCTGCCTTGATTTCATAATTGTCAAATTAGAATCATTTCCTGTCTCGTAAAGAGATGACTGTCCTTTTGAGAAGATTTGTCCCCTCTCAGGTAGCTTCTTCATTTTACCTACCTTGGGTGTCTTGAGTGGTTTTCAAAAAATTAATGAGTATTTGTCAAAGCCAAGGTCTGTCCAGCATGGCTGCATGGATTGTTTTTTTCATAATCTGGCCCTTCCCAGCATTTAGGGTCCCAGGACAGGGGACAGCAGGGAGCAGCAGGAAAAGGTCCCTACTGCCAAGGGGTTTGAGTCAGGACTGGGGTGCAGCCTGGTAATGCAACTCCCTCTGGGTTCCATGGGGCTGATGGGAATTCAACAACATGAACCAGAAATCCAGCTGCACACAAGGCAGGCGGGGGATTGGAATCTGAGGATGAAACCATCAACCCCAAAGTCAAAAGTACTTTGGAGAGTCTGTGAGGCCACGGAAGACCCTGCCTAAGTGGACAACTTAACTCTCCGATAAGCTGTTAGAACTTTCGTTGGGCCATAGTCTTAAAGTCTGATGTGGTATGTCCAGCCTTGACTCCATTTGCTCACAGCTTTCAAAACTCAGTCAATGCTAGCCAAGGACGATGCTGCAGACTGAAGCCACAAAATAAAATGACCACAGCTATCAGCTCCTGTGTGCCTGGTATATGTCACAGACGGGCTGACACATCACAGTGTGTTCTGTAGTGCTCAAAGCCCTGCGTGATTGTAATCTCAGCTACTTTGGAGGCTGAGGCAGGAGGATTGCAAATTTGAAGCCACCCTGGCGAATTTTGCAAGTACCCTGTTTCAAAACTTTGACAAAGCACCTGCCTAACATATGCAAGGCCCTGAGTTTGATTCCCAGCACCTCAAACAAAACAACTCTACAGTTTGGATGTTATTAATGCTGTTACACAAAGAAACTGAGACTAGAGATGAATAACTCACACAGCAGGGCCCCAAAGCAAGTGACAGGGCAAAGCCCCTCCTCTGACCAGGCCTGGCTGGCAGGTGCAGTAGGTGGCGTCCCCTGCAGCCCATTCCTTAGTGTCCCCATTGGTGCTTACCCAGCAGGTACTTGATGATGGCTGGCGGTGTTCCCAGAGGTTGCTGAAGGTCCCCCAGTGTGAGTGGCCATCAGGCATGGGGTTGGCCTTGATCCAGCCCCCACAGGCATAGCTGAAGAAGTCCTGGCAGGGTTCCACTGTGGGGTCCATGGAGTTCAAGATGGAGCTGGTCACTGAGACGCAGGCCACGCTCAGGCACACTGGGGGTGTTCCTGGAGGGGTAAGGGAAAAAAGTCAGTGATGGGCAGGTAGGAGGGTTGGGAAGGGCAGTGCAGGTAGCCTAGGGCCCCCAGTACACAAGCTTCACCCTTGCCCTGACCGAACAGACTAGGAACTGGATGGTCACTAGACCCCGAACAAGAAAGGGTTCAGCAGCTTCATGATCTTCTGGTTTGTGAAATAAGACTTCTGCCAGTTGCCTAAAGTCCCTTCTGTGGCTTAAAAGAACCTAGAGCCCAGGTGCTTTTTTCTCTTTCTAGGGATTGAATCCAGGGGCTCTTCACCACGGAGCTATATCCCCAGCCTTTTTACTTTGAGACAGTTTTGCTAAACTGAGGGTGACTTCAAATGTCCTATCCTTTTACCTCAGCCTCCGACGTAATCTGGGATTACAGGAGGGCACCAGCACACCCAGGGGTGCTTTTCCCTTAATCAACCTTTCCTCCACAAAGATTCTCTAACTTCTTATTATTCCCTGATGCTCAACACACTTATCCACTCATTCACGCACTCAGCTACTCCACAAAATCAATACTGAGGCCCTTTGCCAAGTACAGAGTGTGTGCGAGGCGGAGAGACAGAAGGCAGTCCTTCCCTTCAGGAGCCGACCGTTTTCTGTTGGGGACACACGTTACATAAGCAAAGTCAAAACACACCAGGAGAAACTGCCACTTATTTACAAAACTAAACTGAACGTTGACTAGGAGTCAACTGGGTGATGCGGACATATGGTACCAGGACTCAGGGACAGGGAAAGGACTGGGAGAAGCCATTCCCTCACCAGGCAGGAGAGCTGCTTGTCCCAATTGAGGGGGGGTCGGTGGCTGAACAACCCTAAACCAAAACAATAAATAAATAAACAGAAACAACCTGAGAGGCTGGTTTGCCAAAGGTGTGAGCAAGGGCCGGACCCTGCCTCAAGGCTGTCTGATGAGCTCTTGCAAGGGACCAATCTGGCAGGTCCCCAGAGGCTCATGGCCTGCCCACAGGAGCCACCCAGGCCACAGGGGGGACTGCTTCCTGAACAGGCTGGGCACCAGGACCACCACCCACGTTCACGGTCTTTCAACCCTTGCTCTAGCGTCAGATGCGGGTGGGATATCCCTGAGGAAACTGAGGCTCTGAGAGAGCGACCAGATCAAGGTCATCCAGCCTCACAGGAGAGCTGAGAGCCAATGCTGGCCTGTCCTGGCCCAGCATCCCCAAGGCCGTGTTTTCCTGCTGTCCGTCTCCTCTTTGGTGGCCACAGCAGGGGCTGAAGTGGCCTGACTGGCAGGATTGGTACCTTCACCACACAGGGAGGCAGTGAGGCTGGGTAGCTTTAGAGACTGGTAGATCTGGGTTCAAATCTGGTGTAGAGACCTCCTGTACGAGCCTGGGTTGGGGGCGCAGCTCGGCAGTATGCATCTGCCACCGAAGGCCCTGGGTCAACCCCCAGCACTGCCAACGAAAACCAAAAACAAAACCTCTGAGCCTCAGTTTTTCCAGGGTCCATTTCACAGTGACGACAGGAAGACCTCGCATGATCCCATCACACAGGGTACATCAGACAGGTCTGAGCTTCCAGGCTCATCTTTAGAGAGGAGGAAAGACTGCAGCCTTCAGCTCACTCAGAAACAATACCAGCAGGGCTGAGGGTCTTGAGCAGGTCCCCCGGGGGCTTATCCACCTTAGCTGACAAACCCCAAGTCCTTCAGGTGGATGAAGGGCTCAGAGGAGTCACACCACAGCAAGAAAATCAGGGTGACTTAATTTTGAGATTAGGCAGTAATTAAAAATTACTGAGCTACTGTGCGTGAACCCAGAGCATCTCTTCTACGGCAGGACCGAAGCTGCCATTTTCAATATTTCCAGATGAGCTCGTCATGAGTTTCAGAGTTGCATGTCCCCGTCCCCAGCCACAGTGACGACAGGACTCTTTATGGGGGAAGGCGGAAGAGAACTTGTGTGTGGCTTGACAAGGCCTATTAACTATTATGATAAAACTTCATATTTGGGAAAGAAAAAGAATACCTATTGTTGTTACAACCAAACCACAGGAAGTAAAGCTTGGCACGATCCTGGCTGGTGGAAAGACCCAGAAGGCAGACTGCTGAGGGGCTCAGGGTTGAAGACAAAAGCAGAAACCAGCACCTAGAGTCGGACCTGCAGGTGGTATCCTCAGCGGGCGCCTCCTCTGCAGACACTGCCCTGGGTTCCTGGCTGGGCCCGGGCAGTGACCGTTAGGTTATCTAACTATTCTAGGGTTTGACGATCTTTAAACAAATAGTCTTGGCCAAGCAGGTCTTAATGTATATTTGGTTAGTTAATTAATGGTTTCCCGCCCTGTTCATCCAAGGCTTCCGTTCCTTAGGGAAACCTTTCCAGACTCTCTTCCCCTCTGGGTCCCTCACTGCCTGGGTGTTTGCCATCTCAGCGTGGGCTTCGCTGGGTCACGACTGTATCTCCCTGTCCACCTGCTGCACTAGAAATGAGCTTGAGGGTGGGTCAGGTATCTCCCTTGCTCCTCTATGTCCCCTTCTTGTCACTGTGCTTGGCATCTGGCAGCTCTTCAATACACATATGGAATGAACAAGTGACTGAATGAAAGTGCCTTGCCCAGTGCCTGTCACCACCTGCAGCAAGGCTCATATTTCTTCCCTTTAGGATGTGTGGTCAGCTGAGAAGCAGGAACCAGACCCATGTCGAAAGCGTTCATCTGGATAGTGCCATCAAAGATGCTTTGAAATATTTCCCTGGAGAACATAATTGTTTGTTTGGTGGCTGCTGTTTGCAAAGCACCTGAGAGTTTCTGGGAGGGAGGGCCTAGCAGGAGGGTGGACGGGAATGCACTTCACTGGCCAGACATCACTCACCGGCGGGTCTTGTAGAATCACCAGAGGATCTGCCTTGACTGGCCTGATGTTTGCGCATCCATGGCCAATGTCAGCACCTACTGCTGTGTAACGAGGTTACTGTCAACATCCGAGGTGGCCACTGCTTTCTCAGGTGGCCCAGGGTCACTGATACTCTGCCCGGCTCATTCCTCTCCCGGGTCTAGGCCAGGGAAAATCTGTCTGAGGCCCTGAGAGCCAGGAACACAAGGCAGAAGCAGGATTCTTCTGTGTGGGCCCCACTTGGCAGAATTGTTTTGGGTTTGATCACTAGGAGCTGACCCTGGGGGTTCCCTTTTGGTTCCTGGTGAAGAAACTTCCTGTACAGGAACTTCTAGGGATGGTTTTAGGCAACACTGGCTGCTGAATCTGCCCCACTCCCCATGTCCTGGGCCATGAGCTGAGCAATGGGGCTGGCCAGGCTCCAAACTGACTGGCCAGTTGTTCTGGACTGACTTCGGTGAGGACAAGGTAAGGTGGCAGCTTCAGGGTGAGGAAGATCTGCATGTGCCCTGTTGACAGAGAGGTGCATGCACACACTCGCAACTCACACCTGCACAGTCAAGTACACACACTAGGCAGAGAAAGGCTTAATCCTCCTACTCTGTGGTTCACTCCAACTTCCAGTTCCTAGGCCAACATGATGAAGATTTGGGCCTACTTTTTCTTCCAGTAGGTGCAGGATCTCTAAGAAAATTTCGTCTATTCGATTTACTGTTTGCACAGTTAAGTTATGCAGGCACGATGCCAGGCACATATGGTTAGAAGTCTGGAGATTAGTAATTAATGAATCAAACAGGCATTAAGCACCTTCTGGGCCAGGCAAATTTGGTAAAAAGCCCATAAACCATTAAATAGTTAAATAATCAAGTGATTATTTCTTAAGTATTACACAGGTCCTTAGCTCAGTGCCTGACACAGAGTAAGCACCTGTCACATTTGTGGAATGAATGAATGATATGGGTCCCATACAAGAGGGATGCAGGGGTGACTCAGATGAAGTCTCTGCCTTCTCCTCAGGCCCCCAAGGTCCCTCCCCACCCCAGCCCAATACGGCTACCCTCACAGGTCAGCAACTTCACAGTGGCAAAGGCTCAATACAGCCATGAACTCTCTGATGGGGTGAGTGACCAAGTTGGTGGATGGAACCCCTGGGGCTGCTCACCAGGTGGACCAGCAGAAAGCAGGATGTGGGGGTACAGGAGAGTGGGCCCCTGGCCTTGGTTGTAACCTGAATCCACCCTGTTGGGTTGTGTAAGGGCTGAGCAATGAGGCACTGACTGGATCCACACAGCTGGACATGAGATCCAGCCTCGAACTCCTGACCACAGGACCTGAGAGGCCCCATGGCATCACCATGTGGGGTGGAACAGACACACCCACTTACAGAGCGGTGCAAAGGCCTTAGGTCACAGAGCTGAGCTCCTCTGGGGTCCTGGTGTGCTCCGGAATGCATCCTGATTACAAAGCCGCTGGGCAGGGCCTGGGCCCCAGAGCCCTCAGGAGCCCGCAGCCTGTGCACACTTCTCCACTCCACCTGCCACTCGACCCCCACTGGCTGTGTAAGCTTGGCCAAGTTACTTGGTCTATGCCCATTTCCTCATATGGAAAAGGACCCAAAGCAACCACGCCTTGCAGGGGTGCTCTGAGGAGGACAGGAGGCGACAGACTTAAATGACAGGCGTTTGGCCTGCAGGTGGTGTACAGTAAACAGAAGCCTTTGTTGTAGTCTGTTGGGACTGAGGACAGCAGGCAATGGCAGCCTGTCTAACTGTCCCACCTCCTAACAACAGCAATGCCCAGAACCGAGCTGAGAAAGTCCTCTCAGGCACCAGGTACGTCCTCAGGGCCATCTCCAAATTGGGTACTGCTTACCCATTTAAAGTAGAGAAGACGAAGGCTCTGGGAAGTGACGTGGCTTGTCCAACTGAGAACTTGCTGGTCCTTCTGGTTCCAAGACTTTCATACCATCCATACTGCCCACCTCCCTGGGCTGAGATATGAGATACAGGACACATGAAGAGGTGTGATGGAGACTCAGGCCCAACTGAAGTCCCACCTCTACAGGTGAGGACATTGAGAGACACACACATATCTATGCACATACAGATACTTTTTGAAAATGATATGAATTAATACTTACATGAAAGTTTAGGAAAGATTTTAACCACCATGGAACTTATTTGGTTTGTATAGTTTTCATGGCAGGGGGTAGGAACCATCCGATCAGGCACATTTAAAGCTTCAACTCAGACACCACATCCATTCGCATTCCAAAACACAGGACATGGGCTCTGCCCATTCAGAGAAACAGAAAGCCACATGTCTAAGGGCTGGATGCACAATAATCCCACAGAGGAGACAGTGGATAGTTGGGAATAGGAATACAACCTACCAGAGTTGGCTACCCATGACACTCTGTCTGTTTACCTTCAAGACCACAGCTGTGGGCCATGCCTGTGGACTACCAAGCTAAGGAGATTACCACGGTACCTCGACCATGAAGGATAACTCTTGACCTCTGGAGTCTTTACTGGTGAGATGCGGGCAGGTTTATTTCCATCTAATGTGTTTTGGTCCTTCACAATATCCTGAAAATTCAAATTTGTTTATATATTATACACACACACACACACACACACACACAAATATAGACAATATATAAAAGGTGGTCTCATTTAGTGTTCACCACAGTGCTAAAGGACAGCTCACACTGTCCTCACTATGAATCACCATGCATCAGGGGCCTTTCAGATGCACTCAGGTTGTTCAGGGCTCTGATGTCGAAGATTGTTTTACATGCCATTTTTGAGCATTTTGGCTTAACATTGCAACTGTACCTCAGCAACACAGATACATGTGCAACAGGTATGTTCATTTTCACACCTAAGACCCAGGATTTGTGAAGTTAGGATATAAGACGGCTTTGGGTTCTTACCAACCCAGCGGAAGAGGAAGTCAGAGAGAGTTCTTAGCGTTTCAGTATAGGCTAAATCATGAGAATATTTTGGCTTCATGTAATTCTATTATTGGTAACTGGCTGCTTATGTAGAAATTTTTCAGAAAAGTTCAGCACTAGTAAACTCAAAAGCTTCAGGGGCTGGCTAAGTGGATCCATAAAACCTTTCCTGCTGGACAGAGAACAAAAAGTGAAATCATTGTGACTAATTTGAAAATGTATTCAATTAGAGAGGAAAATAAAAGCTGGGTATGAAGGCACATGCTCGTTATCATAGCTATTCAGGAGGGTAATGCAAGAGGATTATGAGTTTGAGGCCAGTACTGGCAACTTAAAATAAAATTAAATTAAATTAAAAGGGGTGGGGATGTGGCTTATTAGGAAGAGTGCTTGCCTAACATGCCCAAGACATTGGGTTCAATCCCAGTACTGCAGACAAACAAAAAACGAAAATAAGAACTGTTCTGTCAAATAAGACACACAGGCAAGTTTCAGTGCAGAGCTATCTACATCTCTGACCTGTGTCCTCAAAGATTTATTTGAGAATATTTCAGTGTGTGCCCTTCAGTATAGAAAAGAAGCATCGATTCTCAGAGGTCACTGTGCCAGGGTGCTGTAAAGTACTTCTAGTTTTACTTAAATGTACATTCTTCTTAGTATATCATCTCAGGCTCTTGGGCTCTCTGGGTTTTACAATCATTATATAAATTTGATGCCTAAGATATATAATTACATCAAAGTCAAATGTGGCCTTTCCTTTCTTGGGAGAAAGAAAACCCAAATTTCTTTCAACTCAGTGGAGGGCACTGACCTAATTCTACCCTTAGCCCAAAGGTCCAAGTTCATGTATGCAAGAAGAGTTCTGTACACATTTTCCCTATGGCCACATTTTTTACTCAAGCTCCCTATCTGACTCACCAGATGCTGCCAGCTGGTATCCTACTGTAACACAGTAAATGCAGTGTAACACAGTGGACAGCAAAGGTAACCTCTTCACAAACCTGTGCTTGTTTGGGCTGGGGTTGAAGATGCTAAGATCTACCTAAACATGATTTGGTCACTTATTGTTATTGTGTTGCTGTTGTCCGAGGACATTTCTCTATGTGGAGAAATGAAACAATTAATATAAGCATCATTATTGTATGACCAGAGCAATGAATGAAAAAGGGATTGAGCTAGATTTCGTTCGGACAGTTAATACTGACCTGCTAGAAAATATTGAACAGGTTTCCTAAACTTTCTGTGCCTTCATTTGCCTACATGTTAAATGTCCTCTCTTGACCTCAGGTTATATCAATCAGGTCCTAATTTTTCAATTCCTCCACAGACCCCTCACTGGGACATCTAACAGTATGTTTTGAGTGCTACCTCAGGCCAGAAACTGTTCCAGGAACAATCAAATACATCCTGAAGGTGACTTTATGGTCTTCCCTCCCTCACACCAGTTTCTCTCTCTTAGAAGTCCTCAGTGGTGGCATAAACATCCATATCCCAGGGCAGAAGCCTGTGGTAGCCCACCTCGGCCTCTCTCTCTCCCTCAGCCCTCTGGTCAACGATGACCAAACCCCTTCAAGTGCATCGTCACTGTCTTTTTTTCTCTCAGCACTAGAGAGTGAACCCAGGCCCCACATATGCTAGGTAGTTGTTCTACCTTTGAGCTATGTACCTTTTTACTTTGCAGACCTTTTACTTTACACACCTTTTTATTTTGAGAGGTTCTCACTAAATTTTCCAGCTTACCTTGAACTTGCCATCCTCCTATCTCAGCCTCCTTAGTTCCTGGGATTATAGAAGTGCTCCATTGCACCCAACTCAGTCACCAATTCTTAAAATATATTTATTATCCCTTGCAAATCTTGTCTCAATGTCTTTGCATATGTGATCTCTCTGCCCTAAACCTTCTTCCTCTGATTTCACAAAGCTGGCTTCTCATCATTCAGACTATAATTCAAATGTCATCTTTTTACTGATTTCCTCTTCCACCCACCCCATCCCGACTGTCTACCATGTGTTCCGAGACAGGGGCAATTAGTGTGGAATCTAGGGGACCAGGCCAAGGATTGGTGGAAGGAGGAGTAGGTGTCTTAAAAGGGTCTTTGTCGCCCCTAGATGTTCCTCTTGAGGGGCCAGGAGAGAAACAGGCACTGAGGGCAGATAGTCCCTCAGAGGGGGGGTCCTCTCCCAGGTTAATTTCCCTCTTCCTCACCAACTGTTCTGGGGGGTCCCAGGTGGCCCAAGGCCCGAGGGCGGAGTGGGACGGGGACTCAGACGCCTGGGCGCTGGTGGGGCCTGCAGCAGGCAGTCCACTGGCTAATACCCTCAAAAATTAACAGTTTAACATCAAAACATCAAAACAAAACAAAACAAAACAATTTAACATGACATCTTAGGAACCCAAGCTCAAAAATGAAAGGAAAACAATGTGTATCAAATAGATGGACGGAATGTAACAGGATGTTATATTTAACTTTACCTGAAGTTTTGGGAGTTTTAGTATGGCAGAGATCTCACAAATCAAGTAAAACAAGGTCAAATTAATTTTTTCATGCACGTGCTATCAGATACAGGAAAGCTGGTTTGGGATGCTTAGCTTATTACCCAACAAAATAATAAGTAACTAGAAATTAGGAGACTGAGCAACATAATTGGTAGAAAAAATTTCTTCATTTTCTAACTTTATTTACTGGAATTGAACTTGGGGCACTACCACTGCGCTACTTCCTCAGGCCTTTCTATTTTATTTTGGGACACTGTCTGGCTAAGTTGCCTAAACTGGCCTTGAATTTGTGATATTACTGCCTCAGGCTTCCAAAGTAGGTGCAATTACAAATAGGTGGGATTACAAGCAGTAGGTGGGGTTCATGCACCATGTGTTACTAATATGGTTTCTTTAAAGACAGAGATATCAGAGTGTTGCTGTACTCTGAAGCCTTTCCCTAAGCTAATCTAGAACACCAAGTTTCAGAAAATTTCAATGAAAATGTTATGAATATCCTTTAAAATTATAAGAAATTTTAGAAACTAGTATCTGGTGCAGGGATTAAAGAGTTCTAAAGATAAAATGTTTGTGGAGCAGTCCACAGTAGGAGAAACAAGAGAGTATGGATACCAGGGACTGCATAGTACTTCAACCATTTACGAATGGTCTTGATTTCCTTTAGGCCATGTATGTAATATTGAAAAGGAACATTTCTGAATAGATTTAAAAGACTCTACCCAATAGAACTACCTTTAGGGCAAACAACTTCCACACAGAAAACATAAATGCCAGGAGTTGTAGAGATCTATGAGGAATTCACAAAAGCACCAATGTCTCCAATGCATTTAGAATATCTGACAGAACTATAGTGTTAACAATTTCATACTTAGATTAAGACATTATCTGCTCTTTCCACCCTTAATAAACATGCAGTTATATATGGACACAATGTCTTTAGTTTACTTATTTTTTTTTACGTGGTGCCGAGGATTGAACCCAGTGTCTCACATGTGCAAGGCAAGCACTCTGCCACTGAGCCACAACCCCAGCTTGAATTCTATGTTTTCTTTACAACTCTATTCTCACTCATTTCTAACCCAGTAGTTTATTCATTCATTCCCCACCAACCCTACTGGGAATAGAATCTACGCACTTATAAAACCACTCAATCTTGTACATTTGTGGGAAAAGTAGAATTTTTCCAGGCATACAAGTCTCAGAAGGTTTGAAAACACCCTTGAAAGAAGAAATCTAACTTATTTAGATAATCTTTGGAGACTGAAATAATTACTCTGCTGGAAAAAAAGGAAGAAGAAATATCAAAGTAAAAAATAAACGAGCTGTGTAAATGACCAAGTACTGAAACTAAATAAAAAGGCAGACAGCCAGATATATATATACATACAGTCTAATGATACAGATCTCATCTCAAATTCCAGACAAATATTCCACTGAAATATATGAGTGGTTAGAATGTCAGGATACTGTATTATTCAGCGCAAAGGTGTCAATAGCTGGTTAAATTCACCAGAAAACCTAAGGGCCGAATACTTTAAAATAGATTTTAGAGGGGAAATAAAACTCTTCATAATTGATTATGAAAAATATTTTATGATCAACATTCAGGAGGAAAGGTAAGGCAACAATTATAAGACTTTTATACATTATCCTTAAAAAGTAGACAGGAAATAATATGAATGAAACAATGTATAAATTCAACAAAATAAATATGTATACAATTATATGCAATATGTGTATATATATTGTTTTTATTTACTTATTTTGTAGTGCCAGGGATCAAACTCAGGGCATTGTGCATATTAGGCAAATGCTTTACCACTGACTAACCTCCTCAGCTCTAATGTTTCTAAACATATTAATAAAATACAAAATTTGACCAGAACATTCAGAACATATTCTGAGATAACAGAATAAAACAGAAAGGAAAGCTTTAAACTTTTTTTTGTGTGTGTGGAAAACAAAAATATACTATTGAGTTCTCTATAATAAAACTGGAAAACAGAGATGTGCCATGGTTTCAGTAATAATGGCAGTTCCCTCTGATCCCAAACCATGCCATTACCTCTCCTATTTCAGTCAGCCAGATCCTGCTCCAAAGTAACTATGTATGGCAAGGCAGTAACCAAAAATAATGGACATACAGGAAAGATACAACCGGATCTGATGGAGTACACTATTGAGGCGTTGGATAATTATGGAAAAGAATACTTCAACCCATATTAAGGAGTTTAACAAGATGTATAACTCCACCTGGTATTACTTCGTGGGGAGCAATTTTGTATTATGTGATACATGAAACCAAACATTTTTTCAACTTCCAACTGGGTCAAACCACTATTTTTCTATTAAAATCTGGTTAAAAGCACAGATTGTGACACATACCCAATGATTCATCCAAAAATGAAGACTGAAGACTAAATTTTGAATACCAAATACTGAATTCTTCAGTCCTTGCAAAGGGAAGAGACTAATCTTTGAACAATTTATTGTGTTTTGTACAGGTCATTCTCTGCACAATTTCATTATGGTGATAAAACAATTAGCACAATAGCTTAAAACAGGGTGTGGTGGTGCATGCATGTAATCCCATCAATTCAGGATGCTAAGGGAAGAGAATCACAAGTTAGAGATAAGCCTCAGCAATTTAGCAAGGACTTAAGCAACTTAGCAAGATCCTGTCTCAAAATAAAAAGTGAAAAAAGCTGGGGATGTGGTAAAGTAGTTTATAGCAGCTCAATTCACAATAGCTCAACTACAGAACCAACCTAGATGCCCTTCATTAGATGAATGGATAAAGAAAATGTGGTGTATATATATACACAATGGAATACTACTCCCTAAAGGAAAATAAAATTATGGCATTTGCAGGTGAACGGATGGGGCTGGAGAATATCATGCTATGTGAAATAAGCCAAACCAGAAACAGCAAAGTCTGAATGTTTTCTTTGATAAGTGGATGCTAATCCATAACGGAGGTGGGGGTTATGGAAGAATGAAGGAAATTTTGACTGTGCAGAGGGGAGTGAGAGGAGAGGGTGTGATAATGTGAAGGACGGTGGAATGAAGCGGACATTACTACCCTATACATGTATGATTACACTACCAGTGTGATTCTATACCATGTTCAGCCAAAGGAAAAAGAAATTGTGCCATATTGTGTACAATGTATCAAAATCTATTCTACTGTCATGCATAACTAATTAGAAGAAATTTAAAAAATAAAATTAAAAAACAAAACAAAACTCTAGTCAGAGCAATTAGGCAAAAGAAAGAAATAAAGGGCATCCAAACTTAAAAAGTCATCATCAAATTGTCACTGTTTGCAGATGACATGATCTTAGGCAAATGCTTTACCACTGACTAACCTCCTCTTATACATAAAATCAACAACAAAACCTAAACACTCTGCTGGAAGAAAACAATTACAACTAATAAATTAACTCAGCAAAGTTGCAGAATACAAAATCATCATTAAAAAAAAAAAAAACCTTCAGCAGCACTGCTATACACCAACAGCAAATTATCTGAAATAGGAATCAACACAGTAATCACATTTATAATACTTACAAAAAATGGTAAAATACAAAAGGATAAATTTAACAAAAAGGTGAAAGATTTCTACAATGCAATCTATAAAATGCCAGTGAAAGAAACTGAAGAGGGCACATGTAGATGAAAAGAAATCCCCTGGTTCATGGGTTGAAAGGATTAGTGTTTTTAAAATGTCTATACCGCCCAAAGTGATCAACAGAACTAGAAAAATAGCACTAAAATTTGTATGGGTTCACAAAATACCACCAATATCCAAAGCAATCTTCAATAAAAAGAACAAAGCAGGAGACATTATATTACCTGACTTCAAAATAAATTATAAAGCTGTAGTAATCAAAACAACACAGGACTGGTAAAAAAAGAGACATAGACCAATGGAACAAAACAGACTAGAAGTAAACACAAGCATCGATAGTCAACTAACTTTCAACAAAGATCCAAAGAATACACATGGGAGAAGAGATGGTATTTTCAGTAAATGGTACTAGGAAAATTGGATATCCACACACAGAATAAAATGAGACCCCCATTTCCCACCCATTTCAAAAATCAACTATAGGAGCTGGGCTTGTGGCTCAGTGGCAGAGAGCTTGCCTCAAATATATAAGGCACTGGATTTGATTCTCAGCACCACATATGAATAAAAAATAAAGGTACATCAATAACTAAAATGAATAATAAAATAAAAAAATTCAACTGTACATGGACTAAAAGACTTATGTAAGACATGAAATGGATAAAACAAAACAGGGGAAGTGCTTGAGGGATATTGGAAAGGCCAAGAATATTCTGGAGAGGACCCCAAGAGCAGAGGAAACAAGAGCAGAAAAGTACAGGAAATAAAAGCCAAAATGGTATTACATTAAACTACTAAGTGTTTGTACAGCAAAGGTACAGTAAAGAGATGTACAACATATAGAATGGGAGGAAGTATTTCCAAACTATATACCTGACAAGAGGTGAATATCCAGAATTTACAATAAACTTCAAAAACTCCAACAGTAAAAATCCAGTCTGATTAAAATTGGGCTATAATCCTAGAAACTTGGGAGGGTGAGACAGGAAGATCAGAAGCTTGAGGCCAGTCTCAGCAATTTAGAAAGACCCTTTCTCAAAATGAAAAATAAAAAAAAAACCCAGGGATGTGGCTCAGTGGTAAAATATCCCTGGGTTCAATCACCAGTAGTGCAAAACACCACCACCACCACCACCACCACCACAATAACAACAACAAAAGGTTGTCAACTCATCCTAGTAAGATGGATACTACCAAAAAGACTAAAGATATCAAGTGTTGGTAAGAGTTAAGGAAACTCATACTGTTAGTGGGAATGTAAATTAGTTCAGTCCTTGTAGAAAACAGTATGTATATTCCTTCAAAAATTAAAAACAGAGCTGGGGTTGTAGCTCAATGGTAGAGAGCTTGCTTGGCACTGGTAGGGCACTAGGTTCAATCCTCAGCACCACATAAAAATAAATAAATAAATAAAATAGAGATATTTGGTCCAGTACAACAAAAAAAATTCAAAACATAACTATCATATGATCTACAAATATAGATCATATATCTACCCCCTACTGAGTATATATTCTAAGGAAATAAAATCCGTACATGGAAGAGGACGTCTATACTCAGGTTCACTGCAGCACTACTCACAATAACCAAGAGATGGAAGCAATCAAAGTGTCTATCAACTAATAAATGGAGAAAGAAAAGGTGATATATATACACAAAGGAAACAATTCAGCCATGAAAAAGGATGCTAGAACTAGAGTTAGGTGAAATAAGCCAGGCATATATGTGGAATGTAAAAAAAAAAAAAAAACCCAAAAACCCTGATGTAGAAGTTGAGGGCAGAATGGTATTTAGGAGAGGCTGGGGAGATTAACAGAGAGGGAAGGGTGAAGAGACCCCAATAAATGGCTACTGAGTTAGTTACACAGATGTTCAAGTTTAACATGGACAGCAGGATGACTATAGATAAGGATAATGTATATATTTACTTCAAAAAGAGGAAAGAATTTTCAAAGTAAAGAAATGACAAATGTTTGAGGAGATCCACATATTTAACCTAATTTCAACATTACACATGTACCAAAATATCATGCTACCCCATTACTATGTACAATTTTATTTACATTTATTTATACTCTTTTTTGTGGTGATGGGGATCAAACCCAAGGCCTTTCACATGTTAGGCAAACATTCTACCATTGAGTAGATAATTGAGTTATAATTGAGTCATATCTTTAGCCCCATACAATTTTTGTTTTTTATGTATGTGCTTAAAAAATAAATTTAATTTTAAAATGTCAAATTTATTAATGATAACAGATGTGTATATAATACTGTATTTAAACAAAACAGAACTGTATCATGTTCAAATAGAATTTATTCTAGAAATGCAAGGGGTGCTTACCACTAGACAAATTTATTAATTTAACTCAGGTTCATTAGTGGATAAAAGGAAAATCTCAGGAAACTCATATACAAAGGGAAAATTTTATCACGGACCAAAAGATACCACAGAAATCACAGAAACTAAAAACTTTAATTGCCTCCCCAGAACAAGAACAAAACTGTCTTCTATCAGTGACACTGTTAATAGTAATAAAGGAACTGGCTATGCAATTTGACAAGAGATGAAAACTTGTAAGGTTAGGAACTGAAATTGTTTGCAAATAATGTAACTTACTTAGTACAAGTAAACAGAATGAACAAAACATCAGAAGAAATGAGAGTTCTAATCCAGTATACCTATAAAACTAACATAAAAATTGAAGGTTTCTATACCTCAGCAACAACCAAGTAGAATCTAGGCATGGTGGCCTATAATCCAAGCAACTCAGGAGGCAGAGGTAGGAGGATAGCAAGTTTGAGGCCAGACTCAACCAATTAGTGAGGCCCTAAGCAACTTAGTGAGACCCTGTCTCAAAACATAAGAAACCCACCAAAACAAGAAGTAGAAAATACTAAATACCAATTATATAGCAATGAAACTACAAAGTTTTTAAGAATTAACATATACTAAATAACACAGAAGATCACCATGGAAAATTGAGCTCTATGTATAAGACCTAATGATATCTCAACAAAGAAATGCATCTTTTCATGAATAAATGATATGATATAATAAAAACTTCCATTTTCTCCTAAATTCCATGAAGTTCTAATATTTAAAATACTAACCAAATTTTGAAGCAACTGACAAGTATATTTTAAAAATTCTTATCACAGAAAAAAGGATTTTAAATAGACCAGAGAATCTACCAATAAGAGAAGAGGCTGGATTTTAAAATATATTATATTCTGCTGTCTGTCCTATTCTCTACTATCCCCCCTCCCCTCCCCTCCCCTCCCCTCCCCTTTTCTCTCTCTACCCCTTCTACTGTAAATCATTTCTTCCATTTGTATTAACAGCAGAATACATCAGATTCTAGAAAGGCAATATGTCAATCAATGGAAGGGAAACTGATGTGATACAGCAATCTGTATACGGGGTAAAAGCGGGAGTTCATAATCCACTTGAATCAAACCGTGTAATATGATGTATTAAGAACTATGTAATGTTATGAACGACCAATAAAAAATAAATAAATAAATAAATAAAATATATTATAAAGCCAAAATAATAAAAAGCATGGTATAAAGGCAAAAAGATATAAAGAACTCAAGCATCAATAGACCCCTGTATAGCTATTTAGTTCATGACAGGTGTGTCATTATAAAGTATATAGAGAAGAATGTGTAACAATTTTGCTAGAAATCACATTCTCTTACAGATTCTACTTTTATAGTCAAACTTGTAATGAAAAAGCTATTTTTCTTAAATAGCTTTCTTAAAATTGTTATTTTAAAATCTATTTTTGATCATTTTGTAAATAAAACAATTACCTGCTTTATTTCCTATCTTTTGGTTTTATATACATTCCAAAAAGCCTATTTGAAAAACCTATCCCTTTTGAGAGACCTTCCTTTTGAAGACTTCTTTCTCTGTTTTTGTTTAAAGAGGAAGATATTTCATTGGTATTTTCTGTAGATTGTATGAAAAAACTTTAATATGGAGGAAAGAGACAACAGTCAAAATGAAAAACAAAAACAAAACAAATCCACACACACACACACACACACACACACACAAAAAGAATACTTTGTTTGGAACAAAACCTTAAGGTATTAAAAGTAGAACCTGAAGTGATAAATATATTTAAGGGCTTTATATACAAAAGGATATCAATAATGCAGAGAAAAGGGCATTAAAATATCAAAATATTAAAAAATAAACTCACTGAAGTATTAGAGTAACCAATCGAATAGCTTCCACAGCAACATCATATTCTTTGTCAAGTGTCATTGATACAACAATGCCATCCTAAAAAAATAGTTATAAAAAAAAAAACCATAAATATAAAAAAGCTGAGAAAGACTTAAGATTATGTATTCTGAGGCATATGTGCCACACTAATGATAGGTTAAATGCAAAACTTTATTCTTGAAATCATATTCTCATAGTTCTACTCTCACAAAGGAGATGCTAGAATGTTTGTAATTTAAAATCTTTCTCATCAACTGGCATTCCCAGAACACTGTGACAGGGAAACCTTTAGTTACAAAATTAATACATTCATTAAAGAAGATATATAAAGAAATAATTTTATACAAGAAAGACATTTTTAAGGAAACAAGAACTCTTGTGTGTATTTGTGGTAAAGTAGATACTCATTTATTTCAGGCAGGTTTATTTAAAGAATATGTAGTAAAGAACAGGAATTAAACACTTAATACAGTAATGTCATTTGATAAACTAGCTATAAGTACAAGGTTATAATGAGAAATAATGTAGGTACTATGAAAATAATAAGCTCACTGTTCTTAACGCTTACCTTGAATCAGTTAGTGAATAGCTCCAGTTTGGGAAATAATTCTCTATTGGTATATAGACTCTGTAGAGCTTTCAAACACTTCAGTCTGACTTCCCCTTGCTTCAGAGATACAAATAAAAACACAAAAGAAGCAGTTAATTCCATGCCAAAAAGATTATAATAAAAATACTGAAGTCTTTATGAAGAATAAAATAATTTCAGTTTAATCATTTAAAAATACATTGAAAATCCCTTAGTTTCTTGTGAATATAACTGTGTCAAACATTTATCAACTCTGACCATATAATGAGTATCTCTCATATTATTCAGTGATACTTAGAATTTTTAACTTATGATCATAATTAGAGAAGGGAATGCTCATTTGTTCTATATGTAATTATAGAATAATCCTGTGGCAAAACTTAATTTCATATTAAAGTTATCATTTATTCATGCAACAAGTATTTACTGGATGCCTTTTACATTCCAAGGAGAGTAGTAAGGAAACAGAGACACAGCAGAATGTTTAAAACACTGGGAAAATGACACAGTGTAGAGTCCTGGGGGTGCGAGTTACCAGAAGAATATCTTTAATATAAAGTCACTAATTAAGAGTAAAGGTTGTTGGCAATCACAGTGTAAACAGAATGTGTATGGCATCATCTAGAAATTTAGTCAACACTCTCAAAGGATTCAAGAGATTATTATTATTATTATTATTATTATTATTATTATTATTATTATTATTATTTTGGTACGGGGGATTGAACGCTCAACCACTGAGCCACATCCCACATCTCTCAATCAGGGACTACATATACAAAAGCAAGGCAATAAGCAACTCAATGAGACCTTGTTGCTAAATAAAATACAAATTAGGGCTGGGGAAGTGGCTCAGTGGTTGAGTGCTTCTCAGTTCAATGCCAGTTGACCCTCCAAAAACAAAACAAAACAAAACAAAACAAGACAAAACAAAACAAAACAAAATCTCAAAAGCACATGCACACACGCGAGCGTGCGCACACACACGTCTAAGTACAGGAATATGCTGGTAAAAGATTTAGTAACTCATTCTGGGGAACAGGGCCCACTTTGTTACACATGCAAAGATCCATAACATAAATATACCTTCCATAGATGATACTGAACTACCAATGAACTATCATTGAACTCATTCATGGAGAAGTGTGTATAATCATCCTCTTGCAAGCTAATTCAACTACTTATAGCACAGCAGTGAATGAAGTGATATTATCTGTTAAGGTTAGTTATAGCATGTAGGAGAAATCTGAAGTGTTTATACCAGGTGCAATTAACACTCCACCCAAACTCCCTTTACTTGTTAATTCTTCAGCCTATGTCAACTGCTAATGATTCCTATACACACCTTTCTCTAAAGAAACCACCATGGTTGAAAAGACCCACCTGGCACAGAAATTCCTAAGAGGTTATGTTTCACCTTTCCTCTCCTATTCACTCCACTCCACTCTCACCTTTCCCAGACTAATGCCCATAACCAGAGTAGAAAGATATAATGGTAAAACAGCCTAACTGTCTTAACTCTGGTAGGACAAACTTTGAGATGTAATTTATTCTCTAGAGTTCATTGTGAGATTGTGCAGAGTCTAGACTTATTCTGAAACCACCTGTTGGGCTGTTTCCTGCTTTATCTTATTTTCCAATAGGATACTCCTGAGTACAAACCTAATCATATGCTACAAAACAATGTTTTGCTCAATCAGGGACTACATATACAAAGGTGATCCCAGAAGATACAATGGAATTGAAAAATTCCTAGTATCTAGGGACACTGTAGTCATCATAACATCATGGCACAACTTATTACTCATGTGTTTGTGTTGATGCTGGTGTAAACAAACCTACTATGCATATACAATTATGCACAGTATATAATATTTGACAATAATAGTAAATGACTTACTAGCTTATGCATCTGCTATATGTTTTATCATTATTTTAGTATATATATATATATATATATATATATATATGCTTATAGGCAAAAAGTTTATTATAAAATAATATACTATGTTTAGCTCACAGCAGCTTTACAAAATCTTGTGATTAGTCACATGCAGTTATTGTGTTTATTCACTTAAAAAATGGCCAGGTGACACATCTTTCAGAACATATCCCCATTGTTAAGACACACAACTATACTGTTAGCACAATAATTCCTCAGGTTTGGCTTCTAGGGAATGTGACCTAACTTTTTTGATGAGATTCTGAGGTTGGATTACTTGAAGACTGGATTGTTATGAGGAAGAATCCAATGGTGATAAGTACTGACAATTCCTGACACAGAACAGTATTGTATTTTGCTAGGGTTTTTACCTGTGGGTGAAAAAGAATGTGCACTATTAACTTGTACACCATTCTGACATTTGAGGAAGCAGGGTGAATAACAGTTAACTATAAGAACTGTGGAACTAAGTATTTGCTGCTGTATTGTACTATGATCCTAAAGAGAAAAAATAATAAGATCAGGCCATTAAATTGCCAGTTCAAGGACAGTGCTGCCAATTTTTTTTTTGGAAATTTAATCAATTTTCCTATGACAAAATCAGAACTACGATAGGAAAGAAGTGGGGTCTAAAAAATATCTGGGTGGATGTAGGTGAGGACCTTTAATTCCTAGTTTCTTCTGAATTTGTGAGCCTAAAAATGACTCATACCCCTTGGTAGAGGAGGCATGATTCCTCCCTATCCATCCCTTTATTGAAAGACTGTGGAAGTTTAAATTTTGGCAGGTATCTTAAGGACAATGCTAGCAGCCCTCATAATGATCTACAGAAATTTCCACTTAGGTTAAGGTTAAATCTCTTCATAGATAAGATCACAAAATAGCAGATAAGGCAGTATCACCTAATCATTCAATGCAAGAGGAACATACTATGGTTTGGATATAGTTTCTTTCCTAAAACTTCATTTGCTAGGAGTTTGGTCCTCAGTTCCCCACGTAATGGTATTAAAAGGTGGTAAAACAGTTAAGAAGTGGAGACTAGTGGGAGGTTAAGTGAATAGGGTCCACCCTTGTGAAAGCACTAATGCTGGTCTGGTAGGAGTGGATTAGTTCCTAAGAGGCTGGGTTGTAATAGAGAGCCTGGCTCCTCCCTGTCCTTTTTCTTTTACCTTGCAAACTCTCTCACACCCACTTCTACTATGCGATCATTTGCCATGGTGTAACAAGAAGGTCCTCACCATTGGCTGACTAGATGGTGCTGCTTGATCTTGGACTTTGAGCCCCCCATATATGTGCTAAATAAACCCACTTTTAAAAATAAACTACCCAGAATGGAGTATGGTTATAGCAACAAAAAATGAACTGGGACAGAGCACAGTATTGTAAAGAGTAGCAAGGTTCAAGCATAACAATTGGGGATTTACAGAACTGGCTCAAAGGATATGGTCTTCTGGGAGGGAAGATAAGTGGAAAGTCAATGATGAAAGTATTATATAACATATATAATGAGAAAAGATCAACAATGGATGAGTAAAAGGCTGAATATAGTTGTCTCAATGTACAGTCACAACCTCAGATGTAAGATAGCATGACTGACTTTTCCCTAACCATAGACTTGACATCAATGCCAAGAAAAATGAAATTAATACATCCAAGTTCACACAGTAAAAATTATAAACTGGGCATATGGTGCATGTCAGTAATCCCAGTGACCTGGGAGGCTGGGCAGGAGGACCACAGGTTCAAGGCCAGCCTCAGCAATTTAGCAAGGCCCTAAAAAACTTAACGAGACCTTGTCTCCAAAAATAAAAAGGGTAAGGGATTATAGTTCAGTATTAGCACCTACATATTTGTAGTCATCCCTATGTCTAAAATATCATAAATTCTATTTTAGGTTACCTATACTGATTTTCACAGTATTGTATCATTGGGGCCTTGAAATAAATGACTAAATATGAAAGCAGTACCCTTTACTTGGGAATTTAAACAAAGAACAACAAATAGAAAACTATAATTGCAGGGCAATTACAAAAATCCTTTGTTCTAACACTATTTTATAGCATAAAAAGTGACCATGTATGTTTTTATGAAAAAGTCACCCAACTTACTGACCCTCACAGTCTTTTTGGGGAAACATGTCCTTTAATTTAAAGTCTGAACTCTGGATTATCTTTATTGGCAGATTGAAATTTAATGACTTTCTGCTTACAAAAAACAAAACAAAACAAACAAAAAACCCCCCAAGAATGAAATCGACTCTACTGGTCTTCTTAAGATAAATGCTTCTTGAACTATTGCGATGGATACTTTCCTACTAAGGATGTAGAAAAAAATAAAAATTACTGTAAAACAAATTTTTGGGAAAACTCTTGACTAATATAGAGATACTGACACAATCACTGTTCATATACAAGGAATCTCATAGGGCTCTAAAATGAGAAATAATTCAGAATGTCAGAAATGGTACACTACCTAAATCACAGCACAAAAAATGAATTCATATTACAACCAATTTTGTAGATTTTCTACAACAGACCAACTACAGAGGGTTTTCTGTTTTGGTAAGAAGAAGCCTGCAAAGAAAGGAACAGCTGAAGGAGTTTCTGAAAAATAATACTATTTTACATTGTGAATAATAAGTTGACACTAGAGACCATAACTTAAAGTAAGATCATTAAAATAAATACTAACTTAAGGAGTGTTGAACATTAGTAGAAGGCATTAAAGGAAACACAGAAGCATGTAAAATGATAGAGGAGAGAAGAGGAAGGTTTCTGAAAATTAAACTTAACACCTGAAGAGCTAACACTCTCTAGCTTCCTAATTAAATCTAATTATTTATTTTTTCATGCTGACCACAGTTATATATATATTTACAATTTTTTTCCTGTAGTTGTAAATAGACGGGATACCTTTATTTTACTTTTTTTTTTTTAACGCAGCACTAAGGATTGAACGCAGTGCCCCCTACGAACTAGGTAAGTGCTCTGCTGTTGAGCTATAGTCCCTGACCAGAGTTATTTTAAACATACTAAAAATGTAATAGGTTTACAACTATGTTTGTATCTCAGTAGTAGAGCACTTGCCTAGCATATACAATGCCCTGGGTTCAAACCCCAGGCACAGCAAAAGGAAAATAAAAGTAATAGGTCAAATAAATTAAGGCTAGTTTTCCTCTCATTTTTGTTGCATTATTCATTAGTAAAAATAATGACAAAAAAGAGAAAGTCATTGTACCATTTCCCCTACAGAAAACTTGGTGGTTATTTACTACCATGCATTTGTCCTCAGAATTTTGCAATAAAGAGAACTTTGGGTATAAATAAGACTAAAAATACATTGTCAAAAACACATTACCACCAGGTGTCGTGGTGCATGCTTGTAATCCCAGCAGCTTGGGAGGCTGAGAAAGGAGGATCCCAAGTTCAAAGCCAGCCTCAGCAAAAGTGAGGTGCTAAGCAACTCAGTGAGACCTTGTCAATAAATAAAATACAAGATATGCTATGTGGCTCAGTGGTTGAATGGCCCTGAATTCAATTCCTGGTTATCCACCCCACCCCCCCGCCCCAAAACATATTGCCGCCTTTAAAAGAAAGATATCTTCTATATTTTAACTGTCAAACAGACCTATAGGTTAGGTCAAACATGAACTATAAGTGAGATTAAAATAATAGAGTGAAACTTTGCTCAGAATAAACTATTTGCTTCCAAAGCAAATATTAAAGTAGGTGATAAAAACATTTGTAAGACGATTAATACAAATTAATCATTCAATATGAAGATTCTAATTTTTTAAAGTAATTTTTAAAAATACTTGTTATATCACTAGTACTATTTCTCTACAATCTTCTTTTCAAATTCCCTTCTTAGGGACTGATGAAGGGCACAATGGCACACACACACATATCACAAGTTCAAGGTCAGCCTCAATAACTTAGCAAGACCTTGTCTCATAATAAAAAATAAAAAGAACTGGAAGTGTGTTTCGGTGGTAAAGCATCCCAGGACCAAAAAATCAAAAAAATAAAAAATAAAAAAGGACTGATGAGCCTGACTCCCAGAGCCTGTCCCTTGTCTGTTCTCTTGAGTGTTGACCTAGTTACTAGAATACACACTTCTGGATTCAGAAGTTGTTCAAAAGCGGGCAGGGATTGTGGCTCAGTGGTAGAGTATTTGCCTAGCATGTGTGAGGCACTAGGTTCAATCCCTGGAGCCATATTTAAAAAGAAATGAAAACAAACAAAAATAAAGTATTGTATCCATCTACAGCTAAAAAAAAGTTGTTCAAAGGACAACTTATATCAGAAATATGAAACATGTAGACTTGGGTGACTGCATATATGCAGGTGAGACCCCATGAGAGTGTCTAGAACCTGGGGTAGAAAGAAAAGCAGAGAGAGTTGGGGCTTGGTGCTTAGCTCTGCCTGGCTCAGGAACTTCATGTCTGAGAATTCAAAATGGAAACCTGGACTTCTTCTATACAGTCATGAAGATACATCCTCCTCTTTGTCACAAGAGGAAGATACTATTTTTAAAAATCTGATCATCAGCTTGTTTTTATGGCCTTTTAGTGTTTAGAAATTTGGTATGTGGGCATCCATTTTGTTCCATCTAGTGAATGTGAGGGATTTGTCTTGTTTTTATCATTATTCTAACAACAGAGTAAGTCAAAGGGTTGTAAACAGGAGAGTGATCTGATTAGATTTACAAAGATCACTAGTTGCTGTGTGGATAGTGAATTCAAGGTAAAAGTGAGAAGTCAGTCTCCCCCCTCCCCATTTGCCTCTCTTCTTTTTTCCTGAATAATGGGGATTGGAACTAGGGCAATTTTAACACTGAATTACATCCTCAGACCTCTTTATTTTATTTTGAGGTATTAGGGATTGAATTCAGGGGAGCTTAACCACTGAGCTATATCCAAGCCCTTTTTATTTTTTGAGACAGAATCTCAATAAGTTTCAGGTCTTGCTAATTCACCGAGGCTGGCTTTGAACTTCTGCATCAGCCTCTCAAGCCACTACCTGAGCCTCCTGTGATCCTCTTGCCTCAGCCTCCCAAGCTGCTAGAATTACAGGCATGAGCCACCCTGCCTGGCTTTATTTATTTATTTTTTAGACAGGGTCCTGCTGAGTTGCTGAGGGTCTCACTAAATTCCTGAGGTGGGCCTCAAACTTACCGTCCTCCTGCCTCAGCCTTCTGAGTTGCTAAGATTACAGGTATGTACCACCACTACACCTGGCTTCTGGAAAAATTTTTTTGATGTAGGTCAGGCTAGCATGGACTAGTATTTTATTAGAGGAGATACCAAACAGTAGGTGGTTTTAAGAGATGATCTGGCAGTAAACGGACCTCCCAGAGGCAAGGTAATTTCAATATGAATTACTCTGGAATTTCTAACTGGTGCTACTTAATGGAGAGTAAAATCATTTACTAAGAAAGAGGCACAAAAGGAGAACCAGACTTTTTTCTTTCTTTTTTGGTGGTTGTCAAGGCAGTAGACAGTCATGCCTATCTAGAATCATAACAGTCACTTCTTTCAGTAATATTCAGTGGTGTGTTTGACAATTATAAGTAATGAAAAGATGGAATCTTTCCTTTTTTCCTATTGAGTAAAGTGATTGACAGAGGGGGAGAAGGCTCTTACTCAAGGAAGCACTAGAGCATGTGCTCACAGCCAGAATAGTCCACTTAGAGGAGCCAGCACAAGTGACTGCAGCTGTGGTCTTGGGCAATGGCAGTATGAGTGAGCCATCAAGAACCCAGCTCCAAAAGAACAGCAAAGTCTATGCTGGGGTGGAAATGGGTAGGCAGGCTCCTCTGCTTTGTCCCTTGAGAGGAACTACATAGGTGAGAGAATTGCTAGAGTCACCCATACATGTTGATGGACTTGTCTGTGGAAACCCTTCCATAGTGTGGAGAGTTGCACAGGTATAGCCAGAGGAGAAAGAGTGG
Organism: Urocitellus parryii; assembly: GCF_045843805.1. NCBI lineage: Eukaryota > Metazoa > Chordata > Mammalia > Rodentia > Sciuridae > Urocitellus > Urocitellus parryii. The sequence continues at coordinate 1,025,627 of NW_027554068.1, forward strand.
TCCTCCACTCAGAAGTAGATGGATGTTGCTCCCCTGGCCCAGGCTTTAAGGATATACACAGAGGAGACAGCTCTGTCTGCACTGGGTCTGCAGCCTGAACTAGATGCCTAAATAGATATGAAGTAGAAACAAGGAGAACTTTGTCGTAATTTTTTTGTCATCAGTATTTCTCCTCCTATCACTATGTTTTATATACTTTAATTACTGTTTTATATTAAACATTTGAGTATCTGACAAAAGAGGGTAAATCTATATTTACACAATAAATTTAAAGGTAGAAACTTGAAAAGTTTTCCATTCACATTTCTAAAAGCCATTAATTGGTGAGATTTAAGAAGACAGAGGGAATGGAATGTTTGCTGTTACTCAACTGTCAACAGGCAACCAGAATAGATCAATGTGTGAAGCACACAACCGGGTTATCAAACGCAGGACATAGCTGTAATGGCCAACAGCCAACATAATCAGTGAAACAGTTGCAAATTCAATTTTGCAATGTTACTTTAACATAACACATTGTCCTTTTAATCAAATCCATGGTCGTTCCATAAGAAATGAATTGCCGGGACTAGGATCGTGACTCAGTGGTAGAGTGTTTGCCTCGCATGTGTGAGGCCCTGGATTGGAGAAAAAAGTCCTTAGCATCACATATAAATAAACAAATAAAATAAAGGTATTATTTCCATCTACAACTAAAAAAAGAAAAAAAGAAAGAAAAAGAAAATGAAATGGGGCTGGGATTGTGCTCAGGAGTAGAGCACTCGCCTAGGTGTGAGGCCCTGGGTTTGATCCTCAGTACCATGTAAAATAAATAAATAAATAAACGTTTTTAAAAAAAGAAATGAATTGTCTGTGACACTGCTCATGAAATCCAAAAGCCATTCTCAACTATAGCTTAAAGTGAGGCTTTAAGTTTGAGACAGCAGCCAAAAGGACTCCTATCCCTCTCTGCTTATATGCAGCAACAGGGGAAGAAAGCGGGATGGACCAACTGGTGGCATGCCAGTCCAAACACCTCTTTGGAGAGTGTGCATTATCTAGCTCAATGTTTTTGCAAGCATGGAATGTGGAATAATTTCAGGAGTGCAAACACAAGACATGCACTTTCAATCCTAATTATATAGAGAAACTTGTAGTTTGCTGGGAGCTTATAGTTGGTACTTGCTGATTTCCTTTTTAACCAGACATGACCTTTGACTGAAATTCTAGATAGAATTTTAAAATACCATTTTATTTATTTTCACAATAACATTTTACTTATAGAAAAAATCATAGTAGCTCACAGAGTGGAAGGAACTTAGGAACATACTGTTGTCACAAACAGCAGGAGCCAACATATCTCAGATATCCTCTTTTGGGAAGCTTGCATTAAATGATGATTTGACTTCAGTCTTCTTCTACAAAGCAGAGAGAATCTGACCCTGTAAAATTAAGAATTTGGACCTTGTAAAATTAAGTGAACAGTACTTACTGATCTTAGCCTGAGTCTTGAATCTACCCCAAAGGTCAAGGGGTTTCACTGAGAAACACCATAAAAAGGGTGTGCAGGGGAAGTTCCTAGCAGTAAGGGAAGAGAAGTAACCAAAGAAGTTTAGGTATACTGTGCAAAGAGCAACAGATGTTCACTATAACCATTAGAATATATGAAGAATAAGCAATGTGAATTCCAAGAGATGATTGGGTTCAGCAAAATGTTTTATAGTGCCTTACCCTGACATGCTGGAGCTGGCTTTCACCAGTTCATAAAAGCTAATTGTGCACATCTCTTCCCCACTTTGTATTCTATGACGTCAAGCGGAAGTCTGGATTATTTACATGATGGATAACAGCAAGTGCTGCAAATCAGTAATTCTCCCCAACCCTGTCCTTAGGATCTAGTTGTTAAGTATACTAGCAACTCACTCCTAATATATTTTGCTAAGGCCAGGACTCAGTTGCAGAGCACAGATGCTATTCACACTTGAAAGGAGAGGTGGGATGAGGAGGTGGCAGAAGCGAGTGTATTTTGAGTGCAGTAAGTGCTGTTCACTTAATTTTACAAGGTCTGCTCTGTTCCCATTTCCCCTTCCTCAACCAGTGATGCCAAGGCAGTTTTGCACCATAGAAGTTTATCGGAACCTACTTGAATGCTTCTCCTAAAATTGGGCCCATTTTCTGGCATTTTCTTACCTGTCTGGTTTGCAGATTCTTCCACAATAACCCTGCTCTGGGTAATACTGCTACTGTTAAATGTCCTAAGCCTCTTACTATAGAATAGGTCTATCCTTGTATCTGGGAGTTCAGGCTGGCTCAGGGCCTCTAGTGGCAAGGGCACAGGATTCCCTTAAAATCTCTAGCTACTACCTGGTGAGGTAGAGCATGCCTGAAATCCTACCTATTTGGAAAGCTGAAGCAGAGAGAATCCCAAGTTTGAGGTCAGCCTAGGCAAGTTAGCAAGACCCTATCTCAATATAAGAAAATTGTTAAAGTGCTAGGGATGTGACTCAGTGGTAGAATGCTTGCCTAGCATTTGTGAGGCCCTGGGTTCAATGAACAACAACAACAAAATTTTAGCTACTGCCTTCTTCAACTGAGTATTGCCCAGACTCCTCCTGTTCCATTTGCTTTAAATTACTATGCTGTATTTGCATTCACTTCTATCTATTTTCTTCTTATTCCTCTACTTCCTCCTCCTCCTCCTTCTTCTCTTTCTTCTTTTTCTTTTTGTGGTACTATGGATTGAACCCAGGGCCTTGTGCATGCTACCATTGAAAGCACTCTACCACTGAGCTTATTCCCAGTCCTTTTTAAACTTTATTTTAGTTTGAAACAGGGTCACACTACATTGTCCAGGGCTGGCCTTGAACTTGACATCCTCCCACCTCAGCTTCCTGAGTAGCTGAGATTTCTGGTGTGTACCACAGAGCTCAGCTCCATTGTCTAAAGACGATATTCATTTTTTTCCTCTCTTCCTTTTATCCTCCTTCCTTCCCTCTTCCTCTCTCCCTCCGTCTTCTCTTTAAGTCAATTTAAATGACCTACCTATTAACTTTTATGTTAACAAATTTTAATATTGTAAAGTTCAAACGTATAAATGTTGAGAAAAATTGTAGATGTAGATTGTATTTCATGCACCCATGAGCCAGCTTCAGATTTATTTTACCCCTGCACATTTTCCCAGCAGATATGCTTTTGAACAGACAAGGAAAATATAAACTTTTTCTTTCTAGCTTAAGGACATAATCATACAGTCCAAGCCATCTCCCCAAACCTGCCTCATCCCTAAGCACTACTGCTTAGCAAACATTCCCACTCTCCACCTAGGGGCCCTGGTCAAATCCTCTCTGTCATTCCCCACCATCCTGTTGATCATCAAGTCCAGCTAGTCTTGTTTTGTATATACTGCTCTTCTCTTCCCTCAGCCACTGTCTCAATTCTGGTCTCAGCATTATTCTCCTGGACTATTGGTCTGAGGTCTGTACTCTCATCTGAAGGTTTAAGTTCATTCAGTGGTTGTTAGCGACATTCAGTTCCTGTTGGGCTATTAATCTCAGGGCTTCTGTTCCTTGTTGGCTCTTTGCCAGAAGCTGACCTCAGTTCCTTGCTTCTCCATCCTGGCTGCTTACTTCATCAAAACAGTCAACCCGGGGCTGAGGTTGTGGCTTAGTGGTACAGCACTTGCCTAGCATGTGTGGGGCATTGGGTTCACTCCTCAGCACCACATTAAAAAAATAAATAAAGTACTATGTCTATCTATAACTAATAAAAACATTTTTTAAAGTCAACCCAAAATGCAATAGTGACAATCAGCTAGGAAAACCAAATTTATGACCCTTGTTACAATCATAGAAGTGGCATCTCATAATCTTTGCCATAGAATCAAATCACTAAGTTCAGCTCACACTCAAAGCAGGTAATTATGCACAGCTCTGAATACTACGAGTTGGGGACCATATGTGTCCACCTTAGGAGTCTTTCTACCATATGAAAGAGGAGGGAGGTTCTGCAATGGTGGTAGAACAGAAAATAAAAGCTGAGGTGGGCTGAGGTTGTGGCTCAGTGTGGTAGAGTGCCTGCCTAGCACATGTGAGGCACTGGATTCAATTCTCAGCTCCACATAAAAATAAATAAAATAAAATAAATAAAGGCATTATGTCCATTTACAACTAAAAAATATATTTAAAAAAAGAAAAAGGAAAGAAAAGCTGAGGATTGAGGAGAGCTTATAGTCTTCACATCTCTAGACAGAAAAAAGGCTCAAAGTCTAGCACATAGAAATTAATAGGGGACTAGTGACCAAGGGCAAGGAACAGAAAGTTTTACCATAAAATATCGCACAAAATAGTATGTTTGCTCTAAGTTTTCTTGTTGCTAGAAGTACTGGCTGCTAGCTATCTATATATTGTATTTTCTCAGGGAAGCAAAGTTTCCAATGCTACTAAAACAAAGAAGCATTTCTCAATTTCTTTCACTTCACTGACTATTGCTTTTGTCTCTTCAAGGGACTTACTTCCTTGGTAGTCTCCTAAATGTTGGTGTTCCCTACAGATAAGAATTGTCCTCTTTTCCTCCCTACCTCTCATTTCTCTCTCACACACACCATTAGCAATGCAAAAAAATAAAAGAGTCTAGATCTACCTGTTAGTTCTCACTTTTCCAATTGCCTATTTAAAATATCTAACTGTTTCTTGGAACATTGCCACCAAGCTGTATCATCATTATTCTCAACTTAATGTCTCAAGCCAGAGTGATCATCTCTCCCTTAAAACTAATCCTTCAAATACACACACAGGAAATCACTGAACTGTGGTTAATGATTAACTTTGGGGTAAAGGATTAGGTCTTTGGAGTGAGAAAGATTCTTATTTTCCATGTAAATCCTGACTACATTATTTTTTATACACATGAGATTAATTTAAAAATAAAATAAATAAGAGAAGATCATATTTTAAACCCAGCCAGGCTTTCCTCCTGACTTGAGTTGTTTTGTTTCTGTTTTGTTTCTAGTTTCCCATCCTTGGTCACCACGACTCTGACTCCTCCATGACTCTTCTCCTGTCAGGGTCTGTTCAAGTGTGAAAGTGAGGGACAAAGGTGTCACATCCTATTTTGAGAATTGTGAGGGATGATCAGGATGCAAACTAGAAAGGTTCAGAGGGAAGACTGATAAACCCAACCAGAAAGAGGCTGTGGGTAAAGACAAATTCTTGACATATCCATTGATTTGGATACTGATATAGTGGAATATAACATTGATCTGAGTGAGAAAAGAACATCATGAGATGGTAGGAGAAAACAGGTGAGAGTATATTATAGTTTGTATAAAGCCCCCAAAGATCTCTGTGTTATAGTTATGGTCCCCAGGTTGGTGTTGTTTATTGTGAGTTACAGCAGACTTGGGGTCTAGTGGGAGGCTTTTAAGTCATTGTAGGCATGAGCTTGAAGGGGATTGTGAGACCGTGGCCTTTTCTTCCTCTTTTGTTTCCTGGCTGATGAGGTGAACATTCTTCTCTGCTATGATGCGCTGCCTTATCAGAGGTCCAAAGAAGTGCGACTGCTCAGTTGTGAATGGGAACCTCCAAAACCATGAGCCAAAATAAAACTTCCATCCTTGTAAGTTAAGTGTGCATGTGTTTTGTTATAATTAGAAAAAGCTAACACAGAGGACCATCTTGTAAATTCCTCACTAGCATCAGGCATGAGACTCTTACAATGGCAAAGGCTGACTTATTGTAAGACTATTAAAGCACAAGCTTCAGGACTTCCAGAACTTTAGGAAGAACCCCAGTAGTATTCTTATAGTCCTATATTGTGGTAAGCCTTGAAAAATAAAAGACTAATTTCTCTTTCCATTTGAAATTCTCCTGTCACATTTCTTGAATTGTGTAGGGTGTTCAAAACACTTTGGGGATTCAGTGAAAAGAAAGTTGTGGCTCAGTGGTAGAGCGCTTGCCTAGCACATGTGAGGCCCTGGGTTCGATCCTCAGCACCACATAAAAATAAATTTAAAAATAAAGGTATTTTGTCCAACTACAACTAAAAAATAAATATTAAAAAAATAAAGGAGAGTTGAGTTGGGGATGCATTTAGTTTGCATTTAGTGAGGTGTATTCATGTGCCCCTTAGTGAGCTCCATAAACAGTATTACTTGCTGTCCTGGTTAGCAGTGGCTTCCAGGGAAACCCCTATTGTCCACAGTGCTTACTCAAATGAAGATTCAGGGTTAGAGGATGCATCACTATGTGAAATTGTGGACAGAACCTGGCAATGGAAGTGTATAGGTACTGAGAATATGGATTGGAATGTATATACCCAAATGTTAGTCTGCAGAATATTTTACTGATCATTATACATAATCATTGGTAAGCAGGTAATTCTATTTGGGAGGGGTGATTGGGGATTGAACCCAGGAGTGCTTTACCTCTGAGCTACTTCCTCAGCCATTTTTATTCTTTATTTAGAGACTGAGTCTTGATAAATTGCTAAGCCTGGCCTAGAACTTATGATCCTCCTGTTTCAGCCTCCCAAATTCACTGGTTTTAAAGGTTCACACCACTGCTCCTGGACAGGTAATTCTGCTCTGATCCATGAATATTGGAAATATTCTTAATGATGTAACATTTGCATTTATAAATATCTAATACACATAAAATATTTATGGTGGGACTTCTATGAGGTAGAATTTATTAGAATGTCTGTATTTAATTTTAAAAATTTATTTATTTATTTATTGGTACTAGAAATTAGACCCATATGCTTAACCACTGAACCACATCCCCAGCCCTAATTTGTATTTTATTTAGAGACAGGATCTCACTGAGTTGCTTAGGGCCTTGCTAAGTTGCTGAGTCTGCCTTGGAACTTGAGATCCTCCTGCTTCAGCCTCCTGAATCACTGGGATTACAGGCATGCACCACTGCACCCAGCTGTATTTAAATTTCCTGATGATTTGATGTTATATGTTGACATGAACAAAGATAACATATTGCTGCAACTAAGACATTAACAATGTACCAATTAATGAACTGGTACATCACAAGCTGAAAAGAATTTAAGATTACATTCTAGAGTGGCCACAACAAAGCAGCATAGACTGGATAGATTGGGTGTCTTTAACAAGAGAAATTTATTTTCTCACAGTTTTGGAGGTTAGAAGTATGATAACAAGATGTCAGCAGGATTTCCTTTTCTGGGTCTCCCTTATTGATTTGTAGGCAGTTATAGATATAGAATAAGCATTTGAAAATATCCAAAATCCACTTGTTATAAATAGAAGGTGTCCTTCCTAGTTTGATAAAGAACATCTACAAAACCCCACAGTTACCATCATACTTAATAATGAGAAACTTGAAACTTGCCCTGAGATGTCTCTCACCACCACTTTTCAACACTCTGCTGGAAATCCTAGGTAATGTAGTAAGAGGAGAGAAAGAAAAGAAGGAAGAAAGGAGAGAAAGAAAGAAGAGGTAGTATACAGATTGAGAAGGAAGAAATTAACCTGGTTTTGTTCCGAGATGACAGGTCTGTGTAGAAACCCAAAAGAAGCATAAAACAAATAAAAAACAAAAGCAAACAAATGAAACATGCTTCTGGAACTAATTTACATTACACACTTACATTAACACCCCATCCCTGAAAAAAAAAAGGAATATAGGAATAAACCTAACAAAGTATATGTGAGAAAACTGTGGAGAGACATTTGGTACATGTGGATAGAAAGACTCAACATTACCCAGATGACACTTCTTCCCAATTTGATTTATAGATTCAACACAACCTCAACCAAAATTAAAGCAAGTTATTTTGTGATTATTGACATACTAACTTTGTAGTTTATATGGAGAGAAAAATCCAGAATAGTCAACATTGAAGGAATAGAATGAAATCAGAGAACAGGTGCTACCCAACTTCAAAACATACTACAAAACTGCAGTAATCAAGACAGTGTGGTACTGATGAAGGAATAGACATAAAGATTAGTGGAACAGAACAGAGAGCTCAGAAACAAGCCCACACTGAGCCTTAACAAAGGATCAAAGGGAATTCAATGGAACAAAGATAGTCTTTTCAAAAAATGGTTCTGAAACAAGATCCACATGCAAAATAAATAAATAAATCTAGACACAGACCTTTATATTCTCAAAATTAAATAAAAATGGGCCATTAAAAGTACACAGAAAATTATAAAATTCTTCAATGACAACATAGGAGAAAACCTAGATGACTTTGAGCAGGACAGACTTTCTTAGATACAACATCAAAGCTATGATCAATGAAAGCTAGACTTTATTAAAATAAAAAAATTTCTACTTCATGGGGGACATTGTTGTGAAAATAAAGATTGAAAAAAAGTATTTGCAAAAGAAATATCTAATAAAAGGCTTTATACAAAATATACAAAGAACTCAATAATAAGAGAATAAAAAAATTCAATAGAAAATGAGTCAAAGACTTTAGTACATACCTCATCAAATATGGCAAATAAACCACCTGTTTATCATATGAAAAGATGTTCAACATCTTATTAAGGAATTAGGGACTTGCTAATACAAATAACAATGAGATACTACTACATACCTATTAGAATTAACAAAATTCAAAGCACAGATACGATGAAGTACTAAAAGGGATGTGGAAAAACAGGAGCCCTCACTTATTATTGGAAGGAACACCATAGAAAACAGTTTGGAGTTTCTTATAAAACTAAACATACTCTTGCCATATGATCCAGCAATTGCACTCTTTGGTAGCTACCCAAATAAGTTGAAAATTTATGTCTACACAAAAACCTACACACAGATATTATAGCAGCTTTATTCGTAATTACCAAAACTTGGAGGCAACTCATATGTCCTTCAGTCAATAAATGGATAATAAACTGTAATATCCCAACAATGCAACTATATTTGACACCAAAGAGAAATAAGATATCTAGCCATGAAAGGACATGATGTAATCTTAAATTCACATTACTAAGTGAAAGAAGCCAATCTGAAAAGGCTACATACTGTTTGATTCCAACCATATGATGTTCGGGAAAAGCCAAAATATGGAGACAGTAAAAGAATCAGTGGTTGCCAGAGTTTGGAGATGAGAGAGAGATGAGTAGGCAGAGCACAGAGGATTTTTAGAGCAGTGAAATTTCTCTGCATGATACTATAATATTGTATACAATATCACCATACATTTGTCAAGATGCACAGAATGTACAACAAATACCAAGAGGAAACCTAACTTTTGTCATTACCCCCACTTTGGGTGGTAATGGCATGTTCTGGAGTGAAAATAGCCCTTCAGAGTTTTCTCAAGTTGGACTAAGGGGCCAGATTTTATTTCTTTCATCTTTAGTTATTGGAAATGGCTAGCCCTGAAACACTATGACCTTGAGAGAGGCTAATTTCTACTAATGAGACAATCCCTGAAGAAGCTGACGGCTGAAGAATTATCTGCCAACAGCATTCCTAGAAGCTGGGACAATAATCCTGCATTGAAGGAATATTTGAATGGTGGATCATCATATCCCTGACATTCACAAAGGAGAATCTCAACAGAGCTGGCTCAGCAGTCTAGATGTAAAAAGGTAGCCTTTGGCATTGTAATAAAAAAAAAACAGTATAGTTGAAAATTCTAATTCCAGGGCCAGGTGTGGTAGAGCACACCTGTAATCCCAGTGGCTAGGGAGGCTGAGGCAGGAGGATCATAAATTCAAAGCCAGCCTCAGCAAAGCAAGGCTCTAAGCAACTCAGGGAGACCCTGTCTCTTAAAAAAAGTACAAAAAAGGGCTGGGGAAGTGGCTTAGTGGTTAAGAATCCCTGGATTCAATCCTTAGTACCAAAAAAAGGAAATTTCAATTCCAAATTTTAAAGTTCTATTGTAATTTCTAATGCTTTGCTAAATAGACCCACAAAAATATTGCTAATACTTGGAAATATTCAGAAATAACATTTTCAGACTTTAGGGTGTGGAGAAAGGAAAGAGTCATCACTCATAAAGCCAACTGAGCAACAACTTGAAACTTCTTTCTTAAAATTTGGATTTTATCACCTTTAAAAAAAATGATGCTTTCTATTGAACTTTTGGTTCAATCACTATTCTCTACTTCCAAAAATTCTTTATTAGTTAGTTTCATCTTCTTTACAGCAACAAAGAAGCAGTAAGGCACATTTCATGTTCCTTAATGGGATCTTCTGGCCCCTAGCCTGCTGGCTCCTTGAGATGGATGCGATACAGTGCCAACAGGGGTTGTGAGCAAGTACAGGCAGCAGGCATTCAGGCTGCTTTCAGCAAGTGGTTGGGGGCAGAACTGACCAGGTCAGCACAGAAATTGCCCCCCATTTTGTCCAAATTCTGTTTTGAGTGGAACACATGATCACTTTGACACTCCAAGGAGACATGACAAAGGGCACAGAACTTGGTGTGCTCCAAAGCTGACGGGAGTCTTTAGGGATACTCCAGATGTGTAAATGAGGATACACTGGATGGTCACCAGGCAAGATTTCTTTTGCAGTGTGTGGCTGACCTTGTAAAACAAATATTCTTCCCTTGGCAATAGAATATTTACATCTGCCAAGAACTGGGGCAGCTTGGTACTCTGGAACATGCCTTCAACTTGAGTCACAAGGTTTGGATTCCAATCCTAGATCTTCTGGCACATTAATCTCACTTAATTTGTCCTCTGAAGTAAGGAAATAAGATTCTGTGACTACTGAATAGTGAAGAGAATTGGACACCTTGGGTTGGGAGGACATCCTTTTATGCAGAGGCAAGAAGACTAATCAAGATTAAGGAGTCCTCATTCCTGGTTCAATTCTTCTGATACCAGAGACAGAAACTTTTGACTTGGTGACAATAGGAATGAAAGAGTCAAGTGAACATAATTATAGAGGCAAGTCTTTAATTGGGGCTTGGCTAAAGGGGGATAGCATTGATCAAAGGACCAGGCTGCTCTCTAAACAAAGGAAGATACAAGCTTTTATTGATTCGCTGGGGTGGGCTAGGATTTGGTAATTTCCATTAGCCAGGGGCAAAGTTCCAAAAGATGTTTGTTCTTATATAAGATTTGAACCACCAGGAAGTCATAATCAACTTTCTTGGGGTTCTTGTGGCTGGCATCATTATCCTATGCAAACATCTTAGACTTGTACCTTGATCTGGGTCTTATGATAGGGCTGAAGGACTTTGGGTGCTTAGGCTGCAATACTTACTATAAAGGCACAAGGGTGTGGTAGAAGAAAACACCAGGTCCAACAAGCAATCAACATGTCTACAGGCACAGCCTAATCCAAAAGTTAAGAGAGCAAAAGGGACAGACATATATAATGACAGAGATCCCATTCCAATCACCCACCAGATATCTGCAGGCCCAAACAAAGAGTCAATGTTCTTCAGCGAAAGTAGCCTTCAAGTCCCTAAAAAGTGACCTAAGCAACCATTATCATCATAATCCACATATCAGAGGTGTTAACTACAACAAAGTTAGTGGGAGACTAATAATGTCTCGGCCTGCTGTATGACCTCCAAAATTAGTGATTTTTATGTTGACAAGAAATAAGGGAAACGAAAGGTTTTTTTTGGCGGGGAGAAAGGGTGGTCCCCCAGTTACAATTACATCATGTGCAAGCATTTATCTTCTGTGTTTTTTATGAGGATTTTAAGTGGGTCTGTTAAAAAGAACACAAGGGTAGAGGAAAGGACATATGCTATGAAGAGTGATAGGTTATTGTGCCCATGGGTTTATTTCAGTTGTTCCAGCCTTGTGTCCTACCCTGGTGGTTCCTGATTATCTCACTCTGTTAACCCACTGGGTGACCTTAGGCATATCACTCAAAGTCTCTTAATCTCCACTGGAAAAAATGGAGACCACCTAGCATTTTGTAAAACATACTTCATGACTTTGAGAACAAAATGTAAGATAATTTATGTAAATTACCTGTTAATGTCAGGTGGTTTTCTTAGCTTTTAGAAGTGACAATTAAATGAATTTTTTTCTGCCTAAAAAGAGCTTTGCAAAATGTAGAACACTTTGTTAATTTTAGTTGTGAAAGGAAGAATGAAATTAAAAGAGTCCAGGTTGTGAAGGGAGAGAGTCAAGGGGCAAGTTTTAGACAGACAACCTCATGCTAATGTACCCTCTTCCTCACCTGTCATTTTTTTTTAAAAAAAAGAGAGAGAGAGAGAGAGGGTAGGGGGAGAGATAATTTTTTAAATATTTATTTATTTATTTATTTATTTTAGTATTCACTGGACACAACATCTTTGTGTGTATGTGGTGCTGAGGATCGAACCCAGGCTGCACGCATGCCAGATGAGCCATACCCCCAGCCCTCACCTGTCATTTTTGCTGAATCTATTAATTTGATTTCTGATTTACTCCTCTGGAATTGCTTTCACCATGGTTAACAATGGTCCCACAATTTGATAATTTAATAATTATAGACCTTGTCAGAATGGTGAGAAAAAAAGAGAGGTTGTCCATTGGTTTCCAGAACAGAAACGTACAGAAGGTGCAATGGGTTTGTTCTGGCCTGTGGCAGAAAGAAGGTGGTTGCAATCAGTTGGCTGTTAGGTTTCAAAATTCAGCAACTTCTGTCTGTAAACACCACCTTGATGAGTGCTATGTTTGGATCTTCAGTGTCCCCTGAATGTACATGTGTTAAAGGCCTGTCTTCAGCATGGCACCATTGGGAGGTTTAGAACCTTTAAAAGATGGACCTTCAGCTTGGTGCAGTGGCACATGCATGTAATCCTAGGTATTTGGAGGCTGAGGCAGGAAGATAATGAGTTCAAACCCAGCCTCAACAACTTAATGAGGACCTGAGCAACTCACTAAGACCCTGTCTCTAATAAAATATTTAAAAAATTAAAAGGACTAGGGTTGTGGCTTGGCGGTTCAGTGGCCCTGGGTTTAACCCCTGGTACCAAAAAAAAAAAGAGAGAGAGAGAGAGAGAGTGGAATTTCTAGGAGATTTTAAGGTCATTGGGGGAATAGTGGGATCCCAGCCCTTCCTATTTCTCTCTCTTTCACTTCCTTCCCATGAGGGTGAGTAGATTTGCTTCTCAACATGTTCCCACTATGATGTGCCACCACATGCCCAAAAGAAACAGGGCCAAGATCATGGACTGCTACCTCTACAGCTGTGAGCCGAGATAAACCATTTCTCTTTATGAGATAATTCTCTCAGATGTTTGTTACAGTGACAATGAGCTGACTAGCATAGTGGGTTTGAGCCATGGGCTTGAGGAATATTGATTTTTAGCCAGGCACAATGGGACATGCCTATAATCCCAGTCACGTGAGGGGTGGAGGCAGCAGTATTGCAAGTTTGAGGCCAACCTTGGCAACTTAGCAAGACCCTGTTTCAAAATTAAAAAAAAAAAAAACAAGAAGGGCTGTGGGGATGTAGCTCAGGGGGAAGGACCCCTGGGTTCAATCCCCAATAAGGCAAGAAAAAAAAAGATTCTTAGAGCAAGCCCTGAGAACAATCAAATTCATGAGACTGGTAGAACTTCATAACAGCTAGGACACTATGAGACCCAATTCACAAAGCTTTGCCCACCACACAGTTTCCACTATGAATGGCGGGAAAGGCCAAGAGAGTTTTAGTAAGTGTATGAAGTGTGCAATAACATTGCCAGGTTAGAATACTCCAGAATTCTCAGTGTATAAATCAGTGAGTTAGAGTCACATAATTCTGCATAGCAAATTATTCCAAACTCATTTATTATTGCTTTTATATCTGGGACTTGGCTGATCTTGGCTGGATTTGGCTGACTGGTTCTGCCTCAAGCTGTAGGTTCACCTGTCCTTGACTCCTTATTAATAATGGAGCTCAAATTTGCTCCATATGTGTTTATTCTTAGTCTCAGGCTGCCAGGGCAATAGTTACCTGGGGACAGTTCTTCTCATGGCAAGAACAGAGGTGCAAAAGGGCAACCCCAAATCAATAACCAGATTTTAAATTTGTTTGTTGGAGATTTTTTGGTACAATGGATTGCACCCAGGGATGTTTAATTATTGAGCCACATTCCCAACCCTTTTTCTTTAAATTTTTTTTAGATGGATAGACCTTTATTTTATTCATTTATATGTGATGCTGAGAACTGAACCCAGTGCCTCACACATGCTAGGCAAGCATTCTACCACTGAACCACAGCCTCACATCCCCAGCCCTTTGAGGTTGGCTTTGAACTTGTGATATTCCTGCGTCAGCCTCTTGGACTTCTGTGATTACAGGTGTGTGCCACTGTGCTTGGCAGATTTTAGATTTTTTTTATGGCATGATGTCTGTTTATGAGACTTGACTTTGGCTGCTGAGAGCTCCAGAGCCCAGGGGTGCCTCCATCTCCAGAAGACTGACAGATAAGGAACTACAAAAGGCCAGTTGCCTTGACTCAAGGCAGAAAAAAACTCTGTAATGCAATTTGTGTTTCAGAGACAAGATTTCCCTCCACGTACCACACCAGGCCAGGTCTTGATTTTAATTAACATCAGATGTTTGCTTGGCGCCCTCCCCTTGTCTGTCTTGCTCCCTTTATAGCTGTCGCTTTAAAATACTCCATGTTGCTAGATATGGTGGTGCACACCTGTAATCCCAGTGGCTCAGGAAGTTGAGGCAGGAGGAGTACAAGTTGGAGACCAACTTCAGCAATTTAGCGAGGCCCTAAGCTACTTAGCGAGACCCTGTCTCAAAAAATAAAAAGGGTTGGGGATGTGACTCAGTGGTTAAACACTCCTGGGCTCAATCCCTAGTACCAAAAATACATGAATAAAATAAAATACTCCATGTTTCTTACAGTTGAATCCTGGGCTCTGCTTTTAAGGAAACTGGGAAAGACCCAGATATCTGAGCCAGCTGCTGGACGAGTGGTTAAGTATTATGCTAATGGACAAGTCAGATCACATACCTTTTGACACCACATGCAACTGAATATGTTTTATTGAAGACTCTCTTTTTATTGATTTAAAAAAATGACAGTGAAATGCATTACAATTCTTATTACACATATATACCACAATTTTTCATATCTCTGTATATAAAGTATTTTGACACCCAATTTGTGTCTTCATACATGTACTTTGGATAATGATGTCTATCACATTCCACCATCCTTGCTAATCCCCTGCCCCCTCCCTTTCCCTCCCACCCCTCTTCCCTATCTAGAACCCAGGGCCTTGTACATACAAGACAAGCACTCTACCGATTGAGCTATATCCCCAGCCCTTGTCTTATTGAAGACTCTTAATTGTTCAGTTATAGCCCCAATGTCCAGAATAGCATACAGTAGGCATTTATATGTTGTGTGTATTTATATACTATAAATTACTATATGTAACTTCAATTAAAGAAAAAATGGATTAAATATGTGTATGCATGTGTTTATTTCTCATGAAAATTGATGTATACAGATTGCGGAATCACATCGGTTATACATCCACGTTTTTACATACTGCGATACTAGTGTCTCATGTATTCTTCTGCCTTTAAATGGGAGTTCATAACCCACTTGAATCAAATGTATGAAATATGATATGTCAAGAGCTATGTAATGTTTTGAACAATTAATAATAAAAAAAGATGTGTGCATGTGTGTGTTTGTGTCTAACTGCTACCAGAAGAAAGGAGCTTGAGTGTAGGAATGTGAAATGATAACTATGCATTGCAATGATTAATGAACAAACAGAAATAAACTTATAAATTGAACTGGATGTCGTGGCACGCACCTGTAAACCCAGTTACTTGGGAGGCTGAGGCAGGAGGATGGTTAAGTTGGAAGCCAGCCAAGGCAACATAGTAAGACTCTGTCTCAAATTCAAAACTAAATAAACAACAGGAAATTTCTTTCATTCTGCCAAAGGCCATATTTCTGTCAATGACCAAATGTGCAAAGCATTTGTGACCCTAAACAGTGTTTTCACTTTAGGGTTTAAAAAATATTCTAGCAAATGTGTTTGTTGCTTATTTGCCATCTGGTAAGTAGTGGAATTACTTCCAGCAGATAATGAGAATCTGCTTTTCTTTTTTAATATAGAAATTGCAGAGAGCAGTAACTACAATCCTGGAAACAGGTTTCTTGCTGAGTCACTCACCCTTGCTCAAGACAAGCTTTCACTTTGCATTGAATTTTAATGTGATGTTTCTTCATCTTCCCCCACCCCCTCTCCTGTGCTCAGCTAGTCAGTAATTTCTCTCTGGCTGGAATAACATTGCCGCCTAGAATGCTGAGGCAAACTCGGCAGAGACACTTCCAAGGATCCCCGCACCTTCTCACTTCCAAGGACCCATTCATGATCTTTCCCCCAAGGGCTTGTGGGTGAAAGACCTCAATACATCTGGAAGAATAACCCAGTTGTTTTCTCCAAATTTACTTATTTACTGACATACTGGTACCATTCCAAGCCAAACTAAAGAAAATTTTAGTTACTTTATAAAGCATTACCATGAGGAGAAGTGGGATTTCCATCCATGTGTTAACCAGCTTTCCATTGCTGTGACAAAATATTAGGGAAAAACAAATAAAAGGATGGAAAGATTTATTTTAGCTCATGGCTTCAGAGATTTTTAGTTCATGGTATCTTGGTCCCATCCCTGTAGGCTTGTGGTAAGGTGGGGAGGGTGTGGCAGAGCAAACTGCTTACCTCATGCAGCCAAGAAGCAGAGGGGGTGAAAAGGGTTGGAGACAAGATATAGCCTTCAAGACATGCCCCCACACAGTAACCTATGTACAACTGGGCTTCAGCTCCCAAGCGCTCATTTGACTTTGAACTCATCAATGGATTAACCCATTGCAAGATCAGAGCCCTCAGGGCCCAATCACTTCCAAAAGTCCCACTTCTGGTGCACTGGGGACCCAAGCCTTTGACATATCGGCCCTTGGGGTGGGGGTGGGGTTCCAAATTCAAACCATAAAAATCAAGCTTTCTGAAATAATGAAAATGATGGAAGTCACTGAATAATCTTATTCCAGGAAGACATATATGTACAGAGGTCATTCTGGATTGGATGGGAACAAAAATCATGACAGAGAGGTCCACTAGAATGCTGCTTGGGAGTCCAAAGAAAAAGATTGGTTTAATATAGAAAATCATCAGGGCTGGGATATAGCTCAGTTGGTAGAATGCTTGCTTTGCATGCACAAGGCCCTAGGTTCAATCCCTGGGACCAAAAAATCATCATAAAACCTCTTTGGAGTGAAACTGACCTTCTCCATGTGTCTTGTTGGACTGTGCTAAATAAGGTGGGACCTGCCTAACAGACAAAAACAAGTCTCTTCAGGGCTGGGGCTGTGGCTCAGTGGTAGAGTGCTTGCCTAGCATGCATGAGGCACTGGGTTCGATCCTCCACACCACATAAAGGCACAATAATGTGTTCACCTAAAACTAAAAAAAATACATACATAAATAAATATTCAAACAAACAAACAAAAACCCAAGTCTCTTAGAACAACTATACTGAGCATCTTACCTGAACGATCTCTATAGGTGGTAGGTGATAGAAATCTGTGTCAGAGTGTGTAAACTTTGTAGTTAGATCTTGCAGCCAGAACAAGTGAGACAAGTACAAGTCACATGATTTGGCTCATAACTACAAAACTTATCATTAATATGAATTAGCCAAATACTCAGGGCCAAATTCTGATTTTTCATGAGCTTTGGGAAATATTGAATTTGTGGGTCCCTTTTTCATAGAAAAATATTAAAAATTCTATTTTATAGCTGCATTCATATAAAGAAGAAAATAATCCAAGCTAAATTCATTTCTTGTTGTGATAAAACATGCATAAAATTTACCTTTTTTTTTTTTTTGCAGTTCTGGGATTGAACCAGGGGCACTTTACTCTAAGCTACATCCACAGCCCTTTTTTAATTTTTTGTTTTGAGACATGGTCTTGCTAACTTGACCAAGGATTGGATTGGAACTTTCTGTCCTTCTGCCTCAGCCTCTGGAGTAGCTGGGATTACAAGTGTGTGCAACCATGCCTGACTAAATTTACCATTTTTAATATTTTTAAAAACATAGTTTAGTGACATTAAATACAGTCAATTCATTTTTATATACTCATTATTATATTTATTTATTTCTGATTTTAAAAGAAATTTTAAAAGTAGAGCATTTTTGTGGTCCTTTAAAGGTATTGTGGAGGGCTAGGGTTGTGGCTCAGTGGTAGAGTGCTTGCTTAGCACACGTGAGGCCCTGGGTTCAATCTTCAGCACCACATAAAAATGAAATAAAGATATTGTGTCCACCTACAACTAAAAAATAAATATAAAAAAGTACTGTAGATCCTAGATGCTGAGCTTTCTGTGTGCCTACTGGATAAGTAGGCTCTGACCTTTGCCAAAAAAAGGCAAAAAAGAGCAAAATCAAAATGTATTCAAACTTATTTTATACTTTGCATACACCAAATGATATTCAAACTTGCCTTTCCTTTATGCAGGGAGATATTAATCCCAAGAAGCAGTGAATCTCTGTGGGCCCAGCACAGGACTCAGACTTAGGTCAAGTCCTATTTTTGCCCTTCATTAGCTGTGTGTCACTCCCAGCACAATGTGAGCTCAGACAGGTGCAGTCAAGAAGCCCAGGGGCTTAGAGCCAACAGATTTAGAAGAGGCCCTAGCTCCAGGCAAGAGGTAGGAACAGAGACTCCAGATTAAGCCTAGGACAATCTCCAGGGTTCAGCTGAGGACAGATGTACTAGTCATAGCCACAAACTAGTGAATGGAAAAACATACAAGTAAATGAGGGAACTAATGGACATGGATGCTGCTTTGTAAAAGCATGGCTTGAGTCTCCTCGTTCTTGCGACAAGCGCTTCCTGGAAATAGTTGTGTGCCCTTGAGCACCTCTCTCCAAGTCTCAGTTTCCCCTTCTATGCAGTTAGGAATTGAACTAATGACTTCTCAGATCCAATGAACCAATCTGCCTGTTTCCAGCTTTCTGGTAACTCCAGCTTTTTTCCTGCTCTAGCTTTAGAGGGTTGAAATTCAGTGTTTACTACCTAAGTTTCAGAGCAGAATTGGCAAATTGCAGGACCAAATCTGGCCCATAGGCAGATTTTAAAAATGAATTAAGTGCCAACATCCAAAAATCAGGAGATGGGTTATGGAAATTTGAATTCTGCCTTCTCTTGAAAAGTTGGCAGCTCTTCCTTCCCTGGCTTGGTGTTCCCACATGACCTCAGCTGGGAAGCTGCCCCTTCTAGATGAGGCACAAATGGTCCAGGACGCTGGTCGGCTTCAGCCCATTTCACTCTTGCCTAGTCCCTGTAGGCGGTTGGATTTGTAGTCAACAGCCAAAGCTTTTTCTTACCTACTGAGACACAGGTGCTGTCTTTGGGGAGGCTGCACCAAACTGAACTCTGAAACCAACCCCCAAGGCTTGTTGTGAACAAATCCTCTGAGCACTGGGTTATCCATAGCTCCTCTCCCCAGGGTGACCTTGACCTAATGAGCAGTTTTCCCTGACACCTATCTGCCACTTCTCTCTCCTGATCTTGTCCTGCATCTGTAGATAGGGAGTTGCCTTGATAAGATACTGCTCTGTCCCCTGGGGCATTGACTAGATGGCACCTAGGTGCCTGCCTCTGAGGATCCAGGCAATTAGAGGCTGAACAACTGAAGAAGGGGAGCACCAGCTGGAGAATCTTGCCATGAGAGAGGGACCAGAGCCTGGGAAGTGGACACCATGGAGGCACCACAGGCTAGGTCTCCACCTAACAATGCCACAAGAAACTGCCTATGACATCCAGCCCCATGTTTCCTCAAAGATGGGTTCCCTGTTTCCTCTATGAGACATCTCAGATACAACTGGACTAGAGCAGAATAAGCATTTGAAACATTTCTATAGGATTTGCTCATAGAAGGTTGAAACAATTCAATTAAAATGATGCAGAACCAGGAGCTGAGAGTGTAGATCCCTGCTGGAGTCCCTGTCTGGCATGTGTGAGGGAATGGGCTGCTTCCCCAGAACGCCCCCTCAAAAAAACAAAACAAAACAAAACAAAAACAAAAACAATCAAACAAAAAAACCCCAAAGAAACAAAGACTTAAACAAAAACAAAAACAAAAAACTTAGAATTGAAATAACACCAAAAAACAAAACAAAACAAAAAACACCAGTAGTACCAATTTCTGAATTATTTTCCTGAGCTGCTTCTAATATTATTCACTTTGCAATCTCCTTTTCACTTCCCTTCTCCAATCATTAAACAATGTCATTTCCACCAATTGAATATCACTGGGAACTCTGCCTTCTCTTCTTGGAGTCTCTGCTTTAGTACAAGCAGCTTGGCCTGCCTGCAGTTCCCCACTGGTTCTGACCTCTCTTTGCAGCCATTGGGGTGAAGGTTCCAAACACAAATCAGAGCATCTTATTCTCCAACTTAAATTCTCTAAGGGCTCCTCACTGCCTCCAGGTAAAAGCGAACTTTCTTCAATTGATACTGGAGGGGTCCTGCTGATGGCTGACCTCACCTCCCTCTCCAGCTTCATCTTGTGCCTATACTCTCTAATCACATGAAACTACTCCCAGATCCTCAAAAGTCTATGCTGTCTGCTTCTCAGCTCTGTCATAGCTCTTGCTATTTCTTTCTACTGGAATCCACTTTTTTCCCTTTTTCAAACTCCCTCTAGAAAACTCCTACTCATTCTTCAAGACCCCATCTGAGTGTTTCCAGATCAATGATATTGCTTTCATCTACCTGCAAAGAAATAGGATGGGGGGCTGGGGATGTGGCTCAAGCAGTAGCGCGCTCGCCTGGCATGCGTGCGGCCCGGGTTCTATCCTCAGCACCACATACCAACAAAGATGTTGTGTCTGCCAAGAACTAAGAAAAAATAATAAATATTAAAAAAAAAAAGAAATAGGATGGGGACAGAAAAACAACATGCCGGTTCGGTTTCCTGGAGGCTGAGCTCTAAAGTGAGGTGGGATTCCGGTTGTGGGGGTGGGGAACAAAGGAATAGATCAGGAATTGCAGACTGACAACTACCCCAGTTCATGTTCTTTCTCCGAGAGCATTTCCTTTGTAAGCCTTGGGTTGGAGATTTTTTGTTTGTTTTATTGTTGTTGTTTTAGTTCCAGCAGCTGCTTGTCTGTTCTCTGTTATAACCCTAGTCCCTCTAGGGAAACTGATGAAGGGATTGTGGAAGGGGAACTATAAAGTATGCAAAGGGGAGGGTTTCTCTTTTTTAGTAGTTGGTCATATGTGTTAGCCTGACAGTCAGGGACTCTGCCTCTGCCTGAACCCATACCTGAGCAGCTAGATGTTAAAATTAAACACAAGCCCTCCGCATCCTTTACCTCCTAAAGTCCAACTGGGTTAAGATCTCAGTTTCTTACTAAGTACGGAGGCTTTGAGCAGGTAGGTCACCTTACCTCTCTGTGTCATTGTTACAATGAAGATAATAATGATCCCTACTATAAAGTGATTGTTCAGATTAGATGAGCTAATGATGTAAGACTCTTAGAACAGTATAAGTGTGATGTAGGAAGGGTTATGTGTTTGCTGTCCTTGGTTTTGAGACAGTACTATCCCTCTAGTTCACAAGTAAGAATGTAGTGCAGGCACAATAGTATGTACAGACCCCGCATTATAGGATTCAATATTCGTTTGGCTAGAGGGATTATGCCCCTGAGTAGCCATGCTAAAAATTGGCAGTTCAGACAGAGCCTCCTCAATCAGGGCTGTCCCCTACTGTCTGGGCATAGAGCTAGAAGGTTCAGGGCATGCTAACATGCTGGTCATCAATAAGCAGAAGCCTGGCCACCACCGATTCCTGTTGTACCTGTCGCTCTATCCTGCGTATATCACAAGGTAAAGTTGGTGTGCCACGTTTACTTGATAGAAAAAGAGAAGACAATTATATTAGCATCCTGATGGTGGAATCCTGTATCTTTTTCTGTATCCAAATAATTCAGAACCAAGGCAGGAGCTTGCAAAAAGCTTCCTGGGGAATTTGAGGGCTGGAGTGATGTTTCCCCCCTCTTCCCATGGCTTGGTACCTGCTGTCATTTGTATGGGCTTCTGACATGGCACCTAGAACACCAGTATCCCAAATGTCTTCAGTTCCCAAAAGTTATAGATTGTAAGACGCCTTTTGGTCCATTAATTAATAACAGGTTAGTTTCAGGGGAACCCCTAACAGTAAGTGGACTCATCCATGGAGGCAACTGATCTTGGAAGCTTTAAAATGTGAAACAAACAAACAAAAGAACATATTTAAATTGAAGAAATAATTCAATGATGTTCTACACTTTTTCTTACCAACAGACTTGGTGGAGTCAGGGACAGTAGTATATTTTTGTCTCTCTCCTCCCCTACTCCTACCCCGAGGCTATGCCTGTTGATGGCCTGATGAATGTTTCACTTTAGAAAAATTTCTAGAAGCTCCCTTGGTTACCATAGTAACCCAAAATTGGTTTCACAGCCCTGTGTACCAAGGGGAGCCCTGCTGAGGAAGGCTGCCTGCTGACCTGGACTCCTTGCAGCGACGCATATGCCAACCTCCCTTCCTGGGCAAGCAGAGCAGTGATGGAAATGACTCTCCTGAGATGAAAGCCGCGGGGATGGCACCTTTGCTAATTTAAAACAATTTATTTAAAACATTTCTTTTGTCAATTGTCAGATTTCCTTAGCAATTAAAAAAAAATCTTTTCTCAGTGAGCCCTAGACAATTTGAACAAAGGACTCTCTATGGAGAGTTAGGAAATCTGTTCTCATGGTTCAATAATTCTTGAACTTCTGTTGAATCCAGTTATTCTCTGGAAGTTTAGAGATTCCAGCTGAGAAAGAATGCCTATAAACACAACAATAGTTTCTGCTTTTTTGGTTCATGCTGCAGGTACTTCACACAGACTTGTTTTACAAATACTGATACATCACTTACTATGTTCTCAGACCTTTTCTAAGCACTTTACACATATTAATTCATATAATGCTCATAACAAGCCTAGGAGGCAGCCTCTAGTATTAACCACATTTTACAAATGAAGAAATTTAGGAGCAGAGAAGTTAAGTGGCCAGCCCATGGTCACACAGCTCTTTAGAAATAAAATTCAAACCCAGGCTGCATAGCTCCAGAATCTGTGCTCCTAACCAAGTTGCTCTACAGGCTTTTTAAAATACTTGATTGAATTGGACAAATTGGACAGATAGGATACTGGAGTTTAATCAGATAATACGTCTCTATGGTTTCTCTGCTCTTGACCACATGCTGACCTGTGAAAATTCTAGAAACTTTCCTTAGGGTAATTTTAGAATTAACCTTTCTAACTCCCACTTCCCCCAAACACACATACATATATTCTCAGAAGATTTATAATGCATCTCTCAAAGTTATTTTTAGGAGACTAGGAGTCCTGAATCTTCATAGACAAATTATTTTGAAGTGATGCTCTAAGTCATACATTGGCAGAATTGAATATACAAGCATAATGAATTCAATTAATTAGGGGAGACTGTTTCTTTTAAGATCACAACATAACTGCTATTTGAAGTAGGAGCTGGTAATTGGGAACACTGTAACTAAAATGTTAAAAGAATTTGGATCCTATTATCTTAAGAAAGTGCTCTAAGACTGTGGAAGGCTCCAGAAGAGTGATTGCCTTCTGAAGCTCTTTCAGGAGGAAGAAGACACAAGTTAACACCCTAATACCCGGACCACTCTCTCCAGGCCAAATTGTGATTCTTTCGACTGTCTCCCCTTTTGGAGTCCCTCTGACCAAGGAAACTCCTCACTCTGGGAAAACTGAGATGGTGTTGCCTTAAATTCAGGGTCAATTATGAGTGACAATTTCTGGGAGAGAATCCCTGCTGGGTGGAGAAGGGGAACTCCTGGAGAATAGGGAGGGGTAAAGATCATGCCAAGCAAAGACCCAAAGATGTGAAATACTGTGGTGGTTTGAGGGAGCTGTAAGGATCCTGCCTGCTTTAGTTTGGAGTTGAGGCAGGAGGCAGAGTGGGAAATGAAGGAGGAGGGAGAAGGCTGCACTGATATGAGGCCGATGGAGTTTGAATGGGCAAAGAGCTTTATGAGCCTGGTTCACACCAAGAAGTTTTATCCTCAGAGCTAAAGAGCAGTTATCAGTACTAGGAGGTTTTTGGTGAGTGTGGTCCTTTGGCGCCTTGGTTAATTTAAAAACAAAACAAAGCAAAACAAAAATGAATTTTCCTTGCAGAACATTAACTTGGTGCTCTTCATAGATTTTTACTTACCTATTCCCTAAAATAATTTAAAAACTCTGTATCCCTTGCATATTTTAACTTGACATTTAAATTTTTTCTCATAATTTTAATCATGATAAAGGATATAGTTTCTGATATTTTTTATATATATCTATATACTATATCTATATATCTACAGATATATAGATATGGTATATAGATAGATTTTTGGTACTAGGTTTGGAATCCAGGGAAGCTTTACCACTAAGCTACATCCCCAGCCCTTTTTCTGTTTTATTTTGAGACAGGGTCTCAATAGGTTTCTTAGGGTCCTGATAAATTGCTGAGAGTGGCCTTGAATTTGTAATTCTCTGCTTCAGTCTCCCAAGTCACTGGGATTACAGGCATGTACCACCATGCCCGGCTACATATTATCATTTTTTTAAAAATATATTTTTTAGTTGTAGTTGGACACAATACCTTTATTTTTTTAAATTTATTTTTATGTGATGCTGATGATCGAACCCAGCGCACAAGTGCTAGGCGAGCACTCTACCGTTGAGCCACAACCCCAGCCCCTACATATTATCATGTTAAGATAAATCGTTATATTATTCTTTTCAAATGAATTCTGTAAAATCTAAATACCATAACAATTCAATATACTCACCAATCGATCTCCATCTTAAAATACACGAACCTTTTCTTTTCAACCAAAATTTTATATTGTTTTTTTAACTCCTTGAACTTAAAGTGCTATTCCATTTTCTTCACAGAATTTATTTATGCTTGAAATTTTTCATTGATCACATTACCATAGTTCTTTACAAAACAAAGGTATGTTATAAAATTAAAATGCAATTTTAAAACATTAGCTATGACCATTAGACTTTAATTATTTAAAAATTTATTCTGATTGAGCTACCATGAAAATTAATATATGTGCACATTTGACTAAAAAAACATAAATATATCACAAACTTTGATAAATAACATCAAACATGAAAATAAAATTTATTGGAAATAAGTTTATTAGTAAGGTGGAAGTTTATTTTTAAAAATTGGTTCATAGAGTTGGGGTTGTAGCTCAGTGATAGATCCCTTGCCTAGCATGTGTGAGGCACTGGGTTCGATTCTCAGCACCACATATACATAAATTAAATAAAAGTCCATCAACAACTAAAAAAAAAAATTAAAAAATTGGGGGCCAGCGTTGTGGCTCAGTAGTAGAACATTTGCCTAGCATGCATGAGGTACCACATAAAAATAAAAACAAATCAAATAAAGGTGTCCATCTGCAACTAAAAAAAAATTTAATTGGTTTGTAAATGTATGGATGAATTTTTTTTCTTTACTAGAGATTGAAACTGGGATACTCTACCACTGAGCTACATCCCCAGCTAGCCTTTTCTAAATTTTGATGTTTTTAATTTTGAGACAGGATTCTGCTAAATTGCTCAGCCTGGCCTTGAACTTGGGATCCTCCTACCTCAGGCTCCTGAGCAGCTGGGATTATAGGTGTGTGCCACCATACTCAGCTGTTCTTATTGCTGGAATGAGACCCAATCCAGCATCAATCATATTCCTTTTTTTGTTTGTTTATATAAATGTGAATCCTGAAATATACTTATATAAATAAAATAAAAAGAATAGTAGACATTTTACCATAAACAAATGTCACCCAGCTTTAAATACCTCTTAAGTTATATGCTAGAAAGTTCTATGACATATATTTTTTACATTTTTTTGTTTTGTTTTGCTTTGCTTTTTTTTATACTCAGGGGCACTTAACCACTGAGCCACATCCCCAGCCCTTTTTATATTCTATTCTGAGATAGGGTCTCACTAACTTATTTAGGGGCTCACTAAGTTGCTGAGGCTGGCCTGGAACTTGCAATGCTCCTCAGCCTCCCCTGTCTGTGGGATTACAGGTGTGCGCCACTGCACCCAGCTTGAAAATTATTTTGTTGAGCTCTCAGCTGATAATTTGTTTAGATTCATCTCCAGTTTTGTTGCAATTAAAGAGTGGAAAACATCTTGCTTACAAAAAAAAATTGTATTCAAGTGAGTCATTTTCTCAACACCAAAATATCAACACACACACAAACACACACACACACACACACACACACACACACACCTTTTTGGTGCAGAGTGAGATTCAGGATGAGTGAGGTGTGTGCTTCTCTTTTGCAAGGATAACTGTAAGATGGTAGGAGAGGAAAGGACATCCTGCAGGACATGAACCCATATTGATAATTTATTTTAAAAATTTAAAAAAATTAAGTATCTGAAAGTAGTTATATTAGAATCCTCTTGCTTTCGAATCCATTGGAAAGTCTTCCTGTGCCTCTAGAGCTATATATGTGTCAAGTTAGGAGATGTAATTGTTACCTTGTGTGGGAGCCAGGATGGGAATGTTCTGCTACTGAGGTCCAAAAGAAGCTTTTCCAAACAAAATGTTTCTAAGAAAGTTTCTAAGGAAATCCCTTTCTTGTATCTAGCCATGCCGTCCTTGCCTTAACCTTGAAAGGTTTGTTTTGGGAAGACTCCTTCTGAATCTTGAGCTTTCTCTTTATCATAATTCTCATTCAGCTTCACTTCTTAACTTTTGGGCCTTTACCTGGTGGTTACCATTAACAGATGAAAAATACCAGGAATGTCTTGCCCCTACCTACCCTGATTCATAGGGTCTGACCCCAGGAAAAGATTCCAATGGAGTCACTATCTTTTTTTTTCCTTCCTCTAAGTGCCAAAGTTTTGAAAGAGCTGTTTTCCATTTCTGTATCCAAGTCCTCATTTACAACTTTCAGAATCTAGCAGTTTGACTTCTGCCTTTTCTACTCTACTCACCTTGATTTCTCAAAGCTCTTTAGGCTATCTTATTAGGGATTTTTCCTTAACCAAGTCTTTTGGGGATGCTACAAGGGGGTATAGGGGAGTAAGAAAGGAAAAGGAAAGAAGGCAATAAATGGTGTTATGTCAAGTTGTTACTGTCTAGGGGTGCTGGGTTTGTTGTCTCCATTCAGCAAAGAATTGAAGAACAGGAACACAGAGATAGCAAGCAAGCAGCAGTTTTATTGCAAAAGCAAATCCAAAATTCACAGGCATTATTCAATTTGGATACTAATGATGGAATGTAGACAGACAGTAGTTGCTTTCCATTTTTATAGTCTACTTGTCCTAGCAAATTTGAGACTAGGTAGGGGCCATAGTTAATCTGTGCTTTTCCTTGTGATCCTACATAAGGCAAGTTAACCACATATATCCATTAGCACTCAAGTGAATAGTTTTGAACACAGAAAACTGTGAACTTTTGAGACTTACAGTCAGGTCCAAGATCAAAAAGAAAATAAAATATATTAATGCCTTCAACAAAAATATTGACCACGTGTCATGAATTGAGCACTGGGGAAAAGTGAACTGACATTGTTCCTGACTTAATGGAGTTTACAATCTAGGAAGGGCTACAGTTCAGATTGGGCAATACCTGTTCCTAGAAAGGTTCTTAACCCTGCAGGCTTCCCCGAACAGCGACACCTAAACTAAATCACAAAGATCTTTAGGAAGGAATGAGGCAAGTTTTTTTTTTTTTTTTTTTTTTGGTGGTAGAGGTGATGGGACTGTAGTAGTGGAGTGTGCGTGTGTCCATGGGGGGCGGGGGCAATTTACTGATGCCCCAGCAGGTGGCTGGAGCCAGGCTGTTAAGAATGGGCAGATCTAGATCCGAGGCTAACAGTCCTTTTAACCGGGCTGTTAAGCTGAGAGTGGAAAACACGCACAAGGGCGCTTTGAGGACCAGTTTACTTTAGTTGTGGCTCAAATTAAGCATAAGTCTTACAAAATATGTTTTCCATTTCCAGGAGTTTGTTTTTCTTTGTCGCTCCCTCCCGCTACGAATCTTCAGCTGGGAGGATCCTGTTCAGGTGCACAAATCAGGAGGTAACCACCAAGGCAGTTAGGGCTGAACTCCGGACCGGACGCAGTCGGGTTTTGCTGTGGAGTTTCTGCAGCAGCGCTAAGCAGGAGCATTAAGGTCAGAGCCAGTGGGGTCGGGGCGGCAAACCGCTAGACACCACCAGCCCCAGGGCTCCCCAACCTCTGTCTTTACCATAGCGCAGCCTCAGCTCCCTCAACATCCAGCACAGCACTTGACAGGTAGGCTCGCCCAATCCCGGAGCGGCGCAGACCGCTGTCGGGGACGGGGAAAGGGTGTACTGAGCGTATCAGATTGGGCCGGGAAATGGTTTC
Source organism: Urocitellus parryii (assembly GCF_045843805.1). NCBI lineage: Eukaryota > Metazoa > Chordata > Mammalia > Rodentia > Sciuridae > Urocitellus > Urocitellus parryii. Next base: position 1,054,019 of record NW_027554068.1, read on the forward strand.
CTGCCGGCGCGGCCCCGCCCTCTCGCCGCTCGGCCCGCCCCTCTCCAGAGAGCTACGCAGCAGCGGAGCGCAGGCCTAGTGCCCTAACGGCCATCCCGGCGGCCACGGCGGTGTCCCTGTGCCCTCCTCAAGTGACTGGAGCCGGCTGGGCTCGGCAGAGGGAAGGTGAGGGGGCCTTGCCGGCGAGCACACACACTCTCTTCCGTCCCCCGTCGGTCCACACAGCCTGTTCTCGCTGCGTCGCTTCCTCTTCCCCGGCAGAGTTAGCCCCGGGGGCGTCGTCTGCCGGCGCGGAGCGGAGCCGGAGGGGGCGGGGAGGTCGCTCGGCGGAGGCTGGGCGTCTGCGCCGCGGCCTCCCTCCTGCTCCCGGAACGCCGCCCCTGCGAGGCTGGAAGGTGGAGCGCGCGGTGCGCTGCCTCGGTGTTCCTCCTGAAAAAGTCTGGCTGCCAGCTGTGGCGTAACCCGAGGCCGGGAAGGTAGGGCGCTCTCACCTCCAGCCCCGAGCCGGGGAGCCAGCGGTGCCCCCTGCGCGGTGGACGTCCGCGGGGCGCGCCCGCCGCCCCTCCCCCTCGCGCCCCCGGCCGTTATCCCGGTTCTGGTGGAAATCTGGGTGTTAACTCACGGGGAGGACCTCCTTTAGCTTTGTACGCGAGTTGCTTGGGCTTTGAGCTTTTGATATGAGTTGTGGCATGTCCGGTTTAAAAAAAAAAAAACATTTTTTTTTTTTCCGATAGGTTGGTTTTGTGCTCTCTTATATGTGTTTTCATACAAGTTAATTCGCCGTTTGAAGCGGGGAAGGCTGGGTTTTGTTTAAAACTGAGAACCATAAGGTAGGCGCTCCGTTAATGTGGAACTCGTGAACTGAAATCATCTGAAAATAATTCTACCCATTGCATTAGGTAAGAATCCTTAAGAGTTAGGAAAGAATGAGGTGAGGTTCAGAGAACTAACCTCATGATGGGAGGGGAGCAATGAAGCCCAATGTCTGGCTAAAAAGAGGGAGTGTTGCAAGAGGTCTTTATTTTTTTTTAAAAATGTTACTTTGATAGCTTTTATGACAAACCAACCATAACGATTTCTTAAACACCTGGAAATCATAGTATCTAAAGTCTCAGCTTTCAGTGAGGTCACAAAGTAAGTGGGGAAATAACCCAAGAAGAAAGTTTTTTGGTAATTGTTAATAATGCTCAATTCACATCCTGATAGTAACTCAACAATGCATTGGTTGATTAATACTACATTCATTTCATTTTTGATGAAATTGATTTTCTTTGGGAAAGTTGGGATCTGGAGAATTTGGCTTAGTATCAATAAACATAGTTTGCTGAGTATTAAAGTCTGTTCTGCCTGTATTCTCATATTAAATTTTAAAATATTTGCTTTATTTTTCTAAGTATTTTCAGGTTCCTGTAAATAAAACTGGAAATATACTGTCATGTTTTGGTACTTTATGCTGCTGTTTTTCTTTTCTTTTTCTTTTTTTAAATACATTTGAGAGCTTTTTTATTTTTATTTTTAATTGTCAATGGATCTTATTTATTTATATGTGGTGCTGAGAATCCAACTCAGTGCCTCACACATGCTAGGCAAGTGCTCTGCCACTGAGCCACAACCTCAGCCCTGAGAGCTTTCTTTCCAAAGTTTAGGAAGATTTGATGTGATTATTTTTGTAAACAGATATCTTGTGAGAAAAACTTAATAAATTTAGTTACCTTGATAATATGGAAACATGCCAAAGTGTTCTTCAGCAAAATTAGAAAATTAAATTATTATTTAGTTGATAAGTAAAATTGAAGAGAATTCTTGAAATAATTGAACATTGAAAAATTTTTTCTTAAGTACTTCGTGCTGTTTTAGGAAGACAACTGACAGGCTGAATATGGCATTTAAAGATAAATTAAGGCAGCAATTGGTTCTGAAAGCTCCTTACTTTAACCTATATCAAAGTTGACTTAGTTACAGTTTATCTCCAAATACTGACTTAGACCTTTTTTCCCTCAAAACATTCCATATGCTGATTGTTTTAGTAACATTGTATAACAGTATGCTTTTAGTTATCCAGACACACACCTTAGTTTCATGTCTAGCCACATAACTTAATATTCACTTTTCTTTTTCTTCTTCATTTTCTTTATAATATATGTTTGGGTGGGATATGTAGGTTAATGGTAGAACACCTAGATAGCAAGTACAAGACTCAGTCCCCAGCACTGCAAAATTTAAAAAGAAAGATATACTTTTCTTCAACAAAATTTTTGCCCTATTTTAATTTTTGTCTCTGAATTGCGCACCAACTTTAACTGGATTTTCTGTCTGGCTTTTCTCAACTATGTCATGACTGCTGCTAGATCTTAAAAAATAATGCTTTGAACACATCCCTCATTGTGAGAAATCAGTGATATCTTTCTATTATCTACAGAGCACAGTTCAGAATTCATAGCCTTCTAACAATCTGTTCAAGACCTACTTTTTTAACGGCAGTACTATTTTTCTTTTGGAACTGTCCATTCTAACTAAAGTAATCATTCTGATTTTCTCTTTGTATTTCTGATATCTTTTGAAACTTTGAATATTGATGCATAGGCTGCCTATTCTTTAAAAATAAAAATTTCCTGTTAAATTACCCAGGTTTCAAATGAAATAAAATTTTGTTGAAGATACATTTTTGATATTTCAGTATAGCCTTCCAAGTGTTTCCTGTGATGTTGCTTTTCTTTGAACTCATAATCCTTTTTTTAATCATGATTTTATGTCTACTTGTATGATAGCATTATAGAACATTATTGCAGGAATATTAGAAACCAACTTTTTGTTTTATAGATAGGGAAATTGAAATCCATATAAAATAACTGCACTAAAATTCATACATCTTGCTATGAGTGTAAACTTAATCTCTTTATTCAAGTTTGGTGTAATTATAAAACTGTACTACTACTCATCTGTTGTAATGTTTTGTATTGTTTACTTCACATTATTTTGTGTTTTAGGGCAGGGGAACCTTCATGATTTGCATTGTGAATTCATTATAAATTATTACAACCAATGTTTTCAAATCTATATACAACTTTTTCTTTATTATTTATATATGTGTATGTATACATATATATTTTTGGGGGTTTACTAGAGATTGAACCTGGTGGTCTTTACTGCTGAGTTACATCCCCATCCCTTTTTATTTTTAAGACAAGGTCTCAATAAGTTACTTAGGGCTTTGCATTCCTGAGGCTAGCCTTGAACTTGTGATCCTCCTGTCTTAGCCTCCTGAGTCACTCATTGGGATTACTGGTGAGGACCAATGCAGTTGGCTATATATTTATTACAGTCTTTTTCTATGCTTGTTATCTGTGTTAACAGCATTAGAGCATCAGCAAAAATAATACCATCATCTCTATAGTTTAGTCCTGTGATCCACTAAAAAGGGGATGAAATCTCTTTTTTTGTGTGTGTGTGTGGTGTTGGGGATTGAACCCAGTGCTTTGTGCATGCGAGCGAGGCAAGCACTCTACCAACTGAGCTATGCCCCAGCCCTGAAATTTAGTTTTTTTATTTGAATTTCTTGGTAAAGAGAATGAGTCAGGGTCCTCAAAGGTAATACAGAAGGATTGGAATATTGCAGGTTTGGAGAAAACCTAGAGGGTTTATCACACAATTAAAAATGATCTAGGTAGATCTAGGTAGAGCTAGGTAGTACTAGCATTAGAAAAGCACTTTTCACATTTTGCTACTTTTTGTCATCTTGTTCATCTGTCAGGGACCATAAGTACATCTGTTTGTTGAGCAAAACATTCTAAAAGTCATGTTCCATTTTGGGGAGTTAGCTTTTATGTATTTTTTCCTCATATTTCCCCCTTTAAAGTTTAAAGTTTCTGTTAATAGAGGCAGTGAGAGTTGTCTTGGTATTTTTCTTACATCTAAGTAACAAGAGTTGAGTGGTGTAAAACCGCATAGAAAACTTCTGGGCAAAATCTCTTAGGAGTGAATGTTTCCTCTTTTGGTCTGAAACAAGTTGTTTTTCACTTAGTTTTTGGTTGTTAATAATGATTAAAAAAATTTTTTTAGTTGTCAGTAGACCTTTATTTAATTAATTAATTTATTTATATGTGATGCTGAGGAATTGAACCCAGGGCCTCACACATGCCAGGTAAGTGCTCTACCACTGAGCCATAATTCCAACACCTAATGATTTGTTTTTGTTTAAATAAATTACCACCTAAAATAAACAGTTGAAATACCAATTCTCTTGTTCATTTTTTCTAAGTTATACTTAACGGATTGGCAAACTGGATTTGAGTATGGTATGAAGGATTTCTGCTTTTGTTTAGAAAGACCAATTGAGTAAAACAAACAGAATATATGGAAATTTTTCAAAGAACTGTGCTTTTCAAGAACATTTTTGAAAAAAGAGTCAGCCTTTTCTTCCTAAGATTTCAGCAAACATTCCCCAAATCAATATGCTCTGCACTTTTTAAGTATTTCAACTGTAATGCAAAGACATTAGTTTACTAGGATATTGGAAAATATTCCTTGAAAATGGTCGATCAGCTTGGTGTAGTGGCACAAGCCTGTGATCCTAGTGACATGGGCTACCAAGACGGGAAGATAGAAAATTCCAGGCCACCCTGCGCAATGTAGTGAGACATAGTTCAAACTAAAAAATTTTAAAAAGGACTGGGGATGTAGCTCAATCCTGTGAGGAGAAAACATTAAAAAATAATAATAATAAGGCTTGATCACCAGGTACTACTATTTTTTTTTTTTTTTTTTGGCTGTGCTTGGTATCAAACTCAGGGTCTTATGTATGCTAGACAAGTTCTCTGTCGTAGAATTACATCCCAGTTCTGTTATTGAATAAGGGAAAAAATTGGAAACATTTAGAATATTTCTTGTACAACCCACCCCCGTCCCAATAACTTGACTTGCAGCCCTATAAATAAATTACAATATATTCATCCAACAGAATACATCATCAGTGAAAAAGAATTGCACCCAACATCATGGCTGAAGGTCATAAACACCATGTTGAGCAAAAACAGCCAACCACAAGAGTGTGTGTGTATGGTTCTACTTATATTAAGTTCAAGCAAAAATAATTTATAGTGATAAAAGTCAGAAGAGTCATTATCTCTGAGGGGAAGATAAGGAATACTGATTAGGAGAGGGTAGGACGTAGAGACCAGATACACTCTATGTCTTGATCTGGACCATGGGTTATATGATTGTCTACAAATAGGAAAAATTTTTATTTTTATTTTTCATTCTTCTTTAAATGTTAAATTACCCAGGCTGGCCTCAAACTTTGCATCCTGCTGCCTCACCCTCCCAAATCACTGGGATTACAACACACCCAGCCATTTTTATTTTTTGAGACAGGGTTTCACTAAGTTGCCCACACTAGCCTCAAACTTGAGATCTTTCTGCCTCAGCCTCCTGAGTTGCTGGGATTATAGGCCTGAGCTACTACACATGACTTAAACAGCTTATTAAAGAAAATAAACAAACACCCCCCCCAAAAAAAATTTTTTTTTACCTCCTTGCAGACTGTTCCTTGTAAATTTTTTTTTTCTTCCATTTCCTTTTGTCTTTCTTACATCTAAGGCTTTAGATGTGAATAACTCTTGGGTGATTAGTAACTAAAATGCCTACTAATTGGAATTTACTGACTTTGAACTTCATGGCATGATATTCTAAAATGAGCAGTTTTTTGGAGAAAAAACCCTGTTGTCTGAGAGGTATTTCCTTTTGGGCCATGCACATGTAGGAAAACTTAAATTTACCTTAGGACTGAAGATTGACTCTTGGGTGTGTGTGTGTGTGTGTGTGTGTGGTTTGGTGTATTTGGTATGTTTGGAGTTAAGGAGTGTATTTCTCTTTCCTCCATATTTGATAAGGTACACAGATATCAAATGTATCTGATGACCTCTTCTGGGATTCTTTTTTTTCCCCCCTTGGAGCCAGGTACCTGGGATTAAACTCTGGGGCACTCAACCACTGAGCCATATCCTTAGCCCCTTTTTGTATTTTTATTTAAAGATAGGGTCTCCCTATTACTTAGTGTCTTGCTGTTGCTGAGGCTGGCTTTGAACTCGCTGTTTGGCCTCAGCCTCCCAAATTGCTGGGATTACAGGCATGTGCCACTGTGCCAGGTTTACTTCTGGGATTCTTAAACAAGAAATGGAAACACTTTTCAGAGAATAAACCAATAGATTTCTTGGTGAGGGTAAGGTAGATAACAGGTAGATTTGAGAAACTTAAGTATTCAACTGCTTCTCAGACTGCTTTTACCCAGTCTTCAAATATTTAGCTCCCTCTTCCATTTTTAGCTGGTGAGGTGGTACACACCTGTAATCCTAGCAGTTTAGGAGGCTGAGGCAGGAGGATCTCGAGTTCAAAACCAGTTTCAGCATAAGCTAGGTGCTAAGGTAACTCAGTGAGACCCTGTCTCTAAATAAAATACAAAAACGGACTGGGGTTGTGGCTCAGTGGTCGAGTGCCCCTGAATTAAATCCCTGGTACCAACTCCCCATGGTGGTGGGGAGAGAGTACTGTGTTCTGCCAGTTCCTGAATCTTTTGAGAATTTTAGGGCATAAATTGGTTTTACCATTCTTAGTTTAGGTTTCACCTTTCTGAAATTTTCTAAATAATTTAGTTAACAATTGCCCACCTGTCATTTAGCTTCTGAAACTTTGTTGCTTAAAAAAATGTTTTAAAGGATTGTTAAAGAAGAATATGTGACAGACTGTGTGGCACCACAGAAAGTTTAAAATATGTACTATCTGATTGTTTATATAAAAAAGTTTTGCCCACTTTGTGCTTGTTAGACAGTTTCTGTTTTCAAATAAAGCTGTTTCTAGACTGCTACTTTTCTTCCTACAAAGAAACTGTAGTTTATAAACTTAGAATTTCCTGAAGCTATTTAATTTAGTCTAGGGTATGTCATGAAAATTATGAGTAAGAATTGGTAGGATATTACTATATCATCAAAGAGATGGGATATTTATTTAATGAAAAAATTTATTTAAATTTTTTTTCTTATTTTGCTGCGTGTGGTTGTGCACTCCTGTAATCCTGGCTACTCAAACCGAGGCAGGAGGATTGCCTGCTTGAGGCCAGCCAAGGCAATTTAGTGAGACACTGCCTCAAAATTAAAATAAAAAAGAAATATGTAGGGTTGGGATATAGTTCAAATATATATATATATATAATTTTTTAAAAATATTCATTTCTTAGTTGTAGTTGGACATAATACTTTTATTTTATTTATTTTATATGTGGTGCTGAGGATTGAACCCAGGGCTTCGCACATTTTAGATGAGCACTTTAGTGCTGAGGGACAACCCCGGTCCTCTTAAGAATATATTTTTAAATTTAATCAACACATAGTAATTGCATATATTTATGGAGTACAGTGTGACATTTGAATACTTATGTACAATGTTTAATGATCAAATCAGAGTAATTGGCATATTATCACCTCAACTATATATCATTTCTTTTGTGTTGGGAGCAATGGTCCCTCATAGTTACTTTGAAGTATTCAATTAATTATCAACCATAGCTATCCTACTGAGCTGTAGAAGTCATTTCTCCTATCCAACTGTACCTCTGTACCTATTAACCACCCTCTCTCTCCCTCCTACTCCCACCCAATAGTCTTCTGACTTTGGTAACCACTATTCTAAGATTGTATACTTCTCTGAGATGAACATTTTTAGATTCCACATATAAGTGAAAACGTGATATTTGTCTTTCTGTGTTGACTTATTTCATTTAACATAATGTCTTCCAGTTCCATCTATGTTGCTGCAAATGACAGATTTTCATTTTTCTTTAAATGGCTGAATAAAATTCCATTATGTGTACATACCATACTTTATTTTATCCTTTCATCTGTCAGTGAACATCTAGGTTGAATCCATGTCTTCGCTCTTGTGTGTGTTGCTGTAGTAAACATGTGAGTACAGATGTCTCTTCAACATATTGATTTCAATTGCTTTGGATATATACCCAATAGTGGAGTTGCTGGATCATGTGATAGTTCTATTTCTAGTGTTATGGAGAAAACTCCATATTGTTTTCCACAGTGGCTGAACTTATTTTTCATTCCTGCCAACAATGTATGAGACCCCTTTCTCTGTATCCTCATCAGCATTTAATATTATTTTAAAAAACTCATTTATTTATATGGTAGGTGTTAAGGACTGAAGGCAGGGCCTTGCATGCTAAGCAAGCACTCTACTAGTGAGCTACATCCCTAACCCTTTTAATTTTGAGACAGTCTTGCTAAGTTGCCCAGGTTGGCCATGAATTTGCTATCCTTCTGCCTCAGCCTCCCAAGTAGTAGCTGGCTTACAGGTATGTACCACCACATCTGGCTTTTAAAAATCTCCTTGTTACTAGTCACTCTAACTGGGATAATATATCCTGAGGTTTTGATTTGCATTTCCCTGGTGATTGGTGATGTTGCGTGTTTTTTCATATATTTGTTGAGTATTTATAAATCTTCTTTTGAGAAATATTGTATTCAGGTGTTTAGTTCATTCACCCATTGTTAAAGGCCCTCTTTTTTGCTTGTGTTCCTTATACATTATGTAAATTAATGTCAGACAAATAGTCTGCTAATATTTCTCCCATTCTGTAGCTTTTCATTTCACTTGTTTTCCTTTACTGTACAGAAGGTTTTTTTGGTTTTGTTTTAGTTTTTTTTTTAAACACAGTACTGACTGAGGATTGAACCCAGGGGCTGTCTGCCACTGAGCTACATTCCTAGACCTTTTTATTTTTGAGACAGGGGCTTGCTAAGTTGCCCAGGCTGCCCTCAAATTTGTGATCCTCCTGTCTCAGCCTCCTGAGTCGCTGGGGTTATAGGTGTGCACCACTGAATCTAGCATAGAAGCTTTTTAGTTTGATGTAGACTGTGTATCAGGTTTTGCTTTTGTTACCTGTGCTTTTGGCTAACACAGTCTTTGCTTAGATTGATGTCTAGAAGGATTCCCCTATATTTTCTAGTAGTTCATAAGTTCTGGCTTATATTTAAGTCTTTTGATTCATTTTGAGTTAATTATTGTATATGGTAAGAGGGATCTAATTTCTTTCTTCTGAATATGGATATTTGATTTTCCCAGAACTATTAAACATTTTTTTTGGCACTGCTGATTGAACTTAGCATCTTTCATATGCTAGGCAAGTGATCTACTACTTACATTTCCACCCCCAAACCATTTCATCAGAGATTTTGGACTATAATTTCCTCTTTTGTGTGTGTGTCCATGTCTGGTTTTGATATAAGGTAATGCTGGCAATTAATAAGTTTGGAAAGTTTCCCACCCTTTCAATACTTTAGACTAGTTTGAGAAAAATTGGCATAGTTCTCTAAAAGTAGTGGCACCATCTGGTCTTGGGTTTTTTTTGGGAGAGTTTTATTGTTAGTCTGTTCAGATTATCCATGTGCTAATGGTTCAACTTTGGTAGGTTATATGTCCAGAAATATATTCCATTTTTTTTCTAGGTTTTATAGTATTAGTTCTGTAGTATCAGTTTTAATGTCTGGTTTTTCATCTCTGATTTTATTCATGTGGGTCTACCTTCTCCTGTTTTCCCCTCTCCCCAGCCGCATGTCCCCTTAACCGTCACCCTGCCCACATTCGCACACCTCCCTGGGTCACAGGAGCTCACCGCTGCCGCTGCTGCTTCGTAGCTCTGTGTCCTAAGTGACCTACTGAACACCCCAGGCCTCGATTTCTTGGTCTGCAAAGTGAGGCAATCACAGCAGAGCCGACAGGGTTGACCAAGCTGGCCGAGTGCGTGGAGCCACAGGAACCCGAGTGGCCCTCGGAGGCCGGGCTGTGCCGTTCTTCCCCGACGCTTCCTTCGTCTACCTCCCTTCCGAGCCAGGCACGGAGCTCTCCCACCTTCCCTGACACGCGCCCTGCTGCACTGGCTCACGCCCGGGTCACCTGGCTTCAGCGGCAGTGGAGCCCCTCGGAGCGCAGAGCCCGGCTCCAGATGTCTTGGCCCCTTTCCGGGGTGCAGCACAGAGCCCTGCTCCAGAGCCGGGCTCCTCCCCGGGGTGCAGCTCAGAGCCCCGTTCGGGAGCCCCAGCTCTTCCCCAGTACCGCGCGGAGCCGGGGGCAGTGCAGGTCCTTGGGCTGCAACCCCGCGCGGTGGGAAGGCTCCAGGCCCAGGGCTGAGTGCCTCCGTGAGCCCTGTATCATGGACTGGGAAGCGAGGCGAGGCGCTGAGGCTGAAGGGAGGCGCCGGGAGTCCTGCGGCCGAGGGCGGTTCCTTGGCCTAGGGGTATGATTGTCGCATCGGGTGCGAGAGGTCCCGGGTTCGAATCCCGGATGAGCCTAGGCTTGTCTCCACTGCCTGCGGCCCTCCTGTGGGCCTTAGAAGCCCATGGGGCCGCTGCAGCTCCGGAGCCCGCAAGCCAGGGGCGGCTCCGCAGGGAGCACGACCCCGAGGGCCGAGGATTCCCTGGGCGCGCCGCGCACTCGCTGCACTCGCTGCCACTCCTTGTAGGGAGCACGACCCCCGAGGGCTGAGGATTCCCTGGGCGCACCAGCTGAACCCGCTGCACCCGCGGTCTTGGGCCAGGTTTGTGTCCCTCACACACTTTCTAGGTCTTCTCGCCACTCCTTGTAGCAGTATTTGAGAGTGAAGCGTCCCTCTAGAGTTTCGCTCACACACACACACGTAGTCACTGGAAAGGCTCAACCACTGTGCACTTAGCAGGCAGAGTTCCAGCTCTGCAAAATGTAGAGTTATGGAGACAGATGGAGGAGATGGTGCTCAATAGCATTGCTGAACTGCACACTTGGAGTGGGCGGCTTTGTGCTGTGTGCATTTGACCACCACCAAAAACAGGGACAATAAATAAATTTGAAGAACTTACATTTTGAGTTTCACTCAAGGAGATTGACCAGGTTCTTGCAGCAAATATGGGGGCGGGGATTCCCTTATGCTTCCAGCAGGGAAAGGCAAAAAGGGATCATTTTGAAATATACCAGTGCTCTCAGAAGGACCTACGTAAGCAGTCTTGCCCCCAGGGGGTTCATCAGAGCAGTGGCCGACTGCCGCACTCCTGTCTCCCCTCGGAGAGGCAACTGCACTGCACTGGTGAGGGTCCAGCTGAGCAGGCTCTCTAAAGATTGAGCCTAGTCATGAGGCCACAGGACACCTCCCCTCCCAGACACCTTATACCACACCACTAAAGACCTTTTACACTGCTTCCTTGTACCTTGTACATCATGTCCAGCTATCAAGAAAACATTATACAGAAAAGGAAATCAATTTGAAGAGACAGAGCTAACAACAGAATCAGACATGGCAGGGATATTAGAATTGTCAATCAAGGAATTTGAAGCAACTATGATTAATATGAACTCTAATGGATAAAATAGATGGCAAGAAAAACAGAGATGGAAATCCTGAGAAAGAACCCAAAACAAGTGCTAGAGATTAATAAAAAAGAAAATAAATGCAGAATGCCTTTAATGGGTTCATTGGTAGACTAGGAACAGCTGAGGAGAAACCTCAGGGATTCCAATAGAAAACTCCAAAACAGAAAAGAGAATAAAGACTGAGCAATTAGGGGCTGGGGATGTGGCTCAAGCAGTAGCGCTCGCCTGGTATGCGTGCGGCCTGGATTCGATCCTCAGCACCACATACAAAGATGTTGTGTCTGCCGAGAACTAAAATAAACATTTAAACAAATATTCTCTCTCTCTCTCTCTCTCTCTCTCTCTCTCTCTCTCTCTCTCTCTCTCTCTCTCTTAAAAAAAAGACTGAGGAACACAAAACAGAATGTCCAGGACTGTGGGAGAGCAGAATGTGTCTGTGTAGGGCAGACCCCAAATGGCTGTAGGTAGGCTCCTCCATCAAAGCCTCCAGCAGGCTGCTTGTAGTATGCTGCCAAGGTCATGAACACCTTGATTCAGCAGAGGCACTCAAGGTCATACACAGGGCCTGTGAGGTAGGCCCACTCACTCAACCTGTGGACAATGTGCCTTCTTTGTCTGGCCTGCACCAAAAATAATAGCCTATGGAAATGGCCCAGGGAGTTGGCTAAATGGAATTGGCTGGAACTCAATGGGGCTGCCACCACCTCTGAATAAAGAAGGTCTGCTCTCCAGGATCCAGACTCTGCCCCCCAGGGTCTGAGCCTCCACCCAGCACTGTACCCCTTCCTTGCCCCAGGCTTCCATCCCCACTCCCTTCCTGAATCCAAAAGCCATGGTCGTCTTAGTGTTTTAGGCCTTTGTTGTGATCCCAGCACCATCTGCTTGTTTTTGGCCTTGCCTGTCTTTTGTAAGAATGGGTTTTATCACTTTACTATTGATGGACCTTCACTTAATCACCTGCTCATTTTTCTGTCTGGGTTCTCACATATTGATCAGGTTGACCACAAGTGAGGGGCACTTTCATCAGTACTCAATTCATCTCTAAAAGTGAGAATGACAGTTGACTCATGCTTCAGGTGATGCACCTGACATTTGGGGAAAAGAGAAACTTGGAATAAATTAAATCCAGTGTAAGATGGCCAAGAATATTTTTTTTCTGAATGACCTGGAGTTAAGTATATCTCAGATTTCTCCTGAGTATCTTCTTAAGTAAGAGACATTCACTCCCTCCAGTGACATTTTTTAAAGTAATGCTTTATATAACCAAGTGATTTCCCTGTCCTGAGAGCCAGCGCATGTTGCACAGATCTGAGCTGCAGACTCCTGTTCCGTGTCATGTCACCTTCAAGTGGGCAAAGTCTGAACATCCACCTGTTCAGAGGCAGTGACTTGGTAAGCTGGGAAGAGACTCTGAGGTGTGTGTGGGGGGAGTGGTAATGAGCCCTCCCCCGGGCCATGTATCACTCACTCTCTACTCTGTTTTTTTGAACCCAGGGCCTTGTGCACACAAGCCAAGCACTCCACCTACTGAGCTACGTCCCCAGCCCCAAGCGGTCTTCTCATAAAGCAGGAGTGACAATGTTCAGAGCTCAGTGAGCTGCCCTTCTCCGTGGGTCCACCTGCCTTGTTCGGGTTTTATCATTCAGCTTGTCTAAAATGGGCCTGTGTCTTCATGGCCTGAAAGACTTGGAAACAGACTCTTGGTTCCTACAGATGAGAATACAGCTGGGCCCCTACCTCAGGTCTAGCCTCATAAGACCCTCAGCAGAGATCCCAGCCTGGCGCTCCCAGACCTCCAGCCTGCCTAACTGTCAAACAGGAAGCGGGTGCTGTTGGATTGTTTTGCTTAGGGTGCTGGGGATTGAATCAAGGCTTGCACACACCAAGCCCATGGTCCCTGCTCGACCATGGAGCTAAATAAAGCCTCAGCCCTGGGTGCTGGTTCCAGCTATTAAATTTGTCACACAACAATACAAAACACATCAGTGTTCAGTTTTTATGAGAACAAGGTAAATGCTAACAACGGCAGTTTGACCCTTCATTCCCTGAGGGGTTTGTCCTCCCTGGGCGGTAACCCAGATCTACTTTGCTTCCCACCCCCATACTGGGGAGTTAAACTCAGGACCTTGAACACGCCAGGCAAGTGCTCTACCACTGAAGTATATGCCCAGTCCTTTGAAATTTTTGTTTTTATTTTTTTAAGAAAGTGTCTTGCTAAGTTGCTAAGGCTGGCCTCAAACTTGCAATTCTCCTGCCTCAGCCTCCTAAATTGCTGGGATTACATGCATATGCCTCCACACCCAGCTTAAATTGCTCATTCTTTTATTCTGGTGCTTAGTTTAGTTCTTAATACATATCAGTTGAATATTTGAAATTGTCATGTTCAAAGACTTATCTACCAGGTTGCTTATCAGAACAATAGCAATAAAATTTTGTAGAAAAGTTCATCCAAGAATAATTGGGCTATACAATATAATAATATAATAATAATATTAGATAAACACTATGCTGTTTTAATTTAATGACAGGAAATTATTCATAATGTTTAATAGCAAATCACAACAAATGGAAACGTGTATGCACACACATCAAAGAGAACTTGAAAGGTTATATCTCAGGGCATAAAAGCAATCATTGCTGAATAGTAGGGATACAAGCAGCTCATACTTTCTTTCTGGTGTTTAGGAGGATTGCCTTCAAAAATATCTATTATAAATAAACATCTAATGTAAATTCTGCAGTCAGAAATTGGTTGGCCCAGAAAGTAGGCAGCCATGAGTGGAGGAGGGACAGGGCCCCTGGCCTCACCTTGAGCAGCTCCACCCCATGGTCCTGGGCATTCTCCAGCTGTTGTTCAATTTGCTTCTGCAGATAGAGGACTTGCTCCTCCAGGTACCTGGGAATTCCTTCATAGTAAAGAACTGTGGGGATTCTCCTTGATATCAGGTGTTTGGCTCTGCTGGAAAACGTGTGGAATTCATCCCAATCCTGAAGCCTGGTGTACCTGCACACCACAGGGAAGTAAGACAATCAGAGCCACCCCTGGGGACAGGGAGCTCGAATCCTGTCCACTGCTTCTGGGTGCAGTTTCCAGCCCTGGGGCTCTGGGGGCCTCCTGCCTGAAAACACAGGAGGCTGTGGGCCACGAAGCCCCGAGAACACGGAATTCACTGATGGTTTGAAATGAATCAGATCCTTAGGAGCACCCAGGTAATGTTAGCCATCATCTTTCTTTAGAGTCTAAAAAGAATGAGACATATCAGACTATGAATTCTTGGCTTGAAGACACTGCTCCAGTTTTTCCAAAGAGAGATGCAGGGGCCAGCACTCCTGAGTGGTGTAAGCAGACTGGTGAACTCAGTTCCACCTGGGCTCCCCTTTTAAATGTGAATTCTCAGGTCCCCAGATTCTACTAAATAGACAGGTGGGGCCAGGTGATTTTTTTTTTTGAGACAGCATTTTGACATGTTGCTGAGGTTGGCATAGGTGTATACCACCATGCTCACCTTTTCCAGGTGATTCTTATGCCCACTAAATGTGAGACGCATTGGCCTAGGACACAACTGTTAAAAAACTCTCCAGTCAAAACAGAAAAAATTAGAATGACATTTGGACTATTATTGAACTTCAACCCACATGGCAAGTGAATTTGACTTTGAACATTAATTGGCAAGGGTAATTAATTTGGAGATTTTGAGTTCTCCCAAGTAATTTTATAATAAGAAGGCATTTCGATTCAAATTTGAAGCTGCTCTGATTTGTGACATTCTATATAAGAATGTCTCCATATTGTCACTGACTCTCATCTCAAGACCTCTAGTGAACAATGTGGCTTCGTGTAGTTGAAGGTGGGTGGGAAATAGACTGGAAGGACTTTGAGCTGAGGGGAATTTGAGCTGTGGAATTTAAGGAACATTTGGCTGTGACCCATCTTGGAGGCTTGCTGTTCATCAGGCACAGGTGTGGCCATCACTGGAGGCTTGCTTGGTCAAAGGCTTGGCAAGCTGATGGGACTGAGCCTAGGGTCCTAGGGAGTGGGCTACCAGAGAGTCTTGTTTCCTCCCGCCTCCTTCCACATGAGGGCCTCCACAGGTGAAGCCCCAGGTTTCCTCACTCCTCCATCGAGAAGTGCTGCAGTTGCCTGGTGGTCTGGGGAAAGAATGAGGCAAGTGCACAGGGTCCCTGTCTCTGTCCATCATCTTGAGAGCCAGGGCAGCAGGCCTGGGCATGGTGTGCATCTTCTCTGCACAGGGGGAAGAGGCCTGCAGGTCCCAGGACTTCCCACTGCTGAGGGTGCATGGAGTCCTGCGGCCATATCCTGCAGTCCCGACTTCTTCAACATGGTTTCTGTCTGCTCTGATATGGGTGGGTTCAGGTGGGCAAGCACCACTCATGACTGGTTTGGAGGCTCCACCCTCCTCAGAAGCAGTGTGGCCGCCCCTCATTCCCCTTTGGGGCCTGGTTCCAAAACCCCTCTTCCCACACACAGGACCTTTGGATGCTCAAGTACCTTACAGCAAATGGCCAGGATTTGCACATAACATATGCACCCTGTCCTGAAGACTTAAAGTCACCTCCAGGGGACTTAGGAGACCTAACCCAGTGTGATGCATGTAAATATGGTTTTACTGTATTGTTTAGGGGAAAATGATAAGAAAATGTACATGTTCAGTACAGATGTAATCCCACTACTATCCCCCAATCCAGGTCTCTGTCTGGGTTCAGTTGAATCCACAGACAAGAACCAGGGACACAGAAGCCGTCGGGCCATGCCCTTTCTGGTTTCTCCGGCAAAGTGTGTGTAGGAACTGCTCACTGCAGGACACCTGAGACTGCCAGTTCCCTTTCCTTGGTTGAGGTGATGAACTAGACAACCCCTCCCTGTCTCCGGGTGGATACTCTGTGACACTCTCCAGCCAACTCGGGTATAAGCTACACAGGCTTTTGCTTTCTTCTGGAAATACTCCCTGGAGCTTTTCCAGGAGACGTTTCCCCTTAGAAACTTAGTGACATCCAAGACACTTAGCAGATAGCAACACAGGAGTAAAGTCCCAGGAGGATTCCACTCTGGAACTTGAGAATTCTGTTGTTTTCATTTTGGCATATGAAATCCACACATTCTTCAAATGTTCTATAGATAAAGCCTAAAAGAGAAAGCAGCAGGAGAGCGTGGCGGGTAGCTGGGGGTGCTCATCCTGCTGGCCTCAGAGCCCACTGTGGAGACAGTTCTTTCTGATTGCTATGAGTCAGATGGTCCCGTGGACTTCAAGAATGACAGTCCTACACCCGCTGTGTTGCTGAGTCCCTGCTATCACAGAATGTTATAGGTTCACAATGCAATTCCACAGCACAGACCAGGTAAGAGCAGAGTCTAAACCAACCTTTCCTGGCCTGAGCACAAAGAGGACCTTAGTGTGGCCTCTCCCCAACCTTCCCAGCCAGGCTTCCAGACTGGCAGCAATATGTGCAGCCCTTTCTAAAATGCATGTGTGGAGAACAGCCCCCCGCTGATCCTGCTGGTGAACTGTTCACCGAGGACTGCCCACTTGCAGTCAATTCAAGGTCGTCAGGTTCACCAACAGCTGTTGGTGCCTGCCACTCTCATCATTAGCAACCCAGTCCTTTAATCTAAAGCACAAAGTCTCTAAGAATACCCTAGTAAACATGAAGCTCTCTCAGCATAGGGTGCATGGCCAGACAGGCCTGTCAGCTCCAGGGTAAACTGAGCTGAGAGTGTAACTGAAGCTTAGGCCAAGGACTCCTCCAGACGGGATTCTCCTTCTTGCTGTTCCTCAACAATCCTGCCACCTGCCAGACTGCTCGTCAGCACGGCCACCAACCTCTCCATCCCGTCATATCCATGCAGCCTGAAAACTTGCAGTCTCAAGGCCTCAGCCCTGGGGCTGCCTCACCACACAGCACAGGGGCCACACCCACCTTCTATTCAATTCCAGAGCTGCACTTACCAGAATAGAGCATGATGTCCAAGCAGACAAAATAGAAAAATGCCTTGCTGAAGATGTGCTTTTCCACCACAGAAAGGTCCCACAGCCACCCCAGCACCTGGATCAGTTGCTTGTATCTGTGGAACAGAGAAGGCAGTAGGATCACCAAGTGGTGGATGGTGAGAAGTGAGCCCTGGTCTAGTCCTGGTCCTGCCCAGTAAAACAAAACCAAACAAACCTTAAACCCAAACTGCCATCTGTTTTGTTTTGTTTTTCAATCTGTTTTTCCATTCAGCAACACAGCGGGTGTAGGACTGTCGTTCTTGAAGTCCACGGAACCCTCTGGCTCATAGCAATCAGAAATATACATTTTTTTTATTTATAGATGGACACAATAACTTTCTTTATTTATTATTTTATTTATTTATTTATCTACTTATTTATTTATTTGGGTGTGCTGGGGATTCAACCCAGGGTCTTGTGCATGCAAGGCAAGCACTCCACCAACTGACTATAGGCCCAGCCCTATTTATTTATCTTTCTGTGGTGCTGATGATCGAACCCAGGCCTACTACTGAGCCTCAGCCCCAGCCTGTTTCATAGATCTAGAGACCAGTCAGGCCAAACTGGCCTTCAGTCTGGTTGCTATTGTCTGGGCATTTTCCTTCCATGAGACATTTCCCTTTCCTGCAACCTGTCAGGGCTTGGAGTCCTGATTCCAAAATAGGGATGATCAGTCTCATGGCCAGAGCAACCAAATTAGAGATGATGCTTATGAATGAATTCTGTTAAACAGAGGTATCCAAAGGCAAAAGAAGGCCACCATCTGTCCCATCTTACTGGGAACTGGACTCCCTGTCCTGCCCTATGGACCAGGATAAAAATGAGCCCTGAACATTCAGCAATATGACTGACTTTGGAAAATAAATAGGCTTCAAGATAAATACCTGCTTTTCAGGAAGAGCGATTTACAAAGTCTGCAGAGGACCAGATAGTGTTTGTTGGGATTCCGAAGCAGTGACCACAACTTATGGGCTCGAGAGCCTGGGAAGAAAACAATTCCAGTGTGTGTGTGGGGGGCATTATTTGTGTCTTTATTTCCCTTCTCACCCACCAGCCCTTACCTAACTCGATTGCCAGGTACAGGTGGTCGATTATGTATTTGATGTGGGCCAGTCGACTAGCCATGAGGGCCACGATCTCAATGCCCTCGCCCTTCAGCGGGAGGTTCACAATCTGCTCCATGGCCATCAACTCATACTTGAACCACATGCCCTGGCAGCCAGCCAGGTGGTGGTAGAGTGAATAGTCCAGGTAAGCATTAATGATCTGAAATGGCATCAGGGTAGGGGAGAGGGAAAAGCCTAAGGTGGTCCCCAGACCCAAGCCCAGGCACATCACATGGCACCTGCCAGTGAACCACTGGTTATCAAGCCTGGGAATAAAGCTGGTCACCGGCCAAAGCCATGGGTTTCCAGAAATCAAACTGAGTTTCTACCACCTATTTGCTGGGGCATCTGAGGCAACCCCCTGGCCCCTCTTGCCTACATCCCTTAAACAAAAGGCAAAATGTTTAGTTTTTGTGAAACATAAAAGCAATAGCAAATGTAAGTAGAAGATTGCACAACAGAAAGCCTGAAGATGTCTTTAAAAGAGAATCACCTGT
Organism: Urocitellus parryii; assembly: GCF_045843805.1. NCBI lineage: Eukaryota > Metazoa > Chordata > Mammalia > Rodentia > Sciuridae > Urocitellus > Urocitellus parryii. Next base: position 1,073,030 of record NW_027554068.1, read on the forward strand.
TAAGCTTTTCCCTTTTGCCCTCATTCTCTGGGTATATTGTGCACATTTCCAGAGGTAACCTGTGTGAAGCTGCACCAGAGTAAAGGCTGAAGCTGGTGTCAGAATCTAGTATCTTCTGTGAATCCAGACATTAAGCTATTTTCAAATCAAATTTTAATACAACATCATTGTATTTTGTTTGTTTGGGGAAACAGAATTCTTTTAAAAAATAAAAATGTTGCCAGGTGCAGTGGCACACCTGAAATCCAAGCAGCTCAGGAGGCTGAGGCAGGAGGACCCCAAGTTCAAAGCCAGCCTTAGCAACTTAGGAGACTGTAAACAACTTAGTGAGATCCCTCGCAAAATAAAAAATAAAATGGGCTAGTTTGTGGCTCAGTGGTAGAGTGTCCCTGGGTTCAATCCCTGGTACCAAAATAAAGGAAAAAGAAGAATGTTAATATGTATTGTGTTTATTACTTTTATTTTAAAGTATTTTTGAATTGTCGAAAATTTTGTTTTATGATAATATCAATAGATACAACTCATAGAGAAAAGCCACTTGGGATCCTTGATCATTTCTAAGAGTGTGAAGTTGGAGAAGGGCGGGGCACTCTGGGCCAGAGCTTCTCCAACCCCCTCCCGACTTGGAGTCTCCTCTCCAGTGACTGAGAGCCGCTAGGAAAGCGCCCTACCTGGAAGTCATTCTGTGTCTCCAGCACGGAGTTCACCTGCATCACAGCCGCCAGGTAGCCGTAGAACTTGTAGTGGAAAAAGTTATTGGAGCTGTGGATTCGCCACAGCAGGGAGAAGCAGGCGGTCTGCCGGTAAAGCTGGGCCAGCCTCCTCTTCCTGCGGAGCGGAGGGTGCAGGGCGTGGGCAAGGGGGTGAGGCCGAGGCTCCCAACAGGCTCCCGCGGGCCCCATGGGCAGCCCGGTCTGGGTGGGCGCTCGCTGAATAAGGGACATGCACGTCGTTCATCACTTTTGGGTCTGGAATGAACACCCTTCTACCTGAGGAAGGAACCATGGACCCCAGGCCTGGACCAGCCACGCAGGCTCCCCAGCTATTGCCTCCACCGCACCCCGCGGCCGGGAGCCAGGGCTCTGCTCAACGGAGCCAAGAACGCTCGGGACACCCTCGGTCCAGCAGTTGGACTCAGAGGGCCAAGGCTGCAGTACCCATGGGTCTCACCGTCCACGAGAACGGGGGGGGGGGTGGGTAGAGATGCGGGGTAGAGACGGGAGAATCTGGGTCCTTTCCTTTAGACAGGGACAGACGACAGGGCAGGATCCCTCTACCGCTAACGCGGGGCACTCATCAGTAATGAGGGGCGGAGGCCGGGACCCAGGGTCCTGCCTGCCCTGTCGCCTGGTGAGTGTGGCAAGGCAACAGTGACCGCAGCTCCTTCTTCCCAACGCTTCTCTACTTTTTCTCCTTGTGCACGTATTTCTTATTCCTTTTATTAAACATGGTTGCCAACTAGGGTCATTAAGTTTAGCCAACGAAAATACAGGATCCCAGTACATTTGAGTTTTGTTAGAATGCCTATGCTCTGAGTAGCTCATATCACACACACTGTCATCAGAGACTCAAGCACAGCTGCCCACCTCTGCCCTGAGGCTCTCAGAGATCTCTGTTAAGCTCCTGCCCTCCCCTCTGCCTCCAGGAGCCCACCTCCACCTCTGTAAAGGAGCTGGCTCATCTCATTGCCACCCAGGGAACCCCACATCTAAGGGCCACTCTGGAAGCTGGGAAGGCAGCTCTTGGTGAGATTAAAAGAGCTGGAGCAACCCGGCCATGCTGCATATTAGGCAGAAGGTACAAGAATAGCGCTAGGGTCTCTCTCAAAATGGAAGAGAAGTCCTCTGTAGGCTCTCCAGGCCATCACCCAGTGACAGCCTCCTTGTATGAACTGCCAACAGGTGAAAGACGCTGGACACTCTTATTGTTATGGAAGTTGTCAGACCTGTACTTGGCAACAGGAGTATAATGAGCTACGTGCACTCAGTACCCAGCTTCCACAATGGTCAACCTTCCTGCCTCATCCACCTTTCCACCCACTCTCTCTCTCCCCCATTATCATGTTTTATAATGCAAAATTTCCACCCACTGAAATGCACAAATCTTTTATTTTTAAAGAAGAGTTTAAAATTATAGTGCATTTTGCTTTCTGTGGACTGTGTTCAGAATTACTTATAGTTTCCTTTTTTAAAAAAAATGTTCTTTTTAGTTATGACTGTGGAGTGTATTTTCACATATCATACATACATGGAGTATAACTTCCCATTCTTTTGGTTGAACATGTTCTGTATTCATGTATGAATGTGGGGAAGTGATGTCCCATTCATTCCACTGTCTTTCTCATTCCCATTCCCCCTCCGGTCCCCTTCTCCTCCCTGTCCAATTGAGTTCTCCACCCACCCCCACCCCCATTGCACGTCACCATTTGCATATCCAAGAGAACACTTTTTGGCTTTTTGTTGTTTGGGATTGGCTTATTTCACTTAGCATAATAGTCTCTAGTTTCATCCATTTACCATCAAATGCCATAATTTCATTCTTTGTGGCTAAAATTGTGTACATTTTCTTTATCCATTCATCTGCTGAAGGACACCTAGGTTGGCTCTATAGCTTGGCTATTGTGAATTGAGCCATTGATATGGCCATGTCACTATAGTATGCTAATTTTAAGTCCTTTCAGTATATGCCAAGGAGTGGGATATCTGGGTCAAATGGTGGTTCCATTCCAAGTTTTCTGAGGAATTGCCAAACTAGTTTCCAGAGAGGTTGCACCAATTTGCAATCTCACCACCAATATATGAATGAACCTTTTTCCCACATTCTCACCGATATTTATTGTTACTCATGATATTTATTGTTATTCTTGATAATTGCCATTCTGACATGAGTCAGATGAAATCTCAGAGTAGTTTTAATTTGCATTTCTCTAATTGCTGGTGATTTTGAACATTTTTTCATATATTTGTTGTTTCATATATTTCTTCTGTGAAGTGTCTGTTCAGTTCCTTAGCCCAATAATTGATTGTGTTATTTTTTTTTTTTTTTTTTTTTGGTGTTAAGTTTTTTGAGTTCTTCATATATCCTAGAGATTAATGCTCTATTTGAGGTGTAGGTGGCAAAGATTTTTCTCCCATTCTTAAGGCTCTCTCTTGATGTTTTTGATTGTTTCTGTTGTTGTGAAGAAGCTCTTTAGTTTGATACCATCCCATTTATTGATTCTTGATTTTACTTCTTGTGCTTTAGGAGTCTTATTGAGGAATTCGGTTCCTAAGCAGACATGATGGAAAGTTAGGCCTATGTTTTCTTCTAGTAGGCACAGGGCTTCTGTTCCAGTTCCTAGGTCCTTGATCCACTTTGAGTTTTGTTCAGGGTGAGAGATAGGGGTCTAACTTCATTTTATTATGTATGAATTTCTAGTTTTCCCAGCATCATTTGTTGAAGAGGCTATCTTTTCTTCAATGCATTTTTATGGTGCCTTTGCCTAGTATGTATAACTGTGTTTATGTGGGTGTGTCTCTGTGTCTTCTATTCCTGTTCCATGGGTCTGCATGTCTGTTTGGGTGCCATGCTGTTTTTGTTACTATCGCTCTATAGTATAATTTAAGGTCCGGTATTGTGATCCCTCCTGCTTCACTTTTCTTGCTGATTGTTTTGCTATTCTGGGCCTCTTATTTTCCAAATGAATTTCACGAGTACCTTTTCTATTTCTGTGAAGAATGTCATCAGAACCTTAATAGGAATTACATTAAATCTGTATAGCACTTTTGGTAGTATGGTCATTTTGACAATATTACCTCTGCCTATCTAAGAACATGGTGATCTTTCCATTTTCTAAGATTTTCTTCAATTTCTTTCTTTAGAGTTTTGTAGTTTTCATTGTGGAGGTCTTATGTTTCTTTTATTAGATTGATTCCCAAATGTATTTTTGAGGCTATTTTGAATGGGATAGTTTTCCTAATTTCTCTTTCAGTTTATTCATTACTGATGTATAGGAATGTCATTTTCATATTGCTGGTCTTATCTTTCAGGCCCATCAGACAATCAGTGTCTTTTAATTGGTAGGATTAGAAGTTCCTTTAGTTCAAGACTCTTGATTGGTGGTCAACTCAGTTTTTATTTAAAACTATTTTATAACCCTTTTCTTAAAAGAATGTGGTGAGAATATTATGCAAAGTCTGCTGCTAGTTTTATTTATGCTTTTTTTGAAGAAAATATCTTTTTCTTATAGCTGCATTGGATTTTGTCTTTGATTTATATCATTTCATTTCTAAGTTTAGATGGAAATTATTTTTTTTATTCAATTTTAGATACTCGATGTTCATTCTGAATGTTGTCTTTCATGAGATCTAGAAGATTCTGGAGCCTTGTATTCTTTAAATATTGCCTCTTTTTTATTTGGACTGTTCTCCCCTTCTGGAGTTTTAACTGGCTATATGTATGTGTAACTGTTTCTAGATCACTTACTCTTCCCCCCATCCTACTTTTCATCTTATTTCTCCTTAATAAAATTTTTAGTGCTGGGTAATTTCATCCTTCTTATGGTCTAGTTTGCCATTTTTCTCTTAGGTGTGCCTAATTTTCTCTCTAATCCCCCAATTTTTTTCACTTTTAACAATTATATTTTTAATTTCTCAAAGTTCAGCTTGGTTATTTTTCATATATACACATTCATTCATTGTAGTCTCATGTTACTTGCTCATTTTGTAGTTATTCACAGACTGTGTCTGGAAATCTCAATGTTTCTATCCTTAGGGGATCCAAATTTATTGCTTTTTTTCCCCCATCTGTTGTCTGCCCCTCATGGTGGCTTCTTATTTCCAGTGCTTGGTGATCCCCTATTATAAACTCTAAAGATCTATTTGGTAGGAATTTGTGAGAGTCTTGAGAGCCTAACTGGAAGTTACTTTTCTTTCTGAAAGCATTTGTATTAGCTCTGGCTGGGAGACAGGAGTTTAATTTGACCCACTTTTCAGTTCTGACATTTTGCTTCCGGTCTAGGGTTCACTGTCTTGAGAGAGTCTCCTGAAATATATTTCTGTGAGCAGAAAGTACTTAAAAGTATTTTTAAAAAATCCAAGATCTGCTTTCCTACTACTTACTGCTTTTGGTTGCCAAGTTCCTGTCTAAAAGTTTGCTGCTTTTTTGGGGGAGAGGGTCTCCTGAAATGTATTTCCGTGAGCTGAAATTACTTAAAAGTATTTTTTAAAAATCCAAGATCTGCTTTTCTTGCATTGGTAGTGTCCTTCAGAATCTACTTCATCATAACTGATGTGATCAGAAGTGTATTTTAAGATTAATTTTAGTAATATATTTAGCTTGTATTAGAAAACTTTTGTTGTATCAAACATAGTATTTCTTTATGTTATCAATTTTCTGTTAAAATAAATTTGTTTAAAAGGCTGGGTTATTCTGGAGGGAGATATTAAATAAATAATAGTATAGGTGGCAAGCAGACTGCACAGTGTATCCTCTGGACCCATAGTGACCTTACAGAAATGAACCTGTGGTGATCAAACAGGAGTGGGCAGGGTGCTCTAGGCTTGTAGAGTAGAAGTGGAAAAATAAACTTGGTACTGTGGAAAATGCTTCCTAGAATTGAGTGTCAAGGATTGGTAGGCACTAGGTGGTCACAGAGTAAGGTTTGTTTAGGAATGATGAGCAGTTGGGTATGACTAGATTCCATGTTATATGTCACGGAGTGACTGGAGATAGAAACAGGAATAGGATCACATGAAACCTATGCTTATAGTAAGGAGGTTGGACTTTATTCTGATAATGAAGGAAAGATGTTGAATGATTTTCTGCTGTAATATTATATGATCAGTGTTTTAGAGGATACCAGGTTTGACAGTAAACCACAGTTAGGAGATCATTTATGCATTTTTGAGAGGAATAAAGGTAAAGATACAACTAAGGCAGTGGCACTGGACATGAAGAGGTTGTGTGTGCTAGATTTAGATCTTGGGGAAGAAGAAATTGAGGACTTAGTGGTCAGTTGGATAGAAATGTTGAGGAAAATAGGGAGTCTAGAATGACCCCCAGATTTTTGGTTTGAGTAACCATGTGGCATGTAGAGCAATTAACTGATAAATAGCATATAGAAAGAGGAAAGAACTTGGTTTCATTTGCTTTTTTTTTTTTTTTGAGGAAAAAGTTGTTTGTTTTTCAACTTACTGAAACTTACTGAGGGACTTATGGGACATCTTGGTTAAGATCCAATAGTGATTGGCACAGAGGGTCTAGAAGTTAAGAGAAGGATTTGGGATTTTAGCATTTGGCAGTTTGGAAGCCATTGTTTTCCTACAGTACCATATGAGATAATTTTAAATGGTACATGGATAAGCACTTGAAATTTTTTAATAGTTAGGATTTTATGTGTATGAAAAACATAACTTGTGGATCAAACCTATGACATCATGGACATTATCACTTAGGCCAAGTGAGTACCATGAAAGGAAAATATTAGTAAAAATACATGTGATATATGGAAATGGCAACAATCATGGTGAAGCTATGCAAATAAAGTTTTGGGAGAGAATGGGGGGAGAATCACAGAATGGGGACAAAAATCAGTGTTCTGATTGGAGTTTCTTGAAGCATAGGTTTTAAGTATTTTTCAGTTATACTATAGAAGCCAGGAAGAATGCTGCTCATGTCATCTCAAATGATTTAATTACTGAATTGGATTGTTATTTCCTTAGGATTGTGTGCCATGGACAATTTTACTGATGGAGACTTCACTGTGGCGGACTATGCATTGTTGGAAGATAGCCCTTACGAAGATGATTGTGTCTTTGATCCTGAATATAAGACGGATGACTATGTTCGTGTGACTCAGCTTTACTGTGATGGAGTGGTAAGTAGGTTTGTTAAATTTTTGTTTTTAACATGGTATATCCTAAAGGCGTTCTGATTTAGGGCATTAGAGTAAAGATTTTGTGTGTGTGTGTGTGTGTGTGTGTGTGTGTGTGTGTGTGTGGCTATGGGTTTTTATAAGAAGGAACACATGCTTTTGAAGAGGTTATTATTCAATAGAAATAAGCTGTGCCTGAACAATAAGAATAGATTTTAGAGAATAAGTGAAGACATGAGGCGGCTTTCTGAGAATTAGAAAAACTCTTGAATACAGTTGTAGAAAGAAACTCAGGAAACATGAAAAAGGCCTTAAATTAAGACTCACTGGCTACAGATATATTCAAAGCATATAAGTAAATGTACATTAGATTTTTTTCAGTTTAGTTCTGCTAATCCATTGATTGAAAGTCAAAAAGTATACTTGTGTATTTTACCAGTTGCAAATCGAAATAATTTTCTTTTTTTTTTTTAGGGTATGAAGTATAAAGATTATGCCCAAAGCGAGAAACATTTAGGTGAGCATGTTGACATATTAACGTTAATTTATTGATGGACCACAAATGGAGGTGATTTATCTAGTCATATCAACAAATCAGATATATATGTCTTCTTAAAAATAGATTCTTACTATTTTTTTTTTCCTGGAAACCAAAATCTTTCTTTGTAAATTGAGTTTTAGCCAACACTTAAATATTCTTAACATCTAGCAGTTTAAAACATTAATTCATTTCTTGTCTTCTCATATCCATTTTTACCTTTTCTGTATAGCAGTGTTGATTCATTAAAAATCAGGGCACAAATATTAATTTTAAACTTTTTTATTTTAATTAAGAATTTGACATCTGCAATATATGGTGTAGTAAACCACTTTCTGTCCTGCAAGATTACTGTGATGCCATTAAAATATATATCTTCTGGCCACTTCTTTTTCAACATCAGTACAGTTCTGTGATATCACGATTACATCCCTGTGTGGAGACCATGTAAGTCACTATATGTTATTCATTTTGGATGAGCGGTGATAAGCATGTTGCACAGTGCTAAGGAATGCCAAATACAATGGAAGGCTTATACCTCATTCTTTTTTTTTTTGGTGATACTGTGGGTTGAACTCAGGGTCTCCCCCGTGCTTGACAAGCTACACCTTCGACCCTTTTTTAAAAAATTTATTTTGAGATGCAGTCTAGCTAAACAAAGTTTCAGCTGGCCTTAAACTTGAAATCCTCCTGCCTCACCATCTGGAATAGCTCGGATTTTAGGCATATGCCACCACACTTGGCTTACTCTTCATTCTTATATGCTGTTCAGTTTTGCTTTTGTTTAAGAGGTAGAAAAAGTAATTTCTTGGAATTTGAATATGAAAGAAAATTTATAACATTATAATGAAATAATTCTGAATAGTATTAGATGGTAGACTTGAAGTTAAGTCAGGAAAAATTAAAATACTTTTATAAATGTCAGTGGTATAGAACTGAGAGAGAGAGGATATATGGTTTGGTCCATTTAATAAACTCCTTATTTATGTTACCTAGAGTGGAGAAAAGAACTGAATGTTTTTGTCAGATAGCGTGTAATATAAGCATAAAATTCAGTGAATTTGTATATATGAGAATGTAATCTTTCCCAAAATAAATTTGTCTTTAAACAGTTCTCGTGCCTCTGAGATGAGTTTGAAGAAATTACAATATCTTGAGTTGATGTAAGATATTGTGGATTTGGCAAAGAAAGTTGCGGTAAGTGGTAGAATGTAAATATAGAGTGTCAGTTGTTAACTGTTAACTGCTATAAACTGTGTGACCAGTTTATAGCAGTTAACAGATAAGCTTTTCAGTTTTCTTTACCTGAGATTATTCTGCTGTCAGAGTGTGCATGGTATGGAAGTGATAACGTTGATGACCAATGTCCTGGTTCTGCCATGCCATAATGGACCAGGACAGCTTCTTGATATTAAAGGAGAGAAATTAGAATTTGTCACAAATGAAAGGGGGCCCTGGTTCATATAAACCTTAATCACAGGTTCTAAAAGTAAACAAACTCCGCCTTTTGACATAAAAACATACCACTATTGACAAATACTTTGCCTTTGGGATAAAATTTATCAGGATAGATTTGAGGAGGTGTCTTTGTAATATGGTGATTCTCTCTCTCTCTCTCTTTTGGGGGTGGGAGACTGAACTCAGGGGCACTCAACCACTGAGCTACATCCCCAGCCTGTTTTGTATTTTATTTAGAGACAGGGTTTCACTGAGTTACTTAGTACCTCGCTTTTGCTGAGGCTGGCTTTGAACTCATGATCCTTCTGCCTTGACCTCCTCTCTCTTTTAAAAAGCCATTTGATAATTTTTCTTATTTCAGTTGGTTATGGAGCCAGGTGTTATACTTGTTTTTATTCTGACTGTGAACTTAAATTTAGAAAGCATTCTGGTGTTTATTTCTGCTGATAACTCATTACAGTTACAAACCAGCCAATGTGCCTTGTTAGAAAACCTAGGTTTAATGAACTTTAAATATCTACACATCTAAAATTTACACAAAATCAGTTTATTACTAGAACCTTGTGGAAGACTTTTGAAGAATTCTTGTTTTAGTGCTCTTAAGGGGTAAATTGATCATGTAAGTGCTTGTGGAAAATATACTACTATGTAATACAGTTACATATCATTTAATGATTGGGTACATTCTGAGGAATGCACCATCAAATGGTTTTGTTGTCTTAGTATCATATAGTATACTTATACAGACCCAGATGGGGTAGATTAGTCACTGGATGTGACCTCTTAATGCAATTAAGAGACAAAGTGAACACAAGTTGTGACTGCTGCTGACATATGGCATGCTACTTTACAGTGAAGTTTGTTTTTTTTTTAATTTCAATAAGTAGCAGTACACTCTAAAATAACAGTTACATAAACCAGTAATGTAGTTGTTTAATATCATTATCAAGTGTTATACATATATATAATTATCTGTACTATTCTTTAATATAATTGGTAGGGCAGTAAGTTTTATATCAGCATCACATAAGCTTGTGAGCAGTACATTTTATTGTGGTATGTAGGATGTCACCATAGCTACAATGTCATTAGGTAATAATAATCTTAAACTCTGTTATAATCTTTGGGACCAATGTCCCATTTGGCTCATCATTGATGGAAAATGTCATTATGCAACACAAGACTATTCCTAAAATGGAGATTTTTTTTTCTATTACAAAATTCAGGAATAAGGAAAAAATGCTTTTTTGTTCTTTTTTTTATTTTGCAGAATGATCCATTCCTTATCGAAGTCTTATTGAGAATTGGTTATAAAATAGAAAATGTAAGTGTTAAATGTGGAAACCCAGCTCACCCACTGAATAATTGGCAGTCACATCACTGCCCATTTTCCCATGTACTGAGACCATATATTCAAAGTTATATGTAATATTTGGTAGTATGGTTTCTATATATTACTCAGTGTAATCTCATTTTGCAGGTTTGTTTCATTACATTTTTTTACCCATATATGTTACAAGTTTTTTTCTTCTCTTTTAGATTGTTTTCCTAGCATATATTCCCCCAAATGAAATTATTAGGTCCCCAGTATGAATATTTTTACTGTATAATTACTAGGTAATCCTCAGATGCAGTGATAAACCAAATTTTAATGGTACTGGTGATAGAAATGACTTCATGTTTCCTTTAAGCCTTATACCAGCAGTGGCAATTCAGCTATTTAATTTCTGAGGTTATTTCATACATTAAAAGAACAAACATTTCTGTTAACTCTTGACCCTTCCTGAGAATCAATGCTCTGAGCATCCATTTGCCTAGCCATAGTCTTGATTATCTCATAATAATTCTTTTTGCCACAGACTATGTAAAATATGTAGTCCCTGTGGAGAACTTTAATCTATACCTTTAACCTTAGGGTAAATAGGGAAGTCCTAGTCTAATTGAGATTTGAGACTTCTTTTCTACCTTGTAAATTTGTACTCTCATACTGCAAAGGACAGCCTTTGACCAGGTTGTACACCTCAGCTTTCAGGTCTGTAATCATTGCAAAAGCATTTTGAACTCTGAGGGTAGCTGGAGGTCACCCAAAGAAGGAACACGTGAGTCCACAGTTTCTGTTAACTTGTATGTTGTAGTCCAGTTATCCTCTATTGTGTGATGCAGTAATGAAAATACATAAGTTTTGTATAAAGGTTTGAAATACTGATTAAGATAAATATATATTGCCACAGAATACTTGAGTATCATTCTTCTTTCCTCTTTTTGAAACAGAAAATTTTGGCAATGGAAGAAGCTTTAAATTGGGTAAAATACACAGGCGATACAACAATTCTACCTAAATTAGGATTAATCGACAATTGTTGGTCTATGTTAAGTATTTTCTTCACTGAATGTAAGTATAAGTTCTTTAAATTGTTAACTCAGTTTTTAAAGGTATTATTTGGGAAATGGAATATATAATTATATGATTTTTCATTTATTCTAGCAGCATTTAAAAAATGTTTTTCTTTATAGTGTTTTTCTTCTGTATATGAAATAAAAGAACTTTATTTTTTTATTTCCTTTATTTATTTTTATTCTTTTTAATAGTGACAGAGTATATTTTGACATATTATCCATACCTGGAGTATAACTTGAATAAGAGAACTTAAACCTTATAGTTAGTTTTATCCTGTTTTTTACCATTCAGATTATTGTGGCATCATACTTTAAAAATCCTATCTAATAGTTGTCATAAGTTATAATATGTAATACTCAAATAAAAAGCTCACAACTGGGCCCATGTCTTTTTATTCATATGAGAAAATAACAGAAGGTAAAATTCTGATTTTCATTTTCTTGATAAATCTGCTATTCTTTTATGTATGGAGAAATAGCCTTACATATTTCTCCAGGTTTTTGAAATGTTTTTCTTCCTTCCTTTCTTTCTTTCTTTTTTTTTTTTTTGTGGTGCTGGGGATTGAATCCAGGGCCTTATGCATGCTGGCCAAGTCCTCCGCCACTAAGCTATGTCCCCAGCCCTGAAATGATTTTCTTTAAAGCATTTGAATATTAGCAGTAATTTTTTTAGAGTATACTTTATAGGAATCTTGACACAGAAAATGTTTTGACTCTTTAGTTGATGATAATCCATAATCTGCTATCTCCATTGTGAAGAGGGAAGATTTGTCTATTGACTTAAATAATAGAGAGGAATTAAATATAGATAGCTCTTTCTGTTAGGCTCACTAGATAGTGGGATGTATTATACTGATAGAGGTTATTCTCTTCATTGTTTTGAAAGCCTCTGATTCTGGACCAGGTTTTAGGGTAGAGGTGGAGAAGCAAGATCATGTATTGCCACTATTGTGGGCCCATTTCTGATTCTCTCATAATAGCCCTGTGGGGTGGCTGTTATTCTCTTTTTTTTTTTTTTGCGGGGGTACTGATGATTGAACTCACAGGCCCGACCAGTGAGCCACATCCCTAGCCCTATTTTTTTTTGTATTTTTATTTTTTAGAGATAAGGTCTGTGTTGCTTAGTGTCTTTTTTGCTGAGGCTTGCTTTGAACTTGTGATCCTCCTGTCTCAGCCTCCCGAGCCGCTGGGATTATAGGCGTGCACCACCATGCCCAGCCTATTATTCTTAGTTGTAGAAGTGAACAATCTAAGACTTATGAGGTTAAGAGAGATTTCTACAGTCTAGTAAGTAGTAGAACTTAGATAAGAAAGCAAGTTGCAGAATGATTTGTACAGTATGATGCCATTTATATAATGTTTAAAAACATGCAAAACAATATGCATATTCTTAATACAGAGAATGTATTAAAAATGTTTTAAAAATGCATGGGCATGTTGAACACCAGGGGAGTGGCTATCTCTGGGGGTAAAGGAGGGAAAATAATTAACACAGTGGATGTCAACTGTAACAAACTTCTGCAAAAGAAGCTGAAGTAAATATGGCAAAATGTTAATTTCTTGCTAAGTTGGTACACAGTTGGTACATGGGTGTTCATTATGTTAATGTTATTCTTTGTACTTTTATGTATACTTGAATTATTTGATAAAGTGTAATTAAAAGTGCACATAAGAGGGGAAAAGCCCAGAATTCTAAATACCTTCTATTAATTTTTCAGCTTTCACTATGATATGCTGAAGTAATATACAACCAAAATATTATAACTAACAATGAGAGGGTCTTTTCTTGGTTATATTACTTGTCCTGAAGTTTTGTCTTTGTTGGCCAGGGTTGAGCTGCAGCCGGGTCTATTCTCTGTGGCCATGTTCTTTATTTCCAAATCCAAGTTGTACTTTTTTGGAACATGTTTCTTTAACAGAGGGAAAAGAACAATAGCCAGTTCACACTGTGTTTCCTAGAGTGCTCATTTAGACCTGGTGTATGCTATGGCAGTTTGACTTCCTTTACCACAAAGCAAGTCACAGGGACAGGTCTGCCCCATACGAGTGGATACAGTCTTCCTATAAGAAGGCTCTGAAATGGCAGCAATCAGGCACTTTCGTTGACTCCCTAAAGGAAATTTCATAGTATATTTTGAATGTACTTTGTGGTTAAAATAGTATATGTGTTGGGGCTGGGATTGTGCCTCAGTGGTAGAGCACTCACCTAGCATGTGTAAGACACTGGGTTCGATCCTCAGCACCACACAAAAATAAATAAATAAATAAAATAAAGGTGTTGTGTCCATCTACAGCTAAAAACGAAGTTTAAAAAATTGGTATACATGCATAGATTTATCCCTCCTACACATAACATTCTTCTTCTTTTAAATCAAATAGGATTTTCTACAAGGAATTTGTCTTACCCCTGACTGAAGGTATCATTTCTAAGATTATCATCTTTAGCAGTGGTGGTCAAGTTAAATGTGAAGTAAGTATCTAATAAAGGAGAAACTTTATTAAATTTGTAACCAAAATGTTTACACCTGTTAAAATGTTTTAAGTTTGAGGAAGTTGTGTGATTTGAATCTTGTCTTTTGTAAGAAAAAAAAAGTTATATCATTTAAGAAAATAAATATTAGGACATGCATTGCAGTGAAGCATTTTCACATTCTTTTATTTCCTCCTAGGAAAAGCATACTTTTTATATTTTGGTTTTACTCTTTTTGATAACTTCCATTTTATTAATACCCCAAAAGGGGTAGTGGTGGAGGTGTGGGTTTTAGAGAAGGGGAAGAGTGCCTTGAGGGATTACCTTTAACTTCACCATCTGAATGTGGCAGGAGTGGGTAATTATAATATATATAATTTATTGGATCTTCTGCTTACCCTTAATTATTTAAAGTTTCTTCATAAAGTGTGTCTACTCTCTTGTTCCTCTTTTCAGTAAATTATTTTGCTAAAGCTTTCTGGGCTTTTGTCTGGGTCAAAACATCATCGCTGTTCTCTATCAAATTGAACATTGTGTGTGCTTCTGGAATATTTATTACTTGTGGTTTTGTGCTTTATGTCATGGGAGTGTGAGGCAAATTTTGGATGTCTTTGTTTTGTTTAAAGTTTGAACACAAGGTCATAAAAGAAAAAGTTCCTCCAAGACCTATTCTGAAACAGAAATGTTCTAGGTAAGATTTTTAACAATCAATCAGTAGTTTTTATATTTTCTCTTAGTATATAACTCTGTTAAATGCAGATTTCTAAATTGTGCTATTTTTTAAAATTGGCTGTGTACACATATATAAATAAGTATTTTAAAAATTATTTTTATGGATATTTAAAACAGAACTAGCTTTAGAATGATTAAATACTGAAAATTTGAAAAAAGTCACTATTTAGTGGTTGAACTTGTAAGTAAAATTATAACATTTCATGTTATGAAATTACTTATAAACAGATTTGGCATTTAACAAAAATTATATAGTTAGCTTTTGGCTTTCAATTTCAAAAGCATTTTTGCTTTTTTATGTTTCTCCATTTTAAACATTTTGAACCAATGACTATTTCTTACCTTGAAATACTTAGTGTATTGTCAAAATTATTCACCTCTGTATCTTTCTGTTCAGATCAAATAATTCCAATCCTTTTTTCTTTTCTTTTCGGTCCTGCTTCTTGTTTTTCATCCTAAAAATTGATTTTTTTTCTTATAATTTGTGACCAAGAAAAACCAAAAGAAAAGTTGTATAGAATTATTTGTTGAAAAGGAATCAGTGTAACCAAATCAACCAAATTCCCATGTTGTTATTGGGGTGAAAATAATATTTTATTATGGGATCTTGCTTGCAGAGTACATGTACTATTCTTATTTACCCTACACAGTAATTTATATACATTATGTACATGGAAATAACATCTATACAAATTATACATAGCTTTCTTAATTAAAAGTCACAGCCTATTGCTTGGAGAATGTATTTCTATAGTAGGCAACAGAAAGTAGTTCATTGAGCAATTAACAAAGGTAAATTATCACTAATTGTAAATGTTTATCAGCCTAGAGAAGCTAAGACTGAAAGAAGACAGAAAATTGAAAAGAAAGATCCAAAAACAAGAAGCAAAAAAATTAGCACAAGAAAGAATGGAAGAGGACTTAAGAGAAAGTAATCCACCCAAAAACGAAGAACAGAAAGGTATGCAGAAGTCTAAACATGATAAGAATAATATGCATTTGCTTAAACGTACAAATACAGAATTATAAGGCTCATATTATTATTTAATTGAAGTATAGATTTCAGTTAGTATTTTCATACTATCACTAAAATATAGAATTCAGTTAGCATCTTTGTCTTCTATTATTCTTAGATAGTGAAGGGATTGGTGTGAAGAATATCATTTTAGAAGCAGTACACAGCGATTCACATGCTGTCCTGCTGCTAACTCTAGGCAAACTGTGTCTGTTTCCTCTTCTTCAAACTGAATTGGAACATAATATCTGACCTGCATATTGTATGTTTGACAGTGCATTGTACAATCTGCTATGTGAATTTAAGTTCCAAAATATTGAACTGTAAATTAACTACTAATTGTCTGGAATAGTTGAAATAAAGAGGCAGTTCATAAAAGGTATCATAGAGATTGCCTTGCCCAGCTTGTATTTTCATTCTCTAATAACATGGGGATGTCTCATAGGTGATTTTACTATTTCTGTAGACATCTTAACCAGTATATTTATTTTTAGTTTTAAGTTGAAGTAAGTTTTCTCAGTTTTCTACATTGTGCCTGGATTTCCAAAATGAAATAGTTACCACTTGCTGTCTTTTTTTTTTTATCTAATATACCAGTACTGTTTTACAGATTGATCATAATTATCTTTGCTACTGAAAAATGTATTTTTAACTTTGTGAATGTATTTTAATTTTGCATGTTTAAGAACTAAAAGTATTTTGGAGGTGATCAGATTGGGTTGGGATTGTTGAGGGAAAAAAGTATTTTAGAGGAAATAAAATTTTAGATGCTATTACATGAATGGTGTGAAATGAAGAGAATATAGAAGTATTGTTAAATATTTATATTCCTAATTTAAAGTTTCTTGAGTTGTCTGTGTAAAATAAAGCAATCAATCTTAATTGTATCTTACGATATAATATAATGTTACGTTATTTCTTTCTAAGTTATGCCCTTGCAAATTAGTGTAATTTATCACTTTAACCTTTGTTATTTATTCCTAGAAACTGTAGACAGTAGTCAGAATTGTCAGTTCATTGATGACAGAATTCTGCAGTGCATAAAGCAGTATGCTGACAAGATTAAATCGGGTATACTGAACCCTTCCAAGCTTCTCAAAGAATTGCTTTCTTGGAAAGTTTTGAGCACAGAAGACTATACAATGTGTTTTTCTAGCAGAAATTTCCTCAATGAAGCAGTGGACTATGTCATTCATCACTTGATTCAAGAAAAGAATAGAGTAAACACAAGGGTATTTCTTCATGTTTTGAGTGAGCTTAAAGAAGTGGAACCCAAATTAGCTACCTGGATCCAGAAACTTAATAGCTTTGGTATGTCCCTTTATATTCTAGTCTGGTAGGAAGGATAAATGTAGGTCTCTGATTTCTTTTTATCTTCCTATCTTATCGTTTATGATATTTTAAATGTGGAATACACGTGTATGGTGAAAAATACTACCATCCACACATAATTTTTAGGTTATTCTATAGAAGGGAACAGTATGTTTTTTAAAAAGATCTAAACAAAATAAAAATCAGTCAGTAGGGAAATCTAGACTTGTATTATACTAAACATTTGTGAGTACTAGACACTACCCTGTGTAACCAACACACCCTGGAACCTAGGAGCTATTGAGTGCCTTCTGGGATTGTGCGCCTCAATAGCCTTGTTGAGAAAGATTAAGATTCTGGGAAGAAAAATTAGGACAAGCAGATGGGACTCATTGTTTAGGAGCACCTCAGGCAAATCTATATTGAAGGATGAGAAGAAATGTACCCTGGGGTTCAAGTAGGTGGTTTTGAATCACAAGGGAAGGATGTGGAAGACATCCCCTACCTCCCATTCAGGCTTCTTGCCCAAGGCCATGCAGGACTGCAGAATGAGCCCTCAGGTATGGTAGCTGTCTAACACAAGTAAGGATGCTTTGGGTACCTCCCAAGATGCTATATATTACGGCAACTGGGCTAGCATGATTGTTGATTCATCTGGCAGCTATTGACAAAATTCTACGGGAGGCCACAGGAAAGAGAGTAGTGCTCTCAGACCCAAGAATAGCACCTTCCCAGCTTCTACCAGCTACCCCCACCTTTTTGAGTTTTTACAGAAATGCAGTTAGTAGAATTTAAGGGTTTCAAAGAAGATTCAGGTCAATTTCTGTTGGTAGAAAGTCAGATGGCAGCAAGCTTGGCATATTCCTGCTCTGAGCATAGGTCTTAATAAGTTTCTGGTCTCAGAAAATCACTCTTAAGTGATAAGATTGCCGATAATGTCCAATAGAAAAGTAAATTCATAAGTTCTCACTTAACACTTTAATCTTCCATAGAGGATAGAGTCACAACTGGAGAAGTGGGCCTTATAGGTTAGACTACATTGGAAGAATGCCAGTCAGTGTTTATTCAGGTAAATGCAGTCTTGCAGCTGACTGGCAGGAAAATATGACTATGTCTTGTGATATAACCCATGTATATTCTGAGGAGTAAAGGTATCACTTTAATAAGTTTGTATATATACTAAAGTATAAAATTAGCTCAAGGTTGTTAATTAGTAAAGATGTTATTATAGCCCTGATGTAAACTCACATACATTTAATTAAAGCAAGCAATTTCCAATTCCAGAAGTCACATCGTGAATATTTGACACAAGAGATGCCAGTTTATATGTTCAGCAAAAGATGGAGGGAAAAAGAAATAGCAGAGCACAAGTAGGAGAATATTAGTTTTAGTAGTACTATGGTTGGCCTACACCCGCTTCCTGGAGCACATGCCTGCACATGAGACTGGATAGGGAATGTGAATGTATTTCTTAACTGGAGGTTTCTTTGGATATTTTGTTCTATGAATATTTTATGTGGCCACCCATTCTGGTGTTTTATGCTAATTTCTCATGCAGCATGTCCTTTGTAAGCTATTTCATCTGAAACAAATAGCAGTGAGCAATCCAGGGTAATTTTGACTTTAGTAATCGCTGCTCCATTTACTGATTTGAGAACTTCAGGCCCATGCATGGTTGACAGTGCTGTATTTAGAGGTATGATGAGGAATTTGTATGAATTTCCTCTTTGCTTTTTGGTGGCTGTGTTAGGAAGGAACGAAGATTCACCATCCTTTCAGTGAGAATTTATGAGGTTGCAGCCACCCTATTTTCTGATGTGGAGAACAGGGAGTAAAAACAGGAATAATGGGCTGGGGTTGTGGCTCAAGGGGTAGAGCATTTGGCTTGCATGTTTGAGGCCCTGGATTCAATCCTCACCACCATGTAAAAAAATAAAGTTATGTGTACATCTACAACTAAAAATATTAAAAAAGAAAACAGGAATAGTGACCACCTTGATTTTTGTATCATGATGAGGAACCATGATATTTTGGAAGATAAGGAGCAGTTCTTGGAGGTATTGGAGGAAGAATTAAAGGCAGTTAGGCAAAATTTTGCATGTTATTGATGTTTGGTTGCTATGGAATATACATAAAAAGACATTATAAAATCTTACTAGTTTATCAGTTAGAATGAAAAGTTATTATACATTAGTCAAAAACATAGTATTTTTCTTAAGCAATTTAATGTCATTTTGTCATCTCCTAAGTGCAAAAGAGATATTTGTAATGATAGAAGTCTTTGGCTTACCATACTGAAAATTATTGCATTTTAGTATATTAGTGTTCTGTGTGTTTCTACAAATGCATAATAATTCAAACAAGTCTGTTTTCAAGTATTGGAATATTTTCACTGAAAATATAAGCAAACTATAATGGAACCACTTTCAAAGATGTGAAACTCCACATAATTTTACAGTAAAAATTTTTTCCCAGTTGTGATTTGTATTTTGTTTTCATTGTAGGCTTAGATGCAGTGGGACCTTTTTTTTCTCGATATGGAGCATCTCTTAAGGAGCTTGATTTTAGCATCATGACGTTCCTCTGGAGTGAGAAATATGGCCATAAACTAGCCTCTATAGAAGGAAAGCAACTTGATTACTTCTGTGAACCAGTGTCATTAAAAGAAGCACGTTGTTTAATATGGCTGTTGGAAGAACACAGAGACAAGTTCCCAGCATTGCATAGTGCTTTAGATGAATTCTTTGATATAATGGGTATGTGGACCAAGCTTGGATTTATATTGTATTTAATCTTAAAGAAAATATCTGCAAAGGAGCTGCTCCTATAAATACTTAATGTGAGAATTATTATAGTACAATCAGTTCACTTGGAAAAGATGATTGATGAGAGAGCATGAAAGTGCTGAGGGCTTCGGAGGAAAAACTCAGCACTGGGTTCTCCCTGTTAGAAGAAAGCTGTGGAGCAGGGATAGAATCTTGAGATGGCCTATGAAAGCCTGTAAAAGTGGAAGTAGAATTGGACAGGTGGAAGTTGGGCCTTAGAGAGGTGGCTTAGAGGGGAGCTGAGAGGCCTGTTTGGATAACTGCATGGAGTCCAGTTTGACACAGTAGACTAATTAGCAGTTAATTTCTTAGGCTTCTCTTGGATTTTAGTTTCCTTATCCTTAAAAAAATGAAATGATTTGGAGCCAGTGATCTCTGATCCTGTTTTACTTCAAAATTCTAATATTCTTAATTTTTAATGTTTTTATCTTTCATTCTGTGTGTGCACCCTAATAGTCTTCTCTCCTTTTTTCTTTATCAGTCTCCTCTGTATGTTGTTAGAAGTTAGATTCAAATTTAATGCCATTTGATTTAAAAATCTGACCTTGTATAACAGTGTCACACATTATAAAGTTCAAACACAGTATAAAAAACTGAAAAGCTTGCTTTTGTTTTGGTTCTTAGCAAAATGAACATTTGCATATAGATGGTGTTGTCTTTCCAGGATACTGTTTTCTAATGGGAGGTGACGTGCTACTTGATATTCTGAATTTAGTGCCATCAGTTATTGCTATTGGTAATAAATTTTATCTTGAAACTAAGCCTACAAAACCCAGTGTATGTTGAGTCACACAACAGGACCACTACAAAAGAGTTTTCTCTTAGTGACCACTCTTCCCAATTCTTATGTTCTATACCTAAAATACTCAGAACATCTGGCTGCCAGTTTCACTGCTGTCATCCATGGAGTCAGAAGCTACCAATCAAATTTATGGTGATCTCAACAGATTTTCAACTCTAGTAGCTGTGTCTCCCACCCTCACCCCAGACATTTTGAGTATTATGTCTTATTATTTAAAAGAAGGATAGTATTAACTTTTTAAAATCCACTGATCTTTTATATCAGGGTATTCAATAATTCCACCAATGACATGATTATTGGGACTCAAGTTTCACTTCTGAAATCTGGATGCATGTTTTCCTAGACAATTTCTGTGTAGTCAGCTAAAGGCCCTTGCAAAGCAACATGACTAAACCCACTTACCACATCTCAAAGACTTGTTTTTCCTAAACTTTTGTTAGTGACTGGAAGGAAAGCTAAGAACAGGGAGATGGGAGAGTGAGAAATGAAAGGCGGTGACAAGGCAGAGATACACACAGAAAAGTGTTTGGTGGAGCCGAAAAATAAAGGCCATCTCTCCATAGACAGAGATAGGCAACACAGGTTTGGGGTTCAAGACTTTTCTGAGGTCAACAGTAGGGATCATAGCTGTGAAAGCTGTGGCTGAGGGTGCCCCCAACCACCCAGGAACCCTGGGAGTGCTAGATGATCAACAGTCACTTTCCAGGACCTGTAGGTCATTTAGGTTGACTGGAGACATGGGTCTTTCCTGAAATGTCTGATGGTGTGCAGAGAGGGAGTTTGGCAGAATAGAGGGCCTGGTCCCATGATGGAATCCAGTTCGGGGCTCAAGGATGCTCAGTGACCCTCAAAGAGGGGAGCAGGCACTCTGGGGAACCTGATCCCGGGTTTTGGCACCAATGAAAGGAAAGTGAGGAACCGGCAGACGGGAGAGCAATAAATGAAATATGGAGACCAGACAGAGATACATATGTGATTTTGTTTGTCAGAGCTGATAAATAAAGGCCATCTCTCCATAGAAGGAAAGGGGCAACACAGGCTTAGATTTCAAGACTTTCCTGGGAGAGGCTCAGGGATTAGAGCCAGGTGGGTCCTAATGTGGACTGTTATGGGTGGGGTTGGTACGCCCTTGGGTGGGAAAGAATGTGGGGTGGTGAAGGGTTGGGTTGGTATGAGGAAGCCGGAAAATGGTGACTGTCCCTTAGGATGGCCGTCCAGATGTCTGGGGAAGTGACCATTGATTGTCCACTATAAGCAAGGACCTTACAGTGATCATTGTCGTAAATCTAATTTTTAAGCAAAAAAACTTAAAATTAGCCTTTATTCTTTTCCCTATTACTAGTTCTGTTCCCTATTACTAGTATTAACTAGTTTGTCACCAGGTCCAAATAAGCTTTATCTTTAATTTGTCCTTTCCTATGCATCTCATTTTCCTAAGCCAAGACAAGACCTTAATTCTCTTTCCATGATTAGACCATTACAGAAGTCTCCAAACTGGCTTTCATGCCTGTAATTTTCCTCTGACTCCTGTAGAATATCTGTTACTGAAAGCTTTCTGCAAAGGAAATATTAGTTCTGCCTGAAGATTACATTCACCATCTCTCTGCACTTTCTCTAGCTGCCCTCTGAGCTTACACCTACTGCTGCTATATCCAGACCTGTCTTGTGCTTTCATGCCTCTTGCCATTGCTTATGCAGCTCTAGCCACAGCTTTCCCTTTGCCTGTTTATTCCAAGTCTAACTTAAATTTCTTCTCTTCCCCAAAGCGTCTCTAACTCCCCTTGGGCCTCTTGACTGAAGACTATTATTTCATCAGGTTTTTTGACATCTTATTTGTCATACCTGTAACATTATGTTTAGTTAGTCATTTTGCCCTTGGATTTGTTTTGTTTGCAGTGCCAGGGATTGAACCCCAAACCCTGCATATGTTAGGCAGTTCCTCAATCACTGAGCTACACCTACAACCCCTTTTTTAAAAATTTTGAGATAGGGTC
Organism: Urocitellus parryii; assembly: GCF_045843805.1. Classification (NCBI taxonomy): domain Eukaryota; kingdom Metazoa; phylum Chordata; class Mammalia; order Rodentia; family Sciuridae; genus Urocitellus; species Urocitellus parryii. Next base: position 1,095,425 of record NW_027554068.1, read on the forward strand.
TCACTAAGTTGCCCTAGCCTTTAACTTGTGATTCTTCTGCCTCAGCCTCCCTAATAACTAGGATTATAAGAGTGAGCCACCTGCCCCACTACATTACTACCCTTGGTTTTTAAACTAAACGTTTATCAGAGCCAAATAAGGAATAGAATATAGTCTGTGATAATGGTCTTGAGGTAGTTTTAAGACTTCAGTATATTATATGGTAATGTAAATATTTAGTTTCCTCATAGAACCTTCTGTTTCTTCTACAGATAGCCGCTGTACTGTATTAAGGAAACAAGATAGTGGTGAAGCTCCAGTAAGCTACTTGACCACTTTAAATCATATGTTCTAATTTGCATTAGCCAAAGGAGAAGAGGAACAACGAGGCCAGTATTTGCTTACATCACAGGTAGCATTTCAGAACCAAATTGAGAGGATTTCTGAATATGTCTGCCATTTCATTAGAAAGTTATTTCCACTCATCCTCTTAGGAATGGGGCGTTCCTCAGCAAACTCTGAGGCTTAAGTTAAATACTTTCCATAAAGTTTTACAACTAATAAATGTTAATATTAGAAGGAGAAAAGGAAAAGTTCTTTAGTTGAGAAAAAAATTGTGGTATTTTTGTGCTGAAGGAAAATAAAGGGACTTTGTTTCACTTAGCTCCAACATGAGTTTAACTTAAGAGTAATTCAAGAGTTGTTTTCCTTGACAACTTGTGGTTGTATTTTATTCTTTCTGGCAGGCCAGAAATTCTTCATTTGAGAAACATGATTAAATAATGAAAAGGATAGCACTGTGGCAGTTTTCAAAGAGAAAGATACTTGCTTATCAGTTTTCAGGATCAAATATATGGAATTCTGTCTTACTCAGCTCTATCAGATTTTGCCCTGCTAAGTATGGAAGTACAGCTAACATACCCATATAGAGAAATTAATACTGCTCCTTTCACTCTTTGTGCCCCATTATCTGGCTGGGTGTGGAACATCTGTTTGCTTAGTAAAAGGGATATCATTAAATGCTATTATAGCACATAATCAGAATTACTTAAAAGTTTAGTTAATTATTTAGAATAACATAAGCCCTGTTGAAAATGAGATTAAAATGTTAGGACAATTTAATTTTAATCATAACATTTGGCATTATTAAGCCTTTTCTTCTTCTTTATTATAAGCCATAGCACTTGGGCTTATATACAACATTTTATATACATAAAACTGATGATTAGTCTGTGAAACTTAATGTGGTTTGTTTATGTTGACATACATAATGCTGTTATTTGAGTGTTCATTGTTTTGTTTTGTTCCCCCCCACACATTTTTCAGTTCAGTTCTACCAAGGTTAAAAACAAAGGCAAGAAAAAGAAGCCAAAAGACACAAAGGTATGGAATATTTTCTGAATTAATTCCTGCCCAGACTCTCAAAAATGGATATATAAGTTAGAAATAAGCAATTCTTTTTTTTAAGAGAGAGTGAGAGAGAGAAAGAGAGAGAATTTTTAATATTTATTTTTTTTTTTTAGTTCTCGGTGGACACAACATCTTTGTTGGTATGTGGGGCTGAGGATCGAACCCGGGCCACACGCATGCCAGGTGAGCGCACTACCGCTTGAGCCACATCCCCAGCCCAGAAATAAGCAATTCTTGCAGTATTATGAAACATTTTGTAGAGAAAGACTTTCTAGGGTTCAGTCTATTTTGGCAGTCTTCTACATTTTGAGGAAATTTAAGGTTCATGTTGCACATAAATAACTCTTGAAAGAAACTCTTAATCTTTATAGTTATTTATATTTTATAGATATTTCTGAGTAAAAATATAATGTAGTACTCTATTATGGATAGCCATAGGGTAGAGTTCCTGTCTTGGTTCTACCAATTATTTTCTGTGACCTTGAGCAAGTTATTTGACTTTCCTGTGCCTGTTATAATAACCTTTGCTTATTAGGTAGTAAATCTTTAATAATTATTTATTATTATTTCTGTGCTGAATTTTAGGGAGAGATAAGAATATATAAGATATTGTTTTCTATATCTCATATAAGAGCAGATAAGATATTGGTTTCTAGTATTCAAAAGCTCTTGTTGGACTTATTTATTTAAATATTTATTATCTAAAATATTCAAATAAGAATGATGAATTCTAGTCATCATATCAGTCTTAGAATTGATGGGAACTTTTCCTTTTCACCTGTGGCTCTATTCTCATTATTTCAGCATCATAGTGCATTCCTCTTGGTTTCAGCATGTCTTGGGGGCAAAAGAGGAACAGGGGTAGAGAGAATGAGCAAGTGTTCGAGGAGGATGCAGGCAGCTTGGAATTCCAGTATAAGATTCCTTGTACCTTTGACCATGTGTCTTTAACTAATATGGAAATTTAAGTGACATTTAAAGTTTTTTGGAGGACTGGAAACTATCCCAAATGTTAATTTGAATTTATTTCTGGCCATTGAAACTTATATTACTATGTGTTCCTATTTATAAGAAAATTTGGATAGGTTTTTCATATTGTTTTAAATATTATTTAAATATTGTTTTAAATATTAAAAATAGGCTTTAAATATTATACAAATGTTTATAAATTTTAATGATAATGTTTTTCTTTCATAGACTTTTAACTTAGATGTCATTGTCATTTTTTTTTCTTTTAAACCAGCCAATGTTAGTTGGGTCTGGAACAACTACAGTAACACCAAATAATGAGACTATCAGTTCAGGTGAAGATTATAAGTAAGTATGATTGTTAGAATTTTTGCCTCATTATAACTCACATGCTTTTCACTTGATAAGGCATGTTAATTTAATGTACTCTAAACTTGTGTTTTATTTCCCTTTCATTTTTAAAGATTTACTTATTGACAACCTGATATAATATATCTCAATTGAATTAATAGCATGGCTTGTCATTAAGAATTCTTAAGAGTTAAAGTCTCAGGAATGGTGATTTATTCAGTAAGCATATATTGAGGACGCACTGTGTTCAGGGCACTATGGGAAATCCCTAGAAAAATGTCTAGAAAATGTCCTTTAAAGTATTCAGTAAAGAGATTGTCCTATTGATAATTAACTAATGCTACTATAATAGGAGAAAGAAGCTATTTTGGAATCTATATATGATGTTATGGTTTAACTTTATCAGTTTTTAAAGAAACTGATAATACCAAACAAAGAAGCTCACATTTCTTAGGGAGTTTAAGAACAGTTAAAACTTGGGCTGGGGTTGTGGCTCAGTGGTAGAGTACTTGCCTCAAATTTGTGAGGCACAGGGTTCAATCCTCAGCACCACATAAAAATAAATAAAGGTATTGTGTCTATCTACAACTAAAAAAAAATATTTTAAAAAATGAAGAAGAAGAACAGGGGCTGGGGATACAGCTCAGTTGGTAGAGTGCTTGCCTTGCATGCACAAGGCCCTGGGTTCGATCCCTAGCACCAAAAAAAGAAAAAGAACAGTTAAAATTTGCGCTCATTGGGGCTGGGGATGTGGCTCAAGCAGTAACGCGCTTGCCTGGCATGCACGGGGTGCTTGGTTCGATCCTCAACACCATATAAAAAATAAAATAAAGATTTTGTGTCCACCAAAAACTAAAAAATAAATATTAAAAAATTCTCTCTCCCCTCTTCCCCCCCTCTCTCTCTTAAAAAAATTGCACTCATTTTCATGAATTCTCTAAGTAGAGGAATTAAGATCCAGTCTTTGTCCATTTGGGCTGCCAGAACAATATACCATAAACTGAGGGGCTTACAAACAACAGAAATTTACTTTTCACAATTTGGCTTTTCTCAGTTCTTTAGGCTAAGAAATTCAGGATCAAAGAGCTGACCTATTTGTTGTCTCATGAGGGTGTGGTTCATAGATGGTACCTTCTCACTTTTTTCTCACATGATACATGGACAAGTGTTTTAGTCATCATTTTTGCTGCTGTGACCAAAAGATCTAACAAGAACAATTTTAAAGGAGGAAAAGTTTATTTGGGGGTCATGGTTTCAGAGGTCTCAGTCCATTGACATCAGCTTCATTGTTCTGTACCAGAGGCAGCACATCATGGTGGAAGGAGGTGGTAGAGGAAAGCAGTAAGGCTCTCAGACCCCAATCATTTTACCTCAAAACTTTCTTGCATTGTCTCACATGTGAGATTTTGTGGGACACATCATGTCTAAACCATAAAAATAAGGCAGCTTTCTAAAGATACTTTTGTAAAGGTACAAATCCCATTCATCATGTCTTTGCCCTCATGACCTATGAGTTTTGGGGGAACACAGACATATAGATCATAATATAACAGTCTCCATTGAAATGAACAAATATGTATGAGGCAATACTCTAAGGCATTTACATATATAAATTAATTTAATCCATTCCTCCACTCTAAGATATAAGTACTGATATTGTGTCCATAGTATAAATAAAGAAACTCAGGCAGTTGTAGTTGAATGACTTGCTCCAGGCACAAGGCTTATATAAATAGCAGAGCCAGGATTTAAACCATACTGTCTGGTTTAGGTCCCACACTCAATCTACTGTATCTTTTGAAAGTACTAAAATCTCATATTCTTTTTTAAAAATATTTTTTATTTATTTTTAATTATAGGTGGACACAGTGTCTTTATTTTTTACTTTATGTGGTGCTAAGGATCGAACCCAGTGCCTCACGCATGCTAGGCAAGCACTTTACCTCTGAGCCACAACCCCAGCCCTCATATTCCTTTAAAAAAAATCTTTTAATTAGTACTTTTTACCAGTCTCAATATCACTTAAATTAATAGCAATTATAAGATCTTCATTTGTCTCTCAACCCTTTAACAAGTTACAATTAATACAACATTGATTTTTTTTTTTAAACTGGAGCTGCAGGAAAATGTGCTTGGTTTAGGGCTAAATTAAAAGTGCTTACTTAGAATGTCAGATATAATGTTTCTTGACTATAATTATGAAGGGTATCTTTTCCACACTAAGCTCTCTGGTAGTACTTTCCTTCCACATAAAATCAAGTCATATGTTCGTTACCATCATGTTGTTTTTTTCCATTAAAAGTTCACCTAGCCTATCCAAAAGTTTATTATTAACAAAATTATTTTAATTAGAAGACGCAATTCAGATTCTGCAGGCCCATTTGCTGTGCCTAACCATCTTCGGCAAAATGTAGAAGAATTTGAAGCTCTCTATGACCAGCACAGTAATGAATATGTTGTCTGCAATAAGAAAATATGGGATATTAACCCAAAACAAAAATGCTCAACTCTGTATGAGTAAGTAGATTAATATTGCTACAACTAATATTCCTTATACTAAGACTGCCAATTAAAAATCAAAAGTCATTTTTTTTTACAGTACTCATTTATTGGTTCACAATCTCTGGGGAAGAATATTCTGAGAACATTTGCCACATATTACATGTAGTTAATTGAGGATTTTTAATTATTAAATTTAGGGTCATACTAATCTTTGGTTTTGACAGTTAGAATTGCTAATATAGATACTTCTAAAATTGTTCTGGTATGTCTCGATAGAAACGATAAACAAAGCTTTCAGCTATAATATTTTTATCATGAATTCCTAGGTATTCATTTGACAGAATAATATGATTATTTGGTCTCATTGTTCTTATGTTGAAGGATGCAGTGGCTTGGCATCTCAAAATGCAGCATCTCAATTGGCATCTCAATTATGTAGCTTGGTGAAGTATTACCCTTTTTATTGGGGAAAAGAATCCTAGGATACTATTAGTACTTCAGCTTGGATTATAATTGTTCAGCTGTGTTAATAGTACAAATACAGAATCCTGTCTTCTATTAGAGACTGGACTTCCTGAAAATGATGCAAAAGAGAAACATACTTTCCTTTTTTAAAAAAAAAATATTTTTTTATTTGTTGATAGACTTTTATTTTATTTATTTATATGCGGTGCTGAGAATCGAATCCAGCACCTCACATACCTCAGGCAAGTGTGGTATTGCTGAGCCACAACCTCAGCCCCAACATACTTTCCTTTTTAAGTGACTGGGTGTGAGTTACTTTAGGATTGAAAATATGAATGCAAAATTTAACAATTGAAGTTTGAGTAGGGTGGATAAAATCTAGGGAACCGCTTACCATTCTGAGATTGGCATTAATAAGCAGTACACAAGGCTTTGTTTAAGAAATTGAGGGTTAGGATCTCTATTAAGAAATTAATTTTAAAACTAACTATTTTCCTGAAAATTCTGTCACTCATTCATACTATGGTCATTTCTTCTTTTTTTCTTCAACCCATTATTGCCATTCAGTCTAGTTAAAATTGGGTTTCGTTTTTGTGATTTTTCCTTAGAATTGAAATACTGAGCAAATCATATTTCCATAGGACTCCTAGATGACAAAATATTTACTTATAAAATTACACTGGTATTCTTAAAATATCTTGGAATTTGCTTCAAGCATCCAAAACTGAAGCTAAAATATGTAGTTTTTAGTAGCTTCTTTCTTAAAGAATTTATTGCCACTGAAGTGGGAAGAAATTAAACAGATTTATGAGAAAAAAGTAGACTGATTTGTTTTTTTTTATTTTTGAGATAAAATTTATATCTTATCATAGTAGAAAACATAGAAGTTATAGGAAGGTATATCTTAAAACCTAATTCTTGAAATTTCTAAAGTAAACTGGGTGTGGTGGTGCACAGCTAACATTCTGGAGGTTCAGGAGGCTGAGGCAGGAGGATGGCAAGTTCAAGGCCAGCCTCAGCAACTTAGTGTAGCCCTGAGAAACTTAGGGAGATCCTGTCTCAAAATAAAAAGTAAAAAGGGTTGGGATATGGCTCAATGGTTAATCGTCCTGAGTTCAATCCCTGGTACCAAATTTAAAAAAGTAAACATATGATGGCTTATTTTATTGTCTAATTATAAAAGGAAATTGAAATTAAACTTTTATATTTGAAAAGAATGTTGAGTAGAAAAATATTGGACAAGGAGTCAAGAATACGGGGTTAACTACTACAAATTAAGCTTTTCTTGACTTTAGTGTAACATTTTTTTTAATATTTATTTTTTTTATTTGTAGTTGGAAACAATACCTTTATTTCACTTATTTATTCTTATGTGGTGCAGAGGATTGAACCCAGGGTCTCTCATGTGCGAGGCGATAGCTCTACCGCTGAGCCACAACCCCAGCCCCATTGTGTAACATCTTAAAATAGGAATTTAGCCTAATTTCTTTTTAAAGGCCCTTTGTAACATTTTAGGATTTATGTAGTTGAAACAGGTACTTTGCCTTTATTGTTTCCTAATAGCACCTCAGTAGTGTTAGCTGAGATTTATTAGCCACATAAGGTTAAGTACTGTTGCAGATTTGAGGAAAGTATAGGGCAGAGGTCTCATGTAGCCCTGCAGCATAGAGGAGAGTCAAGGTGATCGTTGGTAGTTTTACAGTGTATTACACATGAAGGTGATGTTTTGAAATAAGAATCATGAACATGATTTTCAAAGGGTACTCTCAGAATAGCAGAATGGGAATGTCCTTGGAAATGTCTTTCCCATCCTTGTTGTTTCCTCTGTGCTGATGGTGACATGCCCTGGCATTCTGCATGTCCTTCTTTGACCACTTGAGATAATAGTGATGATCATCAAATTATGTAAATGTTGTATATACACAGAGTAACATTTATATATATATATATATATATATATATATATATATATATATGCACAACAACTATTAATATCCCTGATGTAATTGACTTTATTATTATTTTTTTACTCTTATATGTGTGTCTACTACTTCATCTCTGGTTAGGTATAGGAATACTATCCCTTTTAGAGTCTGAGGTATTTGAGGGGGGCCAGATATTGAAAGAGAAGAGAAATCTCTTAAACTGCAGAAACTGAAATGATGTTGAGCCTCATCATCTCAGTGTATTTAGCATCTTTCATTATAACTTCTTTCATCTTTACTAAACAGCCACACCAGTACTAATGTGCACTCTTGAGAGATTTGATTCTAACCCTTGTAAAACACTAGATTATGAAAAAAATCATATTTGTGCTATTTTGGACCCTGTATATACTAAGACTAGAAAAGTCTAAATATAGAGTAAAAATTCATTTTGTATTTTTCAAATAATAGTAACTATAAAAATGTTCTTCATAGATTGGTTATAGTACCATTTCTATTTGAGCTTAAAAATCCTTGTCGAATTAAATTTTGTTCTGCTTGCATATATGAAAAATTCATTGCTGCTTAGCATTAGAAAAAACATGGACTGTTTTTTTTTTCTTTGAAGATTTTTTTTCTAGCCAGACAGAGTGGCACACATCTATAACCCCAGCAACTCATAGGCTGAGGCAGGAGGATTGCAAGTTTTGAGGTCAGCCTCAGCAACTTAGTAAGGCCCTAAGTTACTTAGCTTGTCATTTGCTTTTTTTTACCTAATTACATATGGTGGGTATTTTTCAACAGTAGAATGGTATATAGACTCTTTTTAAAAAAAACTAAAACATTCATTGGACTATGTAGTTTTGTTCACCATAACAAATATTAAAGAGTATCACTGAGTCAAACTTAAATGAGAAGAATTACATATTCTTCAGAATTGTGACTTCCTAGCTACTTGGTAATTATTACTTGGATCGGAGTCCATCCCCTTTGTGATTGGTACCTCATTGCTGAATTATAAGAGCAGTTTACTTTTCCTTGTGAATCATTGCGCTGTAAGAAAATTGAGATAGGATTTTTAAAGATTTGATTTTTCTCTTCTCTTGTGACATTCTTGTTATTGACCATGGTATTTCTGAATAAATTTTGCTTGTTCATTGCTTTTTAAAGAGATTGCATAATTATATAATTAAAATTTTAAAATAACTTTGATTTCCTTTGGCTCCCCCCCCCAAAAAAAAGCTTTAGAGGATTATTTTCTAAGGGGTAGACAGTTTTATTTATTGTAATATTGATTATACTTAACCTTTTATTTGTCTTTGGAGACCATTTGAGGTCAGTGAGATGTAAAATTGTATTTTGCTTTGGGAGAATAAACTTTTATAAAAATAAATATGTGCAAGTACTTCCGCTTAGTAACTTATGTAAATGTAAATTTTTTCCAAGTTATTTCTCTCAGTTGTTGGAGGAACATGGTCCCTTGGATATGAGTAACAAGATGTTCTCTGAAGAATATGAGTTTTTCCCAGAATAAACTCATACTAGATACTAGAAAAAGCAGGAGGTTTAAAATCTTTTCTCCTGGGATGTCCTCGTTTTGTTGTGATTGACAACTGTATTGCATTAAAAAAAAGTTGCATTGCGACTTAAGAAAAAAAGAAAGAAGAAAAACATTAAAACAAAAGTGGAAGAAATTTCAAAAACAGGAGAGTATTTACAAGTCAAACTACCACTGATTCCAACTGCTAGGGAATTTAAACCAGATGTAAAGTCCAAACCAGTGTCTGATTTGTCTTCAGCACCAGTTTCTGAGGATGTGAAGCCCAAACCTGTGTCTGCTGATTCTCCCAAACCAACTTGTGAAGACATTACACCCAAATCAGTACCTGATAGTTATTCCAGTCCAGTTTCTGAGAATGAGAAACCCCAAGGGGTATCTTCTGATTCTCCCATATCAGTCTCTGAGGATGTAAATCAGAAACAAGTCCCCTCTCATTCTCTCAAACCAGTTCCCGAGGATGGGAAACCAACCTATTGGACTCAATCTCACTTGGTCACAGGATACTGTACATATCTTCCTTTTCAGGGATTTGACATCACCCAGACACCACCAACATACATAAACGTGTTACCAAGTTTGCCCCAGTACACCAGCATCTACACACCTTTGGCCAACATTTCTTCTGAATATCAGCTGTAGAGATCGATACCAGTGGTGCCATCTCTTGTAGCCAGTGACAAAGCTGATAAAAACACTGCTGCCTATTTTGAGGTTGCTGAAGTTCTTTGTTGTAATAGTTCATAAAAAATGTGTATTAATATTTCCCAAGTGTCTGTTGATTCATTGGATCGTCATGAGACTTTGTGCCATTGGGGAAGCATGTCAACTCACTCTCAGAACTGAAGATGGTGACTTGTCAGCATATTCCCTGTTGCTCACTGTTAAGGAGGCTGGACCTTGGTCAACTGTGGACTTCTACAAAGGATTTCTTTTACTTGTGAGAAGTCTTGTGGCTCTATTTTTGTAGCACATTCATGTACTTTTTTATAACCACTGACCATGTGAGAATGGTTTTCTGAGAATGAGTTTACATTGGTAGCAAGAATTGTTTGACCTGAAGTTCTACTGCTTTTGCCATTATTGCATTATAACAGTAAAATATAAGGTGGTATGTTGTGTCTATAAAAAATTAGGAAATTTCTTTTTAAAAATGTACACAACACACTCTTCTCTTTTCCATACCTTGCCACTGATTTTCAAGGAATATGATAAAAAAATTAAAAAAGTATAATCCTCTAAGAATGAATGAAACTCTAAGGCTTATAATGTCTTTAATCAGCAACTATGGGCTGAATTAAATTCTTTTTTTTGATAGATACTCAAATATATTTTATTTAAAAATCAATTAAAGCAAGTCCTGAATCTGTAACTACTGTCTTTAAAACAATGTTTCTAAGAACTAGCTCTTCAGAAGTGTAATTTTAATTACTGCAATTTTAACAGTACATTTTAAAGAGGTTTAAGATTTAAATAAAATTATAAAAGCCTGGTACTTTTGTTTACTGCTAGACCAGATTCTTCCATTCTTTTAAATTCTAGAAAGTAATAGGATTGTTGAAACCTAGAACATAACATATCATTGTTCTTTTTATGTCCCCTAAGTATTCTCAAAATAGGGGCAAAAGCTTCAGTGTGAAACAAAATTTCTGTGAAACAAAATCTCTAAACTACTGAAGATAACTCAGAATCAAAAAGAATTTGAGTCCTTTAGGAAGAATTCAATCTACATAACCTCCATTTAATATTAGAAGCAGCAGCTGTGTGTAAGAGGAAAACCATATAATAGCTTATGCCATGTAAAATAAAATTTAAGTCACAAACACATTTTGAATGTATCTTTCAACCTCTACAGGACACAAGGCAATGCTGAAGTTACTATAACTCCTAATTTTAAAATAGCATTTAAATAAAGGTGATGTCAGCTAGGAAGATAGATTTTCAAGGAAAGGCAGATTATTTTATTCAAAGCAACAGTAGTTTTCCCTCTAAAGCCTTTTTTGTATTTATTCTATTAGTAAGTTATAATGCGTTCTATGTAGTTTATCTGAGCAGTTCTGAACCCACCCATAGTTGCCTGGCCTTACATCCATCTGATTGTACCACTTCTGTAGCAAAGCCCAAGGTAGCTGCCCATATACAGGTTGTGTAGAGAATACTGTCCCTTGATTCAATTATACTTTTGTATCTCAAAAGTTTTAGAAGTCATCTCCAGCAAATTGTGTTTGAGTTTAGTTACTAAAATCATTTCATTTGTGAAGCAGTAGTGTTTCAACCTGAAAGTATTACTGCTATAGTTGTAATTATTGTCCAGTGACTCATCCCCTCCCACACTAGAAAGGAAATTTAAACAACTAATTTGTGAGATACAGATTGCTTTGTGTTAATTGCTTCAAGATAAAATCACCTTTTTTTTGGGGGGGGAGGTTTGGTCATTCAGATCTGAATTAAAGCTAAGCTGATGACAATGTTCAATTTAAGTTTGTTTAATGCTGATGAAACAGACATTCATACAAAGCATCCTTTTTTTTCATATAACCCCATTCTTTGGTGGCAGCTGGGGTTGTGGCTCAGTGGTAGAGTACTTGCCTAGCACAGGCAAGGCCCTGGGTTTAATCCTCAGCACCACATAAATAAATAGAGGTTAAAAAAGCATTCTTATGTGAAGGATGCTAAATGTTTCTTCATATAAATTATCACTTTGAGGGGCTGGGGTTGCATGTGAGGCACTGGGTTTGATCCTCAGCACCACATATAAATATAAAGGTACTGTGTCCATCTACAACCAAAAAAAAAGGCTTTTTTTAAATTATCACTTTGATATACATGTTTTATAGTATGAGAAAACAGAAAGAACAATGTATCAGTTTTGCTACATTTTAATAGTAGATTTTAAGGGAGCAACATCAAACATCAGTAACATCAAACAAAAAGGTACTGAGTACTCCACAGGGTACAGAGTGCTGCCAAGCACCTTGGAAAGTTTACATGACATGGAGAAGATGAGGCCCTTCTCTTGAGAAGTTTACAGTCTGGAAATTTTGACCACTCAGAGTTTCAGTTGAGTGAACATTTTATTAAGGCAAATTCTTCATTTCCTAGAACTACTGTAGACTGAACTATTTTTGCACTTGTGAAATTAACCCAATCCAGATGAAAGAAAAGACTAAATTTGGTTGATAATTCTTTCAGGCTCATATAGTTTTGTTAACATTCATATAGTAAACAAAACTGACCTAACAGACAACTGAAAAATTAAAGACTAGATCTCTTGAAATGCAAGGGCTAAAATAACTGTTATTCGTTTTAAAAAGCAAACGGATGGTATCATTAGGTTTTACACTAGTTTAAAAATAGGCCAAGTATTGCATTCCCTTCATGCATTGTTCATTTAAAATAGTGAATATTAAAATATGTGGGTTCTACATGTAACCCACAAAAAAGCTCCTCACAAATCTTTATGTTCTGTGTATCAAATATCCACCTTGTGTACTATGAAAGTTTTATTTATGTCTCATCAAGTTAAAAGTAAATAGTGAAATTATAATAGGCTAATGACCTGCATATTTTCATATGAATGTCAATATATCTAAATAGGAAATAAATGGCAGTCATATCTACCTATATTAAAAAAATAGAATATCTTTCCAGATTTTGCATACTCATCACTTTATAAAGACAAGGTATGCAGGTTTTAAGGTTTCACAATCAGTTGTCAGAAAAACAGCAGTTGTTCCTGCAGTATCTCATTAGCATCTGACTCAATTATTTTTAGATGACATGATTTAGAAGACGTAAACCCACCCCAAAATTTGTAATTATTCTGAGATAGATGGTTTTAGTGTTAACCCTAGAATCATTAATGTTAACCCTAGAAACAATAGCAATGTGATGTAGAACAACTAATCAACATGACTAAAAATGTGCTCACTTTCAGAAAAACAATCTGGTCATCTGGAAAAAAATCACAGCTACAATCTGGGGAATACTCCCATATAAGATATTGATCTGATTAAGGCACACTATTTCTAAGTAGAACTATCAGATGAGGGTGAATATAGGCCAGCTCTAAGAAACAGCCTATAAGACAGACCATAACTGATCCAATTTCCTTTCAAAGCAATCTGGTACTATCCTACCCACTTCAATTCAAAAGTTTGAAGTTAATTCAAATCAAAATATTATCAAAATGACCATACTACCAAAAGCACTATATAGATTTAATGCAATTCCAATCAAAATCTCAATGGAATTTCTCATAGAAATAGAAAAATCAATCATGAAATTCATCTGGAAAAATAAGAGACCAGAATAGCTAAATCAAGCCTTAGCAGGAAGAGTGAAGTAGGTGGCATCACTATCCCAGACCTTAAAATATACTACAGAGCAACAGTAACAAAAACAGCATGGTATTGGCACTAAAACAGACTGGTAGACCAATGGTACAGAATAGAGGACACAGAGACTAACCCACAAAATTACAATTATCTTATTTTAGACAAAGGTGCCAAAAACATGCACTGGAGAAAAGATAGCATTTTCACCAAATGGTGCTGGGAAAACTGGAAATCTATATGCAACAAAATGAAATTAAACTCATAACTCTCACCATGCACAAAACTTAACTCAAAATGGATCAAGGACCTAGGAATTAAGCCAGAGACTCTGCATCTAACAGAAGAAAAAAGTAGGCCCTAATCTTCATCATGTGTGTTAGGCCCCAACTTACTTAATAAGACTCCTATGGCACAAGAATTAAAACCAGGAAGCAATTAATGGGATGGGTTCAAACTAAAAAGTTTTTTCTCAGCAAAAGAAACAATCCTTGAGGTGAACAGGGAGCCTACATCCTGGGAGAAAATCTTTACCCCTCACACATCAGATAGAGCACTACTCTCTAGGGTTTATAAAGAACTCAAAAAGCTAAGCCCTGACAAAAACAAGTAACCCAATCAAAAAATGGGTCAAGGACTTGAACAAACACTTCTCAGAAGAGGATATACAATCAATCAACAAATATATGAAAAAATTTTTCAACATCTCTAGCAATCAGAGAAATGTAAATCAAAACTAAGATACAACTATAGTCAGAATGGCAGCTATTATGAAGACAAACAACAATAAGTGTTGGCAAGGATGTGGGGAAAAAGGCACACTCATACATTGCTGGTGGGACTGCAAATTGGTGCAGCCAATCTGCAAATCAGTATGGAGATTCTTTGGTAATCTGGGAATGGAACCACCATTTGACTGAGCTATTCCTCTCCTTGGACTATACCCAAAGGACTTAAAAACAACATACTACAGGGACACAGCCACATCAATGTTTATAGCAGCACAATTCACAATAGCTAAACTGGAGCCAACCTACATGCCCTTCAGTGGATGAATGGATTTTAAAAAAATGTGATATATATATATATATATCACATATATATATATATATATATATATATATATATATATATATTATACTCAATGAACTTTTTAAAAAGAGAATAAATCATGGCATTTACAGGTAAATGGATGAAGTTGGAGAAGATAATGCTAAGTGAAGTTAGCCAATCCCCAAAAAACAAATGCCAAATGTTTTCTCTGATATAAGGAGGCTGACTCATAATAGGGTAGGGAGGAGGAACATGAGATGAATAGTTGGATTCTAGATAGGGAAGAGGGGAGTGAGGGAAAGGGAGGAGGCAGGGGATTAGCCTCCTAATGAATGTGAAATGAATGTGATTGATGGACATCATTATCCAAAGTACATGTCTGAAGACACAAATTGGGTGTCAACCTACTTTATATACAAACAGAGATATGAAAAATTGTGGTATATATGTGTAATAAGAATTGTAATGCAAAAAAAACAAGTACATGTATAACGTGAATTGGCATGAACATACTTTATACAAAGATATAAAAAATTGTGCTCTATATGTGTAATAAAAATTGTAATAGACTCCATTGTTGTGTATTTAAAAAAATAAAATCAGTAAAAGAAAACGAAGGGAATGGGGAGTGGGTAGGGAAAAACTGTGGAATAAACCCAAACTAATTTTCCAATGCACATATGTGAATATACTATAATGAAACTCATCATTTTGAATATCTATAAGATACTAATTTTAAAAAATGTAAATAGATCAGTAAAGTGGATGAAAGGGAACAGTGGGAGGGAGGATGGGGAGGGTGAAGGGACTGAATTGGAGCAAATTATATTCCATGCATTTATAATTAGTCCAAATAAATCTAATGTCAATAATAACTATTATGAACAAATGAAAAAAAAGAATAATGACTTCACTGTTTTTATAAAATGCATTCTCATAAACAATTCAATTGAGAGAAATGAAAAAAGTAAAAGAGAATGTACAATTCAACATCTCACCAACCATAACAATTATTAAGTCACTCTTCCATCTTTTTCCCTAATTTCAAGATTGTTCCAGTTTCCTTTTCCTTTTGATATTCTTTTATTTCTTTCAACAAATGTTTATTTTCTACATAAAATTCTTATATTTCTTTTGTTGAATTTATAATAAGGTCCTTGATATTATTTAATACTACTATAAATATTATAATAGTTCATTTTCTAAGCAACTATTACTTGTTTGAGATAGAATTGATTTGTCTGTACAAATTTTATATCCAGGAACTGCATTATCTTATTAATGAGTTATGAATAGGTTTTTTTGCATATTCTCTATATATTCATAAATATGCAAATAAAGAACATCCCCCCTTTTATATTTCATTTTTCTTGTCCTAGTGCAGTAGCTAGGGCTTCCAAAACAATGCTGATAAAAAGAAGTAATAGACACTCTTGTTTTGTTCAAATTCACCATTAAATGATTTTGGGCTGTAAGTGTCATGTAGCCATGTTTTATCAAGTTAAGAATGTTTTTCTGTCCTTTGCCAAGAATTGTTTAAAATCAAGGCTGTATTTCAAACTTAACTGAAAACTTTTTCTGCATTGTTGATAACATTATGAAATCTTTCCCCTTAATCTGCTAATGTGAACTATCTTGATAAATTCTGCTAATAATATATTTTGAAAAATCACTCATTAGTTCATGGAGATTTTCTGAATTATTTTCTACAGTATCGTATGTATCATAGTTTATTCAGTCAATCTTCATATGGCAATTACATTATTTCTAACTTTTTATCATTATAAAAAACACCTCAACAGAGAATCTGGTGTATATGCAAGTGTTTCCCCCTCTTTTTCCTGTATTTTACGGGTGCATCTTCAGAGTAAATTCTCAGGAATGGGATTGCTAAGGAAAAAAATATGTACTTATATGTTAGAGAATGCTCAATTCCCCTCCAAAGGAACTGCACCATTTTTCTATTCTCACCAGTGATTAATAAGTACCTATTTCTCCTAAGACTCACCAACAGTAGCTTTAATTTATGTTTTTTATTAAAAATAAAGTTGAGTATCTTTTTATATGTTTAACGGGTATTTTTAAATGTGTGTGTGTGTGTGTGTGTGTGTGTGTGTGTGTGCACGCGTGCGCACTCGCTCATGTTGTCTGTTCCTCTCATGTATTCTGCTTTGGTTATTACAATTAAAATTTTTCTTTATATATTAAGAATGTTGGGTTGGGATGTAGCTCAGTGGTAAAGTGTCTGCCTTGCATTTGCAAAATCCTGGATTCGACCTCCAGTTCCCAAAAAGACAAAAAAAGAACCCACCCCAACCCACCCCAAAAAAACCCCAAGAATGTTACCTCTTTTATGTCTTACCTCTTTACTACTTTTTTTGACAGTCAAAAGATGATTGCTTTACAACTTTCAAAGTCTTTTTGATGTTAAGATTATTTTTTCTAAGTTAATATTAAACTTGTTGTTACTTTGGGGTAAGTCAATTTTATAACCTATCATCATCTAGATCTTTCAGTTGAAATGGTAGGATTGATGCTACATTCCTTACCAACAATCTTTTTGCCTGAGACTACACAGTAAGGTTTAATGTAATCATTATGCTTCAAATAATTTAATATGGAGGCAGTGATTTCAAGTCTGAATTTCTTTTTTAATTCAAGGTAGAATGTCAAACCTTGTGCTTCATGATGAAGGAAGTTGACTGTAATTAAGATCATAGATTACATAGAAAGGTGCCTAGGTGTTTCAGAATGGTCTATGATGTGCTCTCTCTCTGCATGGTCAACTCCTATATACTCAGTGAGTCCTAAATCTGTCTAGATTTACTGAACTCCCTCAGCCCTTCTTTTTGCCAACCTATGACATTGGTGCACATCTCTAATCATAATCATGTGCTTTTGGCTCTGTCTTGCTGACTACACAATAAGCATCCTGAAAGGTGTGGGAACTGTTCCTTTTGTAGTATGCACAAGGATTAAACAGATCTTTGTTGAAGAAATATTTTATTGAATGAATGACTGAATTTCCAGTTCTAGAGGTTATCATTCTCTAGTAAAAAAAATGTCTAGAAAATCTATATCAATGAGTGAAGAAATAATAAACATAAAAGAAGATCAAATACTAAAATAATACCATACCATCAATAGCTCCCAGGTTAGATGAAAAAGGGTGCATGTTTCTGCATCAAAGATAAAACCATGATAGTTGTAAATTGAACCAATGCATTAAAAGGAAGATTTCTAAGTGAAGAATTAACATATCCAATTACATAGTGTAATATGAGAACAAGTCAACTACATTCATAAAATTCAAAGACTAACAAGGATAAGAAAGAAATCCCTACACACAATCCAGTGTAACCTGTGCTATTCCAGCTAGATCATCTGCTCTCAGATCTAGAGCAAAGATCAGAAGAAATGTTCTTCCACATGGAATTGCTATGTAAATAAGAAATAGCTAACACTTGTGAGTATTTGTGATGTGCCACATACTATCCTAATCCTCTCATCTAATCCTCACAACAATAGTTTAGCTCTATTTTTCAGAGGTGAAAATTGAGGCATAGAAAAACAAATTATCCATAATCACACAGCAGTTTGGCTACAGAGTCCATGCTTTTAACCATCATGTCCCATTTTAACATCTTTATTTTAATTGTCCCTAAAGCCTTAAAAGGAACTGCAGGAGAACCTCCCCATCTCAAGCTTCTGCAAAGTTCTTTTTGCCATGTAACATAACAGTCACAGGTTCCCAGGATTAGAATATAGACATTTTTGTGAGGCCACTATTTATGCCTCATACTTTTAAATATGGAAAACTCTAAATGGCTACTGCTGTCCAAACCAAGTTTTCAATAATATCCCAGGGATGTTATTGAGCTGTCACTAAGAACTCCAAGTAAGGGAGTGATTAAAAAAGAGTAACATTTGAACTTTGTACACTGGGCAATGCACATTCACAGGAATGGACAGAGACTGAGTAGCCCAGATAGCAATATGATAGGTCTTTAACACTCATATAGCAGTGAGCAGCAGGACTGTGTTCATTTGGTTAATTCCACTTTCAGTTTTTACTGCAAGCTGGTGAGCCCCAAGTTGTACTGAACACAGAAAGCAAGTCTTTTTCTGACTTATCTGCCCCAACCACCTCTTATGCACCAACCAGAGCAGGCATGCTCTCACTGGTGTCAAAAAGAGTTGGAAGGAATTACTCAATTCAGTGTGATTTTTCTGCGAGAGTAAGATTCTAAGCCTAAACCTAAAGACAACTCTGATAAAGTAATGACAATGAATTAGAAGGTTTGGAACCATTTCACCACACTACTGTAATAGGGGACACCAAAAAGTCCATCTTGTTGATAGAAACTGTTTATTAACAGGTGGTACTTGGGTAAAAACTCAAGTTGCTCTATTTCATTGTGCTTCATCTGTGGAAAACAATTTATGAAGGTAGCTATGGATCCCATAAAATGGCTGTTTGTTAAACACAGACAAGTTCACTCAAGAATGTTTTAAAAACTGTGTAAAAGCGTCTGACCTAGCCAAGAATGTTACAGCCACTGCCACTGTGGAGAGGAAAGGGAATTGTGCAAGTAAGGCCTCTGCCTCTGCTGGGCACCCCACAGCACTGACACAGACCAAGAAATGAAGCACCACTCTACCTGCAACAGGTACAGAAAAACAATGGGAGAGCATCTGAAGCCCCCCACCCCCCGCCCATCGCCCACAACTTCTTTGTTCCAAGAGGATGCTGAGAAAAATGAAGGTCTGAGTATCAAGTAGGATGGCCTCACATTCAATAGTCTCTGTGTAGCCATAGAGATCATGGAGAATCAGACAATGAAAGGACCACCAGTCTGAGGATGAGTCTGGAGTGACATGGATATGAAGGTCAGTGGGATCCTTAAGATCCTGTCCTCACATGCAGAAGAGGAAGTCATTCTTTTCTTTCAACTTTTTATTTTTGCTTTTTAAAAATTGCTATTGTTTATATCTCATATCATACCATAAGGACAATTTCTAGTCCAAAATTGGAAATGGCATGACAGTCTTTGTTCCAAAATAGTACATTATTGTCTTGGTCAGAAGATAAAAGAGGGAAATTACCAAAGATTATATATTTTTTAAAACATTGATTTGAGTTTGCTTATTGAATAATTTCATTTGCATGGATTTTTACACAATATTGTACAAATGTTTGTCACAGGCTTTTACTTCAATAAGAGGTGAGTCAGTCTTCATTTTGCCTTGGTGCTTGGTGAATTAAATGTCATGAATAAGGAGTACAAAATTTTTTGTCCATACTTTTAGGACAGAGATGAACCTGATATCTAAAATGTAAACTAAGCATTATCATATGTATGTGATTATATATATGTCTTTTTTGTTTTAGATTTATCATACTTGTAATTAAATTCAGATGTCTGATACTACCAATTCAAAGTCTGTCACACACTTTTTTTAAGTGCACATTTCTTTGTGATTTTAAAATGCAATAAAAAGGATATATATATAAAATAATGTTTTCTATTATTTTGGGATAATTTTAACATAATTTAAAATAATGGTATTGACAAATCATTATTTGGCCATAACATTTTGTAGATGGCACAAAACATGAAATGGGTCTTAAAAATCTAGCAAGAGAAAAATTTTGCAATTTGCACTGCACATCTGTAATTTGTACACACATACAAATTGTGTGAAAATATGAAAACACATGCACAATTTCTTTTGGTTGGTAACTGATTAGTAGTTGAGAAACTGGTCCAACCTTTCAAGATAAAGAGTAAAATCATAAGAAGTTTGTTCACTTTGAAATTATATTAAAAGTTTGATAAAAATCTTAGGGGTCATTAGCATTCAAATAATAATATTTCTAGGTCTGCGAAAAATTATACCTGATTAAAGTTGTTTGTATATAAGTTATATGAATATATTCTTGTTTTTATTTTCTTTATTGACTGGTACTAGAAATATGTATTTTTCTGTGTTCAGAAATATATGATTTGGATAATGGCTGAATTCTTAAGTGTCACCATCATATCTGGAAAAAAATAATAAATACTCTCACAAAAACTAAGATGAATCAGTGGGTATATGCTTCATACACAGATGCCATTTAGCATGCAAGGAAGAGTTACTACAGGTGTTGGCTTAAAAATTTGAGTGGCCAGAGGACTTTCAAGAAAAAGCAGGCCAGATGTTGCTTAGAGCCTTGATGAAGAGCCTACTCAATAGACATTTCCTATGAACCAATATCTGCAAAGCTCTGGAGAAAACCTTTTGACTTCAAGTGACAAGATTCATGGATTTAAAAAAAAAACTGAGCCAGACATAGTGGTGCATGCCTGTAATCCCAGGAACTTGGCATGTTAAGGCAGGAGAGGCCAGCCTGGGCAACTTAGCAAAACCCTGTTTCAAAAAAAAAAAAATAAGTCAAAGAGCTTGGGATGTAGCTAGGTGGTAGAGCACCCTCGACTTCAATCCCCAGTACTACAAACAAACAAGAAACAAATTATAAAAAAGAAATCTTAAAATGTTTCCAAAACTGCTTGAGAGTAATAGAATATTAACAAGCCTTAAAACTATTGAAAAACAGCTAGGAGAACTAGCAGATAACATTGAATGGTATTTTCCTTTCCTTTCAATATAAGTACATGACTGGATGAGGGACTCTGGCTCTGACTGTTCGGCTCAGTCTGAGAATTTGAGACTTTGAGAGAAAGGAAGTGCACGGAGACCCAGAGTCTAACTGCACCCTTTGGTGGTATTTACTGCCTTAACCCTAGATATATTCTGAAATTCTGTGAAATAAGGATGCCCTAATATTCATGGAAGAGCAATGAATATTTTGTTGCAGTTTTCAACTTCCTATATGTATGGGTAAGAAAAAAACTGCACTTTATCTGAAAATGAAATCCATATTTTCTTAACTCTCAAGTTCAACTCAGAATTGAATATTTATGCAGAAAAGAAACAAGTACAGGTTTGATATTAAAGAAGTAAGATTCACTCTTCATTTTGAGTTTCAAAAAAAAACATTTTTGTACATATCTAAGACTATATAAAAGATGAATAACCAATACAAATCTAGAATAATGTTGAGATTTCTAGGCTTATGTTTAGGTCACTCAGAAATGTTTTCTTAAATTTTGTCTAAAATTGTGTCATGGCTATTTGTGCATGTGGTACTAGGAAACGAATGTAGGGCTTCACATAGGTGAGGCAAGCACCCTACCACTGAGCTACATCCCTAGTTCTTTCTATTTTGAGACAAAGTCTCTCTAAGTTGCCCCCACGGGCCTCAAACTTGCAATCCTCCTGCCTCAATTTCTCAAGTAGCTAGGATTATAAGCATATAATCCTGGCCAGCTATTTTTTTTAATTTGTATTACTTTGGTTTATCATTTAGAAGCTTTAATATTCAACATGATAAATAAGTTTTCAGGTAATAAATAATAGGTTATAAATTTATATCCTCTATTTAAATGAAATCTACTGAGATTACCTTAAAAAAATTAAACTACTATTTGTACTTAAGCCAGATAGTGTTTAAAGCAGTACACAAAAGTTACTGTGTGTCTTATGAGAATTGAAGGCTTTGAAAATGATATTAATGTCAAAAAAAGATTTAACAATTTTTTATTCTTTTCAAGAAAGGTTGGATAAAAATCCATTTTTAATTTTAAATGGGAATAAACTACTCTTGGTCATACCATATTCATATATTATACTTCATCTCATTAGCTTAACAGTAGTAGTGTTTAGCATGTGTGTTTGTCAAAACTCATAAAGCTGCACACTAAAAAGATGCCTTTTATATATGTAAGGGACACCTTAATAAATATTTTTTTTAAAGATCACAATAAGCTAGATGCTATGGCACAAGCCTGGAATCCAGGTGACTTGGGAGGCTGAGGCAGGAGGATCCCAAGTTTAAGACTAATCTCAGCAACTCAGTGAGGCCCTCAGCAACTAAGTGAAATCCTGTCTCAAAATAAAAAATAAAAAGGGCTGAGGATGTGGCTCACTGGTAAAGTACCCCTGTGTTAAATCCTCAGTGCCAAAAAAAAGTACAACAAACTTACACTTATATAAATTACATAAAATAAAGGTAATAAAAATGTTATAATTCTTAGAAGCACCCTGCCATGATAATATAGACACAACAGCCTTATCACGACTGAAATCTTGGATGTCCACAGTATAACAATTTTTTCCCATTCTACAATTAAGTTAAAGGTTAAATTGTCCTTCAATGACATTTTCAATTTTATAATGACACAGGCCCTGGAAAATATGATCACAAATTAAATATTGCCAACTGAACTATATGTACTCTTTCTTACTTTGAGGAAAATAATTCAGGGAATAGAAGGGTTTAGGGTTTAGTGAGCTTTCTGTATCTCTAAAATAAAATACCAAAATGCTATACCAGAATACAAAAATCTAATTACTTTGGGCTTAATCTTTCATAGCAAATAGACTTAATTTACAGAGTTTCTTTTCAACTCAGCAGCCTGAACCCCATAAAGACCTTAATCTGTCCATTTCATGACTTACATCATCTGCTTCAAGGATCTTGTTTGCTACAGAAGTATAGCTAGTGAACAAATAATCAAACCAGAAATTTATAGAACTGGAATCTATTTTAATTACAGCATGTGGTTTGAAAAGGAAATAAAAAATGCAAAAAATTTTAGCAAATTTATTTACCTCATCATCTCAGCAATCTTGAAATTTCCTACAAATATGACAAGTAAAATATAGCTCTTTCTTCATAAGGACAAGCAGATTGGAAATAATTACTTTGTATCAAAGAAACACTAACAATAACATTTTATAGTGGCTGTAATTTTTCCAATAATCCTATGGAGTAGGACTGTTAGCACCATTTAGAGGTGATAATGAAAATACAGTAGCCACCACTACCCCAGCAAATGAAAAGTATCATGCCAAATTCTTTGTATGTGGTGCCTTAATTTTCATTGTAACCCTTTGAATTAGGCATTGTCAACATCTCCTTTTATAAAGAATTAAGTACAGTCACTTAACTACTGATTGGCAGATGTTAGACACAAAAGCACAGGTATCTTGTTTGTCTAAGCCTATACTGTTTATTTTTCAAAAGTCTTCTACCAAAGAGTATTTAAATTACTGGAATATTACTTTAATTATGAAGTTTTCTGGATGATATGTATATTATATTTAATTATACCATAAAGCATAAAAAATGCATCACAATAGTACAGTGTTATTTCCACACTTCCAAAAATGAACTAGTTCATCAGAAGTAAAAACTGTGCACTGTATAAGAACAGAAGAAAGTATAGAAGTGGAAAAGGCAAAAAATTTACTCAGGGTGCTTGACTAGGGGTATTTTACAACCTTGGTCAAGATCTTCCACAAATAAAAAGGACTTGCTATATATTCTTTATTTCCCTGTTAATGGCAACTGTTTAATATCTGTTCCTCCAGGGCCAGGTTTCACAATCATATATGATTATTTAAAGAACAGCTAGATATATATAAAAAAAAGAATTAACATAGCAAACAGTTACTCTCAAAAGCCTACTTACAATGTTGGCCCATGGCTAGCATTGGGGAACCTGGATTTCAGCAGGATTCCCATCATGCCCTGTTAAGAAGATCACTGTGCCTAAACCGTCCATGCAAACAATATGGTTTGTGCTGAACACTTGCTTTCTTCCTGGAGTCTGTAGTTTTGGTTCATGCTAACCCCAATACGTGTCTTGTCCACTGAATCCCTACAGTGCTTCCCCAATAGACAATATTTTTCATTTCACAGGTGTGAAAGAATGTTGAGAGAATCAAGTTCATATTTGACTCTGCTGGGAGAGGACTCTTAGAAGTTTGGTTTCCTCTGGAATTTGCATGTGTGCCTTTACTCTTTGCTGATTTTGTTCTTGTGTTTTCTTGTTGTAATGACTCAGAATACAACTGTGAGTACAGCTATATGCTGAGTCCTGTGGGTCTTCCTAGCCAATCACTAAACACGGGATGTTTTGAGGATCCCTGACACAAATAGTAAGATACTTTCACAATAAACCGATAGCTACGGCTAACAGAATGGACATGATAATTTACTTAAGATTGGCAAGCCTGGAGATGTTTTACCCGCCACTAACAAGTACAAAAGTAAGTTCCAAACACCTGACTTTGAATTATATAATGTACATTTTTTGTACCCACCAGGCACTCTAGCAGGAAAAGAATCAGGAGACCCTGCTCCAGCACCACCTTCTTCTTCATCTTCTTCAAATTCCAAATGCTCTTCCTCACCAGGGGCTAAAATTCTCCTATATAAAAAAGGACAGAAAAATTAGTGAGCTACTCCACTTAATACACCAGCTAACCCTCATAGCCACTAACTTCCCAGATAAGATGCTGATTATTAAGTTGATATAAATGTCAATGTCAATCATCTCATTGCTACCAATGATATCAGCCATATTACCAATACTAAATTTGATAGGGAAAAAAATCCAGAAATATTTGAAAAACAGGCATAAAATAGATAAAAAAATCAGAAGACAAAATATGGATGTTTATTTATTTACCTTAATGGGACAGGCTGAACATCAAATGGAAATTCTTTATTATGTGTGAGAATATTCTTTAGGACTAGAATAAAGACATAGACCAACGTTAGTCTTATATCTTAGTCTTACATGTTATGTAAGTCTTATATATTAGTTAGTCTTTTAATCATATTTTATAGTGTATTAACCACACATTAATATATGTATTTTAAATTCCGAGCTTCACTATGATTTCAAGACTCCACAATTGACTACTGAGTGTCATAGCAAAATAAAAATGTCCATAGTGGACTGCAGATACCAGTATTTTCAGAGTACTGTAAGATCTCCAAGGAAAGTCTCAGAGCCCTCATAGAAAATGAACCATAAAATAGTTCTCCAATGTACAAGGTTCTAGGTGATATGGGGTACCAGTGAAAGAGAATACCTCTTCTCCTGAAGTATTTTAATTAAAAGATTGATACTGAAGATGACTAATTAAAGAGAAATAGATAATCACATCTTATTCTTTATCCTAAGTAGATTTCCCTCAATACTTATCACACTGGTAAGGTTTGTAGCAGCAAGGTTATAATTCTAATATTCCTTTTATGATGAAATTTATTGTATATGTGTACACACATATATACATGTGTATATATGTGTGTGTATATATATATTTACACGTGTGTACACACACATACACATACACACTCACACAGCAGACTTTCTCCTCAGGGAAGTCATCAAACAACATAATGCTATCACCTCTTGTGTCCTGGTTGATTACTTTCTGGCATGTAAGCCTACAGACAGATGTTCTACAATTCTATCTGTGTGTGGAAAAGTATTTTATGAAATTTATTGTTTCATTCCCCAATTTATGGGTTCCTAGTGACTACCTGCAATTATTTCAAGGTGAATATTTAGCATTATTAATTGGGCAACCCATGGTTTTTACTCTAATTACTCAGACTTTAATTTTGGAGTCTTGCAAATTTGAGTTAAAAGGAGTATGGCATATTGGATTCCTAAATAAGGAAATTCAAAAAGAACAGGTTGTAATTACATAACTTATTTCAATAGGAGTCAATCATCCAGTGAGAAAGAAGTTGGAAACTTGTACCTAGATTCTCATTACTCACTCTTATTCTCTCTCCCTTTAGCTCTTCCTCATCCTTTATCTCTTTCTTCTTCTCAATAAATGCATACCGAGTACTCACAATGTTCCAATCACTGTTTTAGGTGCTAAAGATACACAGTAATCAAGAACTCATATTTGGACCTTAGACCTTACTAAGGAAAAGTAGACAATAAATATGCCAACAAATAAACAAGATAATGTAAGATGTGATTAGTGGTATGAAGGATACAAACAGGATGCTGTGTAAAAGCAGAGAGAACTTGGTAGAGTAGCTAAGGTAGACAGGGTGCCTTTCAAAACTAAACTGTAAGAAGACATTTGAGCCAAGACCTGAGATGAGAGGAATCATCCACAAGTGGCTCTAGCATAAGGGCTTCCCAGGTATTAGAGAACAGGCTGGAGCAACAACAATGGTTCCAAGTAGGAAACAGTTTGCCTTATTCAAGGCACAGAAAGGACTGTGGGAACTTAAGTCTGACAAGCAAAGGGGAAGCAGCAGGAGATCAAAGTAGAAGGTTTAAATCAAAACCTAGCCCTACAATTACAACAATAACTTGAACATTTACATAAATACTCTAATCTCCCCAGTTCTAAAATGAGAATGCTACTTCCTTTACAGGCTATTGAAAGAATTACAGCCTAAATAAATGTATACAAAATGGCAAGGGAAAATCTAAAATGGACATTCACTCTCTCCATGACCTTCGTGATCTAGTTGACTAGAATCCTAATATTTTTTATCTCACTAAGAAGTACTGTTTATTTTTTAATACAAGAAAATCTTTTCTATACTTCTGCATGATCATTGTTACTAAACTATTAAATCAACTCAATATTAATAAGTAATATTAATAAATATTGATCATTTACACAACAATGGAGTAGATACCAAGAATGGGGAGCAGGTAACAAAAAGATCATGTCTCACTTGTATCAGAAACAAAAACATAGAAATGATCATATTGTAATAAGAGTTTAATGAAATGGGCAAAAAAATCAACCATTAAAAAATGTATATAACAATAATTTTTAAAAGTTGATCCTGTTAAGGTGGCATGTGTCTGTAATCCCAGGTACCAAAAGCCTAAGTCAGGAGGACTAGAAGTTCATCTGCCTAAGCAACATAGGGAGACCCTGTCTCAAAATAAAAATAAAACAATAAAAAGGCTGGGGTTGTAGTTCAGTGGTAGAGTGCTTGCCTTGCACATGTGGCACTTAGCACTACATGAAATGAATAAATAAACTAAAGGTATTGTGTCCATCTACAACTAAAAAAGTTTTAAAAAATAAAAATAAAAAGGACTGGAAATATAGCTCAGTGGTAGAGCACCCCTGGGTTCAATCCCCAGTACATCAAAAACAAACAAACAAAAAAGTTGAAAAATATCTTTGTTATTAAGAATATCTTGGCTGAGTGTGGTAGTGCACACCTGTAATCCCAGAGGCTTAGGAGGATTAAGAGTTCAAAGCCAGCCTCAGCAAAAGTGAGGCAAAAGCAACTCAGTGAGACCCTGTCTCTAAATAAAATACAAAATAGGGCTGGGGATGTGGCTCAGTGGTTATCTTGCATTTGTATTGTAACAGAATAATTAAATAGTATTTTTTTCTTTGGTATCAAAGCTCTGAAGAGGAAGTATTTGCTTTAGAATAATAGCTTTGTTATATTATTTTTACAAGTTAAAGTATTATCAATAGCTTTAGAACAAATTTAAATAGCTTTAGAACAAATTTAAATAGCTTTCTATAACTGTAGTATAGGTTTACATTTTCAACAACTATGGTATAACAGATTCTATTGTTCTTTTAAAATAGCTTAAACTTTACATAGAGTTTTCTTTCTACCAATACTAGCAATGATGTCTTAGGAGGATCTGAAGAGGAGCTTGAATTTTACAAAAGATATTATCATAAGTATGAAGCATGTCATGGGTTGGAGATTCATTGGCTGATTTGATAGGACTTACACACTTTGGATCACTACATGGCAGACATCTGATGCTGCTCCACCATGGAAAATTCAGCACTCCCAGCCTTTCTCTTGGAGCATGGACCTACCAAGCTCCTGAAGCTAACCCTCAAAAGATGACACACAGGCAAATATCAAAATGCATTCTGCTTTTGTGACTGACGTGCTTCATTTTGTGGTAGGAAAAATGGGCAGCTGCCTTAATTTGGAAAGGTTATTTTTTTTAAATTATAGGAAAAGATTCCTTCAAAACATTCAAATCTATTTAACTCAACACAATCTTGCTAAGTTCATACTACACTTAAAGCATTCAATAGGCTCTGGGGTGGGGGAAGAGTCCATTCATAATCTCTTTGAGGACTGAAACAAATACAAGTGAAAGTAACACATGTGAGAGTCTGACAATGGATAGTTAAAATGATCCTATACAGGAGAGGAGGCAGAGTTTAATTATGCCTCTATAGAGACAGCAGAGAAACCTTTCAGGGAGAGGTGGGATTTCTGTGAAGCCTTGAAGGGTGGCTTAATAGAAGGGAATTTTGCAGGGTGGTGGTGGGGAGATATGCTTGAGTAAGCAGCAGTATATTACTGCAATTAACATAAGAAAAAAATGGCTCAGACTTTCACAATCATAGTTTTAGTATTTTCAGACAGAATTTAAAAGATTTCAAAATGTTGAAGTAAAGAATACATCAGCCTAATAAACCAGCCAAGAACTAGGGATGTAGCTCAGTGGCAGAGCATTTGCCTTATATGGGCAATGCCCTGAGTTCGATCCCCAGCACCACACACAGGCACAAAATTAAATTTAAAAAAAAAACATTTTTTAAAGAAAGAAAACCAGTTAAGTTCAACATATTAAAAGTTAGAATTCACTATTTTTTCTTAGAAGAGGCTTAACTTTTTAAAAAGCAAGCTTGAATAAGTATACTTAATCTGAAATATTACTAAATACCAATTTGTAGAAAATATTTAATTCCAACTCAATAATTAACTCACAACAAGTGCCCTGCTTGGATAAATTCCAAATTACAGAGTCTACCCTACTGAAATACAGAATACCCATTTATGTTTCTTTGAGAAGCAACAGCAAATTAAAATCATCTAAAAAGATAACTATCAAGAAGGGAAAAGTACAAATGAAAAACATTATATAAACTATAATAAAGTGAATCTCCAAAATATTCTTTCCATTTCTACTCCAAATCTTTTTTAAAAAGCCAAAAAAGTAATAGATTTTAACCTGATCTTCGACTAATACGTGGGTCAATAATTTATTAGGAATTTGAACTGGAGAGCTGTACTTAGGAATGATGTAGTACAGCACCACTACAGGTATTAATAACAGCATAGTGAAAGAACCGATCCAGGTGACCCTAAAACTCATTCCTGGGATTTACAAGCTAGTGTCGGTGTTGTCCTTAGCAAAATGTTACTGAGAGGATTCAAGTGCTTAGCATATAGATGCTATTCTAAAAAAAAGGGGGGGGCAATTAATGAAAGATCTTGTGAGGCAATAGAAGTACTTGAGCATGCTCAGAGGAAGAGAAGAGGTAATAAATATATGAAATAAACATCCACAGTCTTTACAGCCACTCTGTGTATCTATAAGATTCTTAAATTCTCTTTGGAAACAAACAACTAATAGGAAATAGTGGCTGAATAAGAAGCCAAAATCATAATTATTTTTATCATAAAAAACTGAGGGCTGGTGACGTAGTTTACTGGTAAAGCACTTGTCCAAACTTGTCCAACATGCCCAAAGCCCTTGGTTCAATCCCCAGCATCATCATCTCTCTCTCTCTCTCTCTCTCTCTCTCTCTCTCTCTCTCTCACACACACACACACACACACACACACACACACACACTCACGCACAAACATAATTTTCGTAGAACCACCGTATAAACAACTGTTGCAATCTTTTATTTAAAGCCATCAATGTGTTTTTCTCAAAATAATCTTATATGTAGCCAGTCATAAAAGATCATATATCATATGCATCCATTTAAATAAAATGTCTATAATAGGACAATTTATAGACAGAAATCAAACTAATGGTTTCCTAGGGCTGGGAATTGGAAGGGATTTTAGGGGGATGGCAAGAAGTGAATGACTGCTCATGGGAATAGGGTTTCTTCTTGTGGTGATAAAAATGTCCTAAAATTGATTGTGGTGATGTCTGCATAACTCTTCCAATTTACTAAAAAAATTGAATATGATACGTTAAATTGGTGAATTTTGCTTTATATAAATTATATCTCAATCTTATACAAAGTATTTATTAATGCTTTTAAAAAATAAAGTTTTAGGTACAAAAAAAACCCAAAATTTGTGAGAAATATTACATTGATTAGTATCCTTATATACATTGGATATAGGCATAAGAACTATTTCTGAATATAAGTTGTGTCTCTTATAACATCTCCAACTCTTATGATCTAGGGCTGGAGATGCAGCTCAGTGGTAAAACGCTTGCCTAGCATGTGTGAGGTCATGGGTTAGATCCCCAGAACCACAAAGAAAAAAAAAAACTTTATGATCTGGATTACATAAAGTAACCAAAACTATTAAAATGACAGAGTTCATCAGAATTCTTGCCATATTCAGAAGGATGGTGTTCTGAAGAAATGAAATATGATTATCTAAAACTGTGGAAAAGCCACCAGAATCACAACAAATCTGCTATGCATTCCTTTGTTGTTGTATGTTGTTGTCTGTTGTTGTTGTTGTTGTTAACTTCTCTTTTCCAACCCAAACAACAGAAAATCAGATCCCCTTCAGTATACTCTGAGAATCCTTTTTCTACCCTGGATCTGCAATACAATCACATTTCAGCTATCTCAATAATATATGTCTTTGTTAGAATTGCTATAAATGAATTAGATATTGGCAGTTTGTGGAATTTATAGGAGCATTCTATTTAGTTCTTTTTTGGCAGGGGGTACTGGGTTTGAACTCAGGGGCACTTGACTACTGAGCCACATCCCCAGCCCTATTTCGTATTTTATTTAGAGACAGGGTCTCACTAAGTTGCTTAGTGCCTTGCTTTGCTAGGGTTGGCTTTGAATTTGATATCCTTCTGCTTCAGCCTCCCGAGCGGCTGTGATTACAGGCATGTGCCACTGTGCAAGGCTCTCTTTAGTTCTTAAATTAATATTTTACCTCTTACTCAAAGCATGTTTACATTAAAAGGATTGCACTAGTGGGAACTGAGATATACTGACAAATGTTCTGAGATTTAGGCCCTGCTCAGTTACTGGGGATTGAAGTGAAACAGGACGAACAAATCATTTCATTTCTTTCCTCAATAGAGAATGTGACCACAAGTCTGAGACTCCTTTCTGTTTGAAAATGCTTTGATTTTATGATTCCCTACTTAAAAATCTTACTTAGTTGGATAAATAAAATCTACTATTCCGTATTCACATAAATGCACTGAGATGTGCAATCTTATCTTAATAAAAAAAGAGTACAGGAGCTGGGTTATAGTTCAGTTGGTAGAGCATTTGCCTTGCATGTGTGAGGCACTGGATTCGATCCTCAACACCACATAAAAACAAATAAATAAAATAAAGGTATTGTATCTGTCTACAACTAAAAATTTTTTTAAAAAAGGCTTCATTAACCTACATTCATTCAGTTATTCACACTATGCCTTTGCCCATACTGCAGACAGTTCTAAGAGAGCAATCATTTGAAACAGCAGAAAGGCTTTATTTGGGAATATCCTAACCAAGAAGATAACTGAAGGAATTTTTTACTTTTGAAAAGTTTTGAAGAAGGGAAAAAATGGAGACAACAAAAAAACACTTTGTAATGCATTCCCAACATTCAGACTGTAGTTTTCAATAACATGTAATGTGAATGGGCATTAATGACAGTAACCTTATATTCTCTACTGGACTCTACTGAAAATGTTTATCAAAATAATTATAATCTTATTAAAGCCATTAAGACAAATTAAAGGTTAATTTGGATATGTAGATGAAGTACAACATATATATGATATAATAAAGATTAAATCCAAATGATAATTAAAAATGCAAATATTGTAGGAATTTTAAAAGCACCAAAAAATAAGAGAAATAAATCCAACCACTTTCTGTGCTAAACAATCTTAATATTCACAACAGATAAAACTCTCTTCCTAAAGAAATATCACTAAAAAATATAAAACAAAACTTACTTGGTTCTAGCTTCTTTAGGTCCTCCAGTTTAAATTCTTCCTGGGACTATGTGGACTAAATTTAAAATATGCATATTATATCTTTTCATTACAAAGATTTCACTGCACCCTATGTCTTTTAAGTGGCAAGAATCAAATATTTAAAATAAATATATTTCTTGCTTTAAAGGTAGAAAATGAAAAGTTCCAAACTTGGAATATTCAAGCTAATAGAAACAGAAAAAATTAAAATCATATCTTTTATTTCTATAGTGTACAAAGTATGAACTAAATCATTTAAGTGTGAGTTCAACTGATCAATTCCAATTGTTATAAAACCCTTCTGAGATAATACTGCTTTGGGCATGAATGTCTAATATCTTATCAGAACAATTTAGAATAATTCATTAAAAAAATCCATTTACCTGTAAAGCTGTGATTCACAATTCCAAGCATGTTGCAATTTTGCCTATGGTTTTCTGTAGGGAAAAAAATGCTATAAATCCCAAAATAATTTTAACTGTCAGTTACTAAAATCAAGAATTTTTATTTATAACAGATCTATAGGGACTGGGATTTTAGCTCAGTGGTTGAACACTTGCCTCACATGTGTGAGGCACTGGGCTCAATCCTCAGTACCACATAAAAAAATAAAACAAAGATATAGTGTCCATCTACAATTTAAAAAATTTACAAAAGAGATCTATACTTCTTTAAATAAATTATTATTCCTTTTCTAGCACCTTGCAGATTTTAGAGAAGAGACTCAGAAGATGAAGGGCTGAGAAGTGGGAGAGAGATGAGTATATATTCTCTTCTAAACTAATATGCCACAACCAATTCTAAATCAAGTTTGGTTTGGTGATAGGTCTAGATATGATTTAAAGGGCAACAAAGATAGCCATTATGGAAAGCAGTGTGGAGGTTCCTCAAAAGATTAAAAATTGAACTACGATATGATCCAACAATTCCACTCCAGGATATATGGCCAAAGGAAAGGAAATCAGTAAGCTTCTGAGACACCTGCACTCCCATATTCATAGCAGCACTATTCCTATTAGCCAAGAAATGGAAACCTAAGAGTCCATCAAGTGATAAGTGGATAAAAATGTGTTATATATACATAATGGAATACTATTCAGTCATAAAAATAAAGAAATCCTATCCTTTGCAACAACATGATGGAACAAGATCATTATATTAATGAAGTAAGCCAGGCACAGAGATAAGACCCACAAAATCTTATTCATGTGGAATACAAAAAAGTTGATTTCATAGAAGTTGAAAGTAGAATGGTAGTTACCAGGGGTTGGAGCCAGTAGGGGTGGGTGGGGGGATAAGTAAATGCATCCTACATTTCAAAAGAAAAAAGAAAAAAATTTGTAAGTTTTTAAACATAAGAAATGATACGTGAGTAGAAAATGTTAACTGGATTTAAATATAACACAATATATACATGTATCAAAACATGTTACCCCATTTATATGTACTATCTTTGTTATCTGTAAGTTAAAATATTGACTTTATTTATTTTTAAAAATAGCTTTTTTTAGTTGTAGATGGACATAATACCTTTATTTTATTAATTTGTTTTTATTTGGAGCTGAGGATTGAACCCAGTGCCTCACACATGCTGGGCAAGCAAGAACTCTACCACTGAGCTACAACTCTAGCCCCAAAATACTAACTTTAAAAAAGAAAACAGAAAATATAATTGTACTTCACTCCAACACAAGAGCCTCCGATTCATCCCAGAGAAAGAGGAGCTGTGATATGAAAGAGGCCTCTTGCCAATATCAACCCACACTTAGAAGGTCAAGTAAGAACATGAGAGGAAAAGCGTAGAGAGAGCAGAAGATGAAAACAAGTCTGAGTGTCCTATTATTGACCTGAGAAAGAGAACCAAGGGATATCTTGGCTAACGTATAATCTAGAACTACAAAGAAATCAGGGCTAACATGTTAGCAGGTTCAGGTATCCTTCAGCTTTTGCAATTTGCTAGTGAAGTGCTTCTCAATAATTACAGTTTACAGGTGAATTTGAGGCTGTTCAATGACTCCAGAAGCCAATTCAGCCTGCTAGTGTTATAACACACATTGTGATAGCAATTAACTCTACTTGTGTGTTCATATAGATTTCCTGAACTCGCTCTGTAAGAAATGTGACTATCAAATCATGAGGTATCTCTCAAGAGAGGACAAATTATTACTGTTCAGATAGTATTACTTCCCCTGCAAAAGTACATGTTACTATTGTCATATGTATATCCACATATGGTGTCATTTTCCATAACACAGAATGCATATGGAGTGTTTCAGAATTAATACTTGGTTATTTGTACATGATTGGTTGAACTGAGGATCTCTATTTTCAGATTGATTATATTGTATGCTAAAACATAAAGTTGTCAAAAAGATGGTTTTGTAATTTCAAACAGATCAAAATTATATATTTAAAACAATTTGAAATTAATTTTTAAAAAAGCTTCAATGTTCTTTTTAAAATTGGCTTTGAAATAGAATGAAATATTTTAAAAGGTGTCCTAATCAAATATAGAACATAAGAATGAAAACTGAGTAAATGCACTCTCACAATAATATATGATAATTCAGCTCCTATGACATGAATATCATTTTTAAATTGATGTTTCTTAGATTTAATAAAGGCAGCTTTTCAACACACAAATATGTTTGTGTGTGTATTTATATACATTTTATGGTTAAAGTTTTGCAAAAGCATAAACAATGTCTTCTAAAAGTAATACACAACTTGCATAATAGCTAATTATGCTGCCAGTTGGATGTAACCCACCAAAAGCATATATATATATATAAATCCTACATTCAGAAAAAATTATTTAGTGCCCGAAATCCAAAATTATTATTAGAAGCCCCTGATTTTTATTATGATTTTATCATGTTAACAATTTTAAAATATCCTGGGAAAATCATAGTTTAGAAAGACATTTTAATTTGCTCTTAAGCAATCCAATTTAGTAATTTTGATTATAGCATTGATAATATTATGGGCAGCTATAATAGAGTTTTGATTTTTTTCCTTCATTATTAAATACTTTCTTCAGATCAAATGTATAACTCATATTTTAGAGCAAATACTTAACAATTGTTTTCAAGCACTTAATATATAACATTAATATGCTAGTTAAAACAAACAGACTTCTTTTAAATCAGTAACTACCAAGTTATTATAGAATCATAAGACATTTTAACAAGCTGTGGACAATGCTGTTAGCCTAACTGTTCTCAGGTGATTGAAGAATACACAACCAAATTACTTTCAGGATGATGACTTCATGTAGACCATTTATGTCATTAAATGCAATTACTATAAGTTGGTTAAATATATGTGTTTTCTAATAATATTCAACTACTTGTATTACTGTGGTATCCTAGTTGAATCCATGAGAAATATCTTATATGAAATGGGGGGAATGTTGTAAAAATTCCTACAAATACAATAATCACTGTGTTTATAGTCACCACCTCAACAGTCCTGGATTAATATGGCTTCCATCTTTTGACTGGCAGAGAGCATACTGAAGAGTCACAGTTTCTGAAAGAAAATAATCATAATAGTGCAACTATTACATGCTAACTTTGTGCCAAAACCTGTGCTGAGTTTTGTGTAGAGATTATCTCTGTTTTGTTTTTGTGATGGGTTTTGCTTTGTTGCCTAGGCTGGTCTTGAACTTGTAGGCTCAAGCAATGCCTCTGCCTCAGCCTCCCAAGAGGCTGAAGCTACAAGCATGCACCACCAGGTCTAGCTGGTGGGGTAGCTCATTTAATCCTAGCTATAGCACTGTACGCTGAGCTCTATTATATCCCTATTTACAGATAAAAACACTGGGGTTGACTGTCCATAGTTATATACCCAGTCATTATTACCCCAACAAGCATTTCACTAGACATTTCTTGTCAAATAACTACTTTTCAAATATCTTTCTTGGCACAATATCTCAAGATGAATACTCAACTTGAATTGATATTAGTTTATCAATGTAGAGGATTATTTTATATATTGTGCCATATAACTGAGAAAATTGTTTCAAGTAGGTTTCATTTTGTATTATTGAGTTTTTTGAAGTTTAAATGACTAGGCCATTTTTCCAATATATAATTGAGAATTTGAAAATAGGAACTATTGTTTTACTACTTTTTTCCTATAGGGGGCATCTATCTTCTGAGAACTTAATGAATCAATCAAATTTTATAATTAAATAAAATCCAGAATGATAGCTGTTTTTTTCTTATGAGCCTTACAATTAATAACATTTGGGGAGAAAAATAAAAATCATTAGGGAAAAAAAAAGACTGGTTTTTGGACTGACGAGAAAGACCCCATTTTATTTGATTATTTCCAGTAGTGCAAGGGGGTTACTACTGAAATCTGGTATGTGTGTGGGGTAGGGGCGTGCAGGGGCACGTGACTACTGGAAATGAAGAGAAGAAAAATTATGCATATGGCATAGAGGAAACAAAAACAAGTTTTGAAAGTACATTCAGTATACCTCCAGTTTTCATCAAAATTCTGTGGTTTGTTAAACTGAAAAAAATGATCTCAAATTTGGAGTTCTAAAAAGAAAAATATATAACTTAACCTTATACACCATGAGAAATGATCAGAGTATTTACAGTTTTCTTACTCTTTACTGATTTTAAAGAATAAAAGATAAACCATCCAGCTTTTAACTTCCAGAACTAGTGTCAAATAATAAGAATTAAAGCATTAGTAATTTCAATTCTATTCATTACTGATTTAACCAATTTACTGTGATTATACAAAGGAATATATTCTGAGTAAGGTTTCACTTCCTATCTGTGACATCACCTTCTAACTTACTCTATTTCTAAACTAATAATATACCCATTTCCCCCAAAAGACTGAATGTAATTCAGAGAGAACAGCCAACAATTAACATTTACACCTGCACAGATAAGAGAGTGGCTATTATTTTAGTTTTGTTACAAAAGAGATGAAAATTTGCCAATGTAGAGTTATAGAGGCATTAGTATGCATCTTTTTAATATCTGAATTATATTTCAGGATGTCTAAAGCCTCCAAAGATAGGTCTCCAATATAATGACATTGAAGCAATAGTAAAAAATACTCTAATAGCTAAGTCAACTTCACAATTCTATTCTTATTCGTTTCTTGGTCCATACTATCTATTTATTCCTGAAGTACTAACGCACAGATAGAGCCATATAACTGCAAAAATGAAAAAAAAAAAAGAAAGAAAAGAATATCTAACTTCAGCCCCTTTACCAAAAGGCATTGCAACAAAAGTTAATAGGAACAAAACTGGATAAGGGGCAACCCAGACTGATAAAAGTGTGATCCTCCATAGGCAGCTTAATATGGTACAGAGGCTTCTAAGTCCTCACATGGCATAGAAGGATATCAAAGTTCCTAGGCTGGATTCAGGAAATCCAGTTGACATTATCTTTTAGCCTGAACACATGGTTTGAATACAATGGATGGTTTTCATTTTGTGTGATAAAGTCATACAGTATTTTGGGATTTGACTCAACTGTTCAGAAAATTTGTGCATTTCCCATGAATAGCTATATATGCTTTGTTATCAGTATAGGTTTACTTTCCTAAAATTTATTATTAATTTTATTCCCTAAACTATGTTAATAAGTAATATTTTCTTTCTTTTTGTTATCAGTAAACTTTTATAATTTTTTCATCATATTGGAGAAGTTATTATATCATGAAATTATAAGCTATCATGGTGATTGCCACCTGAGCTGTGGAGAGTTCTATGTACAAAAAGATCATTTTTTAACAAAGATGGAAGTGATAATAACAAATGAAAATGAAATAACATGAATATCTAAAATATTTTGCTTCAAAGTTTTTGGTCTTCCAGCCTTCCTTTCAGAAATCCTTGATTTAAAGATGTGAAAATGCATTAAGTGTATTTTTTTCTAACCAAATACAAATGGTTTTATTTACATAGGTGGAGTAAAAAATAGTTGTAAGCAATTACCAAATTTTAAAAATGATAACAAACCTAGAGAGACGTCTAAAAATGCTATGCTCTTCCTAAAAAAAGATATTTTTGGGCTACATTGCTTAGATAAAATCTGAACTCTCCACTTTCCTTTGCTTTGGGAGAGAGACTCTAAAGGTGAGCAAAATGCCACACTGTGGCTAATGTAACTTTCTCAGCCTAGTAAATTTTACTAGGCAGATTTTAACAGAGCATTCAGATTAGCACTTTTATAGTTACTGATGCTCATGTAGGGTTTTGGTTTGGTTTGGTTTTCTTTTGATTCATATCAGGACTGCTACAAAATTTTATCTCAGAGTTATATCTTCACTCTAAGTTGGACCTCTATAGATTTTAAACAAGAAAATATATTGTGTAAATATTATTTTGGTTTGATTATAGAAACATCTTCCTATAATTAGCCTATTCCCTTCATATGCCCTAAATTATACACAACAAATTATATATTATTCCCTTTTTCAAAACATCTCTTATTTTTCTGCCCTCATGGGCTTCCTCTTGTCAGTCTTACTTAGATTGCTCATCCCTAATCTTTTTCCAATATAAGACCTTCAGGAACCAGTTCATCTGCTAACTCTTCAATGATTACCCCAGACAGAAATAATTTCCTTCTACTCTAGACTTTTACAGCCTTTGGGGCCACACTTACAACATGGATCACTTGTTCTATTTACTTGAATAGTCATTTTCAAACCAATTATAGTAGGTATGGCATGGATACAGGGGAAAAGAAGGATGATAATATATTCTCTCATTGCCAATGGGAATTTAGTGTACACTAATGAAACAGTATCCTGACAACTAAAAGCAGGTCTAGGTTTTAGGATACATTTTTTACTAAATATTATTTATTAAAATTTTAGAATCTTTTTCAGGAAAAATTACAACTATAACATTTCTTTTATGAATTTATTGTAAGCATAAAAAGTAGGAATTTGTATTCAAAATAATCCAAAATGTTAAACATCCAAAATGCTATTAAAACTCCATGAATACTAGAAATTGCTAAACAATTATATGAAAACAACAACAACAACAACAACAAAATTTATCTTTGTGGTGACTCACCTTCCCTAATCGCTAACATTTTCAGTGCTACCTCAGCATAATAAAGCATGGATAGGAAGCAATATAAGAAATATCTTCTATTGCTCTTTCAATTTTTGTTGCTCCTTCTTGAATGTCAAAGGTTGTCAGAGTTAGAGAAACAGTTTATCCCATACTTTCTTTATTTAGTGGGCTTTCAAATTTTCTTCTACTCATCTTTTTCGTATGTAGCAGTTTTTATTCTATACACACTCCTTTTCTAATCCATGGTTAAGGAGGTGAGTTTTATATTATGATGTCTGCTTGATTTTAAGTCAGAATTTTTTTTCTAGTCCTAAGAGTTCATTTTATCAGAATGAAATCCCTGTTTTTTTAAATCTGTTTATTCTTAAAATTGTTGCTTAAATTTTCTCAATCAATTGTGAAGGTCTTCGATTTATCTCATTTCCAAGCAAGAAGTCTAAGTGTTCTTCAGATTTATCTACCCTCTCAATCCTTTCCAGAACCTCAGGGCTGATTCATATGAACAATTAAACTTGACTCAGACATAATGAAAGCAGAGAACTAGCTGATGCTAGCTGTTAGAATCAAATCCCAGTGAAAATTCCTAATTCTATAATATTGCTTAAATTGTCCAAGTGGTTTAAATTAATAACAACTTCCAGTTTAATATATATTTACTTCCCCATTCTATACCACTTTCTATAAGCACTGTTCTAAAACAATAGGGGGTATCTTTAAACTTTTTCTGTAAAGGAGTATATAGTAAACATTTTGGAATTTATGAATTTAGAATCTGTCACATTATTCATCTCTGCTGCTTGAAAGTAGCCACAGAGAATGCATAAATGAATATATGTGGCTGTTTTCCAATGAAACTTAACTTACAAGCACTGAAATCTTAATTTTATTTATTTTTATTATTTCACAAAATATCTTCGTCTTCTGACTTTTTCAACCATTTACAAATATAAAAACTATGACTAGCTCATGATCTTATAAGCAGGTGGTTGAACAGATTTGGCCCATAAGCTATGCTTTGTTGACCCAGCTTTAAGGGGCATAAGAGGAATCAGATTTACTGTCTGTAACTAGGAGGGGAGAAAGGATATTTAGATGAAATGGTACTATAAAAAATGTATACTTTATTAGGATTAGATAAAACAAGAATAAAATTATAAATAATCATTTTATGCACAAATCTGATGATTAACTTTAGTGGACTATTAATAATAAAAAGTAAATTCTGAAGATGTATATGTAAATTGACTTAGACTAATTGTAACTGTAGTATCAAAAATTAGAATCAACCAAGAATTGTCAAGTCTGTTAATCAGAAGCAGGACACAAATCAGAATAAATAAAACAGGGAGGGAAAAAATAACCTTAAAATGCCATGTTGAAGCAGAGGATAAAAGCAGTCAGAGCAGGTTCCCATAGTAAATACACACCATCCCAGGAAATAACACCTTGAATCTATTGCTCTCAAGCAAGGAAAGGATATTAGAACAGTACTGAAGTAGGTAACACAGACAAAAATGAAATGTAAACCAGCAAAAAAATTCACACAAAAATGCACTTACCCTCTGCACTGCTCATAAGCAAGATACACTTAAAAACAGGAATGGTGCACCAGCCAGGCACAGTGCCACAGGCCTGTGATACCAACAGTTCTGGAGGCTAAGACAGGAGGATGGCCGAGTTCAAAGCCAGCTTCAGCAAAATCAAGGCGCTAATCAAATCAGTAAGACCCTGACTCTAAATAAAATACAAAATAGGGCTGGGGATGTGGCTCAGTGCCCCTGAGTTCAATCCCTAGTACCACTGCCCCCTAAAAAAAAGAGAATGATGCTCCTATCCCCTAACCCCCAAACTGTTACACCTGCAGTTGGGATAAATAAATAAAAGATAGTTCAGCTTTATGACAGACATGATAAAGAAGTCAAATGGCACCATGGAAAGTTAGCTGAATGCCTAACATTGTTGAAAGATGTCATGCTAAAGAGAAATGAATTTTGATTATTTAGGCTAACAACCAAGTCAAAAAAAAAATCCAAACACAATTTTCTTTATGAGCTAGCACCTACTAGAGTTGACCTCAATTATATGTGGAGATTTCATTAATGAGTAATTTTATCAGATACAATTATTTCCTGTATTACAAATATCCTTACTTAAGGATAATCAAAGATGATGCCATTTAGCATCAATGGCATCAGAATGCTTTTTTGTGTGTGATTTCAAGCTTATTTCAGGTGTATAGCTGAATAGATTAACTACAAAAGACTTTTCCTTAAAGTAAGAATCAGACTCTTTTTAGATAGATAGAGAGAGAGAGAGAGAGAGAGAGAGAGAGAGAGAGAGATACAACCCATATCTTGAATTCTTCTCCATGTACAGTGGATTTTTTGTTGTTGTAATTCTCCCCCACCAAGCCATCACTAGATGCCCCATATTACAAAGGGTGGAAATTCTCCTTATGTTGATGTGAAAAATTTATTCACATTTATTAACTCTATACTCCAAGGTTTGCCTAACAGCAGAGAACAGATAGTTCGGTTTCCTTCCCCAACTCCCCAAACTTGTGATGTCTTTCAGTTGTACTCCAGGGGAGCTATCTCATTCTTTTTGAAATTGGAGGAACTTTTACATAATAAGAACAAAAAGATCTAGCAAGAGAAGTCAATTGTCCAATTAGACGTTATCAAAGCCTAATTGGAGAAAAAGAGTTTACCCTGTGACCTAATTCCTAAGAGGTCAATTGGAAGAAAAACATCACATTTCTTGCTAAATGCAACCATTTGCAAAATCTTCCATGTTCGCTCTATGGAAGATTTTCTTTTAAAACAGGTATCAGTACACTTAGGGATTAAAAAAAAATCCTAAATAAAGCAGATACCTATTTCGGGGTTTTGGAAATCACCAGTTATTTTGTTACATTTTATGATTATACAAATTTGGTTTAGGTATCTGTGTCAGTAAAAGTGGCATATTCTTTTAGATGCTTCCAGAATGTACACTATTCATTATAAAATACTAATTTGTAGAATCCAATTTCACCTGGGTCCCAAATCATAGGCCAAATAAACTAACATTAAAGCCACTAAGTGCAAAAGAGAGAGAAGAAAGGAAATAGAATCTATTAGGTAGTTAGAAGGTGCTAGGCCAGATATTACAGGTGCTTTGTGTGTGGTTCAGCATTCAATCTGCTCAGCCAATAGACAAATGTTATGTCATTTTATAGACACTCAGGCTTTCTAAAGTCAACCCAGGATTCACTGACAATGTTGAATCTGATGTCTCCAAAGACTAAAGACTTTTCACACAGAAACACTTTTGTAGTTAGTAAATTTGAAGATGATAAAAGGCAAGCTTTGGGTAAAAAAGGTGAGAACTGTTTTTCATCATAACATTTATCTTTGCTTAAAATCTTACCTATCCTTCCAAGTCTACTAAATATCTCCTTCTCCATTCTCTCCTCTTTACCTGATTCACTACCAAAACTGATCACTCTCTCTGCTAATATTCTCCACATATTTTTTTCAGTCTGACCAAGTAATTAATATATCATACTTATGGTATGGTACTTAACACCAGAGTCCCTGCTAACAACCATTTCTTTAGTTTAATGGTCATGTCTACTGGTCCCAGAGTTTCCTGACACAATAAGCTCAGGATAAATGAGAGTTCAGAATTATTGATAATGTCTGTGAATCTCAGAATTACAATATTTAATACTATTTCTCCCTACAAATAATGAAATAAAAGAGTTTGCTCAAAATTATAATAATAACTTTAACAGATACTTAACTTTCTGTGCCTCTAAATTTGTTTAGGAAACATGCCCTGTCATATTTATACATGCAAACTTCCACTAATATTTGTGAAACCAGAAATTGAGGGTAGCCCTTAGACCTGTTTCCTAGGGAGAAACCAGGGCAGGCAGCATGGCTGAAGCAGGAATAGTGGCACACAGTTAAGGCACATGGGGCTTCAACAGCCTGTTGTTTCTCCATGTCCAGGGAAAAAATGAAAAATGTAAAGATTAGACTGGAAATGGCCTAGATGGTGAATATGAGTCAGGATGATGGACAGCTCATTTCCACAGATGATTATATGAGCAAAGGAAGACACTGAGGGTCAGCTCTGTTTTCCCCAGTAACCCCACCAAAGCTGTTTTACTTAAGCTCTTGAAATTTAAACTCAATCCTGGATGAAAGAAAAAGTAAATTCCAAATTTTTGAGATGATATGTCTTCTAGGGAAGGGTGATTGGCTCAAAGTATAACTTTTGTGGAATACAAAAATTGAAACATTGCATACATTGTATTCTAAGTGCTTTAGACAAATTAAATCAATTCATTCTCAGAAAAAGCTATTATTTTAATTGCCAGTTTACAAATATGTAAACAGAAACATTTTATAGAAGAAGAAAAAAGTCAAATAACTGTCCAAGATCAAATGGAAAAAAAGGGGTAAAGTTAGAATTTGACTCAAGTAGTGTCATTTATTTATTATTAGCATCACTAACAATATAAACCAGATAATTGCCACCTTTTACCCATTTTAACTCAAGCTGTTTGCCAAACATCGACAATAATTTCTTAGTTCATTAAGCTAAAAAAAAAACTATAGTAATAAATAAGGTCATAGAACTAATACCAATTGGTTGGCAAGGTATTTTTCTCTCTAAACAAATTAACTTAATTAGAAGCATATTCATGTGTTATACATCAATCACCAGAAAATTTAGCAGCCAATAAAAATGCACATTATTAATATATTCATTAGTGTTCTGTATTAACTACAATAGATCAGTTTTACTTTTTTAATGTATAAAAAAGAAAGTAGTAGTTATATTCCAATCTTTATTATAACATCTGAGCCATTCACACAGGATTATATTTAAAACCATGGTTTTATTTTCTTTCATGACAAGAGAGTGATGCTCTTTAATTAAAGCTCTATCTTTCATATTGAGATCCATTTGATCTTATTATTTCCCATTTCACTTCTAGGAAGAAAAGAAGATCCAATTTTTTTAGTCCTAAGTTATCTTTCAAAATTATAC
Source organism: Urocitellus parryii (assembly GCF_045843805.1). Lineage (NCBI taxonomy): Eukaryota > Metazoa > Chordata > Mammalia > Rodentia > Sciuridae > Urocitellus > Urocitellus parryii. The sequence continues at coordinate 1,139,950 of NW_027554068.1, forward strand.
CAATGAAACTATATCCAAATGGAAATAAAGTTTTTGGGTAATTGCTATCTTTAATAAAATTAAAAACATCCAGAGGAAAATATCTTCTCCTCATAATCATTACTAATACACTTTTAAAACATGTTTCACTGTCATCAAATTGACTTAAATTCGCTTAAACCACATAACCTGAAACTTCAATTAACCTTATAAATTGTAAAACTCACTCTTCCCATTTTCTCTTCCTAAAGTTAATGATGCACAAGGATAATATTCCTTACACAAAATAAAATAAAAATATGCAAGACTCTCATTAAAAATTAATTGGTTGAGCTGTGGATTTGGTCATTATTTAAGTTAAATCATATGCTTCTCATTGAGAAGATGGATACCACAGCTAACTATATACTAGCACCTTATTTACAGGTATTCACTTCTTGATGAATTGCACTACAGTTAGATGATTAAGAAGGAGAAAAGTTCTCACAGAGGAAAGAAAGAAGAGCAAGGGGAAACCCAGCTGTAACACAGATTTATTAGCACATCTTGGGCTAGATTAGTTTGGATTAAATCCAGTTATGGAGAACTAGTGCAGCAAAGCTCTCCCTTGGGATCATCGGGAAACAAACAGGTAGCCATCTGCACTGGATTGTTTAGTTATTTTTCAGACATACCTAAAAGCAGATGTCTCCTTTTCTTTCTGTGCCATTAATATATTCCATGTATGTCTGATACAATGGAATGAAACCCCCAAATGAAACATTATTGGCAGTCCCTAAGTTATAAACATGTTTAGAATTCTAAACATTTTCATTTGGACTTTGGAATTTGTTTTCTTACAGAAACATTTATATAAGTGGTGCTGAGGGCCTATAAACTAATAAATATTCTATTTAACATAGTGTACAAATGGAATATTGAATACATGCAACATAAATTTTTAAAGTATTCCACCATACAATAAAACTTAAGGATATATGCTAAACTCTTTTTTTTCTCTCTCTCTCTCTTTATTTATTTTATTTTTTAATTTTTTGGTTGTTCAAAACATTACAAAGCTCATGACATATCATCTTTCATACATTTGATTCAAGTGAGTTATGAACTCTCATTTTTACCCCAAATACAAATTGCAGAATCACATCAGTTACACATTCACAATTTTTACTTAATGCCATATTAGTGATATGCTAAACTCTTAAATACAGAACTTTTCTGAAATGGTGCAAAAGAACTAATTAAATAAAAATACACAAATTAAATTAAATTAAAATACATAAAAAATTAATAAACTGAAAGTATATTTTATATCTTATTTTAATGATTATAGTGAGGGAAAATAATACTTATTCTATAAGTAAAGTGAGAACCGTATTAATGTTATGAAAACAAAGCCTGGCACTTCAAAGAATTTAAATGTTCTTTTTTTTCTATGTTAATAAATATTTAGAAGATGTCCATCATGTCTGAGGTTCTTTGTTGGGTTCCTTAATAATCCTAATCCTTAAGAAGCTCACAGTCTTGCTTAGCCAACATTCTTTTATTCTTCAGAATAATACCAATGATAATTTAGTTTTAGAATTAAGTAACAAAATATCAAAAAGATAATTCATTCCTTTCATTCATACACCCATAAAGGATATAAGCTTACCAACCAGGTCTGAATTTCTCCTTGGAAAACATACTATTCCTGCTTTCTATTTTGTAATTTTCTTTAAAATAAACAAATTTTACCAGAATTAAAAATCTCTGGATTGACACAAAGTCATTAATAATTGTTAATAGAAATAGAGAAATTGGGTTGGGGGCATTTCTGAATGTTTAATACATCTCTATTGTTTGATTTGCTAGAAAGAGTATATTACTTTTTAATTTAAGAAAGCATCTAATGGAGAAAAAACAAAAATAGAATTTGTTGAGGCAGGCATGCCCATCCTAACAATTCTACACAGACGTGTTTGGAATTCACTTACTGAATATCTTGTCTGGTACTCTCCAGAGCCAGCTGCCTTGCCACTCACTTTGACAACAGAAAAATGAAAATAGTGAACTACCTGAAGCTTACAACAAAAGTTTTGTTAGTTAAAAATTCCACTTAATATATGTGGTCTATGTTTTCTCCTGGATAAATGCAGGATAGTGATATTAATACCTAGTACTTGCTGACCTCTCTCTATATGCAGAAATGGTCCTAAGGGCTTTTTACTAAACACATTTAATGTTGAGTTGCTATACATGGCCTACAAGGGTTTTTGTTATTTTTTTTCTGTCTCAATTATTTTCCTATTTCCCGTTGTTTGAATGTTACAGAATTCACATTTTGTGTTTCAGAATCATTCTAATCAAAACAGGATTGAGCTATGTACACTGAGGATATCTTTGATTTTGTTCTCACCACTTTCAAATTTTTACAAAAAGTAGTGTTTCCACTCAAGTCATAATAATCACATGTATGTACTTATTAAAACTTTATTCTCATGGTAAATCCTGTTGTGTTAAGATGACCAGATTGATTTCTATTCACCAACCTAAAAGTAAAATTTCTCTCATTCTGCCTTTTATTCTTTCTACAGCATAGTGTCAGAGTTTCTCCGAAGTTTGTCTCAGCTCCCTCACTCTCAGTATGTATTTTCTTAGTTTTAAAAAAGTAGCATTGTGGGGCTGGGGATGTGGCTCAAGCAGTAGCACACTCGCCTGGCATGTGCGGGGCGCTGGGTTCGATCCTCAGCACCACATAAAATAAAATAAAGATGTTGTGTCCACCGAAAACTAAAAAATAAATATTAAAAAATTCTCTCTCTCTCTCTCTCTCTCTCTCTCTCTCTCTCTCTCTCTCTCTCAAATAAATAAATAAATAAATAAATAAAAAGAAAAGTAGCATTGTAAAATAGAGTACAGAGTTCTTGTGGTCAATTGATGAGTCCAAACCCAGCTCTTCTCAGATAAACTGCATGATTCCAAAGCAGTAACTTAATCTCTCATATTTTTTATCAGTAAAATAAAGAATTTCCAAACTTATAATAATAAGATTGCATCTTAGCATGTTGAAACATCCTATATCTTGAATATGATTAGATTTTCTGTCCGATAGAAATTGATCTTTAATCATGAAGACTTATCGCTCAGACTCTCCTGAACACTATATGTCCACAACCTGGATGCCAAAGTGTAATCTGTATTTAGATTCCTGGATTCTCTCATATAGGAGAAAGATTTGTGCCGATTCCTTGAGCAAGATTACAGCCATCTTGAACTTCTTTGTGAGTGATCAGAACTCCAAGCCTACTGCTTATGTCTCCTACCTATAGATGCATCCCACTGGATCAGGAAAGAAGGGCAATGCTGCGATATCGAAAGGGGATTAGAGAACGCATGAATAAGGAGAGAAAGGTGACTGGACTTCAGCAAATCACAAGGATTCCCCATTTGTACGTTGCTCCTAAGAGAAACAATGAATTCTGCTTCTCCAATAGAGAGGAATATAGCAAAGAATCCTAACCCGTGGCCAGCCAACTCACTTGAAATTTCAACCAGAAGCCAGTCGAGTCAGATATAGTCCTTTCAGTAACTTGAGAAGGAACTTAAAAACAAAACTAAGCAAATAAAACCAAAAAAGAAGGAAAGTCGGCTGTTGCTGAGAGAACAGCAACAAAAGCCTTATAAGTAAAGAATGCCACAAGCTAAAATTACCTAGTATAGCAAGTTGCAGTCCCAGAATCTTGATTACTCCTCATTTATTCATTCAAAAATATTAATTGGAAAATTAGCTCTAGGCATACTATATTCCACGCTGAAGACATATTATCGAATGAGATGGATAATGTGTCTTCTTCATGAAGCTTATGTTCTTGTGAGGAAGAACACTAACAGGTAAAGAAGCAAGTAATGTAATTTCATGTAAGTGCTAAAATTATACAGTAAAGAAATAGAGGGATTAGGTAAGTTAATCAGGGAAAAATATCTTGAAAACATAATGTTTGAACAATAATAGAATGCGTATAAGAATAGGTCATGTAAAGTTCTGGGAGAAGAGTAAGCTATGCTTTGGGGCATAAATGAGTTTGAAAAACAGCAGAAGACAACTAGGGCTGAATTGAAGAGAGAAGGAGTTGTAGTAGAAGGGATTCTAGGAAAAGAATTCTCAATCTTGGCTACCTATGAGAAATCTCTGGGAAGCTTCAAAATTCCATTATGTCCAGCTAACTCTGTATTTTTAAAATTCCCAGATGGTAGAAATTATGATGGTATGAACATGAGAAGCAACAGAGTAGATGGTGAGAAGAAGTTGTATTAAAAATGTTTTACAAAGACCCAAGAGCACTTCCTGATGAATCAAAGATAGGTTTGAGGGGGAAAAAAATCAAGGATGACTTCCAGGTTTTTATTCTAAGCAATTGGATGGAGAGTGATGCCACTCAGTAGAGTTAGATTTCAGGGTCTTCTAAATTTGGAATTAGATCAGTTTTGAGACAGAAAGCAGACAAAAAAATCCTTCTACCTCATTAGTTCTCATCAAATTCATTTTCTAAGAACTTGTAAACATAATTCACACTGCTTTCCCTTCCTCTGCCTGATGGGAGAGGTCACGACACCCAGAGCTAAGCAGACATTTCTCTCTTGGTGATCAGTAGGCTGACAAAGTTTTTCAGGCTCCTTCTGTTTTTTGTAAGACGGGTTGGAAATCACTGCAGGTAATGACAGAGAAATTCTGAACCATTTGTATTATGTTTTCTGGAGCAGAGAATTTGAGAGAGCAGGCTTATGGTAAAATTACTATTTTTTTTTTTATGATTTCTGCCTATGGCATAGTCCTGTTAGACCTTCATGCTTAAATCTTACTGGATATCACTTCAACTTTATTTTGCTTTCTTGGCAGGACAGAGGCTTTTATTGTGGAGATAGAGTGATGCATGGAGTGAGCAATGAAGCACTTCCTGAACAGAGGCTCTATGCATGTGATTTTGTAATGTTAATCTCCGTTTGTATACACAGATCAGTGAAATGTACAAAGGTACCTGACTTGGCATACCTTGTTTATAAGCAATGGACTGTGGATTTACATACTATAGAAATGAGTGCCAAAATCTATCAAAAACTGATACATGAATGTTAGTAGCAAGGTGTCCCAAACAGGAAACAGTGAAATCAATCAATACTATGATGGAAAAATAAATTGTGGAGCAATCTGTTACACAAGAATGAAAAAGAACTATGGCAACATACAATGAGGCAAATGAATCTAAAATATATGGTTTTGAAAAAAAGAAGCCAGACACAAAAGAATGTAAACAATATGGTTTCATTTATATAAAGTTCAGGAACAGTCTGCTAGAGCTTGTATTTGGAAAGGGATAGAAATTGATTAAGGAGAGCTATTGGAAATGTTGCATATGGAGCTCTAGGTGTTGATTATTAATTTTATACATAAAAATTCACCAAGCTACACACTTAATATTTGTACACTTATACATACACACGACATATACCTTCCATAAAAATATATAGATAGCTATAGATACCAAGTCTAATTATACACCTATAAAGGTGAATAAATTGAAAATAATGATAATAATTTATGAGTAACCAAACTAACATACCTAATAATTCCCACTCATTAATTGACATATGTTAGTGCTATTTGCTTTAGATAACCGTATTTATGAAACATTCACTAACTAAAGTATTGCAATAAGTTATAGTAAAGGTCTGCTTCTTTGAAAAAGTTCAACAAAGATGAATTCCATAATATAGTTAATTATATAAAATAACGACTTGAAGACTAGAACAGACTAACTTTTCAAAGTCATTTTCTTTCTTAGGATTCCACAATTAGTTACACATGCAAAAAAGTCAAGGCAGCATTTTAAGATCCTTCATTTGAAACTATTTCAAATTGAGAAAGGGGTGTGTCTAAGCACAGAGAACTATTGTGAAAATTTCCTTACCTTCTCATATTTCACATACCTACCAACATAATGATTGTGGAAACCAGGCTAATTATTACCTTTGCTCTTAGCCTTTATGGATCACCTGATTTCTCTTTTCATCATTCTGAAAGATAAGTGAAGCCACCCAAATCTACTGAAGATTGTCCCTGTATACATATCATTTGAGAAAAACTGAAAAGCTTCATTCTCTTTAACTATTTTGTTTTATTTCATACAAAGAAAATGAAATGACTGAACAGTTTCTGTTTGGTTTTATTTTGGCAAATGCTATAATTGAAAGTGTAAAAACAATCAATGACACCTCTGGTTAAAATTTATTTCTGTGAAATATCCCAAAGGAGTGATTTTTGAGGAATAATATGCAGCCTTCAATTTACTTTATCACAGCTGGATATGAAATTAAATCCCCGGCTGGAATTTAACCACCCAGAACCAAGCACCAGATGGCTTATCTGCACCTCAACCCGACAGCTGTGTCCTGATATGCACAGCTGGTCTTCACATTTGAATGACAATATTTAAATGATAACATTATATAATGCAGAAAAATGTGTTTGGGTAGCATGGGTCTTGGAAACTAGATTGCACAGTTGCTCTTAATAGTAAATGCACAGCTTCAGTGGCTAATTCACATTCCTTCTATTTGTGTTGATGGGTCTTGGCTGGAGATAAGAGTTTACTGCCACATGGAAACATTCCAGTGCCATTCATATTGTACTACTATCTGTCCACAATGACTCTCCTGGGTACTCACCATGTTCGATTTTTCTTTCACATAAAATAAGCACAACATAGTTGCCATTCTGAAGCAGGAGACTTTTAAAATTTTGTGATAATTAATAGATATTGCATGCTGCCAAGATGGAGGAATTAAAAGCCACTACAGAAATTCTTCCACTGTGTTGGGATGTTATTATTCATTTCATAGTTAAATCACAAATATCACCAGATCAACAAACATAACAAAATTAATACCAAAATTCAGCACTTTAAAAAACTTCATGAAGGGCAAGTCTCAAGGAAAATATATTTAAATACATTTGAGACATGAATGAAAAATTGACATATTTCAAATGTGAGATGGATGAATAAATGTACAAGGCCTTAATAAAATATAGAGTGCCAAATTTTATATTTTACACTTTGACAGAGGTTTCCTATATGGCTGCTCAGATTTTGATTAATGTATACACTACCCAAGTGGCACAAGAAAATTTGTTCTCAATATATATCCAAAGCAATCACAGATAAAAGGAAAAACTTTGTATCTTGAGTTAAGAACACTTGTACATAGTATCTCACTGCTACTTTTAGTAATTTGAGTTTGGTCATGACTTCTAGCTTCTATAAACTTCAATTTGTTCACATGTAAAATGGAAATCACAGATGAAATCTCATGTGTGAGTATGTTCTGTAAATATTTGAAACGGAAGAAAGTGATGTGACTAAAACTGCTATTTGGTCCTCCAGGGGACTCCACAGTGGTGTTCTTCCTCACCAGGGTTCTGAGTAAAATTAAATATAAAATTTAGGAGTAACATACATAGCCTGACAGTTACTTTCATAATTAATAAAGGCTAAATCATGGGCTGTCCCTTACCTTGAGAGCCAAACAGACTTCTGAGTATTAAACCCTAGATTTGGACAACTTACCCAGCCAGGCAGTGACAAAGCAGAAGCAAAGAACCCACTCTATTCTCTGTGAGTAGCTCAGGCTCAAGAGAAAAAAGGGCACAGTTGAGCCTGGCATGTCCAGTTCAATCTTTCCAAATCTATCTATCAAAGAAGCCACTCTGGGTCAAGAAGTAGAAAAACCAGAATTCAACAAATATGAAAGGAAATATAAAAAGTTGAGAAAAAATACCTTCATTAATACTAGTTAGTTATTTGTTTTCTTACTCCAGCTGAATTATTCATGTTTGTTCCAACAGGAATATGGCTTTCCTCTTTGGAGGAATCCATCGGCAGTAGAGCAGGAGAGTTGGGATTCTATTTTCATGAACCTATTCCCTCAACACTAATAATCATTTCTGCATGTATCCATGTGAGACCACATTGAGCAACATAAATTTTACACTCATAAGGGTCAGAAATAGGTCAGAGAACACCCATTAATAAAGTCAACTGCAAAGTCAGTTTGTATTTGAAGCCAAAATTTAATTCTATAGTCCATGTATCATCCTAAATTATGTCTAGTCACATTGTCTAATATAACTAGATCCTAAACCTTGGTGCCATACTTAACTCTTCTTTCTTACACCACTATGCAAACCATTGCTAAGTCTTATGGGTTCGTCCTTTAAAACCACTTTTCCTCACTCCATATGAGTATCCCCAAAGAAATCTCATGAAACTGCTCTATATTCCTTCATGGCCTCGAAGACTCTTTGACACACTATGTATCTGTCTAGTAGTTTGGGTGAGTTACATTCAAGTAGGAATTTTGTCTGTTTTGTTTACCTCTATACATAATGTAAAAACATTCCTGATACAAATTAGGCAACCAGTACATACTTTGAAAATAAGAAAGTGAGAAAAAATAAGAAAGAAAAGGAGAAAGGATAGAAGGAAGGAGGGAAGGCAAACAGGTAGGGAAGCAGAGAGGAAGGGGGAAAAAAAGGTTAAAAAAAGGAAAAAGCCAACAATTATTGAAGTTTCTCAGGGTAAACTTACCCTAGGTTGTAAAATTTCCCTCCTCAATTTGAGGATTGGTCCTGCCATTGAAGTTTATAATACAACAGTCAGCAATTTATGAAAGGGGTCATTATCATTTATTATATCCTCCTTATTTTCCAACTCTATATTCTGGACTTTGCCATTTGTTGTGGTTTAGATACAAGGTGTCCCCCAAAAAACTCATAAGTGAGACAATACTGAAACATTCAGATGTAAATGATTGGGTTGAGAGCCTTATTCTAATCGGTGTGTTAATCTACTCATAGAGATTAACTGGGTGGTAACTGTAGGCAGGTAGGGTGTGGCTAGAGGAGGGGGATCTTTGGGAGCTTGCCTTTGGTGTACATAGTTTGTCCCTCGTGAAAAACTCCCTCTTTGTTTCCCAATTGTCATGTCCTGAGTTCTTTCCTCCACCTCACCTTTCTGCCTGATGTTCTTCTGCTTCACTTCCAGCCTAGAGCGATGGAAACTGCCATCTACCAACTGAGAACCCTGAAACCATGAACCCCAAAATAAACTTTTCTTCCACCAATATTTCTTCTCGGGTCTTTGTTCACAGCAGTGAAAAAGCTGACAAAAACACTATTATCAACAATGCCAATATATTTCCCATCATCTACCCTCACTTCCCAGCAGGGGATAATTTTCACTTTTTAAGTTATAATTTAGGTATTTTAAAATGATACTGGGGAAAGGCAAAAGGCTGTGCTTAATTAGGATTCAGGCATAACAGGCTACTAGATTTCAAATGCATCTTCATTTCTGCTCTGCAGTCTTTTTGTTCACTTATTGCCTATCTACAAGATTTTCCATAATAAATCTTCTGAAATCCCTCACCAATTTCTAGTCACTGATTCTATTCCAAACCTGCTATAATCTTGGCAAGTGATTTTTACTACTCTAGAGAAGATCAAGATTATCAGACACTAATTCCTTCATTTTTCCTTTAATCTCTTATTCTCAAAAATAACCATCTTTTTATCCTAGAGGGAGAACTACCATTTTCCTTTCAATCTCCTGCTAAACAGCACAATCATAATTCTTATGTTGAAAGGAGTTTCTTTGATTCCTGTGACCTAAATAAGATTAGTTAATACTCCAAATTTACACTGTGATGAAGTCCAAAGTCCATTGAAAAGTTTCTAGAAATGTATATACATCTTAAATTTTCAAGGTCACACAAGTATCCAAGCTCCTGTTTCCATATGTGTGTTCCAAGTATATAGTACAATGACCCAGAAATGAAGTCCAGACCCTTCAAACTAAAACAAAACAAAACACGAATTTAAAGTAAAAAGTTTGAGTATTATAGGATTTACTGAAAAAGCCAAATGACATCTTTCTGACCAAGGAGAATACAGTAGTATTCTTCTGGGAGTGTTCAGGAATGCATTTGCTTTCCTAATACAAAGTGAGTGAAAGATGTGGCTGATACCAGGTCTTTCTCCCTTATCCTGGCTTGACTGTGGATATGTGTCTGGAGAAACAGGAGCTGTCTCATAACAAGAAGACAACAAATAAGTTCTGGCATTTTAGACCTATTGAAGCAACACCAGCAGCTTTCTACACCTTGTTAGTTGCAAAAAAGTAAATCTCTATTGTTTTAAGCCACCTCTAAGTTCTTCTTCTTCTTCTTCCCTCTGCCCAGTCAATTCTGTACCCAGCAGAAAATTTTAAAAGTTGGTAGGATCATTGAAATGCTCCTTCCTCAGAATCCAAGGTCATGTGATACCATTCTGTCAAACCGCCTAACTTCCTGGATTTGCCCTGAATTTTGAGAGGTTCTTAATCTCTAACCGTCTCTTCAGAACTCTGTTAGTAACAGACTGAGCTAACTCTGCTCATCCATCGGAGCCCTATACGAATCCTGAATTTATATATATTTAAATTTATTCCTATATACACAAATTCATATACAATATATATTACTTGATATAATACCTGACAAATGAATTCTGAAAATTACTTATATACAAGGACTGAAAATTTAAAAGGCAACAGAAATCAATGATTAAGTTTTTGTGAAGTCATAAATGAATTTTATACAACCATTATGTTGTACTTGCACATAGCAGCTTTATTCATAATTGCCAAGACTTGAAAGCAGCCAAGATGTCCTTCAGTAGGTGAAGGGATACATAAACCATAGTACATTCAAACAATGTAATATTATTTTTCAGCACTAAAAAGAAATGATCTAGCAAGCCATGAAAAGACATAGAGAAAACAAACACATATTACCAAGTAAAACAAGCCAATATAAAAAGCCTATAGAACTATAGGATTCTAACAAAATGATATTCTGGAAAGGGCAAAACTATGGAGACAGTAAAAAGGTCAGTGGTTGCCATGCATTGGGAGGGGAAGGGATGAAGAGGCAGAAGGCAGAGAATTCTTAAAGCAGTAAAAATACTCTGTACAGTACAATAATGACGAGACACATGCTGTTGTGTATTTGTCACACCACCAAACATACCTTAACAAGCATGAACTTTAATTTAAACTGGGGACTTCGGGTGTCAATATAGGTCTATCAGTTGTAAAAATATACCCCAGCCCTTGTGGGGGATATTGATAATGAGGGAGGCTGTTATATATAGGGGTAGGGGCATATATGAAATCTTTGTACCTTCTGCTCAATCTTCCTGTGAACCAAAATTGCTCGTAGAAAATAAAACAGTTTCAAACAATATGTTGTAGGGACAATTAGGAAGTTTGGGGAAGTGCTGACAGTTCTCTATTTATTGACATAGTGGTGATTATGTGGGTGTTCATTTTCTATAAAATTCTTTAGTCTATATATTTACTTGATATTCTTTTCTATGTTTTGTATTTTACAAAAATTTAAAAAGCATACATTTTAATGACAGGTCTCTTAATGACAAGAATTTAAAGGCATATTAAGTTATACAACAGTGCACACAATACCAAGATTTTTCACCAGTTACATACCAAAATATTAAAAGTTTGGTTATTTTCCAATAAGAACTAGATTACTTAGGGGTATTTGAAGAACATATAGGTATTTCTAAAAGCGAAAATGAAAAACACTAAGTAAAATAATCATTTTACAAATGTTTGTATGAACCATTGGTAAAGAACAAACAATTTGCATTGTTACATACAAGATAAATATATAATCATTATTAGAATATTTTCCCATTAAATCATAATCAACATATGTATATAATTTTAAATAAACAAAATACTCACTATTAAGTGACTATTACTAGGGATTTTGCTTTTATGGTTGAATTTCTTTATTAGAAACATCTTTGACACTAGTTAACAATTTCAAAGTGATTTTTTAAGTGGTAGAAAGACATGATGAGGTCTGTTGTGTTGCCCTAGGCCTTTACTATAGTAATGGATCACATTTATGAAGACATCATAACCTTATAAACAACTGTCATAAAAAGCAGAGTCCACTATGTAAAATGATCTACTATAGCCTCATTACACCTTTATTATAGTAGTGGCATAATATTACAGTTACAAATTGAAAATATGCTGCACATAACTTAGTTTGAGAAGAAAAATCACTTAACAGTCCAACAATATTCCAGTAGACAATCTTGGTCTTTATAAATCACTCAGATGACTTTTAAAGGTTAAAAAGTCAAAAGAAAGTTTGTGATTTGAATCTGCTACTACTTTAACAATGGTTTGGGGGGCATGACCCAGAAAAATTATCTCAGAAAGGAAGAATACTTCTTTTCTCATTTAGAGAATAATAAGATGACACTTACTTCTGTATAATGACTCTAATTACATCCAGCATGTACAATCAGGTAGTAACATCAAGTGTTCCTGGATTAATATAAAAATGGATTTAAATTAGAAACACAGTACCACAATGCTCTAACATCAGCAAAAATCATTACTTAAGAGTTTGTGAAAATGACAAGAGCAAATGCCAATCAAATAAATAGACTGTATTTATATAACCCAGGTAATAGTTCAGTGGGGAGGTTTGAAAAAGAAATTATTATTTCAATGCCAAGTCACGCTTACAGCTTTGAACAAGTAGCGAAACATGGGCATGTTTCTCAAATGGATTTCACAGCATCAGTGCAAAAGCCGGAGGGGATGGCTTAGTTTTTTAAGCCTCAGATTTGAAATACCTAGACTCCCTGCAACTACAGCGTTAAATCCTCTGTGGAACCACAGCTTCAAATGCTATCAGGAGAGACTCAACTCTTCATCCTTGTGAGACTGATAAATTGAAAGCCATGAAGTTTAGAGGAAAAGGAGGGGAGCCTGGAGCTGCCCAAAACTAACCCCCCTCAATCTTAGACACACACACACACACACACACATGCAGGATAGCTATATTTGTAACATTTAAAGTTCCATTTGAGACATTTTCTTTGGTAGTACTGGAGGATGCTGTTTTTAAGACATTCAGAAATCTCAGAGCCCTCCCATGCACCAGCTTTATAAACATTTCAATTAAATTTTAGACTGCTTAAATTAGACTAAATACATTATTTTTAACTCTCATTGAATACAATCAAAAAATTATACATGTTTCTTTAAAATGCATTTAGGTATCAAATTAATTATTATTTCTGTGGAAATTTCTGTATTTCAAATCAATTTTTTCTGCTTTGCTTATTCCTGATACCAATTTATGAATATTTGGTGAATGTCAATTAAAGCAACAAAATATTATTTAATTAGTACTCTAACATCATGAGACTCATTAATGAGATTTTGTAAAATAAGAAAAAAAAACATTATTATTATCTCCATTTTACAGATGAAGAAAGTGTGGATCAGGAAAATTACTAACTTAATCACAGCTTATGTGTAGTTACTCTGAGTTTTAAAACAAAGGTCTTGAAAATATCCTAAAGTTTTGTTAGTTACAAGTAAGTTCCATTCAGGAATATAGATGTTTTTCCAAACAAAATTGTACAATGCATTTTAGAATGCATTTTAAATAAAAGATCTTTATATCTATTTTTTGATTTATCAGTAATACTACATGTCACTGCTGTTACATATAATTAATGATTTTAATGGGTAAAAAATTGGAGTGCATGCTGGAAAAACTGTTGATTTTTTTTTAAGTCAACTACCTAATTGTTAACAGATGTCCCTTTTCATTTGGATTTACCTCAAAATAAAGCAAAAAGATACAGCTACCTCAGGGCTGAAATGAAAACCTGAGAGTAGCCAGGTGTCTGTGGTGCATGCCTTTAATTCCAGTAGTTCAGGAGACTGAGGCAGGAGGATTGAAAGTTGAAAGCCAGCCAGCCTCAGCAAAAAGCAACTAAGCAACTTAGTGAGATCCTGTCTCTAAATAAAATACAAAATAGGGCTGGGATGTGCCTCAATGGTCAAGTGTCCCTGAGTTCAATCCCTGGTACCCCCCCCCAAAAAAAAAGAAGAAATCCTGAGAGAAACATGAGAACACCAAGTTTAAAACCTAAACTATTCTCCAAATGTTAGTTAAAAAATAATATTCCAGAAGGAACTCAAATAAACTAATTTAATTTGTTTAAGACTTAGATATGGACATAAATCTAAGTTTAGGCAAAATGGATTGAAAGAGTAAGTATTTTAATAGCCACAAAAAAGACACTAAATAAAGTGGATTCCTTTGCGATTGCATATTAATTATTTTAAACACCAATGTCCATGGAAGAGTTGACATACTGAGACATTTTTTTTCCAGATGTTCTCACTGTAATATAATTTAGCTGTTTTCCCTCCAACTAATAGATGAGATAAACTTCTCTAACAGGATTTTGAATTCAAGTAAGGGAAGAGAATTTTGGAGAAGAATGAACAGAGAGAGTTAAAAGTGTTCCAGCTCCAGACACCTTAAGAAACACGAACAGACCAGAGAATAATGGGCACTGAGACCAATTTTGAATGTATTGTATTTTTCTGCTGTTGCTAAAGGTGTGTCTCAGTTTCTTAGGTTGTATAATTCTCAGCTCAGGTGCTAAGGAAAATTCAGAAGTCAATGTTTTCTTTGATTTCTTACACCATTTCACCCATCTTTTACATTTCACCTGGTATTAGCCTATGCTCATTATGCCAGCAAAAATGGCTGCTCCTGCTTCAAAAGCCCATAAATGGAATTTCCTTTAATTACACCTAACTTTTTAATAGCAGTTCCCTGCCTTGGGATAATTCTTCTAGGCTATTTTATGCAGTTTAAGCTATGTATTCAGTTTCCTAGCAATAAGGGCCTTGAAGATTTTGTAAGCCTCACAACTCCCATCTAGTCTGAATAGATTTACAGATGCTCTTTAAAAATGACTTCTGTTCCTTTGACTACACGGGCAAGCATTCCACAATCCCAAAGGGATTTTGGGTCCATGCTTGCACATCTGTGCAGTAACCTACGTATCAGAATGAACAGCCTCTACCATGCATGTAAAGACTCCATCCCTCCTTTTGTTCAAACATTTATTTAGTACTTAATGGTGTCAGGTAAAAATACTTTTAACAAAGAATGGAGCTAGACTTCTTGCCTGGAGGCATAGATGCACTTCAGTGGTCTATGTAGAGGATCAATTTGTATTTCCCCAGATTGTCCTTTTCTTCCAGCTCAGGGATTTCTAAGGAGAGGACGTCCTACAGAGAGCTGTGGTAGGAAGACTGAACAGGGAAAGTAAGGGAAGAAAATATCTAAAATGAATTTGGTCTAAAGAACTCTTCATCCATACTCAATAACCATTTCAGATCCCTGAGGAATTCCAGATTACATTTTAGACGAGGCAAAGTTCAATTTACACTTTTAATTCAGAGGATAAATAAGTACAAAAACAACATTTACCCAAAGTTCCTAAAGACAAACAAACCAGAGTTGCATAACTTCATACTAATTTTCCAATATGAAGCTCAATCTATACTTAACATCAAAGAGGGCAGCAATTTGTTTGACTAATAAAAGTAAATGTCTCTGCACTGCGCTTAATACGAAGCACCTCAGTAGGAACGAACCCTGCAGCTCCACTATGACCGACCTCTAACGCGATCCCTGAGAAGGCCACGTCTGGCGAGAGTTGAGGGACCGAGGCCCGCACCAAAGGGAGAGGGCGTGGCCGTCGGGTGGGCGGGGTCCTGGAGATCACGAGTGCTCGAGCTCGGGACGGGTCTGCGCCGGTCGCTTGACCCGGGACTTATTTCGCGCTTGCCTGCTTAGCGCGCAACTATGGCGCGGAAGTCGAATTTGTTTGTGTTTCTCGTGCGGCTCCTGCTCGGCCCGACCCTAGTGCGCGGCTTCAACACTCTGCCCCTGGTCCTCAACACTTGGCCTTTTAAGAGTGCAACCAAAGCAGGTGCGAAGCGGCGGCCGGGGGTGGGTGTCTGCACTGCAAGAGGTCTCGGTGGGGTGGGGAGGACCGACTGGCTGGCCCCATTGCAGCTGCAGGGCAGGCAAGCGCCCGATTGGCCAGGCCTTCCGCAGCCTCGGCTTCCAGTCCTTCCTGCTTCGCCCTCTTCGTTGCTCTTTTGCAATTGACCTTTACTCCATCGTCCTCCAAGGCTGTGTTTTTAAGTCCTTGTCATTTAGGATCACTCCTTGTATTGCCCCCCACTCTCACCCCGCACTAATATATATTACACTGTCCTGCTGACCTCCAACGTTTCGGGTCTTTCAGCTTTTACTCTTCCAGTGGCACTTACGCTGGTTTTTGCCTGATACCTAGTTTTGCCGGGCGTCTGCCTCTCCACCTTCCCTTTCTCACCCCCACCTCCATGTATCTTCAGTACCCTGGATTCTTAGATTCTTAATTTCTAGACAACCTTTTTTGCCCAAAAGATAGCATATTCTTTTCCCACACAACTTTTTTCTTTTTTTTTTTTTTTTTTTTTTTTTTTTTTTTGGTAACACTCTGATATATCCGAGGAGCTTCTCAACAAACATTGTGCCTGAGCCCCACCTCCTGGGATTTTGATTTAACTGCTGGAACTAGGTCATCTGCTTTTTTAAAAAAACAAAACCTCCCTGTGTAATTTTCCTTGGCAGTCAGAGAGGATTGAGAACCACAAAGCTATGGTATCCCCTCTTCCAGGAAGCCTTCCCTAATGCCCTTAAACTTAATGAATCGGAATCAGATTCCCATCTTTTGCTCCGTGATATTATCCTGTATATACCAATCTTCTGGCATTTTCGTATCGTATTATGTTTGTTTCTTTCGTTTCAAGACAGACTACTGCAGGAGTAATTTCATACCCTTGGTACCCCATCTCATAGATTAACTTTCTGGTGGCAGAATTGAATCCAGAATTTGAAGGAGGTAAACTGCTATGCTATAGGCAGGGCATAGGCATCATAGAAAATAAGGAATCAGGTTGTGAGAAAGAGATTCATAGCAACAGAGAGACCCAAAGAAGCCCAGCAATCTGGGCAGGGGACAATTCTGTGTAAGTTACCTTATAGGAAACTTCTCAGAATGTACTTTCAAGCCTGTAGGTCCATTAGTGACATTAATTAAAGTGCTTATTGACAGTACCTGCTGTTCAAGGAATTCTGTTTTTATGGGTAAAGTGTTCAAGGAAGACCTCCCCTACCCCAATGTACAGGGATCTACAGAACAGCACAGTGCGAAAAGTATGGCCACCATAGTTGAAGTAACTACTTTTAAAACCAAGTTCTGCTGTGTACCAGCTGAGTGACCTTAAAAATTTTTATTAAGTCGATGGTTCAATTTCCTCTTTTTTAAAATGAGGAATTGCACATTAGTATCTTAAAAACTGCTATGAAGACTAAATGAACTAATTCATATGAAGTCCATCTTGTAACTGTTTCTTAGAATTTTATCAAGACTGTCCTGGAATAGGTGTTACCTCAAAAAAAAGGTAATATTATGCATATTTTTGCAGAAGAAATTTGTGAGGTGATGATTTAATAGATTGTCAGTTTAACTGCCTTTGGGTAGTTTCAATTGTACCTTTAAAAATAAAGGAGAGGATACTGCTTTTCTTAGAAAAAATAGCTATTAAAAAGAGAAAGAAAAAAAAAAACACCTCACATTGTAGCAGTAGCCAAATTCTTTGAATTCTTTATAATAACCAGTGATGTAATTTTTGTCTCTGACTGATTTGTATACTTGATAAACTAATTTGCTGACATTTCAGTTTAAGTGAGTGTAAAAACGGGGAAAATTAAAATAGGAAGTCTCAAATTGCATTTGGCATCAGGAAAATATATATATATATAAAGGAGCATTATTTGGTTTAATTAACAGCATGGCTGGTGTTAGAATCTGGTGGTTCTGCCCTCGATGCCATTGAGAATGGCTGTGCTATGTGTGAGAAAGAGCAGTGTGATGGCTCCGTAGGCTTTGGAGGAAGTCCTGATGAACTTGGGGAAACCACGCTGGATGCCATGATCATGGATGGGTAAGAATGCCTTTCAGAGAGATTGCTTCTCTGTGCCTGTGCTTCATGTTAAGCTACATTTAGAATTGCAATTTCTCCTAAGCTCAAGATGGGAAAAGGTGTGAGTTTTGTCACAGGTCAGAACCACTAGCTTATTGTATTTGGCATTTTCAAACACAAGGAGTTTCCCTCTTGATTATTTAAAAGTGAATAACTTATCCTAATAATATCAATAACACATGAAAATAGATCTCCTATAACAGGGAGATTCTGACCTTATAAACCATCATTCACCTGACATCCACAAATATTATGGTTTGTGTGACCAGAAAACTTAAAGCCTCTTTCAGAAGCCATGTTTAAGAATTTTAGTTCTGTTGGAATATATGGTAAACTGATTTTCTGTTTTTTCCTTAATTCTGATCTTGTGGAAATCTATGAACTTCATGAATGTGCTTTTTGCTTTTCTGTGTTAGATGATGGAATTTATCCTACAAAACATTATTGCTTAGAGAACAGCAAGATTTTTAAATTTATGAACCTATGAAAATATCTTAATACATATTACGTTTTTTTCTTACAGCACTACCATGAATGTAGGAGCAGTAGGACGAATTAAAAATGCTATTGGTGTGGCACGGAAAGTACTAGAACATACAACACACACACTTTTGGCAGGAGAGTCAGGTATTTCTTAACTATACTGAAATTCTTTCTAGTCTTGTCTGTAGTCATCCCTGTGAAAAATAGTACTCAGAATCCAAGGAGAAAAGACTTCAGTTTAAATTCCAGCTCTTAATGTCTATTTAACTGGATAGGTTAACTTCTAACCCTTACTTTCTTTGTCTTTAAAATAGGATTTAAAAAATAATAATAATTTATTACCTATAGATGAGTAAATGCTGGACTGAAATAGTGTTCACCATCAGTTTTTTCCCATATTATTACATTTTTATGGGTGCATCATTAACCTAGAGAGCATTATTAACATAAGAAGATAGGACTAGAAGGAATATGCTATGACAACATCACTTACTTGAAGACTTTCCACACTGTATACTAGAAATTATACAATGGACTATAATAAAAAATATTTTTAATGATATGTTTATCTAGTGACTCCAATAGGTTTCCTAAGATGGAGAGAGATGGTGAAGGTGAGGTAGCAAAGGATTCTGCATAACACACAACCCAGGGAACTCAAGCAGATCAGCTTTAAGTAGGACATATGAAAGTTGAAGATGTAGAAATTGATTTCCTTGAAATTGTTCATGTGTGAAAACTCTTTGAGAAAACTTTGTGTACCCCTCTGGATATCTTTGTGTACCGCATGTAAGAGGCAGCTGACCTAGGATGCCTCCAGCACATACATTTTGCTTGAAAGATGATACTTTGTTAATTTATACTTTCCTTCCTAATCGCCAGCCACCAAGTTTGCTGAAAGTATGGGGTTTACCAATGAGGATTTATCTACCAATGCTTCTCAAGCTCTTCATTCGGATTGGCTTGCTCACAATTGCCAGCCAAATAATTGGAGAGTATGTATATGTATTCAATCTCAAAAATAAATTACTTGAAAATATTAAAATTATTTCCTTTCAGTTCTCTCTTGCCTGCCTATTTCTGAGGATGCTTCTTAGCATCCTGGCTACATGTTACAGCTGGAGATTTAAGTTGTCTCTCTGGGCATTGACATGAGAGCTCCTTTAGCAGGCTCTGGTTCACATCCATGGTGAAGAACTACTGGTCTTTGGCAGTTGTTTGCAGACTAGGAAGATTCTGGGAATTGGAGCTGCCACCATCAGAGATTTTCTGCTTATATTTCCTTGGATAAAGGCTGAAAAAGTCAAAGTTTTGGAAACATAAGTCTGAAATATTTTCCAGTTTTTATCTGTGTGAAGTATATATAAGTATATGTATGAAGTATATATCCAGCATCTTCCCATCACTTCAGTTAAAGATTTATACCATTAGGTATCTTGTTTGTTACTAATGGGATAATTTGTCTTTAATGGAATTTTTAGCACAAATCAGTTTGCCTTTTCCATACAGTTTCCTTCTTTGATTGTTTTATGGCCTCATCTTTTTTATTTTTCCCTAATTGCTGATTACCATGATGTCTCTGGGATTAACCATGGAAAAAGATGGTTGATAAAAGAGAATAGGGAAGGTACCTAGTATACTAATGTATAATGTGTACAGGTTGAACATCTCGAACCCAGAAATCTGAAATTCAGAACTCTCTGCCATGGTTCCACAAGTGAAAGACTCTACACACCTCATGTACTGCAGTTAAAATGCAGGTGCACTAAAAATATTGTATAGCATCACCTTCAGACCACTTGTATACAAAACAAACCCGTATATGAAATATAAATGAATTGCTTTAGACTTGAGTCCCATACCCATGGTATACTTGTAAAGATTCCAAAATCCAAGACAATCAAAAATCCAAAATATCTCTGGTTCCAAGAATGTCAGATAAAGGGATCATCAACCTATAGTAGTTTCTTGTTTTGTTTTATTGTTTTATTTATTTGTTTATTTTTATGCCACTAGGGATTGAACCCATCAGGAATTCTATCACTGAGCTATATAACTAGCCCTTTGTATTTTTAAATTTTGAGACAGCCTCACTGAAGCTGGGTTCAAAATTGAGATCTTGCTAGGTCAGCATCCCACACCACTGGGATTACAGGAGTCTACCACCTCACCCAGTCCTTATTTTAAACCAATCCATGTATACCACCTAAATTCATAAATGTGGATTATATTTTTGTGCCTTTAAGATTCAAAAGGATAGCTGGGTTTGCAACTCAGTGGTAGAGCGTTTGCCTAGTATGTGTAAGGTATTAGGTTCAATTTTCAGCATTGCATATAAATAAATAAAATAAATGTCCATCAACAAGTAAAAAATATATTTTAAAAATGTTTTTAAAGGAATCCTAGAGTACCACACTTAGAGCATATTTCATAAGCCTAGCTTTGGAAAGAAAAAAGTGGATTGCAAACAGTGGTTTTAAGTCTCAGAATTCTTATTTATCCAGGAAAAAAATTCTGAAGAGTACCATTGTGTTGTACCTTATTCCATTGGATTAATATCTAATTTAAAAAAAACCTCTTGTATTGTGCTTAGAATTTTAGCAAATAGAGACAAAAATCAGGGACCTGTTCTATGTGAGATATATATATATATATATAAAACACATATTATGTAATTCTGAGACTAGCATGGGAATTTTGTAAACTTAGATATTCATCAATTTTCACATAAGACTCAACTACTCTTTATGTTTACATTACCATATATTTCTTACTAGTGTTAAGTGATTGTACATAACTACTTGTCAATTTCTAAGATACTCTTTCTTAAAAATAAAACTTAAATCTTATTTACAGAATGTAATACCAGATGCTTCAAAATACTGTGGACCCTACAAACCACCTGGTATCTTAAATAAGGATGATCCTACCTATAAAAAAGCAGAAGATGATTATGGTCATGATACTATTGGTAATTTGTCTTTTATACAGTTTTCATGATTAAAAGTTAATTACCTTCTTCATCCCTGTTCATGTACTAGAAGTTGATTTTGGCAAGTAAGTGCCTCTCTCTCATTTTTTCTCCTTGGTATGTATATAAATAAGAGAGATTTTATGTATACATGAATGTATTTGTTAAATTGCTTATACAAGATCCCCCCAAATCAAATATGACTATTCATGTGTTGATTTTTAATTCTTTGATAGTTAGTTCTTTATGTTGTTTGGTGGTACTAGGGACTGAACCCAGGGATGATATACCACTGAGCTACACCGCTCACATATCCAGGCCTTTTTATTTTTTTTTATTTTAAAAAAGCATCTCACTAACTTCTCTAGGCTGGCCTCCAACTTGCAATCCTCCTCAGCCTCTCAAATTACTGGGATTATAGGCATATGCCACTGTGCCTGGCTATCATTTGCTATATTAAAGTGGCCTTAAATAATTTTTCCAAGTTTTTAGGACAGACTTTTTTCTACTAGTCCATTTTAGTGATTTTATTTGGAATTACCCCTGGAAAAAAAAAAAAAGCAAAGTAATTCACCAATTTGAAGAGGAAGGATATGGGATGTCTATCAAATGACAATATGAAGCCAAGTCATCACAGTGCATAAATTATACTACTGATATAATTTTCACTATCCACAAATTTTCACATTACTTCTACGTGAAATTAATGAGAGTATATTTATATTATTTTCCTAGTTCAGGCTGTGAAAACACAGTACAAAGGCTGGTGACTTACAAACAACTGAAATTAATTCTCACAGTTGTGGAGGCTGGAAGTTCAAGGTCTAGGCATGAGTAGATCCTGTGTCTGGTGAGGGCCCATTTCCTAGCTCATGGGTGATGTCTTCTTCATGTCCTAATGCAATCGAAGGAGCTTAGCTAGCTCTCTGGGCCTCTTTAATAAAAGTAAGAGTCTTATTTGTTAGGGCTATGCCTTTATGACCTAATCACATCCCGGAAGCCTCCCTCCTAAATTCATCACTTTGTGGACATAAATTTTGGGGAGCCAACATTCAGACCAAGAAGTTATCAACTGCTCAATAATGTGGTTATATTTGAAGTAAACTTTAGGTACTGACAATTTTTTGTTTACTTCCAGGTATGGTTGTAATCCATAAGACTGGACGTACTGCTGCTGGTACATCTACAAATGGTATAAAATTCAAAATACCTGGGTTAGTGTTTTCATAAGAACAGAACTCTCAAATATATATAAATGTAAAGCAGTATGTGCTGGGTGCCCTGGAGGATAGTACAACCAAGTAGAGTGCCAGCCTCATGGCTGATGTAGATAAATGTGAAAGAAAACACATTAGATCTGCTAAGTGCCAAAGGAGGAGTCAGAGCCAGTGCTTTAGAGTTTAGGGTGGCTTAAAGTAAGTAGTTAGTAATGCCAATAAGGTGTTGCTAGCTAGGAACTGATCCTTGAGTCACAGAAAGGAAAGGGGATCTTCACAGCAAAGGCACTGGCAGGTAAAAGTAGTGCTCACTTCAGATTCAGGGCTTCTGCTGGCTGAAGAGATTGTTAGTGCATGGTGGAGAGGCAGGTGGTGGAAGGTAAGACTGGAAAGGAAGACTGGAAACATTTCAAGGAGTCTTATGTTAGTTTGAGGATTTCTAAATTTTATTTTGAAGTGGTAGAAAAGGATTAAAGATTTATTTACAAGGAAAAGCTTTGTCAAGAGTTTGACATATTGCATAATAAGCAAGAATAGATGTTAGGTAAAGAAAATCAATTTTGAGCCTCTTAAAATAACCCAGAAATCAGATGATAAAGAATGGTAATTATAGGAAAGTAGCTGTAAATCTTTGAATGTCAGCTTGGCATGTAACTAGCTGATTACAGTTTTTTTTTCATTTTTTAAATTGGCAAGTAAAAAGCATTTATGACATATGTATAATGTTTTCATATATGTATACACACATACACAGACATAGTGATTTAACTTATATATTACCTCACAAAATTGTTTTTTGTGGTGATTACAACTTAAAATCTGCTCTCAGCAATTTTCAGATAGACAGTAATAAAGGTGTTATTGTAATAACCATGATATACAATTGACCTCGTAAAGTTATTCCTCCTGTCTAATGGAAGTCTTGTGTCCTTTGACCAATATGTCTCCAGTTCCCTCACTCCCTGGTATCAAGCAATCACCATTTTCATCAGTTCTATAAATTCAACTTTTTTATACTCCATGTCTGATAATAAATTCTTAATTAATGTAGGTTTGTGAAAACTAAGTTGAAAAACCAACAAAAGTCTTTTCTCTATGTTGTGAAGAATTTACTTAAAACAATAATCAGTAGTTATGTGGAAATATCCTCTATTTTGGAAACAACTCATAATATAATTTATTTTACACTTGATTTCCTGTCCTAAATTCTTATGCTGTGTGCTCATAAAGTCGCATAGGAGACTCACCAATACCTGGAGCTGGGGCATATGCTGATGATACTGCAGGGGCAGCTGCAGCCACTGGGAATGGTGATATATTGATGCGTTTTCTGCCAAGGTATGACTTCTTACGTTTGTAAATTTTAGAGATCTTTATAGGGGATATGTTCTCTGTCAAGATATAAAATGAGCTTTTGTTTTGCATAATCTGATTGTGCACAAGAGCTTTTGAGAAATTTATATACAAACTTTTTGCCTATCATTTAATGATCATTCAAATTAAGTAATCATAGTTCCATGAAATAGAATAGTACCCTACTTCACAGATGAGAATATTTATAATTTATTCAAATGTAAGTCCACTAAGTCAAGGAGCTATGATAATTGATGAATCAAGTACGAAACATAGTCCCTATGTGCAGTCAATTACTAGAACTTCATGTTGCCTACGTGTACAGTATTTTCTCCTTTAATTGTAGCACCTTTTCTCTTTTAAATGTAACCTCTGTTCTCTGTGATTTCTGGTTGTTATTACTAAACCAGAAACTCAGCCAAAGTCAAAAAATACTAAGCCAGAAAAAAAACCTAATTTCTCAGTCTGAAACTATTGGTGGATGACTTGAATAGATGATATTATATCAAGATTTCCTTGCTTCAATGTTGATGCTTTAGTGAGAGTTAGCCACTCCCACTCATTATATGTATTCTATCAAATATGACAGTTTTGTTGGTTTTAAATTTCTAATTAAAGTTACCTGATTTGAAGTTTGCATTTGTTCTATGATACTGAAGTTCCCTCTGTTTAAATCAGCTACCAAGCTGTAGAATATATGAGTAGAGGAGAAGATCCAACCATAGCTTGCCAAAAAGTGATTTCAAGAATTCAGAAGTATTTTCCAAAATTTTTGGGGGCTGTTATATGTGCCAATGTAACTGGAAGTTATGGTAAGTTGAATTTGAATTTTGATTTATGCAAACCCTTTTAAATACTATATTGTACAATATACTAGTCAGTAGAACAGGGAACTATGTAGAGTAGGCTCTGAGTAAATGTTAATTGATGGTCTTTCAAGGCCCACAAAGTGTTAAAATATACCTAAAACCCTTTTTTGTTGACTACTGGTAGTTATATATTATCTGTTCTTTGGCTCTTAGTTCTTATCCCTACATGTTGAGATGTACTAATTTAGTTAGATGCTTTTACTAATTAGAAAGAGGTAGGGATAAATTATTTCCCATTCTTCTTTTCTAATTGTTACTTAAATATTTCAGCCATTTAGACCTTTTGGGAGTTCCAAAAGAACAAAATGTATTACTAATTTGTAAACCAAAGAAGTTTGCAGAATTATTTTTGCACTGTGTTTGAGGCATGTCTTTTGCTTCATTTACTTTCCGTATGAGCCTATCACAGTTTCAAAGCATTTTAAGATCAACCACTGCTGATTCTCATTAGTGAATTTTCAGATGGGGAAGATATACAGCTTATTGATCAATACAACTTATTAGGTTAGACTGCTTATTATTTTCTTTGATCTTTTACTTCCCACACGTCTGTATTTGAAAAACTTGTTTGTGGAATTCCTTATTCTTTTTTAAGTATTAAAACACAAAAGTCAGTAAGAGTTATGGGGAGGGAAGGTTTTATGTATGAAATAAGTCAGTTTCATTGATTCTCTCTTAAGAAATAAACTGTAGAAGGCTCGGAGTTGGATTTAATAGGATGGAAAATGCTAATTATATAATTGTAGATGAATTTAAAATGACTAGTACCTTACATTTGAAGTAATGAGAGTAGAAGGGACATCTCCCCCAAGGGTTTTTAAGCAGAAGATGAACCCAAGACAAAAAGCACCTTGTCAAATAACTCTTCTTTCTGTGAGATTAACAGAGTAGAAAAGAATAAGAAGCAGTGATGTTGGGGGGGGGTGTTAATGGATGAATCATAGGAATGTTCTAGAGGCTAGGGAAATAAAATTTTTGGATGATGTTCCTGAATAATTTCTTGTAAGAAAGGGACATGAAAACATTAAAAAAGAAACAACAGCATGTGTATGGAACAGACAATCCGCAAATTTTCTGAAGTTCAAGAGGATTGCTCCCCCACCACCTGTTTTGGGGGTTTTGTTGTTTTTTTCTTTCTTTCTTTCTCTCATAACTACTCAGTGCCAAGGAAGGTACTTCTTTGTAGCTTTGTTGTACATATATAAACAATTGCCAGTGTCCAGGCAAATAGCAATATCTGTGTTGGTTATAAATATATGCATCCTGTATTTAACCACACATCTTTCTCTTTTTTGACCCAAGGTGCTGCTTGCAATAAACTTCCAACATTTACTCAGTTTAGTTTCATGGTTTATAATTCTCTAAAAAATGAACCAACTGAGGAAAAAATTGACTGCATCTAATCCATCTTCTCTGTCACTATCTGTATTTAAAGAAGAAAAAAACAAAAGCAAAAGGTTATAATCATCATGTAGTGGTTGTCTGCATTGTAAGATTTTTGTATAAACACAAAAATAAATTTATGCTGAAATGGCACTTTCTACATCTGAAATTTTTGTATTTTCTATTTTTATTTAAGCTTTGTACACTCCCTGAAAATTAATATCCATATGTGTATGTGTTGTATAGACTTAAATGTAAATGGTATTTGAATTTCTAATTGATGTTGCAAGAAATTACTACTTCGGGAATATATTTTCACAGTAATATACTAAATCCAAGTCAGCTATATTTGAGTACTTAAAATCATTAAAGTATACAAGCCTTTTAGGTCTTCCTCAAAGGAAGAGTTACACTAAGACTTGGCAGATTAGTCCTGGTTAAATTTCAGTTTGTTATGTTCAGTATGACATACCTCTGACCACTGATTATTAGTTTTACCTAGTGTTCCTAATAGCTTGAAGCAGGAAGAATGATATTAATATAGATGCTTTTTATTTTGCACATATTAGAAAATATGGGCAATCTTCTGGTAAGCAATTATATTGATTTTGTTTGGATTACTCTCTAATGGATCTCTGGATGTAGGAAAGTTTTGAGCCACAAAAATCTCTGTCTTTAAGCTTCTGACAGTCAGTATTGGTCATGTCTTTTACAAATCATTGGGGGCATTTGATTTGTACTGTAATTTTACTAATGTCTTTTGCAGAGGTGGGATTACAATTAGAAATGTCAATAATGTGTTTTCTGGCTTGGTATTATTTTCCTAACTTCTGAACTACATCTGAAAAGTACGTGGAAGTTGTGTGTCTGCTTTCTTAGCATCATCTTGTTTTTTTATCCTCCCTCTGTACCAGGGATTGAATCCAGGGCACTTAACCATGAGCCACATCACCAACCCACTCCCCCTTTTTTTTTTCTTTTATTTTGGGCTGGTGGGGGGGTACAGGGGATTGAACTCCAGGGCACTTAACCACTAAGCCACACTCCCAGCCCTCTATTTTGTATTTTATTTAGAGAGAGCATCTCACTGAGTTGCTTAGCACCTTGCTTTTGCCGAGGTTGGATTTGAACTTGCCATCCTCCTGCATCAGCCTCCCAAGCAGCTGTAACTATAGGTGTACACCATTGAACCCAGCTTTTAGCATCATCTTTTTCCTTCAGAATCATTCTCTTTAAAATCAGGAGTCTAACTCATTCCCCCATCATTCTTACCCCCCCTACCCTTTGCCCCCTCCTTTTCCGCTCCCTCCCCTTTGCCCTATCTAAAGTTCTTCCATTCCTTTCCCATGCCCCACCCCCACTGCCATTATGGGTCTGCATGCTCATATCAAAGGAAATATTCAGCCTTTGGTTTGGGGGATTGACTTGCTTCACTTAGCATTATATTCTCCATCTTCATCCATTTACCTGCCATGATTTTTTTCTCTTAATGCTGAGTAATGTTCCATTGTGTACATATACCAAAGTTTTCCTATCCCTTCGTCTATTGAAGGAGATGGTGGAATGAGTTAGACATCATTACCCCAAGAACATGTATAAGACACAAATGGTGTGAAAATACTTTGTGCACAACCAGTGTCTTGAAAAATTGTGCTCTATATGTGTAATTTGAAATGAATTGCATTCTGCCATCATGTATAACAAATCAGAATAAATAAATTTTTAAAAAGCCAAAGAGAAAAAGTTAAAAACAGCCTCATCTTATGGCATTTTTATAAAAGGACCCGAACACGTATTGCCTCCCTTTCTATTTTAAATAATTTACTCTGAAAAATGATTTTAGGTATCAGGAGTATAAATGTAATAAAAAAATAACTTCTACTTTTGACTACTTTTAGGCTTTATATACATGATTTCTAATAACTTGTTTAATTGGGTTTTTATTAAACTGTTAATTGTGTAATTTTAAAAACGTCTTTGATAAAAAGATATTAAAAAGTTAAAACCCCTAAAAAAATCAGGAGTCACTAACTAATAAAATTATATTTACAGAATTATCCTGAAACTTGAGTATTCTGCACCCATTTTGGTTTTGACTTTGTCATAGTTTAGGGTAGAAAGCTGTAATGTTAGTGAGGCACAGTGGCTTACTAGGGTGAGGCAGGAGGATCAAGAGTTCAAAGTCAGCCTCAGCAAGTTGGGCCCTAAGCAACTCAGCAAGACCTTATCTCTAAATAAAATACAAAAATGGTCTGGGGATGTGGCTCCATGGTTAAGTGCCTCTGGGTTCAATCTACATACCAAAAAAAAAGCAAGCTGTAATTTTGAGAGTGGCACAGATCACTTGTTCTCAGGCTTTGCTATGTATCATGGCTGGCTGGGGAGCCTTTTTAAAAACATCCTCTGCTCTATCCCACTAAATCAGATTCTCCACAAATGAGGACTCAAAAGTCTAGATTTAGCAACTGCTTATGGTAGTCTGAAAGCTAATAAAGAGACAGTTGTGCAGCTTCACACTCACAAAGCAGAAGAGGAAACCTCAACTTTTGAGGGTTCCCAGGAAGGATGCCAACTTGCTTAAATCTGATGCAAGGCCTTGGAAAAGGGACAAGAAGCCAGACTTAAACTTGCAGTATATTTATTTTAAGATGATACTCCTGTTTTGCATATTTCCATTAATAAGTTAGGCAGTCTTTTACCACCAGAAAAAGGAGAGTGTAGCTTAAAGTATTCATGGCCTGTCACTCCTCAGCAAATTGGGAGTTCAGCTGACAAAAATCAATGTACATATGTTTCTAAAGGGTGTTTTCTCTTTAACTCTCACTCTTCCTGATGAAAATAACGACTTCATATATCTAAAGGAGAAAGAGAAATGGAATTAGCTTTGGAAATGCATTTTTAAAGCGCTGTTTGAATAAAGATCGTATTTAAATACTGCATATGTGTTATCCTTTCTTTTGGAAAGATAAAATTATTTTATCCCTGGTGAAGATGCATACAAAGGAAACTCACATCTTTGATGATGTTTTGATACCGATGTTCCATGGGTTTATAGGAAAGACATGCAGGAAACAGGGAGATGGCACAGTCAGCAAAGGATTTGTGAGCCAGTCATAGATGGAACTCAACTGTCTGCCTAAGACTTGGGAAAAGCAAGAGAAATAACTTGGGAAGGGAATCCTAGAAAATTTAATCATGGTCTTAACTTACTGGCAGACAATAATTGGTTTGCTCCACATATCCTGGCCATGGCATTGTTATAGATTCAGGGCTATTATATAGCAGAGGGTCAAGGTAAGAAGTTCAGTTCAGAGATTTTGTCACATTGTGCTGCTTTTTTTTTCCTTTGACCTTATCAAAAATGTTCATTTTCCCATTACTGCATATGTGTTATCCTAGGGGAAGTGACCTTATCCTAAGCACACAGGGATTAAGCAACTTTCCTAATTGATTATGAAAACATTAATATTGTGACTTAGATTCTTCTTTTTAACTATTTCATTCTATTTCTTTAAGAGAAAAGATTTTTGTACTCACACCTTTCATTTTACTTAACCAACGCGGGAGTTGGTAGGCTTAAATTTGAGCAAAAATTATCTTAGCCTATTTTAACAGCAACCCTTAGAAAAAGGAAGTGATTTTGGTATCAGCAATATCAAAATGTCTTGATTATTATCCCAGAGGCTGCACTTCACCGGAGTGGTTTTTATTTTTAGCACAATAGACAAAAAGGAAAATGTTAACCACAGTATGTAATAAAAATTTTGCTAATTTTGTGCTCTTCATTATTCACTTTGATTAATCTCTGGAACAAATTTTTTAAATTATTACACTTACTTTGCTTAAATGTGGCAAAAATGACTTCTTTTGTGTTCTCAGTTCTACTAGGTACAGTATATACTGGAAGTCTTGAATTATATTCAACAAACATTCCCAGTTCTGCCTACCTGGCATATTGTTGGTTTTGGTTGTCTTGGTCCCCTTGTGATTTGGTGCAATCATGTAACTTTCTGATAATGAGTGGTAAGCAAAAATGGACTGTGAGACCTTCCCAAGCTTACTGTTTTTTTTTTCCAAGCATAACAACATGATGGTTGTTGCCCCTATCAACCTGTACCCTTGAGTGACTATAATGAGCATACCCCATGACAGTACCATTCATATGTATTGGGGTCCAATATAGACTCTTGATATATAAAATATACTTGAATAGTTAAAAAGTTTTGTGTAAGTTATTAAGTTAGTGACAAGCAAAAGTCTTTAAAGGTCAAAGGAATTTTTTACAAATAGACATCTAGAAATATCAATAGGAAACAAATCAAGAATTAAAAGATATTGCTGGATGACTTAAGAATACTTTTATGGTTTTGAAAAAAAGTAGACATTCTCTGTGATTGAACTGTATAGCACACTGGAAAAAAGTAAAACTATGGAGACACAAAAATCAGTGGCTGCAAGAGGCTTCTGGAAAAGGAGAAATGAATAGACAAAGAACTGACTACTTTTAGGGCAGTGAAACTATTCTTTGATCTTGCAATGGTATCAGCATGTTAGAATGAACAATGAACAGAACAAGAAAGGAAATGGGTGCTGGTCAGTATACATCCATCCAAACCCATAGCATATACAACACTGAGAGTGAACTATAGTGTAAACTATGGATTATGGGTAATAATGATGCGCCAATGAAGGTGCATTAGTTGTTAACAAATGTGCTACTCTGGTATGGTACAGTGATGGTAGGAGGACTGTGAACTTGAGTGAGAGGGTGTAGAGGAAATCTCTACCTTCCTCAGATTTTGTTGTGAAAATAAAACTGCTCCTAAAAAATAATGTAGTACTAGCTGGGCACAGTAGTGTATGCCTGTAATCCCAGTGACTCAGGAGGCTAAGGCAGGATCGCAAGTTCAAAGCCAGCCTCAGCAAAAGCAAGGCATTAAACAACTCAATGAGACCCTGTCTCTAAACAAAATACAAAATAGGGCTGCGGATGTGGCTCAGTGGTCAAGTGCTTCTGAGTTCAATTCCCAGTACCCAAAAAATAATAATATATTACAACCAGGCACGATGGTGCACACCTGTAATCTCATCAGCTCTGGAGGATGAGGCAGGAGGAACACAAGTTCAAAGCCAGCCCCAGAAACTTAGGGAGACCCAGTCTCAAGAAATAAAAACAGATTGGGCATGTGGCTCAGTTGTTAAGCTCCCCTGTCTTCAATCCCTGCTGCCAAAAGAAAAAAGAATAATACATTTTAAAAGGAAGGGGGAGCACATACTATATACATTATTTTTTTATGATGGGGGAGGAAAATTCAAGTATTAAAGATCTTAATCTGAGTGTGTGAGTGTGTGCTAGAGTATTAAAACAGAAGACATCATTGATATAGCACTGGAAACTGACCACTTCTACATGTTCTTTCTTATTTAGTTCCACCATAACCCAATGAGAAAGGTAATACTAATATCCTTGGTTTAGATATTTTATGCATAGTAGTTACATTCACTTCGGACATGCAATACTGGCTTTTGTTCAGGGCTACCTACATATATAGTTTGGTGTTGTTATTGTTAAAAAAGCATTGTAGACCTGCAGGAAGTCAAAGATAAGAATGAAAATAGTTGTTTTACAAGTTCAGAACCAGAGGAATATTTTAACCAACACTAAGAAATATAATCTTTTGAAATTTTCTTGTAAATAGTTCACACAAGGAATTTTGAATTAATTGTAAAATTTCCAAAAGGTCTCTTACCAGAAATTCCATATAAAACACCTAAATGTTAACTGCATGTATTTGAACAGAATATTCAAATATTAACTATATAATTCAAATTTTAACAGGTTACACTTAAAATACTACATACCAAATAATAGATATATCAAACAATTGGCATATCCTCCTTCAAAGTATTCTTAATAGAGCTTTATTCTTATACTGACTTGAAGTTGTTAGAAATATATATGTATGCTATATACATGGAAATAAAAACATCTTTTCACTCTATGAAGTGATTTGGTTTGGGAAGGTAAATAATAGGTATAATGTATTTTTAATTGATATATTATGCACATACACTTTCATAGCCCATAATTATTAATTGTTGAACTTCTTTATAAAGTCTCATTAATTCTGATGCTTAGTGATTGAATTTTGGACAAAACTGGATTCATTTAGTATCTCTAATACTGTAATTAAATTCATTGGAATAAAAATTTCTAGTGATATATATATATATATATATATATATATATATATATATATGTGTGTGTGTGTGTGTGTGTGTGTGTATAAAACTTAAATTGATACTAACTGTGAAGATAAATTAATACCTATTCATGTCACTTTGCTGGTGAATTTTGTGTTAGGGTTCTTAAGCTTTAAAAATAAAAATCTAAAAGAACATATTTAAAATTTTTATCTTATTGAGTATTGAGTATATGTTACTTGGTATATTTTCAACTGTGACATATATTGAGTATATGCTACTTAGTATACTTTCAACTGTGACAAAGTTAGAAAGATGACATAATGAGGTCTACAGAAATAAGAATGTTTGTGGTTAATACATACTATATGATAAATGTTTTCTTGTACAACCCACGGTCAGATAATAATTCAGTATTTGAAGAAAGCAAACATATTTGAAGGATATAATAATTGCTACATTCAGAATAGGTATAATGGAAGTTAAAACTGCTGTGATCAACCTATTTGCTTCTGAGTTAAAGGGAAAGGAAGCTATTTATAGTTCTAATGCAATGACAGTGCACTAAAGAATTGGTCAGACTGATTTAAACTTGTGACTTTTCTATGCAGAGCATGAGATGTATTTGCTCATTTATTTTCTTTAATTAAAATCTGATTCCTGTAATGTGGATGGTGACATATAATATTTACAATAAAATCAAAGTAAATGTAGAAAAACAAATTTCCTTCTAATTGCTAATGATCTATCTCTATTTCTTTCTAGCTTGTGCAAAAGCCTTGAGCACCATAAATGTCAAAACACTTCTTTCCATTCCTAAATAAAACCAATATTGTTTGTTTTCCCTTCTTGTTCTGCTCATTATAATTAGGCTGATTAAAAATAAATCCAAAGAAAAGTTCGAAACAAAAGAAACATCAGATGGTCCAGGCTCACTCAATTTAGTTCAAATGAGGCTAAAGTGATGCTGTGCCCAGTTTTACCAGAAGAAACAATCGCTAAATGTTAATGCCTTGAAATTGGCCTTGATGCCTGTATTTACACTCCCAAGTGTCAGCAAGCACTAAGAACTAGAGCTTATTTTTCCACCAAAGAGAGACAATTTTTTAGATTTTTGAGACAATACGGTTGGCGCACACACACACACAGTCAAAGGAAATCTGGAACTTGATTACTTGAGTTCAAATCCTGGCTCTGTCACATATTAGTTATGTGACCTTGAGCAGTTAACCGATTTCATTGTGCCTCATTTTTTGTAAAGTGGGAATGTTGATAAGATACCTGCAGCTACAGATCTGACGTTGGTGTCCTTCCCACTTCCCATCCCAAGTTTACATATGAAGCCTAATACCCAGTGTAATAATAATGAATAAGAGGTGAGGCTTTGGGGAAGTGATTAAATCATGAGAGCTCTACTCTCATAAATGGGATTGGTGCCCTTATGAAAGAGGCTATAGCAAACTCCCTTGCCTACTTTCACCATGTGAGTACATATTGATATCACCACCTGTGCTGGGTGCCATGGCGCACACCTGTAATCCCAGCAACTCCAGAAGCTGAGGCAGGAGGATTGCAAGTCTTTCAAAGCCAGCCTCAGCAACATTGCAAGGTTCTAAGCAATTTAAGGACTCCCTGTTTCAGAAAAGGACTGGGGATCTAGCTCAGTGGTAAATTGCATAAACAATAGGTTTGAGTAAACAAAAGGAAAGGAATAAAGACAAGAAAGAAAAAGCTACCTATGAAGTACAGCAAGTGTTCACCTGAAATCAGATCTACAAGTGCCTTGATCTTGGACTTTCTAGCCTCCAGAACTGTGAACAACAAATTTCTATTATTTGTAATTATCCAGTGTAAAGTATTTTGTTATACAGCCCAAATAGATTAAGATGTCGACTTTTTAGGATTGTGTGTGAAAATTGCCAAAAGAATTTAGAACACTGTCTGGCACACAAAAGGTACTCAGCAAATGTTAGCTAACATATTTAGACTAAAGCGAGACAATCAAAACCAATAGTCTTTAAATTATTATATCTAATATATAGTAATATATGTATTTTGGTAGCCACCATTGGTAGCATATTGAACTCTTCTGCTGCCAATTCACTACATTATTCCCAAAAAAGCAAACAGGGAAGCCATGCACTAACATATATCCTTTCATGCTAATTCAATTCCTCTGTGCTAGCAAAGGTGACATTTATATACACCTATCTGCTTCTCCCGTTGCATCTCTCCTGCAAAAAAAGAAACCAAGGCTGAGAGGGCATCACTTTGTTTCCCAAGCCCACTCACATAAAATTAGATTATTCCTTAATCACAATGTGTTATGCAAAGAATGCCTTCTAACAAACATTTTCATATTTAATATCCAGAGCTTTCCGGTTGTATCTTTTCTCCCTCTACTCCTTTAAAATCATTTAAAAATAAGAATTTAAGTAAAACAAACCCTTGACATCAAAAGAAATGTAAAGAAGGCAGTGGAAGACTTCAAAGAAAAGCTTTGAAAGATGGAAGAGAGGTGTCAAAAAAAGTAAAGTGAAGGAGATTTCATCCTAGAAATTATAAAACTGGAAAAATTAAGAAATCAGAAATGTCAATAATGATACAGGAAACTAGTGATTGAAAAAAAAAAACCATAACACCTACTTCTTTTCTTAGGTTTGGTTTATTTTGTAAAAGGTATTTTAGTGGTTATGGCCCACCCTGGGTGTCTTACCTAGCCAGATTTTGGCATTAGAAAGGAACTACTGCTTGGCATTATTTAATAAAACCCTCTTATACTTTACTGCCAACCCCATATTCAAAAGAGCTTTTTGAAGTCAAAGTTAATTAGAAATTCTATTGGGGAGAAAATGCAGGGTAAGGAGTTATCTGGTATTCTGTACCTGAAGAGCAGGACAAACAGAAACACATAAATATCTGATTATCCAGAATTGCATGAGGATCCCCCACTCCACTCCAATCCCTGGAGGATCCTAAATGTTCTCAGAGGAAGCAATGCCTTAAATGAAGATTCGAGTATCACTGTTTGCTGAGATACTACTTAACTATAGAAGAGTTTAGACTGTACTAACCTTTCTGAATTAATTAGAATCTCTAATAGTTTGGCTTGGAAATGAATATACTCTGCTGTTTCAGTCAGCTTTTTTGCTGCAGTGACTAAAAGATCTGATGAGGACAATTTTAGAGGAGGAAAGTTTATTTGTGGGCTCACAGTTTCAGAGGTCTCAGTCCCTGGACAGCAGGCTCCATTCCTCTGGGCTCAAGTTGAGGCAGAACATCATGGCGGAGTGTGTGGCTGAGGGAAGCAGTTCACATGATGATCAGCAAGCAGAGACAGAGAGACTCCACTCTCCAGATACCTATGCCCCTAAGCCAAGCCCCCAATGAACCACTCCCTCTAGCCACACCCCATCTGTCCCCCAGTTACCACCCAGTTAATCCCATCAGGGATTAATTCACTGATCAGGTTAAGGCTATAACCCAATTATTACTCCTCCAAACCTTCTTGTATTGTCTCACACATGAGCTTTGGGGGGACATCACATGTAAACCATAAGATATGTCTTGGCAATTTGGGCAGAAGAGGCCTCTATGGGACCAGCCAAGGTCTTTGCTGATTTTACATCACAGTTCAAACTTATTCCACCCTTGTCTTTCCATAGGTGTGATCACAAAAAGTACATTCCATCAAATGTCCTGCATACAAATTTTTGAGAATCTGCCTCCCCAGATTCCAATCTGTAGTAACATTCAAAACAGAATATATTCCTGTATAGAATCTCTGGACACATTCTGGACTTATTCAACATATACAACTACTACTGGAATGAGAAGGGCATGAAATAAATAACTCTAGTCTTGCCTCTTGAACTTTGGGTGGTTAAGACTGGTAAACTGTGGGGACAAGTGCATGGAGTACTGCATACATGGCATATATTGAGGGCATCTGAGTGGCAGGCCACTCCCCTCATGCTAGGTGTGTGAGAGGCAGACTGCTTACCCCTTAGGCACAGCCCTGGGTGTGAGGCCATGTGTTGCAGTCCTGCACTTGCTCCATGGCCCGCTCCTTGGCTGGTCGCTGCATGGACAGTTAGCAAAAAAATGGTATTGGTGGCTGCCTATAATCTGCCTAGCTACTACCTGAGTATATATACATGGTAACTGCTCAATAAAATCAGACCTGCTTCCTGCTTGGTCTCTGGAGGTCTTGATTAGTGACTCCGCAGGCACACTCTCCTTTACCCTGTTCCATGGACCTCCTTGCTGGATGAGAGAGAGCCCATACAGTAAACCTCAGTGTTCTTATGTATAAATGAAGTGAGACACATACACACACCCAAATATTATTTAGTCCTAAAAGGAAGGATTCTGACAGATGCTACAGTATGAAAGAACATTGAGGACATATGGTAAGTTAATTAAACAAGTCACACACATACAACAACAACAACAAAGTATTATATGATACAGTACCTAGAGGTATCTAGAATAGTCAAATTCATAGAGACAGAAATAGATGGGTGGTTATGCAGACCTGGGGAAAGGACAGAACAGGGAGTTATTTAATGGGTGTAGGTTTCAATTGGGGAAGTTGAAAATGGTTAATGATGATGGAAGATAATAGTATAATAATAATAATGATTAAGGTGGTGAATATTATATATATAGATAGATAGATAGATAGATAGATAGATAGATAGATAGATAGATATAGAGATATATAGATATATATATTTTCCAGGTGGGAATAGAAAGGGGGAGAGGGAGAGAGAAGAGAAAAGATGATTATTTTATAACAATCTCCAAGTCTTCACCTTTGATTAGGTCCCCATAGATATCACTGTCTCTTTTATTATGTATTGAGACTGAATTGCCTGTTGTTGATTGTAATACATCTAGTTCCTGGAAATTCCAGCTTTATAGATTCATTCCTACTCAGTTTCACTACTAGTCAGCTATTAAAAGTGTGTATAAATCATCAGTCTAAATAAAATCCTTATAAAAGTCATTCACTTAGTTACTTTGGCATAGCAAATACCTGAATATAAAATACTTAAGTATTACCTTGATTAGGACTAAAAGAGTCTGGGCAAAGAAGTTTATTTTTTTAAATATTTTTTTTTAGTTGCCAATGGATCTTTTTCATTTTATTTATTTATTTATATGTGGTGCTGAAGATCAAACCCAGGGCCTCACTCATGCCAGGTAAGTGCTCTACCACTGAGTCACAACTCCAGCCCCAAGGAGTTTATTTTAACAATATCAAAATACAGAGTTTTTCCACACAAGCCTCTGGGGTAAAAGTCACAATCTGCCAGCCCTCTGATCAAATTTATCTTCATGTATATTTTGTTTGTTAGTCCAATGTTCAAAATCCTTGAATATATTGCCAATATCCAAAAAATATAATGAAAAGAAAGCTGTATCCTTTAGCCACTCCTTTTCAACATTGTACTAGAAGTCCTAACTAATGTCATGGGCAAGAAAAGGAAACAAATGGTATACAGATTAGAAATAAAAAAACCTTTCTTTGTGGATGAAATGAGTATTAACTGTTAAGAGAATCTGAAATAACCAACACAAATATCTACTTGAACTAATAAACAGTTATATTAAGAGAGCAGTTTTCAAGAGTAATACACAGGAATTTGAAACTAAAAATAGAATACCACTTACACTGACAAGGAAAAATAATGAAAGGTACAAACCTGACAAAATATGTACAATATTTATAAGAGGAAAAGTACAAAACTATGATGAAGGAAACAAAAGACCTAAATAAATTGTGAAATATTCCACGTTCATAGATAAGAAGACACAATACTGTCAAGGTAATAGTTCCTCTCAAATTAATATACTGATTCAATGCAATCTAATTCAAATTTCCAGCAAGGTATTTTGTACATATTGATAAGATAATTCTAAAATGTATAGAGAGAGCGAGAAGACCAAAAATAATTAACACAATATTGAAGAAGAACAAAGTTGGAAAGCTGACTCTATTGAACTTCAAGACTTAAAATAAAACATAGTGATCAAAATATTGTAGTATAGGTTGAATAGACAAATAGATCGATGGAATAAAATAAAAGCTCCAAAATAGAACACCTAACTAGAGGCAGCTGGTCTTTGACAAAGAGCAAAGGACACAATGGAGAAAAAAACAATCTTTTCAACAAATGGTACTGAATCAACTGGACACCCCCAAAATAGAATCAAGACCCAGAATTTCTACCCTTCATAAAAGTAACATGAAATAAATTGTATACCTACATTTCGTTTTAAAATTTTTTTCTTCTTTATTATTTATTTTTTATATATTTTAAATTTTATTTCCCTTTTTGTTAGTTCTTTTTACTTATATATGATAGTAGGGTTCATTTTGACATAATTATAAAAGCAAGGAATATATCTGATTCTAATTCAGGTCCCAGTACCTCTCTTTCCCCTTTCCTCCAACCACCTACTATTCCCTTACCTCTGTTGATTTTTCTGCCTTTTTTTTTTTAAATGCAAAGCTATAAAATTATCTAGATCCCAGAAAATCTAGAGGATCTGCATTTAGCAATGAGTTTTATATAGAAAACCTAAGGCAAAAACCATGATAAAAGTAATTGATCCTCTGTGAAATAAGAGTATCAAGAGAATGAGAAGCCACAACTAGAAAAAAATATTTGCAAAAGACATATCTGATAAAGCCTTTTATACAAGATATTCAGAGAACTCTTACAACTCAATAATAAGAAAACAATATTTAAAAACTGGCCAAAGGCCTGAACAAACACCTAACTTAAAAAGATATACAGATGACAAGTAAGCATATTAAAAGATGCAATACATCATACATATGTCATTAGGAAATTCTAATTAAAAACTGAGATATCACAATTAATCTATAAAAATGCCCCAAATCCAGAACACTGACAATATCAAATGCTAGGGAGGATGTGGAACAGGAATAATTTTTATTCATTGCTGGGCAGAATGCAGAATGGCACCTGTGAAATAAAATACAAAAGGAAGACAATTTGCCAGTTTCTTAGAAAAGTAAACATGCTGCTATCATGTGATCCAGCAATCATGTTCTTTGGCATTTTGCTACATGGGTTGAAAACTTATGTACACACAGAAATCTTCACACAGATGCTTACAGTGACTTTATTCATAATTATCACACTGTGGAAGCAAACAAGATTTTCTTTAGTAAATGAGTAGATAAATAAACCCTTGTACATCCAGACAATGAACTATTATTTAGTACTGAAAATAAATGAGCTTTCAAGCCATGAGAAGCTGTGGAGGAACCTTAGATGCGTATTACTAAATGGAAAAAGAAAATCTATAATGGTTACATGCTTGTAATTCCAACCATATGACATTCTGGGAAAGCAAAACTATGGAGCCAGTAAAAAAGATCAGTGGTTGCCAGAAGTTAATGTGGGAGTAGGGAGAGGTGAATATGCACAATACACAGAGAGAGGGGGCTTTTAGGGCAGTGAAACTATTTTACTCTATGATACAACAGTGGCAGATAAATGTCATGATACATTTGTCAAAACTTATAGGATAGACAACAGCAAGAGGGAACTATAATGTAAAGGGAATCATAATGTAAACTGCAGACTTTGGGTGATGATGTTGGATCCTTGTTGATTCCTAGATTGGAACAAATATACCACTTTGGTACAGGTTGTTCAAAGCAGGGGAGACTAGGGAGGGAATACTGGAGGAATATGATAATCCTGTACTCCTGTGAACCTAAAAAGAAATGGAAACAAAGTTTCTAACGTCTTTGAGAACCTGGAAGACCAGTCACCATTGCAATGACATTTCACAGGATAGACCTCACCAGGAGCTATATAGAGCTGCCCTCTTGGGATATCCACAAGCTCTCAAGTTTGTCAGCACCCTGCCAAACATGCTTTATTCCTTTGCATTTCTTGCAGGGCCATGGTCATTTGAGTGTGTGGCCCCTGCTGTGGAGGGACTGTAATGACTTCATTCCCTTACTCATTTGTGCATTCTACTTTGAGATATAACCTTTCAGCTACAGTAGAAAGAAAGGCACTATCTGGAATCTTAGACTCTTTCTCTGAACCTCAGGTTTCCATATAATTGAACCCAAAAGGGTAAGCTAGAAATTACCTACTTAAAGTCCCGAACATCTGCAGCACTGTCTGGGACCTTATTAAAAATGCAGGGCCTCGGATTCCTCCCTAAATCAACTGAATCGAATTCTGCCTTTTGACACAATCCTTAGCTGGGTCACACATATAGGAGAATTTGAGAAGCACTGGCCTAGGTGATATCAAGTTTTCTGCCTGATGAGTCACCATTGTGAAATAGAATATAACATTAGAATTTGACAGACAGACTTAATCTGAAATTTCGTTTCTACCACCACTTTATCTATATGCCATCGAAAAAATCATGTGTTTTCTCTGAGCCTTTTTCACTTCTGTCAAGTTAGGGATATTAATACATGCTTAATAAGGCTATTGTGATGTTTATAAATAGCAAAAAACCCTCCCACAGTGCCTGATAGACAATAGGAATTGAGTACATATTAATTTTACCCCTTGCACTATCTATAGTCTATAATTCTACAGCTCTTACTTTCTGCCACAGATCTATTTCCTACCACCAATGTCCCTAACTTAAGAAGAAAATAAACACACAACACTAAATGTTGTGAAAGTAACATCCAAGTCTAAAAACTCAACGTTATTGGGTGGCAGCAAATAGAATGAACACAAGCTTTGATGTGCACAATCTCCTTTAAGAATAAATAAACTGGATTCTTCCTCTACTACTGTTAGTTCAGCTAGGGAACATTTGTTTTTTCAAAACATTTTATCAAAGTGATGCTGTCACTTGAGGATTAAACATGTATGTCCCTGGAGTGTTGTTTCAAAACAGGGCAATGTTTGACCCAATTACCTATTCAGTGTTGTAATCTCTCAAAGTAACCCTGACGAAATTTGTTTATTCTTAAGTTGTTAAGGGGAGAGAAACCTCTCCCAAGATATCTTTTTAAATGTTGTCCCATTGTATTTTGAGGTGATATGTTTTGTCTTTTACTGAATATGCTATTATTAAAAAATTTCTCACTTATCATTACACTCTTCATTTTTTATTCACTACACTGTGACTTTCCTGTAAATCTTTTATGCACAAGGTCTCTGGTGGGTCCTCTTTAATTGGTTAAGGATTATCAGCAGAGAACACTGTCAAAACTCTAGACTATTTCTTTTAAAAACTCATGGCACAAAACTTTTGCAGGGATAAGGTGTCTGGATGCAGATAAAAACAAACCATGTTCTTGTGCCCACAAATACAATTTGAACTTGGCTTGTCAAAATACAAAGGGATTTCAAGTGCTCCATTAGCAGTTATATTCTAGAACTGTTTTGTTTCATAAAACTGAATCATCTGTGTTATGATTCTCACAAAACTGGTTTAGAGAAAGAAGGGAGTTGGAGATCTCTGCTAATAAAATATTCTTGTAGTATTCTTTCAAGACGTAGACTAATAGAAGGTATCTAATTCAGGAGCTTCTAAAGGGTTTACTTCCTTTATCTTGTAAATCTATACAACTATTTTATTATCCAATGTGAACGAATAAACACACACACACACAAAAAAAGTATTAGTCACATGAACAG
Source organism: Urocitellus parryii (assembly GCF_045843805.1). Lineage (NCBI taxonomy): Eukaryota > Metazoa > Chordata > Mammalia > Rodentia > Sciuridae > Urocitellus > Urocitellus parryii. The sequence continues at coordinate 1,182,106 of NW_027554068.1, forward strand.
CAATTCCTCCTCTTTCCTGACATCCACAGATTATTGTCTGACTCAGAGAATTCATGCCTGAATTTATATCGGCCTTGTTCAAAAATCCCCCTTGCCCTCTTCCCTCCTTTCTTGTCCCATACTTATGAGTAACTTCTCAATCCTTTCTCAGTGCTCCTATCACAACATGAACAAATACTTCTTAGATTTTGCTAGATACGTCCAGAGATGGCATCAATCACTGGCTAATGCGACTATTACTACATTGTCACTAAAAACCAGTTCTAAAACTTGCGTAAAACTTAGAAGAGGTACTAGAGGCACAATTAATATCTTTTAATTCTATACATGTCTATTGTGTTATACTTTGTTATTATCAGAACTACCCCGTTATGCTGATAAAGTCATTTTTAAAGTAAAACAGACATTCAAAATCAAAAATACACTAAAAATTAAAGCATGGGCAATATTCTGCATGACATCTTAAGTTAAGCAAGCTGATTCTAATATTGCTGTAAGTTGAATATCATTAAGAAGATACATTTCCTGCCAAGGTACTCATACCAGACTTTCAAAAACCTAATACCACATCAGAAATTTTTTTTTTATTATCTGTAGTTTTTAGCTTAAAATTCTATTTCCCTTCATTACTTTCTTGGCTATAACAGCCCTAGGATGCTGAGGATATATGCAAAATTTTTGCCAGCTTCAAGAATTTATTTTGGAATTGGCATAATTTAAAATTAGTATTGAATTTAATAGTGATCCTTTAAAATTACACATTAATCTGTCATATTGTAGATTTACAATGCATTTAAAGAAGATTTATATCTATTGCTCTTAGTGTTTAAAACAATTATTCTGAGTCATTTGTACTTTGGGGACATTCATTAATCCCAGCACATCTAAATTTGGATTTTCTTCAAACCCACTTTCATTCAGGCAACTCCTAGTCAGTAGTTAATAGAGAGGGCTTTTCCCACCACCTGTGCCACATGAGAGAGAAATTTTCACCAGGGAATGAACCAGAGCTGTCCACTCCAAATGCAGATGCTTCCTCTTCTATTGAGATTCTGATCTGCTCTGGGAAAATGGCTCAAAGGGTCAGGGATAGTTGAAAGAACTTTCACAGGAGACAATTTTTATATATCTCTTTTACCTGGGAGATTTTTCATAAGCCAACTCAGAACCTCTCTGCTTGGTATGCAGTACAGAAATAACTGGGTAAGTCTCTCATAAATTGAATTGAACTGACCATGGATTTGAAGTTACTGCCTTTCCCACTGAGTTAAAGCCAAATAGAGTTGCCTCCCTGGGCCAGGCTTTGATCAGTAGCATGGCACTTTCCTCTTCCTGACTTAAATGCATCCAGTCCCGAGCACTGGTTTTATTTAATGTTCTTGTTCACTTCACTGGAAATGCTTTAACTCTGGCACCTGCTGGCTGTGAAAGTGATTAGGATTTCATGGGACCAGAGCATTTCATTTCTAGTAAGCCACACCACGGCCCATAAATTAATACAGGATTATGCTTCAGCATTTATTCTGCAGGCTTGTTTTGAACTGAAAAGAAAAGGCAATTGAAGGATGAAGAAAAGAGGAAATGATGAGATGAAAAGTGAAGAGTTTTACAAAACCTGACAGTGTTCTATTAGCATAGGCTCTTTCTTATGAGGCAACTAAGAAACTTACTCCACCATAACATGGTACTTTGTTAATGCTGATAAGCATCATTCTTTCCTCCCAAAACCGGACTCATTTTACATGTGGAAAATATCTTAGCCTCTGTCAAAATGTATATTGGTAATCTTAAGGGTCTCTGAAAGCCAGTTCAGCAATTGGAGTCACAATCCCAGCTGAGCCTAGCCTTTCAGGCATTCCCCCTAAGGTACCAGAAATATGAATAAAGCTGGCTTTGATCCTCCAGGTCATTGCTTTCAAAGCCAAGTACTATCAAGTGACCTCTGTCAACATCAAGAGGAGCAGAAGAATCACCCTGTTACGCTCGGTCTTAATTCTCATGCTTCCAAATAGTTAAAGATAATAAAAATATTGCAGGCAAACTATGGCCCATGGTTCAAATATAGCCTATTACCTGTTTTGGAAGGCCTATGTTCTAAGAGACCCTATATTATAAAAAGGTTGAAAGAGAATAAAAATAACAACACTATCTGGGCAACAATTTCAATTTTCGATATCCACTGAATCCAAATTTCAGTATCCACTTGTAACATTTATTGGAACAGAGCCATACTTCTTTGTTTGAATATTTTCGATGGCTGCTGTTATACCACAATGAGATGATGTAAAATATTTAGCATGTGGCTCTTTACAGAAAAAGTTTGTCAACTCCTGTTTTAGATCACTAAGTTTTGGGTTAATTCATTACATGATAGATAAGCAGAAGTAACTGAAACAGCAGTCAATACTGATTGCAAATGAAATGCATAAGAAAGCATTTTAGTTGATTTCTTAGCCACATACCTTTGTATTTAAGATTCAAGAGGAAACAAGCAATTAAACAAATTTAATATTGAACTTCCTGAGGTTTTTCTCATTTATTGCATACAATGGCAATTTTCTTGTTCCAATGAGAAACAGGATGGATGTAACATTTCTTCAACTCCTACCATATGCCAGACAATATTTTAGGCCACGGTACCAATAGTAAATTAAAAAAAGATTCTGCCCTCTTATAGGTAGTAGTCAAATGCAGAAGATAGACACAATCAAATAATTCCATGATACAATCTGTGATGATTTATTTTCCAATTTGCCTACAGTGCTCTGATAATTATACCTGGAAAATCTAGCCTTGACTTTGTGACAGCTAAGCTTCCTCCAAGATCCCATACTTAAGACAAGGTCCAAGTAGAAACTGGAGTTAATTAGGCAAAGTGGTATGGGAGTGGTTAAAGAGGGGAGAATTTTCTGGACTGTAGGTAGTTGGTACATGAGAGTAACTGAAAGGTTAGTGTTACTGAAGATAAGGAGACAGTTACAAGATAAAGTTGGCAATTACAGATCTGTGTAAACTGTTGTACTGGTTTTAGTTTTTATCTTGAGATAGTAAAGTATTTTATGAAGTGGCATGGGGAAAGAGAGAGACCTTGCTTTATAATGTAATCATATTCACATTCTGAAAAATCATTTTCTGATGTTGAAGAAAGATTGATGTGAAGGAGAACTGCATTATACAGAATGGGAAACAAGAAATGTTGGTGATAACCAATATCAAGGATATACAGTTTGAGCCAAAATCTTCTCCCAACCCAGAAGACCTCTCCACAAAGGTAGAAGAGAAAAAAAAAAAACATGTGTCTTTGTTTTATTATTGAAAAGAATCTAATCAGAATGTGGTACGTATGCTAAGAAATTGCAAAGACGGAAATCTATCTCATCCTTTTATATAGTCAATCTGATTCATCCCATTACATACACATTTTCAAGATCAGTAACAAGTCCTCAAGTGAAAGGACTTAACAGCATTATTTGCTACACATAGTTCATCCTAATTTTACCTGGTAATTAGGATGACCATGTATGGCTAGACAATTGACTGCACATAAGTGAAAACAAACTTCTTAAGTCTTTATGCTGGGACACAGTTTTGCAATTTAGAGGACTTTCTACTCTGATGACACAGAAATGGGGAAGACAGGGTTGCTATCTCCCATTTGCATGTCAAAGAGATGGCTGCAGGTCCCTGAAAAAGACATTCTTAGGTCAAAGAGCTGACAAAATGTCTACCTAGGGTTCAAAAGGTTTATATGCATTTCAGAGAGAGGAAAAACTACTTAAAAGTTTTCTAAAGTAAATGCTGTGAAAGGGGAGTGGGATGTCTTCTCTTATTTTCAACAGGGAGAATTAAGCCTCTTATTTACAATGTATATTTGTCCTCATGGCAGTCCAAGGGGAAACAATATTTCAAAAAAGATGGAGTATTGAGAAATGAATAATATGCATTGATTTAGAAGCTGAGAAATCATTAGTGACTTTAATGAGGGCTGTTTCTAGGATATGCTTGGAACAGAAACCAGGTGACTGTGGGTGGGGGAATAGATTAATAAGTTCTTTTAATAAAGAACTTCAGTCATTTCATGAAGTTTGCCTGTGAAGAGAAGATAGTGTGATAGCTGGAGGGGAGGAGGTAGAGACAAAGGTCCATTGCTTTTTCTTAAGAAGATGGTACCTGAGCAAAGCCAAGGAGAAGGCTTCAGTACAAAGGGGTCAGTGAAGATTCAGGATAGAGAAGGAAAAATTGGTGATGTGAGATTCCTGGGGAAGGAAGAGAGGATGGAATTCAAAGCTTAGGTAGAAGAACAGAGATCTTGCAATTGAGGAGAGGTTAAGTGCATATAGACTGCTCTGTATCCTGCAAAGCACTGAGAACCTCAATGAACAACTTTCTAAAGGAATAGAGATTTTGTCATAATAAAGAAAGGATTTACAAAAGTGTGAGCTTGATGGGGGAAAGAGACAGACAGAGACAATGATAGGTATGGGGAAGAAACAGTTATTTCCAGAATCCTCAGACATTGGATCTGTGGAGGATGAGGGCCACAGATTTGCATTGCTCCTCTGTGTATTCTCAAATTTCTCCTCCCATGTCTCTATCTTGAATATTAGTTTCCTTCCAGGCTTTGTTCTGGGCCTTTTCCCACACACTCCCTTGGCTATCTCATCTACTTCTATAACTCTTCCTCTAGGAATTGAAGTTTCCCTAATCTGTTCCCCGCACTCCCCTCATCCCTCTCTGAAACCGGCTACTGACATCAGCATTCCTAGAGGCAAATTCCACTAGAATGTCCCACAATCATCCCAAACTCATTAATACAAATTAAACTCGTTTTTTCTTACCAAATATGTTCCCTGTACCATGTTTCCTGTCTTAGGAAATGTCTACCATATCCATGCAGGTGTTCAAGAACCATCACACTCTATTCTCCAACACTCATGCCTGGAATCATAGACTCCACCCTCGTCTTCTACATATTTCAAATCCATCCATTTCTCACCAACCTCACCAGCAACTCACTAGATCATTCATCATTTTCTCTTATGTAGATGATTCCAGCAGCTATCTCATTGATTTTTAATTTTTTTTAGGTGTAAATGGACACAATGCCTTTAATTTATTTATTTTTATGTGGTGCTGAGTATTGATACTCACACATGCTAGGCAAGTGCTCCACCGCTGAGCCACAACTCCAGCCCCTTGTTGATCTTCTTACCTCTACTCATGGGTGTTTTTTGATACATTCTCTGGTCATAGTGAATCTTATTGTATTCCAAATGTAATAACACATACAATGTTTTAGTAATTGCATTGGTCCTAGATCCAGGAATACTCCTTTATAGAGCATGAAAATGTGTCTTCATATGATCTTTGCTGATACCACCAACCCCACAATTCCTCACCCCTCATTCTAAACATATCCTAACCATATTTGCCAAAATAACTTCTCTTCATCCTCAAACTTCTATTTGCTTTTTTCCATTGCTGCTTCTGTATTTGTTTGTTTTGAAGCACTGGGGATGAATCCTAAGGCCATGAGCATGCTGTCAAGCACACCACCACTAGGCAACATCCCTAGCCTTTCCCTCTACATTAAACTTCGTCACATCCCTTAATCCAGGTTGTCACTCTAAGTGCTTCCTTAGCAACTATTCTTCCCCTCCATCATAACATTTATCAAACTAAGATATTATTGCTGAGTATTGTCCTTCTTAGACACTAAGACAAAAAACGATTTGTTTTAAGTATTATTTCCCCACTTCCAAGTGTAATGTTTTAACCTGAGTAGGAAATCAATAAGTCCTTGCATAAGAAAGAAGGAAGGAAGCAAGCAATCAACCTCTAATGGAACAATACTGGAACTGACCATAAGGGAATTTTGCAAAAGTATAGGATGCTGAAGTAGCTAAGACATGAAAAAGATGGTTCAAAGTTAAAAGGGCAGGGGAGGGCAGGCTTATTTACCATTTGTGGTACCTATAGGCAAATAGATAATACTTCCCTGAACCTGAAGCTAGAAGTAGAATTAATTACATTAAAACTTTCATAATAAAAACATATAGTGACAAAAATGGTCTCTGTTTACACTGGTGTATGAAGACTAGGTGGTAAGATGTGACAGGCTGGGAATTAGTCTGTAATAATTCATGCCTTGAATGCTTTCCACAAGTGTGATAATAGGATACCATCTTGACAGTAGACAGGATTCAGAGCCCAGCCTATAAAATTTTAATTTTCTGTCTAAAAAAATTTTCCTAGATATTTTTCCTCTAAGTAACTTAATGTAAAAGTAGAAAATGAAAAAATTTGAACTTTCTTTGCTAGGTAACATTTGGGCTTTTCTGATGGAAACATAGACTCAAACTACCTTATCCTTTACTCAGCCAGGTAGAAAGTGGCATCCAGTGGGATAGGCAAGGAAAGGGGCTTTCCCTGCTGTCTGACTGAGGTCTCACTACCCACTCCACTGCAGTTTTCTGCCCCCTTTCAGAAAGGAATTTTCTTAATACAAAGGCTGCAGGCCCAGTAAATATTTGGATATTTTCTCTCCCATGAGAGAAGATCCTTCCTCTTTTAGAATAGTTTGTCAACAAGTTGGGAAGATAGTTAGATGTTCCTAAGTCAGGTAATTCCTGGGGTGAAGGTGGGGGCCTTAGGGGGTGACTGTGGGGGAGGAAGGAAGGAAGACCTTGTGGTAATTGTTCTTGGCAAAATAATTTCTACTTTCAAAGAGCCACTCCCTCAACTTGACATAAATAGAAATAAGGTATTTATCAAGTCAGATATATTTTCTCCTTGAACCAAGGGAATTTTTATAATTAGCATGTTTATTTTTGCCTAAGGCATAGGAATCTTTGCCTCAGGGCATTAAAAAAAAGTCTATGGGGTCTGAACATCATTGAATTAGAATTCACCTGGGTTCCTTTTGCTTTCTGATTAAGTATGTGGTCCACTGGAATTGTGTTGTCCAACATTATACAGAAATCATTCTTTTTTTGCACCCAGAATTGCTTTCCTTAAACTTTTGCTCAGTTATACCAAACTACTAGTTTTATACTTTAACTCAGATCAATTTATTGGATAATATACCCTTCTGCAGTGTATCATATCCTTACTTGGAGGATGGGGCAAAGGGTTTGTTTGTCACATCTTTTTTTTTTTTCCTACAACTTCCATTCAAGTTAGCTATGAAAGCACATTATGCCACTGAATACCAGATGTGGTAGATTCTTACAGCTTTGTGAATAGATTTGCCATTTTTGTTTGGGTTGCTGAGTCAGGAAATTGACATTCTACTGTTGTGCTTTTAAAAGTATTTGCTGTGACTTCATTTTTTTCCCCTCTGACAGTTGAAGCAGAAAGGTGGATTAGCTTTCTTGATTCCAATTATCTTCCCTGTAGTATATTGCTGATACGCTCTTGTGTCAGATAAGTTATGTGAAGAAGAAGAAAATGTCACCTGGCAAATGTGACAGTGTTTGAGAAGAAGCTTGAGAGGTATTTCTCATCATTGATAGGTCTCCGAGAACTTTTTTCTTAAAGGCAGGTAGAATCCTTTTGAAATATTTGAATTGGTTGTTTCTTTCTTTCAAATTCACTGAAAGATTACCATACAAATGTCAACTTTTGTTTTTAGGAAAGATATAAATTAAGATAGAGTAGTTTTCTATTTGGTTTCAGTCTACATTTGAAAGTTAGATTAGCACTTGAAACCTTCTCTGTTTTTTGCTTCTTTTTTTTTCTCCCTTCTACATTGTCAGTTAGTAGGTCATATCTCATAAAGACCAGGTCCTCGCTACTGGAGAGAGAAATCCGAGACAGTGATAGAATAATATCTGGTGCAAATGTGTGACTGTGTGTGTTATCATGTGTGTTTTTTGTGTTTCAAGATGCTGACAAAGCCTTGAGGTTTTTTATACTGTTCACAGACTTGATTACACAGAGCCACTAAACAATACTGACCATCTGGTGAAGCTGAGTTTTATTTTTGTATTTATTTTATAATCATTCACCATTATTTTTTTTTGCAACAGGCAATAAATCAATTTATCAAGAAGGTTAACATTTACATATATATGTTATGTGTGAGACATATGGAAGGTTGAATATTAAAGAATAAAAAATCTGAACATATTACTAATGGGTGTGAAATTGAATCAATAATCAAAATCCTTCAACCACGAAAAACCCAGTATATAATGGCTTCATTGGTAATTAAAAAAAAAAAAACATTTAAAGAATAATTGACACAATTCTTCTCAAATTTTTTCCATAAAAAATAAAAGAAGATGGAACACTTCTGAACTCATTTTATATACCAGTATTACCCTTAAACCAAAACTAAGCAAGGGCTTTAAAAGATTAGAAAATTACAGGCCAATGTAGATGAACATAGACGTAAAAATCCTCAATAAAATGCTAGAACAATTAATTTAGTGCTTAAAAAGATCAAATACCAAGATTAAGTGTGATTTTTCCTGGTATATAAGGATTATTCAATATAAGCAAATGAATAAATGTCATTCACCATTATTTTTAAAAAATGTTCTCCTCTCCTATTTTCCCTCTTGACGCACCTATATCTGTGGACCACAATGAGAGAATTTAAATCACAATTAAACAATACCCATATTTTTGAGACAAAGATACATCCCTCACAGCTTTTTGGGTCAGATGAAGGAACTGCTTAGAGGTAAGTTTAGATAAGAAACTAGATTATTCTTAATATGAACTAGACAGAAAGCTACAGCTGGGAGTTAAATTTGAATTCTTTGCTTAATGGATTATATTATCAGCATGTCTTTGTATAATATTAGGGTACTATCATAATACAGAGCTGTAAGAAAGGCTGTGTGGTTTAAGCTAGGGCTCTCTCTTAAATTTTTACACAAGGGAGACTAAAGACAATGTTTCCCAACTGCTCCAGCGGATCATGGCTTTCACTAGAAGGACGCTAGATCACTTGATAATATTTCAGTCAAAATAAAATTTTCCAGCACAATACTGAGTATATTTTTCCCCTTTTTGATAGAATTCTTGTACATATAAATAATCTTAGGTGTTCTATCTCATTTAGTTGATTTCCATCATATCCATGGAAACACAGCATTCTCAGTGAGAGTCTCTGTCTTGCCTTCCTTTTAGTATTTATTTGGTCTCTTAACAATTAAATAGGGATGAATCAGCTCTTTCAGTTCCCAATTTTCTCCAACTCAGTAATTGAGCATTGCCAGAATAAGAAGACTCCCCTAATCATTCTCAAGATGTCTCCGTATTTGCCACCCAATCTCCTCAATCTAATGAGCAATCAACAGAGCATTTACTGGGGCCATGTAGAGACTGTATAAAAATTTTATTGCTTTAGGTTTAGTGAACAGAAAAGGGAGATCATATGATTAAACAAAAAGAGGAAAACAGGCAAGAAAACCAGTAGTATTTCCTTTAATTTTACAACAAGACAAGAAAGGAAATAATGTAAATAAATAGAGAAAGCTTGTAAGAAAATGAACAAAGATTTGCAAACTCTAAGTTTTCCTATGTGTGTTGTGGACATTTCCCCTAAAAATACCCTTCTCTGTCCTTTACAAACACACCCCAGGCTTTGATTAACCAGGTTTGATCTGCAAGATGAATTAGGAAAACCCTCAGGACACAGAAGGAGACAGACAGTTATCTACAAGGAGATAGATTACACCTCCTACTTGAAAAAGCATGACTCCTTCCCAGGTCAACTCTTGTGCTAACAGCAGTTGCAGGCTCCCTGATTTTTCCTTCAGGGAATATGCTTCTGTAGAAAACACAAAATGAGCAGGATTTTAGGAAGAGATGAGAGAGAAATGTGAATGGTGATATGGTTTGTTAGAAATAATGCTTGGTAGTGAGAGGGGGTCCATGCATTTTGGACTCTGAAAATAGTTATTAAAATTATGCCTGTGTTCAGGAAGGTTGAGTAATCTGATACTTTGCTGTGAACTGGATAATCTGATATTTGGTGTGATTTAAATTTTATAGGACCTAGCTTAATCACTAAATAGAAGATTTTCCCCCCCTAAATTTGGCCTTATAAAATTTGTGTGTGTGTGTGTGTGTGTGTGTGTGTGTGTGTGTGTGTGTTGTTGGGCATTGGACCCAGGGTCACTCTACCACTGAGCTATACCCACCAGCCTTTTCTTATTTTTTGAGACAGGGTCTCATTAAGTTCCTGAGGTTGGCATCAAACTTACAATCCTTTTCCCTAAGCTTAGTAGCTAAGGATTACAGGAAAGCACCACTATTTGCCTACCAGTATTGCTTTTAAAATTTATGAATGAATAGGCTTGTATTCTCTCTGAAACTCTATCGTTATTTTCTGTATATTTATTAGGAAAAAAACATTCATAATATCTGTCATACTTAGAGTCAGTCCTCCATATTCATTAGTTTCACATCATATTCAATCAGGACCATAACTCATCCCCAGTTGTGTTTCTAGAATATGGATTTTAGTTTACCAGGATTATTATTATTTTCAGAGTTTATAAAAATAAAGATGAAATACATTTGATACTCCATATCCACAGATTCTGTATTCATAGGCTTAACCAACTATAGGTCAAAACTATTCAGAAAAACAATTGCATCTATATTGAACAATTATAGACCTTTTTCTTGTCATTATTCCCAACTTAGTATGGTATAGCAACTATATACTATATACATAGTATTTACATTGTATTAGGTATCATAAGTAATCTAGAAATGATTTAAAGTTTATAGGAGGATGTGCACACATTATATGCAAGTACTAGGCCATTTTATGGATGTGAGCACGTCCATTTGGTATCTATAGGAGTTCCTGAAACCAATCCTTCTATGGATACCAAGGGCAGTTGATATGTGTATACAAGTAACAATGTTGTAAACAGATATCTCCCACAAATTGCCAAAGGCCACATGTTATGGTTTGGATGTGAAATGTCCCCCAAAAGTTCATATGTGAGACAATGAAAGGTTTAGAGGAGAAATGATTGGGTTATGAGAGCCTTAACCCAATCAGCAGATTAAGTCTCTGATGGGATTAACTGGGTGGTGGCTGAAGGTGGATAAGGTGTGACTGGAGAGGTGGGGCACTGGGGGCATGCCCTTGGGGTATATATTTGTTTCCGGCCAGTGGAGTCTCTCTGCTTTCTAATCATCATGTGAGCTGGTTCCTTCCACCACACTCTTATGCCATGACATTCTGCCTCAACTGGAGGCCCCAGTGAATGGAGCTGACTGCCCTGGGCTGAGATCTCCAAAACCATGAGCCCCCCAATAAACTTTTCCTTCTCTACAATTGTTCTTGTTGGGTCTTTTACTCACAGCAGCATAAAAGGCTGACAAAAACACCATGTGATCTGGTGGAAGGAGGGTGAAGGGAAGAAAATCTGTGAACTGAGGAAACCACTAAAACATTAAAGAGTTTCCAGGAGTGATTTACTCCACACTCAGGAAGAATACTCCAGATCTTAGAAAGAAGCAATAGCACAAGAAAGACAGAGCCACAGTAACTGTGAGGGAAAGGATGAAAGAGCCCTTTTCCTCTGGAGCCAAGCCATGAATGATTTACCTGTGACCCATGAGTTTTGAGAAAACGAAATTGACCAGCACACTGTTGAGGACAATTGACAACTACCAAGAACCTGAGGATGCCAAGACAGCTAGAAGTCCAATACCCAGCTCTGGCCCTAAAAGAGTAAAATAATGTATGCATTCTTTCTTTGACTTCACTGATTTTTCCAGTGTCCCAGACACTATTCTAGGCTTTAAGCAAACAGTCATGAAGAAATGAACAAGAACCCTGTTTCTGGAAATCTCATGTACTAGGGGAAGGAAGGGAAAAGTTACCAAATGACACACCAATGGGATCATTTCAGACTGCATGGTTATGTAAGGATGCAGATTTAGACTGGCATCTCTCTGAGATGGTAACTTTGAAGTGAGAACTGAATATTGGGGTGGTGCAGGGCATGTAAAATATGAGGTTTAATATTTTGCAATGATATTAACTAGCAGAGCTGGTTCATAATTACCACAACTATCTATGGTTTCAAAACGATATACAACTAAAGCATCTCTGCAATTTTGATGCAAATCCTGCATTAAATATAATGCACTGTGTGCCCTAGACATTCTTTTAATTTTTTATAAAATCCATCTAGTCACCCCTTATACTCAGGCATATTTCTTCTGTTAAGATAATCACTTTCTCCATTGGTCTTTGTATTAATTATTATTCTTTTCAAGCTTTCTTAGCATTCTCAGTGTTTACAGAGAGTTTCAATTTGAAAAAAAATAAATAAATAAATGGGAGGACTATGTAAGCAGATTCTTTTAGTTAAAGAGTATAGTAAGTGTCAGGAACAAGTATTTTTTTTCCTAGTCTATGATTCAAAACCATTTGGTATTACTTTGTGTTATCCTTCAAGTAGAAGAGATATATCTTAATGGTAACTGAAATGCTGTATTTCCACTCTCAGATCATTAACATATTAAGTAATCTCCCTGTAATATTAGCACTCACTTCTCAAGCTTACTCTCATATGTAGGCAGGGAAGATATTCATCAAGGTATTGTGAACATACAAGGTCAAGAACAACAGTCAAAATCTCCTCTTTATTATGGTTGCTAGCAATCGCCTGCTTTCCACAGTTTATATTTTATCACTCTTTAACTTGTCACTGTTGGTCTCAGCTGTGGGAGACTGTAACCTATCATTTATACTCTGGTGCAAATGAATCCTACTCCTTTCCTGGGATCCGACTTTGGTAATGCAAGGAATAAGAGAGTAGAATGGCTTTCTGCTGTCAGGGAATGAGATGAAGTAGGATTTGGAAGGCCTGAGAGTTGGTCATTTCCAAAGAGAAAAATAATGGTAAAACAGGAACACTAGTTGTCAAAATAAACATATTCTCCACTGGTTTCCATGTAGCTATGCCTTTCTAAAAATAGGATGTTGACATAGGAAACCATTAACATCTTTGATGTTTTAGTCTATTTACTCAGAAGATATAATGGAACTTCTTGATAAACATTTATTCTGTGAGAACTATGAGAAATAAGAATAAGACCTTTCTTTGTCCTCCAGGGGTTTATTATAATCTAGGGAAAAGGTGGTAAATAGAGGAAACTGGTGATGGGAGAGAATATCCCATGTATTATCGACATTCTTTGTCTTATGAGCAGGGGTACAGCCTTCCTTTGTTTTGGACTATCTTTTCAAGAGTGTTTGGATAGTGAAACAATTGGAAGACAGAAAAGGAGCTACCTCTGAAGCAAAGGACAGGTTTGTTTATTGTTCTAATCAATATAATAAGTATGATTCTGCTCTTGTCTGTATATGGTTTGAGTGTGTACCCCCCAAGGATTCACGGGCTGTGAGCTTTGTCCCCCATGTGGTAATGTTGGGAGTGGTGGAACGAACATTCAAGAGGTGAGACCAAGTGGAAGGCATTTAGGTTATCGGGGGCATCTTTCTCAGAACACATTAATGATGGAATTGTGCAGTGATTTGTAAGAGTGATGATTTGTTATAAAATGAGTCCCCTTCTGCACAGAGCTGCTTTCCTGCCCACTTCTCTGCCATGTTTTCACCAAGAAGTCCCCCACCAAAGGTCAAACAGGTGCAGCTACAGAGTTAAATAAACCTGTATTTTTAATAAATCATTAGTGTTGGGTATTTTGTTATAGCAACAGAAAATAAACTAATACAGTCTCCCTCTGGGGAAAAATTCAAGAAGGTTTGCTGTTCATTACAATGGACTTGAATTCTCTAAGCTCAGGATCCCTCTCCGTGATGTAACCCACTGCTTAGTTATGCATTACTTGGTCTTCTTTGTGCTACCCAATGGGATCCAGAATTTAAAAAAAAACTGACAAAAATGCTGATATACCACCTACTAAGTTATCTTTGTGTAATGAAGTTTTTTGTCTCTGACCCAGGAGTCATGTGTCTTCTGTAAGCATTCATAGATCTGAAGGGCAAACAGGTTAACTTATATTCAGCTAAAATCTCAACCTCTTTACAATTCTCACCAACCAACATGCTACCCATTTTTAATTTTAACAAATTACATAATGAATAACAAAATAGATGGCAGGCCACTAGTAGAAGTGTAAACAAATTTACTTGAAGATATATCTGAGGAAAAGATAATTGTCTTGGGGAACATGTGGAAAGAATTAGAAATCAGAATTTCAATGGATCATTGGAAGAAGAATAAGGCTACAACAGAGACAATGGCAGGTAAGGACAATCCAACATTGAGAACAGTTAGAAGAATATAGACATTTTTGTCAATGAGAGGTTAATTACACTGGAGGTAGAGTTAGCAGAAGAGAAAAGAGAAAAACATTTGAGGTGCTCCGTAATTTTTGCCTTTTCTTCATTTTTTTTTCAAGAAAAGTTTCACAATCTAAATATTTTATACTAAAAAATTGACTTTGATGCTGGAAAACCGTAGCATACATAATTTCTAGTCTTCAAAAATGAGACTTGAGACTGTCTTACAGTTTCTAGACAAAAGTGGTTTTGTTTCTTTCTTTTTCCTTATTGCTTTAAGAAAGAGGAGGCATATGGACCAGGACAGTAGATTCTCTGAGGTACTCACCACCAAACTGAATGTAGGATATCACTGGGATCATAAGAACTCAGGGCATCTGCTCTTGATCCTGTGTAAATCTATGGCTCTAGAAAATGGTAATATGACCCATCTGGGCAAAGAAGCACAACTGCCTTTTCTGAGCAGGCTTTCAGACCACTGAGACTTATTTGGGGGACATTCCAATTTATTTGCACAGCAAGTCTCCTTGTGCAGAAAAAGAAATCCAGCTGAATATGCACATAATTCCCAAACATAAAACCTGAAGAAGGTAGCCTTCATCTTTGGAAAGACCTTAGCAAATGTCAATGATTTAGAGAGTACACTCCAAGGCCACATCAAGGACCATAGCTTGCTAGAAAAAGCTTCTTTACAATCTGAAGAAAACAGTCGGATATGAAATATAGAAATACAGCTTTTAAGATATCTTAGCAGTTGATTCTTAATAGGATTGATGTTAAAAAGTTCTAGCATTAATGATATTTACCACAATAGCACAATATAAAAGCATCAAGGTCACTTCCTAAATGTTTCTTCACTACGTTGCTTTCCAGAAGTGTAAATATGACTGAGTGTCTAGAAGCTGCCTAACAGTGGTTTTATCATAAATTCTGAATGATAAATGACTTTCAGACAGTCTTAAGCATCACAAAATGGACTCTAATAATTTTGAGGGAAAATTTTATGATGAGTACAAATCACCCCTAAACCCCATAATACATCATGCTGAGTAATATCACACAAGAAGAACGGGAAAGAACATGAAACTTTAAATGGGCATATGCTTTCATGTGCTTTAACTAGAATTTGTATTCTTTTCACTCACTCTCTCAATCTAACAATACACATTATTATGGAAAATAAGAAAATACCTTAAATATTTCTTTGAAAACTTGATTTGCAAAAAAAGTATACAAAAATCTCTATTAAAAGATGCTAACATGAGTTTTAATTAGATCTAGAATAATGATAATGCTTTATACTTATTCCTTTGGGAAGTTTTTTACATGTATTGTTATTTTAACTTTGTAATAACTCTAAATTAAACAAATATTTCCATTTAACAGACAAAGGAACCAAGGCATTAAATGATGTTTTGGATAGATCATAGGTTAATGAATAATAATACCAGCAATAAGAAGTTTGGTCACTTGAAAATTGTATATTACCCTTATCATCTACCTAAGATTCCCCTAAATTAATTAGTGAGCTACTTTCTAGTTAACATTTCTGTAAAAAATGAACATAGACTATTTTATTTTCCTCCCGATTTTATGGGTTAGGAGTCAAGGAAGGGCTAGGCCACACAGTTCTCCTTGGGTTTCTCCCATGTAGTTGCCACCCAGTTGTAGATTTCAGCTGGGGCTGCAGTCCTGGGGGCCCATCTGGGCTGGGTGTTCCCAAGCATCATTCATAACGTCATTGGAGACTGACTTGTGACTGGGAACTCAGCAGGGATCCCATTTGAAGCTCATCAAAGAGAGCTCTCCAGTACGGTATCTCAGGATAGTAGGACTTCTTAGGTGATGTCCAGCTTGCCTCACAGAGAGTATCCCAAGAGAATGTGTCAGAGAGCATAACATTTTATGATCTAGTTTGGGAAATCATATGGTGTTCCTTCCACTACATTCCATTAAAGCAGTTCCTGGTTTCCTAACCACTCCTCCCTCTCTTCGGTGATTGAAACCAGAGTCTCAAGCATGACAGGCAAGTGTCTGACCACTGAGCTATACCCCCAGCCATAGATAAACTTGTTCAATGTTAGGAATGTCAAATAATTAGTGGCTGTTTATTTTTTAAGCACCATGAACCTCAAGGTCAACTGACTCCTCTTATTCCGTTCCAACTTGATATTACATTTATTAATATCTAACCTAAGTTGAGTTTTTCTAATGAAAATCAGAAGAACACTAAAATCTATTCCTTTGGAGGTAAGATAAGTGCCATGATTTCATCAAGTAATTTCAAGATAAGAGATCTGATTAATTTGCTTTTGTGTTCAAAATAAAACAATTTTGATTGAGAAAATGCCAGTATGAAATCAGTCCTGTCCACATAGAATAACAGAAGATTACTATTTTTCTCTTTTAAAGAGAAGATAAAATAGATTCATTTGACATGCTCAGGAAAGTCGTCTTTGTGCTGTGAGAGAAATCACTTCCACATAAGTGACAAAAAGATAATGAAGCAAATTTCTGTGAAGTTTATAATATGGTACGCACCTCCATAAGAGTCCAGTGCCTCTTTCTAAAACTAAATGGAAAAAAAAGTAGCCCACCTAGTCAAATTTCAAGCATTTCCTGTACATCATGGTACTATGAAATGAATTATAATATTATGTCTCAGTGTGTTCTGTGGCCAGAATGATACATACACACATGTCACCCCATATATCAATTGTTTATTTGAATTAACTTGAGCTACTTAGAAATGATAGATGGGAAAAGTCAAGGCAATTAAACTTAAGGTATATAATTTAGTTCTATGCAATAGTTTACATTTGTGCTCTGTATTAAAAATTATGGAGTCTTTTTCTAACTTGATCCTATTTATTTATTTATTTATTTGGTACCAGGGATTGAACTCAGGGCACTCAACCACTGAGCCACATCCCCAGCCCTATTTTTTATTTTATTTAGAGACAGGGTCTCATTGAGTTGCTTAGTGCCTCACTAAATTGCTGAGACTGGTTTTGAACTCCGATCCTCCTGCCTCAGCGTCCCAAGCTGCTGGAATTACAGGGATGCGCCTCAGCTCCTGGCCTCAGTTGATTCTTTGGGTCCTCACAATAACCTTGTGAGTAAATTAAATCAGTATTTGTAACTCACATTTCTAGGACAATTAATAAGATTTGTAAGAGCTGAACGACTTTCCCCCAAAGCTCCTGAAAGTAGGAAAACCAGGGCCTGGTTCACACAGTGCTCTTTCTGTTAATTTGCAAAAAAAAAAAAAAAAAGGAAAAGCCAACAGGACAGTAGAAAATAGTGATTCTGTGAGTTTGCTTATTTGCACAGAATATGTCTAAGCTAATTTTTAAAATCCAGGTCATTGGAGAACACTAGGTGCTTTAGGCAAGAAAACATGTAGCAGTTAAAAAGAAAATGGGGGGTTAAAAGCAACAGTCCAGGAATTGAAGAGCATAAAAAAAAAACCACCCAGGGATATGCTTCGAAATCTTTTATTAACATTTGTTTGTGTAGTACATGATGACTAAGCCATTCTTACTTTCCCTCTGCTATTTTCTGTATCTAATTAATAAGTAAATATCTCAGTTCTCACA